>NW_025334013.1:11200000-11871610 GCF_019186645.2 Phyllostomus hastatus | reverse complement strand
GTGCATGTTAGGAAAGTATCACCAAGGCAGAAAACAACAACAAAAAAGCATGAAAAAACTAAAAAACAGTTAAATATATGGGGTTTTTTTGTTTGTTTTACTGCTGTGTTTGATAAACATGAAGTAGTGGATATTAATTTATTTTTATTGCATCTTTACTTGTATATTTGGTTTTAGGTTTAATTTATGATTTTAAAATCTTGACTACTGTCTAATAGATATAATATCAGTTTATTGAAATAGTAAACCTAAAGAAAATGAGAATGTATGCTCATTCCATACTTAATGCTGATTATTCAGAGGACATGGCTGTTTTTATTAAACCAAAAACATGTAACAAATTATATTTACCAAGGATTTACTCAGCTCACATGAATTTGGAAACATTTGAGTTAGTCTCTATATTTCTGGGAGTCTCAGGAATTTACTTTACATAAGCACTTGCTGATCTATAGGCCAATTTGAATAGAGCTCCTTTAAGGGACTTTATAAAAGAACTTGGTCCCACCGTCTGGAAGGAGAACCGTATAGCACATCCATCACACACACGTAATCACACCAACACGCACACAACAGGAAGCTCCCGGCTTTCACTCTAAAATGTCTGCTGGGAGTTAGGCAAATGCAGTATCAAACTCTCCCCTTTGCTTCGCTTTCACACTTTTTATTAGAATTGTGTTTCTGGCAGGTGGGGCACGTGGAGGTTCTTTATTCGACATGAGGGCTAAAGATTCTTACAGTGTTTGTGGAGGGGGCCTTTAGCACTTTCATTTGTCCTGTGTGTAATCTTAAGGAGGCTGTGGACTGCATTTTGGGTGAGAGACAACAGGACATCAAGCAGCTGCTTGGATGTCTCCAAACCCATCCGAATGGACAAAACAGCCAGTCTGTTTCCGATGAGCCTTCGGCTCCTTGGCAGCCTCAGGAGGGTTTGGGGGTCCCTTTGGCCCCTGAGAGCCCCACATTGGGATTGGAACATTCAAGTGACCAAGGGGCTGGAGTGGGCGGGGAAAAGGTCTGAGGGGTGGACGATGGAGGGAGAAGGTGGGTGTTCCCAGGGGGTAATATCAAGGATTCAGGGGAACCTATGGGAAGACCAAAGTGGTAAGACGGGGAGACGGGAAGGGAAGTTCTGAGAGGAGCCCGTCTGGGGAACGTCTCCAGTTTCCCAAAGAGGCCACTGAAGTTCCATGTCATCATCCTCAGTAAGGTCATGCCACCAGGAAAGGAGGAAGACAGAGCTGGCAGGAGGCATGTAGTCACCAGGGGTTCGAGAAGGGAGTTTCCAGCCCACTGAGAGCCCCTGTGTGGTTAACGTGCCCGCACACGGCGAGCAAGGACACGCAGGACTCCGACCGGCAGCCACTCCCTCCGGAGACCTGTGTCTCGCAGACTCGGAGTCCAGGGCTCTCACCTGGCTTCCAGCAGGGGTGTCCAGCCTTGTGGCGTCTCTGGGCCACCCTGGAAGAAGAGCTGTCTTGGGCTATACATTACATACATTGAGACACCTAATCACAAAAAGATCTCATAATGTTTTAAGTGAATTAATGATTCTGTGTTGGGCCACATTCACGGCCACTTTGGACTGCATGCGGCCCGTGGGCTGCAGGTTGGACCCCCCTCAGACCCTTAGGGATCAGAGCCCGTGCTCACCACGCGTCAGCGCAGGCTCGGATCTCGGACTCATCAGTGGATCCCGGGCCATCGGTCAGGAGTGAAGGCAAAACCTTCAACGGCGCACACTTAGGGTCCTGGGTGAGGGGTCTGGGGACCCAGGGATGAACTGGATCCTGTCTGGGTCTCTCGAGCCCATGACAGTTCAAGAAACCAGAGCTGGACAGTAGCCTAAGCAGGAAAACCAGACTTTTGCAATATGGGAAAAGAGACCTCAGTACGGATAGGGGCTGGATTCCCAGTATAGCAGGACAGTGGGGATTGACAGCCAGTTAGCAGGCTGGGCGTCAGAGGCTGGAAAATTGCCAAGCTTGGGTATGGGGGGGCTGTCAGGGGGGGAATGCTGGCCCACCCAACACAACAGGATTTTTTCCAAAGGCAGGCCGGGGCAACGAGACATCATCACCTGGGGACAGTGAGCAATGAGGAATTCAGCCTGGTACCCAGGGCGGGAGGTTCTCCGCAGTAAACTCGCTTAGCAAGATTCTTGCTCTGCAGGACAAGACCCGGGGATGGGCCCAGTCCGATAAAGCACTTAGAGGAGACCGACCGACGTTGGTCAAGCAGATTTTGTCAGTGACACAGTTCACGAGGGCTGTGCGCGGTTCAAAAGGCAGACGGGTGAGTCACACATATTAAGAAAATGTTCTATCGTAAAATGTGGAAACTGTTTGAAATACATTTTTAACTAGAAGAGAAAGTTACAAAGGGCCCATATGCTAGGTGGATGAGGGTGGCGATGTATAATTCTGTTTTTGCTAAGAGGACACACCCTTCCACCCCTCCCCGGGGCACCGACCCAAACTTAGAAAGGTGTAACATGAGGACCGGGACCACGGGTTGCCCCGGTCTCTGTGGATGTCACTGGGCTGTGCCAGGGGATAGATCGGCGTGTATCAAGGAAGCTTTGCTCACCTTTGGTGACCCCAAAGCCTCCCTCCCAGCATCACTGCTGTGTGCATCGCCCACGGAGCTTGTTTATAAATGCCAATTCCCGGTCCCCAGACTAGAGCTTCTGATTCAGCTTGGGGATCTGTGTCTGACAACAGGAAGTTCTGAAGCGGCCCGGCTACCTGGCAGGCCCCAGGGCATCCTTGGCGAGTTTCAGGTTCCGCCTATGCAGAGCTCTCCCGGCTCTGCCAGGACTCAGTCCCTCACCTTTCCCACCCTGGGGAGAACAGCACAGCAGTTCAGGACAGCACGACAGAACAGTGCACACAGCACTGGGAAGCTGTGGTCTCTGAGCTAGAGTCACGAGGTGCTTCTGTATTTGCAGGTGGGGCCGCGTGACCTCTCCAAGGCCGAGATGAGTGATCGGGTCCCTCACGAGCAGCCCACGCTCCCTTTGCTCACTGTGGTGGGGACGGAGCCCAGTGGTCCACGGTAGACCCCAGGAGAATCTGCGGGCAGCCTGGCCCGCAGCGTCAGCCCACAACCTTCCTGCATGGTTCAACCCAGAACCCCTTCATCAGACATCCCGTCCTCACCGTGCTGTGCAGTGCTCGCCTGTGGTGGGTCCGTCTCCTTCCCTCGGCTGAGCTTCCTGAGGGAGAAACTCATGTTCTGTTCTTACTGCTCAGTCTTTCTGTGCCCGGGGCCTAGCCAGGCCGGCCCCCACTGGGGTTCCGTCGGTGTGTGTGGAAGAAGTACCGGTGGGTGTGTGAGTGCACAAGTGACTGGTGTTCTCTGGGAGCCCAGAAGAGGAAGGATGACCTCTGCTGGGGAAGATGTCACCTGGGACAGGTGTCACCTGGAGGTAGCATTTGAGCTGGCTAGGACTCGGTAGGTGGGAGGGAGGGGAGGCTGGAAGCAAATTCCCGGCTCAGGGCACAGCACAGAGGCTGGAGGTGCCGAGAAAGGCGTGGCCTCTGGCCAGGCTGCAGCACCCACTTGCCCTGGGCTCCGGGTGGGTCTCCCCACAGGTGCTGCTACTCCCCGCTGGGAGCTCACCAGAGCCCCCCAAATAGAACCCTAGTGTCACCCATGGTCACATCCAGTGTGGCAAGTGCTTCGTGGGGCAGCTTGGGAAGACTAGGAGAAGAGGGCCCACCTTCTGCCCTGGACACTCACCCTGGCCCTCAGGGCTTATGTTTGGGGCTGACCATTTGCAGTCAAATCCCCTGGCCTTGGGTTTGGAGGTTCTCTTCCATGGCAAATAGCATTTATCAACTGCCTACTGTATGCCAGCCACTGCAGGGGGTAATTTGTGTGCATCGTATCATCAAACATGATTAACAACCCAGAGCCCATTGGACAGCTGAGAAAACTGAGGCTGAGAGAATTGAAATCACAGGCCTTGAAGTTCCACGGCAAGGAAACACGCGGAGTCGCCATGGGCGCCCTATCTGATTGCAAAGCCCTTAAATGCTAGGCCCTCCGTGAGAGCAGCCCAGTGGCTCGGATCTCTGGTTCCCAGTGAGGAGCCAAACACCGGTGTTTACTTGTGTCCAGGCCCTGTGCTGGGTGCTGATAGAGCTTTAGGGGCTGACGTCATCACAGGTGTGGAGCACCGCGGCCAAAAGCCCAGCTCTGATCTAATGGTGCCCGACGAGAAGGCTGAGGAAGTCCGGGGCATTGACCCAGGGCAGCCTCTGGGGGTTATTTACGTAATGAAGGCTAAGACACAGAAGCCACCTAGACCCCTACAACTTCAGCACCGGGCGGGCCCTGAGAGGTCGTGTGAACAAGGCTTTCTCACATCCTCCGGATCTGGACCCAGCCACCCCACACACACACACACTCACAACAGAAACCCAATGTGCCGAACCAGCACTTTACTATTTTGTAAACACATGCACACGCACACACGCAAGCACACACACACCGCATGTATGCATATGAGATACAACCCCTCCCGCTGATTTTGTAATCCACGAATGGGCCGGAGATGCGGTTAAAATGATTTGTCAAACTTGTTCTTGTAAAACAGGAAAGCTGAGGCCAGGAAGGGTCTGGGGCCTGCTCAAGGTCACTCAGGACACGTGCAAAGTCGGGACCAGAGCCTGGTGCCTAGTTCTCAGTGCTAGTTACCCATGATTCTGAGTAACAGAATGTGAACCCTGCTGAGTGCCAGGAGGCGTTTGGGTGGTTTGGGTGCAAAATGTACTCAGCTGGGGAGGGTTTCATTCTGTGCTTCTTGTGGCTTTGGGGGGACCTAAGACACCACATGGCCCCAGGGTCATGACTATGGTCTTCCGTTTTCACTGAGCTAATGGTGTCTCGGTGGCCAGGCTCCCCTAAAACCACGTTTTCTGTACTGAGTTTCTAACTTTGACCCCTAGCTGTGGCGCCCAAGAAGATGCAGACGTGACCCCTGCTCCCTGGGCATCTGGGATCTACGGCGGCTCCGAGGGGGCAAACGAGGCAGCGGCGCGTGGGGCCTGACTCAGAGGACCTTTCCTGAGAGCGCCCTCTGCGCCAGGTGCCCAGACGAGCAGGAAGGGAGTTCCCAGAGCACAGGCCCTGCCCCCAGGGAGCTCGGGCTCTGGATTTGCACAGTCCCGGGTCCAGATCCCCACTCCGCCTCTCTGGGGTTGCTTGGCCAAGGCTGTGTTCCCAGGCTCAATGTACTCACCCATTTCATGGGATAATTGTACCTATCTGTTGTGTTTGGGGGGAAATTAAATGAGATAACCTGTCTGAACATCTCTGGCATGTGAAAGACCATCAGTAATAGCTTTTAAATTTATGATTATCATCGTTATTATTGATAAGAAAAAAATGGAATTCACAAGTAAGAATGAGGGGTGAACGTCCCAGAGGGGAAGACAGCACATGAGCAGAGACAGAGCTGAGGTCAGAGGGCAAGATCCGCGGGCTGGAGGTCTAGGGACAGAGGGAGTAATTGGGGGATCAAACTGCAAAGGCAGTGCAGGCGCTAGGGGAAGATACTAGGCGTCAGGCTGAAGAACTTGGCCATGGGGAACCCCTGAAGGCTTTGGAGGAAGGGCGGGATGCAATTGGAGAGCAAGAAAGAAAAGAGGGGTAGAGAGCCCTTGAGCGATAATAGCAAACCCCTGCCGGAGGTTCGCTCCTGCATCGTTGTGGGCTTTCTGGATTCCACAGGAAAACGGATGCCATCACCATCCTGGGAGGCTTCTAGGAAGCGGCAGGATTGTTGAGGTTGCTGGGGGAGGCTCCTGCTGCTGGGGCGGCATGTGAGTGGGACGGGTCTTCCTGGCAAACCGAGGTGAGTGCTCCAGTTTCCTTCCCAGGCTGGCATAGGGCCCGGGAACAAGCAGGTCTGCAAGTGTGACCAGGTTGTCCTGGTGCCTGCAGCAGCGTCTGGACACATGCAACGGCTAGGACCTCACTACCAGAAACAGGTCACACAGGAAGTCCACACCCCTTTGGGACATCTCCGCTGGCCTCCTGAGAACACCGCCTGGCGTGGCCATCTAACAGTGCACCTGCCCCTCGTCCATCATGACTCTGGACCAAGGAGACATCAGCACCTGGGAGGCCAGTGGGTGAGCCCAGCTTGTCCAGACCGCCCCACCAGAGAGGTCCAAACATCATGACCACTGTCTGGCCTGCTCGGCTCCTCAGTTCCTGTCCCCACACTTCTCCGTGAGCGAGCCCTTTGAGGGCAGAAACTGTTCATTTGTTCATGCGGTCACTCATTCACTCAGCACACGCTCCTGGAGCACCTGCCGTGCGGCACGCCTGCTGCTGGGCACCGGGGAGCCTGCCGTGCCCACCAGGGTTTGGCCGGAGCAGCAGAACGACCAGGGCCGTGGTTTTCAGCCCTTTTCATCTCGTGGCACACATACACTCATGACAAAAATTCTGCCACACACCCAAAAAACACGTTACAGTTTGGGCCGATCTAACAAATAATTAGGTATACTTTTGATTCATTCACACCCGCAGCTATTGCTGTGCTGGCTGTCGTCATTCTTTACTTTGACAACGTGAGGAAGAGAGGCCCGTGTCCTTGACCCCTTTTGTTCAGGTACGGCACGTGTGCAAAACCACCGTGCACACGGGTGCGCTGCAGGACACTGGGTGCAAACCGCTGTGCTAGGGGGCACCTATGCATATAAAACGAGGCGTTTTTTTCCAAGGATGTGACTTCCGTGAGTGAGGGAGCCAGTAAAAGCCTGTGCGAGGCTATCTGCCTGTGGCCTTGCAGCCCACATGGGAGGGCGAACGGGGCCTGTGGAAGCCCGGAGGACAGCCTGGGACCCCCTTCAGCCTCACCGCCAGCACGTCTCCAGCCAGAGAAGCTAAGGACGCCATCGGGCGGGATGAGTTTCAGACGCCGGTGAGAGGCCCGTATTTCTAAGGCTTCCTGTCTGTTGAGTGTCTATGTGTCTGGGCTGTCCGCCTGCTTTCATATAAAGCTCTACCCAGGGAGGCATTTGTGACCTGGTCTGCATATTTCAGTATCTGCCCTGAAGGGCGGCCGTGCAGCTTTGGGAGAGATGGGCTTCCTGATGGCTCTCCTGCCAGCCATCGTCAAATGAAAGAGTCAAGGAGACTCTTCCTCCCAAGTTTCAGCAACCATGTGGATTCAGTCATTTCCTCCAGAGCTGTTCACAGCTGAGAGGGTGGATCCAGGCAGCGGGCACAGATCACCCCAGTGGGGTCCCCTCCACTGAAGATGAAGGTCAGGCTAACCTCCCAAGCCAGCCAGGCTAACCACCCAAGGACAGACTCTGGAACCCCAGGAGACAGTCAGGTCAGAGAAGGAATGGAACTGGCTCTCGGGTGGAATCCAGGGGACCCTTCTGAGAACCCCCAATATGGCTGAGTGCCCGAACGACTCTAGGTTCTATTTTCTCTCCCTGTGGGCTAGAGTTGGAGACAGTGGGAAAGTGGTCTGAGCCCAGGGTTCAGAACCAGCCATTTGTTTGCCAGTGTGCTGTGTGGCTTTAGGAATGTCTCCTAACCTCTCTGGGCCTTCCATGTCCTGGTAGGTAAATGCAGGTTCTCCACGGACCCTTCCATGTCAAACCCACATCAACTTGTAGGGTTGCTTTCATAACTTCCCAGCACCCCTAGTCCACAAGGGCCCGTCACACCTGTCTGAATACGGGTCTCTGAGCTGGGATGCCCCGGGGAGCCAGGCCTGTTCACAGCCCCTTCCTGCAGAACGCACCAGCAAGGCACCCCCTCGCCTGCCTGGTGACCCTGAAGGGAAGGGAGAAGCCTGGGCTGGGTCTCCTCCATCGTCCAGAACGCTGCAGTCGAAGAGAAATGGCATGAAGAGTGAAGCTCCCCTTTCCTCCACGTACCTGGTTAAAAGTGGCTTTGGGCCCTGGCTGGCATAGCCCAGTGGATTGAGCACGGGCTGAGAACCATAGCATCACAGGTTCGATTCCCAGTCAGGGCACATGCCTGGGTTGCAGGCCACGAGTCCCAGCAACTGCACATTGATGTTTGTGTCTCTTTCTCTTTCTCCTTCCCTTCCCTCTCTAAAAATAAATAAATAAAATCTTTAAAAAATACTTAGTTTAAAAAAAGTGGGCTTGGGAAATGGCTTCACTCAAAAAAAAACGTTTGAACAAGGTGGACGCCTGAGTCCCATTCTGCGTCACGTTGTCCAATACAGATGCGCGTCCACATCACACTTTTCTAAAACGTCAGTGCGTTCGGGGCATTCAAAAACTCAAACTTGATTTTGAAACTGGTTAACATTGGAGGCTTTAAACATAGATCCCATGTAGCATGCAGCTATTTTGAGATTCGTTGGTGGAAGAGAGCCAAAGGTCTTTTCTAGGATAGGACTCTCCTTTGTTTTAAAATATGCCCTTTCTTCCTGCTGTCTGGGTGTTCTCCTGCATTACTAGGTGAGCTGGGCTTTTTAGTGTCCTTACTTGGTAAAAATTAACCTCGTCGCTGAAACCTATTTTAAAAACCGTTCTGCTCTGGGAAACCCCGGGACCCCAGCATCCAGGCAGCTTCAGGCTTCCCAGTTACACGGCGTGAGACTCGACAGTTTCTTTTTGTAAAGGACAACGTCAGAGAGCTTCAGAAGTGGCTTGGGCTCGCCCAGCTGGAGGAGCCAAACCGCAGTAACTTGAACGTGGCCCTCTCTGGCCTGGAATCCCCCGCTGGTGGAACTGTCAATTATCTTCTCCCCACCCCTCAAGGAACATGAGACCCAATGCCTGGCTCCAGAGGACCCCCAAGATTTAGGGAGATAAGCCCCAAAGTAAGCCTGACACCTCAGAAAACCTTCTGTCTCGGAGGGCATGGTCACATTTGGGTTGAGCAGCCCAGAGACAGAGGAAGGCGCAGGAAACCCCCCACAGCAGAGAAAAACGCCTGTGTGGTTTGCTATTGCTCTTGAGGAGGCATTTTGTTTAATATTCACATGTCAGATTTATGGCATTAATTTTGCTTCTTGTTGAGCAGAAACCGAGAAGTAAATGCATCCCAGGGAAGCCTTCCTCCCGGAGACTGCGCTCTGTCTTCAGAGTCGACAGCGATGGGCCCGGAGTTAAGAGGGAGCTCTGGGCACCAGAAGGACTGACCTCACAAGTGGAGAGGCCAGGGACCTCGACTTTGTCGAGTCCCATGACCGGAGTCAATCTCTGGGGGTTCTGTGGGGAGGGAAGGGTGGCCCTGGGGCTCCTCCCAGGCCAGCGACCGTCAGGAAAAAACAAGGGGCAAGACCAGGGAGCCTCTCTGAGGAGCTCAGAGTTGGAAAGCTGCGTGTTGTGTAGGAAGCGGGGGACGAAAGTCATGATCTGGGAGGAGCTCACTGAGGATCACTAGGTGCAGAAGAGTTTGAAGACATATCTGTACTTAGGGTTGTAGGTCTTTAGGTTTTTCTTCAGGCAGTAGGCCAACTGCTGGTCACAGGTGCAGAGCTGCACCTGGAGGCGGGGCCCAGGCCCTGCGAACAGAACGCCCAAAGCAGAATGAGTAACAGAAGGTACACTTGCTCTCCCGACCTTGACCCTCAGGCTTGCTTGAGTCAGGACTTGCTTCTGGGCTGAGCAGATTCTTAGTCTGCTCCCTGCTCTGCGGGTGTGCTCAGCCTGATGGGGGAGGCACAGCTTCTGCACTGGACGGGGGGGCCTGGGGGGTGCGTACTCTGATGGGAGAGACCCAGCCGCTGCCCAGGGGGAGGTTGCAGCCCAGGAGCTCACAGTTCCTGCCCTCGGGGAGCTCCCAGACTGATGGTGGGGACTGCCCCTGCTCTGAAGGAACCCCAGTCAGTTCCCATAGAGACATCATACCCAGACTTAGCTTTGAACTCAGGTGGACCTGAACTTGAATCCCAACTCTAGCTGTGTGTACTGGCAAGCCTTTGAGTTTCAGGCTCTTCATCTGGAGAATGGGGAAACTAAACCTACTCCCAGGGCATTTTCAGGGAGCAAGTAAAAGGGAGTATGCAAAGCATTTGGCACTACTGAAGGCTCACTCTAAGAGGTCAGATACAGGTGCAGTGTTTCTGCCCCACTGGCCCCCCAGCTCTGTCTCCCAAAATATAGACTGACTGACATCTAGGGGCAGCTGAACTCAGAGCCAGCAGAGACCCAGGCTCTTCCAGCGGCTTGAATGGGAAGACCCAGCCTTACTGCAGGTGATCACGTCCCGTGAGTATCTGTACTCGTAATAGTGCGACCAGGTGTCGTAGCCTTTCTTCTGCAGCACATCATAGCAGCGGTCATGCTCCCAGCAGCACCTGTCAGTGCGACACACTTAGATCCTAAGTGGCAGGGGTGTGCCACTTAGGCAGAGACCACGTCAGTGGGTGCAGTCTGGCAGAGGAAGAATCTAACAATAATGTGCCCTTCCTCTAGGACGGCCTGCCATTGGCTAGCAGCTCATAAACGTGCTTTGTCTTCCTAAGCTCTCAATGAGACTACATCTCCCAGCCTCCCTTGCAGGTACGCATGGTCACATGACCAAGTTCCAGCCTGGAGAATGTGGGCAGAAGCCAGGCACGCCACATCCAGACCTACCCATAAAAACCTCACACATTATCCTCCCCTCTCTCTCTTTCTGCGTCTCCCAGCTGAGTGATGAGCCAGCCAAGGGCTCAGAGACTGCAGGGAAGGGCAGAGCCACAAGGTGGAAGGAACCTGGGTCCCACAATCAACATGGTTGGTCGAGCTGTTATAAGACCAAACAATAAACTTCCAGTGTATTAGGTGTAGCAGGTTGCATTAAAAAAATTTTTTTTGAGTTACAGAAAAGTGGAGAACATTGTACAGAGTGTTCCTATTACCCCAGATTCAGTTTCTCCTATTGTTAACATCTTATACTAATAGGATGCATGTGTGACTATTAACAAACCAATATTAACTAAATAATTTAACCAATTACTAAGCAATAATGGATCGTCATCGATTCATTATTGCAAAGGGTTCACAGCTTATTCAGCTCTCCTTGTTTTTTACCTACTGTCGTCCGCACACGACATCCAGTCATCAGGGCTCCTTAGGCTCCTGTTGGCTGTGGCAGCTCCTCACACGTGCCATGTTTTTAAAGCGCTTGACAGCTTTGAGGGGGGCTGGTCACGTTTGCAGGATGCCCTACTGCTGGGATTTCTCGGTCGTTTTTCTCATGTTAAGACTGCAGTTATGTGCTTCTATTTTTTGCTCAGATTGTTGCATTTTGGCCAGGGGGGGCGCTTTCCCTTGGCTCCTGTGCTCTTGGACATGTCTCTGTCGATGTGAGGTCTGTCTGGGGTGCACTGGGTTTTGTGTGCACGCATCCCTACTTTCTGCGTTGTAAGAAGCTCCAGCCTCATCCTGCGTATTTCTCACCCTGGTTCTGGCATCAGCCATTTCTCCAAGGAGCCTTGGTTCCTTGGAGAATGATATTAGAAACCAGTTCTGGGCACTAGCTGTTGCTTTTTGCAACTGAGGGGTTGTTTCTTTCAGGTCCTGTCAGCTGACAGAGTAAAAATATGAGTATGTGTCTATTACCAATAACCCTGTGTATACACAGATGCATGCACATTTCCATTTGTGACCATCTGCATATACAGGAAGCTAGCCGGGGTCCATAGAAGTCCCCACCTCTAATCCACCGCCACGTAGACCGTTCCGGCATCCTGTCCCTGCGTGTCTGGGAACTGCCACTCCAGCAGGGAGAAACTTGGCTCCCACCGTCTGCCATCCATCTGCTCAGTTGCCCCTTTCCATTATACCTGTCTCCCAGTATCAGAATTGTTCACCGAGCAGGTTGCATTTTCCAAAGGACAATCCCTCTCCTCTCACATCTTCTGGAACATGGACGCTTCCAATGAAGAACTAGCTAGAACCTCCCTCTTAAAGCCATCGTGACCACCTCAACCTGCAGTTTACTGGAAGGACCGCCATGACACTTCCGAGGCCTAATCATAAAAATGCTGTACTCTCCTGTCTCGCAGCCTTGAGAGTCTCTCTCTCTCTCTCTCTCTCTCTCTCTCTCTCTCGGAACCCTGGAGTCGCCGCGCCGCGAGACACTCTGAACAACCTACGAGAGACCCGAGTGTGAGGAGCGGGGGCCCTCAGTGCCCAGCCTCCTCTGGGCTCTCAGCCAGCAGACAGCGACAACTTGCCAGCTACCAGGTGAGCCGTCTGGATCACCCAGCCTCAGTCAAGGTGCCCAAGCTGATGCCGGTTAAAGCTATCCCACCAAGCCCTGGCCACATGGCAGATCCTTAGCAAAATCAGTGGTCATCATCGCTTTGAGCCATTACATGTTAGGGTGATTTGTTACGTAGCAGTAGACCATCTGATACTTAGGCCGCTGAGATTCGGAGGGTTACTAGGTGTATCCTGGGCAAGTCGGTTAACCTCATCGAGACTCCGTTTTCTGATCTGTGGAATGGTGCTTTGATATTCACGGAGTCAGAGGAGATCATGTGTGTGCAGAGCTGGGAGCAGAAGGGCAGGGGGGACACTCAGCTCACCGGTCGGTATCATCCTTGGGGGTCCCCTGACCGCCCAAGCCGCAGTAACAGCCGTAGAAGCCATAGTCTATCATGGCGTTCTTTCCCGTCACCTCCTCGATCATCTGGTTCATTTCCAGGATGCCTCCCAGCACAGCGGGCACACCTGAAAGACGCCCGTCCCCAGGTGAAACCCAGGCCCAGCCACACAGGCCTGCTCTCCCAGCATGCCCCTCCCCTCTCCCCCACCCGGGGGCTTGGTGAGGGGGCAGAGGTCTCTTGTTTTATCCTCCCCACCAGTGGGACAGGGACCAGGAAGGCGAGGGCAAGCAGCGTAGGGAAACGGTCTCAAGTGTGGACCTGAGACTGAGCGAGCCCAGGTCCAGACCACGGCCCTGCCAGTACTTCACGGCATGATGTTGCGTGGGTCACTTATCGCTCAGAGCCTCCGTTTCCTCAGTTTCGTAAAATGTACACCCAGCTCTTAGAGTTGTGACCAGTTTAAAATGAGATTAAGGGTGTACTGTAAATTTTGTGCACAGTGGCAGGTACGAACGGAGTGACCAGGAACAGGAGGCAGAGTTGACATGGTATCCGCGTGAAGCCAGCCGCCCAGCTCTCCTGCATCTCCCGACCACGTGCCCCCCCTCCTGCCACTAACAGCACCATTGAGAGCTCGAGGCTTTGTGAGCAGGACGGGCCCCTGAGAAGTCACTGAAGCCAGCTCCCTCATCTTGCCGACCGGGAAACTGAGGCCCAGAGGGGAAAGGCAGCTCACCCCGCAGCACGCCGTAAACCAGAGGCTCCAGGCCTCCTGCTCCCTCTGGAGTTCCCAGGGGTCTGGAGACCCCCAAGAGCAGGACGGCCTGTCAGGGGCTGCAGGGGAGGCGAAAAGACAGGCCCCTGTGCTGTGCAGGCGCCGCCAGCTGGGAGGTGGCCCCACAGGGGTGAATAGAAACGTGGACAGGCCTGAGCAGAGAATGACCAGGGACCCTGGGGTGGGATATTTCTATAAGGTGATTGTTTTTAATTTCCTTCTTGTCTGCCTCCTGCTTTGACCTCAATACCACATGTTCTCCATGGAGCACAGCCCTGTTTGTCCCCCAGGACCCCACCACAGCCCTGCTGGTGGGCTGTCGGCGACGCCACGGACGACGAAACAGAGGCTGGGGGAGGCCGAGACCCTGCCGACATCCGCACAGTAAGTGCGGGGCCCCCATTCAAACCTAAGTTCTACTGCCTCAGACACTAGTCTTCTTTCCACCGCCCTAGAGGGTTCCTAGAGGGGAGAATCTGGTCACAAGTTCAAAGGCCAGGGGCCAGCACTTACTGAAAACCAGGAGCCAAGCCAGCATGATGAGGCCCTTCATCTCAGAGACTCTGGAAAAGGAAACACACCCCGTGACATACTTATCAGGAGACGTCCCCACGGCCCATCCCGACCCTACCCCTGGCTTCCCACCAGACCCGACCGTCTCACATTGGTCAAAAAATGGGCAACTCCAGTGGGCAGAAATGAGGCAACACCTCAAGGACTTGACTCAATGGGTCTCTGTGGGCAGAGGGACATTTGCGGGGTATTATCCCCTATAGAGATGGGAGGGAACTGTCCCATCACAAAGGCCCCTGACCACAAACACCCTGACACAACTGCCCCTTCCATGGAAAATGGCCAACAGTGACCAGAGGGGCAGGTGGGGGTCTTCAGTGGGCGGAGACTTGATGACACAAGTGAGGGGCAGGAACAGACGCAGCTGGGCGGGGCACTTGATGAAGGAGGTGGCAGGGAGAAAGAACCCTGGACAAAGGGAGAGACAGCATCAGGGCTGGGAGGACACGAGGGAAACTGATGGTGTTAAGTCTCGTCTTCCTTTATCTCACAGTGCGGAGGGCCTGTTCGAGGCTGTCTTCTCTGCTGGGTTGTTACATTTTTTAAGATTTTATTTATTTATTTTTAGAGAGAGGGCATGGGAGGGAGAAAGAGAGAGAAGGAAATATCAGTGCGTGGCTGCCCCTCGAGCGCCCCCTACTGGGGACCTGGCTCACAGCCCAGGCAAGTGTGCTGACTGGGAATCCAACCAGCGACCCTTTGGTTCACAGGCCAGCGCTCAGCCCACTGTGCTCAGCCCAATGAGCCACACCGGCCGGGGCTCTGCCGGTGTCCTGAGGGCAGAAGCTGGCAGGATCAGCCCTGTCTCCCAGCACTGAGGACAGCACCCAGCCCGAAGCAGGTGCTCAGGGAGGAAGCAAGGGCGCACCTTATGGGATGCGGCTTTCAGGGCCTTGTTAGGGCTTTTGGGGGTCCCAAGCTCTTTTGCCTTCATAGTCCTCTTTCTCAAAAAAAAAAAAATTCTTTTTACACTATATTTTACAACTGCATTGGTATAAAAACAAGTACAATCCACACTGGATTCACTATTGCTTTATGCACTTTTTCTTCAATGTTAAAAGAATTTAAAACTGAAACATTTCCGTGGGCCCCAGGCAGGGTGCCCCAGTAAGCTGACCCTGGTCACTCGTGAGCGCTCTGAAGGGCCAGTGTCAGCGTCGCCACTTTACTAGTGGAGACATGCAGGCTCAGAGAGCTCAAGGAACGTGCCAGAAGTCACATCGCTAGCAAGAAGTGGAGGCAGGGTGCAAACCCAGGCCTCAAGCACCCCTCAGTGCACCCCACAGCCCCCCTCCCTGCAGGGGTGAGCTCTCCTTCGAGCCTGGAGCGCTATCCCATGGACTCACAGGCCCCAGCTGCCCTTCCCGCCAGACACATGAATGACTGGCCTGCAGTTCAACAAGCCACATCCAGATGGAGAGGAAATTCCATGTTCTGGGACCAGTGCCTGATTTGAACTTGGCGTCTCACAGGGTGCTTTACCAGTAGCTGCCTGCTTCCCTTTCGTCTCTTCATCCCAAAGTCCTCATTCATCTACAGCTGCTCAGCTGGCCAATGGGCTGCCACCACTTCCGCTTCGGTGCCCTGCCATCTCCAGTCCCCTCAGCTGTCACTTCTGCAAGTGCTCTACCCAGAGCCCCGGGCCCCTCCCAAGGCCTGGCTCCAAACACACAACCTGCAACTCCAGGGCTCCTGGCTGCTGGGATGGCCTCTTCATGAGGCTCCTCTGAGTTCCAAGGTTATTCCTGAGGGTTCTGTCCACGCATGGCCTCTGCTCTGAGGACTCTACATATCCAAGCCAATGGCCGTGGACCCTACTCTTCCACAGGATTCTTTCTCATGGCTTCATGGGGCTGTGGCGGGAGGAAGATGCCAACTACCGTGTACTGGGCACCTACACGGGGCCAGGCACCACCGCTGCCTCTTGAAACCGGCCGATGACCACGGCAGGAGCGAACTGTTAGACCTGCCGGCACAGCGTCTGTCCCTTCAACGGTCATTTGTTGAATGAGAGAACACCACTTGCCGATTTTACAAACAAGGAAAAAGAGGCCCGGGAGGGGGAAGTGAGCTGTCCAAGGATTCAGCCCAGGGATGTGGCTCAGCTCCTTTGACCAACCGGACTCCGCTGCCCTGGAGCAGCCTCTGAGTAGAGACTGTGTTGCTCCTTTTCTGTACCTTAGGGTGTTTTGCCATGCTGGGGGCCTTACCGGGTTCGGAAGAGACAGCCCCTCCCGGGACTAGCTCATTCCTGGAGATAGCCGAAGACAAACGGACCAATCCTGAACTCCCTTGCCCAGCCACCTCCTTTATTTAACATTCCGGCTCCCGGCCAGTATTTCCTCTGCCCTAGATCACCCCAGGGCCACGGACAGACCACAACCGCCCCCCCCCCCCCAGCTGTCCTTCCCTGCACTCTGGATCATACTCTCGCTCATTTCTTCTGCCCCCTGATCGACCCTGGTGCTTTCCCAGCGGTCCTGCCTGGTGCGGTGTGCTCCCGTCTCTTGGAAACCGTGAGTAACAAACTACCTTTTAAATGGCGCATCTCCTGTTGGCCTCATCATACCTGAATAAGACCTAAACCCCGGTGCGTTTTAGAACACCGTGGCACACGGGCTGTGGACATGAGTGGAGGCCCCACGCGAAGGGTCTGAGAGAACAGAACTTTCCCAGAGGAGGTGGCAGAGCCTCTGAACCAGCTGCTCTGGGGACAGGGAGAAGGGACGTCAGGGAAGCCCAAAGCAGACCCCCAGGGGAACGGTGTGGGGCTGGCTATGTTTATCAAGCGGCCACAGGGGACAATGAGTGTGTCCAGGAGATAATTTTGGAGTGGAGCAGTGACTGTGGTCAGGAGGGGTGGGGACAGAGGGGACAACAGAGACAGATGGTGACCGAGGATGAAAATGTGGCAGCCGGGGAGTGGCGGGTCATTGGACAGACTGATCCTCCAAGTCCGCGTGCAGCCGTGCCCCAACCCCCACCCTGGACCCCCTCAGCTCACGCCCTCCAGCTGGAAAGGATGAAAAGTCCCAGACCCCACTCACAGGAGTCTTGTGGGACCTCCCTGCCATTTGTGGGGCCAGCCCTGCAGGGCCAGGTGTCCCGTCTGACAGCCCCTCTCCGTGCCCGCCCCTATCACCCCCCTCACGTAAGGCAGCCCCCAGAATGAGACTCCTCACCTGGGAGACCAGCTCTGCTTCGTCTTTGGGTCTTTGTGGGGCCTGGGGGAGATGCAGGGGTTGGGCCCACCGGGTTTTAAGGGTTTCCCCAGCCCCCTCTCACCTCCCCCGCCCCGCCCCGTCCCCGCCCCACTCCAAGATTCCTGGTACTCACATGGGAAGTCTGACTTCTCCTCTTTTGACCCCTGCGGATTCGCCACCCCCCTGTGTTCAGAAGCAGCTCTTTTCTGAAGGACATCACGGCGCCTGGGTGGGTTTCCGGAGGGATAGTGACCTCTGCCTGGCTGGCCCAGCCCCAGTCCAGAGCTCTCCTCCATCCAGAGCTGGAGATCTAGAACCCCCTTCTGCATGCAGCTGCTCTCCCCACCCCCACGCTCCCCCACCTCGGGCCACACCAGGGCCCCTGTCAAGGCCTCCAGCCCACGCTCCTGCTCGAATTTCACTCTGTCTCGCTGGGCCTCATCCCAGAGACAGCCAGGAGGCACCCCCTCCAGACTGACGCCATTCTCTTCCTGTCGGTCCCCACCTGCCAACCCCAACTCTCTCTGTCCTGGAGTCAAAGCAAAATGTTGTCTCTGAGCCCAGCTGGCGCCTTTCTTTGCCCCCAACTCCCCACCAAACGCCTGCATTTCCTCCCTCTGAGGAGAAAGCACCACCTTGCAGTTAAAGAGCATAAGCGGGAGGCCCCCCACAAAGTAGCTGCGCGGCCCCGGGCAAGTCACCGCTCCTCTCCGCTCCTGGGACACGTGAGAATAACGGCTCCCGGCCACCGGGGAGGCTCGTGGGCAGGGATGGCCCGCAGAACATGAGGCCGAATGGGGAAGTGTGCAGCTCAGCGGTTACCATCACAGCTCCAAGTTCTGGGTGCAAATCCTGTCTCCCCACTACAGCTGTTTCATTCACTTCAGGGCCGAGGGGAGTTTCCTAGCCTGCAGTCACTAGGATTAAATGACTGAATGCATTTGTAACAGAGCAGTGGCAAAATCATGCTAACAATTAATGACCCCCTGGGTGTTCTCACAAGGACACGGGTGGGGGGGTGATGTTATTTGTCTCCATTCTCCACTTGTGTTGACCCCCATGTCCCCACCCTGACCTCCACTTACACACGCTTTTCCGAGAAGACGTGGGTGCTCCTGCCCTCCTGTCCTGAAATCCCCTCCTCCAGGCTCTCCTGAGCCTGCCTCTTCCTGGGACCCAGCCCTAAGCACCCCTCCACCCTGGAAATTCAGTGGAATACAGAAAGTCCCCACAGAGTGTCGGCTACACGCCTGGCACTGCTGGGGGTCCCCCGAGGAAGAAGAGAGACCCGGCCCCCACAAGCCGCTTTCTGGTTGGGGGACACGGAGAGTGAGGGCATCGAGCCAATAAATGCACAGCACGTCCAGGGGCAGTGACTGTGGTGGGGACCTCCCCTGTTTTGCATCTTTATTTCTCTTTTACCACCAGCAGCTTCGTGCTGTGCGTGCCTGAGGGCACCAATCTCCCATCCTAAACGAAACAGAAGGAAGCTGAAAAAGGGAATCCATCCCTAGCCTCTGCTGACCTCTCTTCATCTTTCTCTTGCCTCTGAAAGCCCAGTCTCTGGACAGAGAAGCTTTCACTTGCTCATCGCCGGCTCCCTTGTGAATCCTTTGCTGCCTGGTTTTGGCTGCGTCCCCCAGCCAGCTCTCAAGGGTCCCCCAAATCTTGGTGTTGCCCAAGGCCTGGGCTTCACCCCCTCAGTCTCTCGGGCACTCCATCCTGCTGACCATCAACTCCTTCTCAAAACTCCCTCTGCCCTGACCTTCCAGAGGCTGCCGTGACCTGCCATCTGCCCTCCTCCTCCTCGGCCCCCATCCCTATCGGCCCCCAAAGGCTGGTGTTTTCAGGGGGAGGGTCTGCTCCCTCTCTCTTCATCTCCCCTGGGCTGAGCTCATCCGATATCAGAGTTTTTGGTCTTCCTCCACGCAGAGTCCAGGAGCTCTCACGGCCTGAGCAGTGTCTAGCACCAGCTCAGACTCAGTAACACCAGGTGAATGAGTGATTGAAAAATGAATGGAGAGACAGAAGTGGATTCAAGTCGAGGTGTCCCCTCTGATGGCCTGTGTCCCCTCTGGCCTCTTCAGGTCTCAGTTTCACCCTCTGTGAGGCAGGGCACAGTTATTTCCCTGTTCACTATTTTTACAGCCCGTGCATGTTAGGAAAGTATCACCAAAGCAGAAAACAACAAAGAAACATGAAAAACCTAAAAAACAGTTAAATACATGGTTTTTTGTTTGTTTGTTTTACTACTGTGTTCAAGAAACATGAAGCAGTGGATATTAAACAATTTATTTTTATTGCATCTTTATTCATATATTTGGTTTTAGGTTTAGTTTATGATTTTAAAATCTTAACTGTCTAGTAGATATAATATCTGCTTATTGAAATAGTAAACCTAAAGAAAATGAGAATGTATGCTCATTCCATCCTTAATGCTGATTATTCAGAGGACATGGCGTTTTTATTAAACCAAAAATATTTAACTAATTATATTTACCAAGGATTTACTCAGCTCACATGAATTTGGAAACATTTGAGTTAGTCTCTATATTTCTGGGAGTCTCAGGAATTTAATTTACATAAGCACTTGCTGATCTATATGCCAATTTGAATAGAGCTCCTTTAAGGGACTTTATAATCGAACTTGGTCCCACCGTCTGCAAGGAGAACCGTATCGCACATCCATCACACACACGTAATCACACCAACACGCATACAACAGGAAGCTCACGGCTTTCACTCTAAAAATGTCTGCTGGGAGTTAGGCAAATGCAGTATCAAACTCTCCCCTTTGCTTCGCTTTCACACTTTTTTATTAGAATTGTGTTTCTGGCAGGTGGGGGTAAGTGGAGGTTCTTTATTCGACAGGAAAGCTAAAGATTCTTACAGTGTTTGTGGAGGGGGGCCTTTAGCACTTTCATTTGTCCCGTGTGTAATCTTAAGGAGGCTGTGGACTACATTTTGGGTGAGAGACGGGAGGACATCAAGCAGCTGCTTGGATGTCTCCAAACCCATCCGAATGGACAAAATAGCCAGTCTGTTTCCGATGAGCCTTCGGCTCCTTGGCAGCCTCAGGAGGGTTTGGGGGTCCCTTCGGCCCCTGAGAGCCCCACATTGGGATTGGAGCATTCAAGTGACCAAGGGGCTAGAGTGGGCGGGGAAAAGGTCTGAGCGGTGGACGAGGGAGGGAGAAGGTGGGTGCTCCTACGGGTAATATCAAGGATTCAGGGGAACCGAAGGGAAGACCAAGTGGTAAGACGGGGAGACGGGAAGGGAAGTTCTGAGAGGAGCCCGTCTGGGGAACGTCTCCAGTTGCCCAAAGAGGCCACTGAAGTTCCATGTCATCATCCTCAGTAAGGTCATGCCACCAGGAAAGGAGGAAGACAGAGCTGGCAGGGGGCATGTAGTCACCAGGGGTTCGAGGAGGGAGTTTCCAGCCCACTGAGAGCCCCTGTGTGGTTAACGTGCCCGCACACGGCGAGCAGAGACGCACAAGACTCCGACCGGCAGCCGCTCCCTCCGGAGACCTGCGTCTGGCAGACTCGGAGTCCAGGGCTCTCACCTGGCTTCCAGCAGGGGTGTCCAGCCTTGTGGCGTCTCTGGGCCACACTGGAAGAAGAGCTGTCTTGGGCCACACATTACATACATTGAGACACCTAATCACAAAATGATCTCATAATGTTTTGAGTAAATTTATGATTCTGTGTTGGGCCACATTCACGGCCACTTTGGACTGCATGCGGCCCGTGGGCTGCAGGTTGGACCCCCCTCAGACCCTTAGGGATCAGAGCCCGTGCTCACCACGTGTCAGCGCAGGCTCGGATCTCGGACTCATCAGTGGATCCCGAGCCATCGGTCAGGAGTGAAGACAAAACCTTCAACGGCTCACACTTAGGGTCCTGGGTGAGGGGTCTGGGGACCCAGGGATGAACTGGATCCTGTCTGGGTCTCTCGAGCCCATGACTGTTAAAGAAACCAGAGCTGGACAGTAGCTTAAGCAGGAAAAGTGGACTTTTGTATATGGGAAAAGAGACATCAGTACGGAAAGGGGCTCGATTCCCAGTATAGCAGGATGGTGGGGATTGACAGCCAGCTAGCAGGCTGGGCGTCAGAGGCTGGAAAACTGCCGAGCAGAAACGCCATGGTACAGGGGTTACCGACCGACCCAACGCAACAGGATATTTGCCGCAGGCAGGCCAGGGCGACGAGACGTCATCACCTGGGGACAGGGAGTGATGAGGAATTCAGCCCGGTACCCAGGGCAGGGGGTTCTCCGCAGTAAACTCGCTTAGCAAGATTCTTGCTCCGCAGGACAAGACCCGGTGATGGGCCCCGTCCGATAAAGCACTTAGAGGAGACCGACCGACTTCGGTCAGGCAGATTTTGTCAGTGACACAGTTACGAGGGCTGTGCGCGGTTCAAAAGGCAGACGGGTGAGTCACACATGTTAAGAAAATGTTCTATCGTAAAATGTGGAAACGGTTTGAAATACATTTTTAATTAGAAGAGAAAGTTACAAAGGGCCCATATGCTAGGTGGATGAGGGTGGCGATGTATAATTCTGTGTTTGCTAAGAGGACACACCCTTCCACCCCTCCCCCGGGGCACCGTCCCAAACTTAGAAATGTGTAACATCAGGACCGGGACCACGGGTTGCCCCGGTCTCTGTGGATGTCACTGGGCTGTGCCAGGAGATAGATCGGCATGTATCAAGGCAGCTTTGCTCACCTTTGGTGACCCCAAAGCCTCCCTCCCAGCATCCCTGCTGTGTGCATCGCCCACGGAGCTTGTTCACAAATGCCGATTCCCGGTCCCCAGACTAGAGCTTCTGATTCAGCTTGGGGATCTGTGTCTGACAACAGGAAGTTCTGAAGCGGCCCGGTCTACCTGGCAGACCCCAGGGCATCCTTGGCGAGTTTCAGGTTCCCCCTATGCAGAGCTGTCCCGGCTCTGCCAGGACTCAGTCCCTCACCTTTCCCACCCCGGGGAGAACAGCACAGCAGTTCAGGACAGCACGACAGGACAGTGCGCACAGCACTGGGAAGCTGTGGTCCCTGAGCCAGAGTCACGAGGTGCCTCTGTTTTGGCGGATGGGGCCGCGTGACCTCTCCAAGGCCGAGATGAGTGATCGGGTCCCTCACGAGCAGCACACGCTCCATGCGCTCACTGCGGTGGGGACGGAGCCCAGTGGTCCACGGCAGACCCCGGGAGAATCTGTGGGCAGCCTGGCCCGCGGCGTCAGCCCACGACCTTCCTGCGTGGTTCAACCCAGAACCCCTTCATCAGACATCCTGTCCTCACCGTGTTGTACAGTGCTCGCCTGTGGTGGGTCCGTCTCCTTCCCTCGGCTGAGCTTCCTGAGGGAGAACTCATGTTCTGTGGTTACTGCTCAGTCTTTCTGTGCCCGGGGCCTAGCCAGGCCGGCTCCCACTGGGGTTCTGTCGGTGTGTGTGGAAGAAGTACCGGTGGGTGTGTGAGTGCACAAGTGACTGGTGTTCTCTGGGAGCCCAGAAGAGGAAGGATGACCTCTGCTGGAGAAGATGTCACCTGGGACAGGTGTCACCTGGAGGTAGCATTTGAGCTGGCTAGGACTCGGTAGGTGGGAGGGAGGGGAGGTTGGAAGCACGTTCCCAGCTCAGGGCACAGCACAGAGGCTGGAGGTGCCGAGAGAGGCGTAGCCTCTGGCCAGGTTGCAGCACCCACTTGTCCTAGGCTCCGGGTGGGTCTCCCCACAGATGCTGCTACTCCCCGCTGTGAGCTCACCAGAGCCCCCCAAATAGGACCGTGGTGTGACCCATGGCCACATCCAGTGTGGCAAGGGCTTCACGGGGCAGGTTGGGAAGCCTAGGAGAAGAGGGCCCACCTTCTGCCCTGGACACTCACCCTGGCCCTCAGGGCTCATGTTTGGGGCTGACCATTTGCAGTCAAATCCCCTGGCCTTGGGTTTGGAGGTTCTCTTCCATGGCAAATAGCATTTATCAACTGCCTACTGTATGCCAGCCACTGCAGGGGGTAATTTGTGTGCATCGTATCATCAAACATGATTAACAGCCTATAGCCCATTGGACAGCTGAGAAAACTGAGGCTGAGAGAATTGAAATCACAGGCCTCAAAGTTCCACGGCAAGGAAACACGCGGAGTCGCCATGGGAGCCCCTATCTGATTGCAAAGCCCTTAAACGCTAGGCCCCCAGTGACTCAGCCCAGTGGCTCGGATCTCTGGTTCCCAGTGAGGAGCCAAACACCGGTGTTTACTTGTGTCCAGGCCCTGTGCTGGGTGGTGATCGAGCTTTAGGGGCTGACGTCATCACAGGTGTGGAGCGCCGCGGCCAGAAGCCCAGCTCTGATCTAATGGTGCCCGACGAGAAGGCTGAGGAAGTCCGGGGCATTGACCCAGGGCAGCCTCTGGGGGTTATTTACATAATGAAGGCTAAGACACAGACGCCACCGAGACCCCTACAACTTCAGCATCGGGCAGGCCCTGAGAGGACGTGTGAACAAGGCTTTCTCATGTCCTCCTGATCTGGACACAGCCACCCCACACACACACTCACAGCAGAAACCCAATGTGCCGAACCAGCACTTCACCATTTTCTGAACACACGCACATGCACACATGCAAGCACACACGCTGACCACTGTCTGGCCTGCTCGGCTCCTCAGTTCCTGTCCCCAGACTTCTCTGTGAGCGTGCCCTTTGAGGGCAGAAACTGTTCATTTGTTCATTCGGTCACTCATTCACTCAGCACACGCTCCTGGAGCACCTGCCATGCAGCACGCCTGCTGCTGGGCACCGGGGAGCCTGCCAGGGTTTGGCCGGAGCAGCAGAACGACCTGGGCCGTGGTTTTCAGCCCTTTTCATCTCGTGGCACACATACACTCATGACGGAAACTCTGCCACACACCCAAAAAACACATTACAGTTTGGGCCGATCTAACAAATAATTAGGTACACTTTTGATTCATTCACACGCACAGCTATTGCTGTGCTGGCTGTCGTCATTCTTTACTTTGACAACGTGAGGGAAGAGAAGCCCTTGTCCTTGACCCCTTTTGGTCAGTACGGCACGTGTTCAAAACCACCGTGCACACCGGTGCGCTGCAGCACACTGGGCGTAAACCGTTGTGCTAGGGGGCACCTATGCATATAAAACGAGGCGTTTTTTTCCAGGGATGTGACTTCCGTGAGTGAGGGAGCCAGTAAAAGCCTGTGCGAGGCTATCTGCCTGTGGCCTTGCAGCCCACGTGGGAGGGGGAATGGGGCCTGCAGAAGGCCCGAGGACAGCCTGGGACCCCCTTCAGCCTCACCGCCGGCACATCTCCAGCCAGAGAAGCTAAGGGGGCCATTGGGTGCGGTGAGTTTCAGATGCCAGTGAGAGGCCCGTATTTCTAAGGCTTCCTGTCTGTTGAGTGTCTATGTGTCTGGGCTGTCCGCCTGCTTTCATATAAAGCTCTACCCAGGGAGGCATTTGTGACCTGGTCTGCATATTTCAGTATCTGCCCTGAAAGGGCGGCCGTGAAGCTTTGGGAGAGATGGGCTTCCTGATGGTTCTCTTGCCAGCCATCGTCAAATGAAAGAGTCAAGGAGACTCTTCCTCCCAAATTTCAGCAACCATGTGGCTGTAATCATTTCCTACAGAGCTGTTCACAGCTGAGAGGGTGGATCCAGGCAGCGGGCACAGGTCACCTCAGTGGGGTCCCCTCCACTGAAGATGAAGGTCAGGCTAACCTCCCAAGCCAGCCAGGCTAACCACCCAAGGACAGACTCTGGAATCCCAGGCGACAGTCAGGTCAGAGAAGGAATGGAACTGGCTCTCGGGTGGAATCCAGGGGACCCTTCTGAGAACCCCCAATATGGCTGAGTGCCCAAACCACTCCAGGTTCTATTTTCTCTCCTTGTGGGCTAGAGTTGGAGACAGTGGGAAAGTGGTCTGAGCCCAGTGTTCAGAACCAGCCATTTGTTTGTCAGTGTGCTGTGTGGCTTTAGGAATGTCTCCTAACCTCTCTGGGCCTTCCATGTCCTGGTAGGTAAATGCAGGTTCTCCACGGACCCTTCCATGTCAAACCCACATCAACTTGTAGGGTTGCTTTCATAACTTCCCAGCACCCCTAGTCCGCAAGGGCCCGTCACACCTGTCTGAATACCGGGTCTCTGAGCTGGGATGCCCCAGGGAGACTGGCCTGTTCACAGCCCCTTCCTGCAGAACGCACCAGCAAGGCACCCCCTCGCCTGCCGGGTGACCCTGAAGGGAAGGGAGAAGCCTGGGCTGGGTCTCCTCCATCGTCCAGAACGCTGCAGTCGAAGAGAAATGGCATGAAGAGTGAAGCTCCCCTTTCCTCCACATACCTGGTTAAAAGTGGGTTTGGGCGCTGGCTGGCATAGCCCAGTGGATTGAGCACGGGCTGAGAACCATAGCATCACAGGTTCGATTCCCAGTCAGGGCACATGCCTGGGTTGCAGGCCACGGGCCCCAGCAACTGCACATTGATGTTTGTCTCTCTCTCTCTTTCTCCCTCCCTTCCCTCTCTAAAAATAAATAAATAAAATCTTTAAAAAAATACTTAGTTTAAAAAAAAGTGGGCTTGGGAAATGGCTTCGCTCAAAAATAATGTTTGAACAAGGTGGACGCCTGAGCCCCGTTCTGCGTCACGTTGTCCAATACAGATGCGCGTCCACATCACACTTTTCTAAAACGTCAGTGCGTTCGGGGCATTCAAAAACTCAAACTTGATTTTGAAACTGGTTAACATTGGAGGCTTTAAACATAGATCCCATTTAGCATGCGGTTATTTTGGGATTCGTTAGTGGAAGAGAGCCAAAGGTCTTTTCTAGGATAGGACTCTCCTTTGTTTTAAAATATGCCCTTTCTTCCTGCTGTCTGGGTGTTCTCCTGCATTACTAGGTGAGCTGGGTTTTTTAGTGTCCTTACTTGGTAAAAATAAACCTCGTCGCTGAACCCTATTTTAAAAACCATTCTGCTCTGTGAAACCCCTGGACCCCAGCATCCAGGCGGCTTCAGGCTTCCCAGTTACACGGCGTGAGACTCGACAGTTTCTTTTTGTAAAGGACAAGGTCAGAGAGGTTCAGAAGTGGGTTGGGCTCGCCCAGCTGGAGGAGCCAAACCACAACTTGAACGTGGCCCTCTCTGGCCTGGAATCCCCCGCTGGTGGAACTGTCAATTATCTTCTCCCCACCCCTCAAGGAACATGAGACCCAGTGCCTGGCTCCAGAGGACCCCCAAGATTTAGGGAGATAAGCCCCAAAGTAGGCCTGACACTCACCTCAGAAAACCTTCTGTCTCGGAGGGCATGGTCACCTCTCGGTTGAGCAGCCCAGAGACAGAGGAAGGCGCAGGAAACCCCCCACAGCAGAGAAAAACGCCTGTGTGGTTTGCTATTGCTCTTGAGGAGGCATTTTGTTTAATATTCACATGTCAGATTTACAGCGTTAATTTTGCTTCTTGTTGAGCAGAAACCGAGAAGTAAATGCATCCCAGGGAAGCCTTCCTCCCGGAGACTGGGCTCTGTCTTCAGAGTCGACAGCGATGGGCCCGGAGTTAAGAGGGAGCTCTGGGCACCAGAAGGACTGACCTCACAAGTGGAGAGGCCAGGGACCTCGACTTTGTCGAGTCCCATGACCGGAGTCAATCTCTGGGGGTTCTGTGGGGAGGGAAGGGTGGCCCTGGGGCTCCTCCCAGGCCAGCGACCATCAGGAAAAAACAAGGGGCAAGACCAGGGAGCCTCTCTGAGGAGCTCAGAGTTGGAAAGCTGCGTGTTGTGTAGGAAGCGGGGGACGAAAGTCACGATCTGGGAGGAGCTCACTGAGGGTCACTAGGTGCAGCAGAGTTTGAAGACGTGTCTGTACTTAGGGTTGTAGGTCTTTAGGTGTTTCTTCAGGCAGTAGGCCAACTTCTGGTCACAGGTGCAGAGCTGCACCTGGAGGCGGGGCCCAGGCTCTGCACACAGAACGCCCAAAGCAGAATGAGTAACAGAAGGTACACTCGCTCTCCCGACCTTGACCCCCAGGCTTGCTTCAGTCAGGACTTGCTTCTAGGCTGAGCAGATTCTTAGTCTGCTCTCTGCTCTGCGGGTGTGCTCAGCCTGATGGGGGAGGCACAGCGTCTGCACTGGAGGGCGCGGGGAGGGGCCGGGGGGGGCGTACTCTGACGGGAGAGACCCAGCCGCTGCCCAGGGGGAGGTTGCAGCCCAGGGGCTCCCAGTTCGTGCCCTCAGGGAGCTCCCAGCCTGATGGTGGGGACTGCCCCTGCTCTGAAGGAACCCCAGTCAGTTCCCATAGAGACATCATACCCAGACTTAGCTTTGAACTCAGGTGGACCTGAACTTGAATCCCAACTCTAGCTGTGTGTACTGGCAAGCCTTTGAGTTTCAGTCTCTTCATCTGGAGAATGGGGAAACTAAACCTACTCACAGGGCATTTTCAGGGAGCAAGTAAAAGGGAGTATGCAAAGCATTTGGCACTACTGAAGGCTCAGTCTAAGAGGTCAGATACAGGTGCAGTGTTTCTGCCCCACTGGCCCCCCAGCTCTGTCTCCCAAAATATAGACTGACTGACATCTAGGGGCAGCTGAACTCAGAGCCAGCAGAGACCCAGGCTCTTCCAGCGGCTTGAATGGGAAGCCCCAGCCTTACCGCAGGTGATCACGTCCCGTGAGTATCTGTACTTGTAATAGTGCGACCAGGTGTCGTAGCCTTTCTTCTGCAGCACATCATAGCAGCGGTCATGCTCCATGCAGCACCTGTCAGTGTGACACACTTAGATCCTAAGTGGCAGGGGTGTGCCACTTAGGCAGAGACCACGTCAGTGGGTGCAGTCTGGCAGAGGAAGAATCTAACAATAATATGCCCTTCCTCTAGGACGGCCTGCCATTGGCTAGCAGCTCATAAACGTGCTTTGTCTTCCTAAGCTCTCAATGAGACTACATCTCCCAGCCTCCCTTGCAGGTACACAAGGTCACATGACCAGGTTCCAGCCTGGAGAATGTGGGCAGAAGCCAGGCACGCCACATCCAGACCTACCCATAAAAACCTCACACATTATCCTCCCCTCTCTCTCTTTCTGCGTCTCCCAGCTGAGTGATGAGCCAGCCAAGGGCTCAGAGACTGCAGGGAAGGGCAGAGCCACAAGGTGGAAGGAACCTGGGTCCCACAATCAACATGGTTGGTTGAGCTGTTAGAAGACCAAACAATAAACTTCCAGTGTATTAGGTGTAGCAGGTTGCATAAAAAAATTTTTTTTGAGTTACAGAAAAGCGGAGAACATTGTACAGAGTGTTCCTATTACCCCAGATTCAGTTTCTCCTATTGTTAACATCTTATACTAATAGGATGCATGTGTGACTATTAACAAACCAATGTTAACTAAGTAATTTAACCAATTACTAATCAATAATCGATCGTTATTGATTCATTATTGCAAAGGGTTCACAGCTTATTCAGCTGTCTTTGTGTTTTACCTACTGTCGTCCGCACACGACATCCAGTCATCAGGGCTCCTTAGGCTCCTGTTGGCTGTGGCAGCTCCTCACATGTGCCATGTTTTTAAAGCCCTTGACAGTTTTGAGGGGGGCTGGTCACATGTTTGCAGAATGCCCTACTGCTGGGATTTCTTGAACGTTTTTCTCATATTAAGACTACGGTTATGTGCTTCTGTTTTTTTGCTCAACTACTTGCATTTTGGCCAGAGGGGGGCGCTTTCCCTTGGCTCCTGTGCTCTCGGACGTGTCTCTGTTGATATGAGGTTGTCTGGGGTGCGCTGGGTTTTGTGTGCACGCATCCCTACTTTCTGCGTTGTAAGAAGCTCCAGCCTCATCTTGCGTATTTCTCACCCTGGTCCTGGCATCATCCATTTCTCCAAGGAGCCTTGGTTCCTTGGAGAATGATATTAGAAACCAGTTCTGGTCACTAGCTGTTGCTTATTGCAACTGAGGGGTTGTTTCTTTTAGGTCCTGTCAGCTGACAGAGCAAAAATATGTGTATGTGTCTGTATTACCGATAACCCTGTGTATACACAGATGTATGCACATTTCCATTTGTGACCATCCGCATCTACAGGAAGCTAGCCGGGGTCCATACTGAAGTCCCCACCTCTAATCTACCGCCACATAGAGCGTTCGGGCGACCTGTCCCTGCGTGTCTGGGAACTGCCACTTCAGCAGGGAGAAACTTGAATCCCAGTGTCCGCCATCCTTCTGCTCAGTTCCTCTGGTAAGCTCTCTGGATCACCCAGCCTCAGTCAAGGTGCCCAAGCTGACGCCGGTTAAAGCTATCCCACCAAGCCCTGGCCACATGGCAGATTCTTAGCAAAATCAGTGGCCATCATCGCTTTGAGCCATTACATGTTAGGGTGATTTGTTACGTAGCAGTAGACCATCTGATACTTAGGCCGCTGAGATTCGGAGGGTTACTAGGTGTATCCTGGGCAAGTTGGTTAACCTCATCGAGACTCCGTTTTCTGATCTGTGGAATGGTGCTTTGATATTCACGGAGTCAGAGGAGATCATGTGTGTGTAGAGCTGAGAGCAGAAGGGCAGGGGGGATACTCAGCTCACCGGTCAGTAGCATCCTTGGGGGTCCCCTGACCGCCCAAGCCGCAGTAACAGCCGTAGAAGCCATAGTCTATCACAGCATTCTTTCCCGTCACCTCCTCGATCATCTGGTTCATTTCCATGATGCCTCCCAGCACAGCAGGCGCACCTGAAAGACACCCGTCCCCAGTTGAAACCCAGGCCCAGTCGCACAGGCCCGCTCTCCCAGCATGCCCCTGCCCTCTCCCCCACCTGGGGGCTTGGTGAGGGGGCAGAGGTCTCTTCTTTTATCCTCCCCACCAGTGGGACAGGGACCAGGAAGGCGAGGGCAAGCAGCGTAGGGCAGCGGTCTCAAGTGTGGACTTGAGACCAAGAGAGCCCGGATCCAGACCACAGCCCTGCCAGTACTTCACGGCATGACGCTGAGTGGGTCACTTATCGCTCAGAGCCTCGGTTTCCTCCGTTTCCTAAAATGTACGCCAGCTCTTAGAGTTGTGACCAGTTTAAAACGAGACAAACGGTGTACTGTAAATTCCGTGCACAGTGGCGGGTACGAACGGAGTGACCAGGAACAGGAGGCAGAGTTGACACGGTATGTACATGAAGCCAGCCGCCCAGCTCTCCCACATCTCCCAACCACGTGCCTCTCCCTCCTGCCACTAACAGCACCATTCAGAGCTCGAGGCTCTGTGAGTAGGACGGGCCCCTGAGAGGTCACTGAAGCCAGCTCCCTCACCTTGCAAACTGGGAAAATGAGGCCCAGAGAAGAAAGGCAGCTCGCCTTAACCAGAGGCTCCAGGCCTCCTGCTCCCCCTGGAGTCCTCAGGGGTCTGGAGACCCCCAAGAGCAGGACGGCCTGTCAGGGGCTGCAGGGGAGGCCTGAACACAGACCCCTGTGCTGTGCAGGCGCCGCCAGCTGGGAGGTGGCCCCACAGGGGTGAATAGAAACCTGGACAGGCCTGAGCAGAGAATGACCAGGGACCCTGGGGTGGGATATTTCTATAAGGTGATTGTTTTTAATTTCCTTCTTGTCTGCCTCCTGCTTTGACCTCAATACCACATGTTCTCCATGGAGCACAGCCCTGTATGTCCCCCAGGACCCCGCCACAGCCCTGCTGGTGGGCTGTTGGCGACGCCACGGACGACGAAACAGAGGCTGGGGGAGGCCGAGACCCTGCCAACATCCGCACAGTAAGTGCGGGGCCCCCATTCAAACCTAAGTTCTACTGCCTCAGACACTAGTCTCCTTTCCACCACCCTAGAGGGTTCCTAGAGGGGAGAATCTGGTCACAAGTTCAAAGGCCAGGGGCCAGCACTTACTGAAAACCAGGAGCCAAGCCAGCATGATGAGGCCCTTCATCTCAGAGACTCTGGAAAAGGAAACACACCCCATGACATACTTATCAGGAGACGTCCCCACGGCCCATCCCGACCCTACCCCTGGCTTCCCACCAGACCCGACCGTCTCACATTGGTCAAAAAATGGGCAACTCCAGTGGGCAGAGATGAGGCAACACCTCAAGGACTTGACTCAATGGGTCTCTGTGGGCAGAGGGACATTTGCGGGGTATTATCCCCTATAGAGATGGGAGGGAACTGTCCCATCAAAAAGGCCCCTGACCACAAACACCCTGACACAACTGCCCCTTCCATGGAAAATGGCCAACAGTGACCAGAGGGGCAGGTGGGGGTCTTCAGTGGGCAGAGACTTGATGGCACAAGTGAGGGGCAGGAACAGACGCAGCTGGGCGGGGCACTTGATGAAGGAGGTGGCAGGGAGAAAGAACCCTGGACAAAGGGAGAGACAGCATCAGGGCTGGGAGGACACGAGGGAAACTGATGGTGTAAAGTCTCATCTTCCTTTATCTCACAGTGCGGAGGGCCTGTTCGAGGCTGTCTTCTCTGCTGGGTTGTTACATTTTTTAAGATTTTATTTATTATTTTTAGAGAGAGGGCATGGGAGGGAGAAAGAGAGAGAAGGAAATATCAATGTGTGGCTGCCCCTCGAGCGCCCCCTACTGGGGACCTGGCTCACAGCCCAGGCAAGTGTGCTGACTGGGAATCCAACCAGCGACCCTTTGGTTCACAGGCCAGCGCTCAGCCCACTGTGCTCAGCCCACTGAGCCACACCAGCCAGGGCTCTGCCGGTGTCCTGAGGGCAGAAGCTGGCAGGATCAGCCCTGTCTCCCAGCACTGAGGACAGCACCCAGCCCGAAGCAGGTGCTCAGGGAGGAAGCAAGGGCGCACCTTATGGGATGCGGCTTTCAGGGCCTTGTTAGGGCTTTTGGGGGTCCCAAGCACTTTTGCCTCTATAGTCCTCTTTCTCGGAAAAAAAATTCTTTTTACAGTATATTTTACAACTGCATTGGTATAAAAACGAATGCAATCGACACTGGATTCACTATTGTTATATGCACTTTTTCTTCAATGTTAAAAGAATTTAAAACTGAAACGTTTCCGTGGGCCCCAGGCAGGGTGCCCCAGTAAGCTGACCCTGGGCACTCGTGAGCCCTCTGAAGGACTGGTGTCAGCGTCGTCATTTTACTAGTGCAGGCTCAGAGAGCTCAAGGAACGTGCCAGAAGTCACATCGCTAGCAAGAAGTGGAGGCAGGGTGCAAACCCAGGCCTCGAACACCCCTCAGTGCACCCCACAGCCCCCCTCCCTGGAGGGGTGAGCTCTCCTTCGAGCCTGGAGCGCTATCCCATGGACTCACAGGCCCCAGCTGCCCTTCCCACCAGACACATGAATGACTGGCCTGCAGTTCAACAAGCCACATCCAGATGGAGAGGAAATTCCATGTTCTGGGACCAGTGCCTGATTTGAACTTGGCGTCTCACAGGGTGCTTTACCAGTAGCTGCCTGCTTCCCTTTCGTCTCTTCATCCCAAAGTCCTCATTCATCTGCAGCTGCTCAGCTGGCCAATGGGCTGCCACCACTTCCGCTTCGGTGCCCTGCCATCTCCAGTCCCCTCAGCTGTCACTTCTGCAAGTGCTCTACCCAGAGCCCCGGGCCCCCTCCCAAGGCCTGGCTCCAAACACACAACCTGCAACTCCAGGGCTCCTGGCTGCTGGGATGGCCTCTTCATGAGGCTCCTCTGAGTTCCAAGGTTATTCCTGAGGGTTCTGTCCACGCATGGCCTCTGCTCTGAGGACTCTACATATCCAAGCCAATGGCCGTGGACCCTACTCTTCCACAGGATTCTTTCTCATGGCTTCATGGGGCTGTGGCGGGAGGAAGATGCCAACTACCGTGTACTGGGCACCTACAAGGGGCCAGGCACCACCCGCTGCCTCTTGAAACCTGCCGATGACCACAGCAGGAGCGAACTGTTAGACCTGCCAGCACAGCGTCTGTCCCTTCAACAGTCATTTGTTGAATGAGAGAACACCACTTGCTGATTTTACAAACAAGGAAATCGAGGCCCGGGAGGGGGAAGTGAGCTGTCCAAGGATTCAGCCCAGGGATGTGGCTCAGCTCCTTTGACCGACCGGACTCCACTGCCCTGGAGCAGCCTCTGAGTAGAGACTGTGTTGCTCCTTTTCTGTACCTTAGGGTGTTTTGCCATGCCGGGGGCCTTGCCGGGCTGGGAAGAGACAGCCCCTCCCGGGACTAGCTCATTCCTGGAGATAGCCGAAGACAAACCGACCAATCCTGAACTCCCTTGCCCAGCCACCTCCTTTATTTAACATTCCGGCTCCCGGCCAGTGTTTCCTCTGCCCTAGTTCACCCCAGGGCCACGGACAGACCACAACCCCACCCCCAAGCTGTCCTTTCCTGCACTCTGGATCATACTCTCGCTCATTTCTTCTGCCCCCTGATCGACCCTGGTGCTTTCCCAGCGGCCCTGCCTGGTGCCGTGTGTTCCCGTCTCTTGGAAACCGTGAGTAACAAACTACCTTTTAAATGGTGCATCTCCTGTTGGCCTCATCATACCTGAATAAGACCTAAACCCCGGTGCGTTTTAGAACACCGTGGCACACGGGCTGTGGACGTGAGTGGAGGCCCCACGCGAAGGGTCTGAGAGAACAGAACTTTCCCAGAGGAGGTGGCAGAGCCTCTGAACCAGCTGCTCTGGGGACAGGGAGAAGGGACGTCAGGGAAGCCCAAAGCAGACCCCCAGGGGAACGGTGTGGGGCTGGCTATGTTTATCAAGTGGCCACAGGGGACAATGAGTGTGTCCAGGAGATAATTTTGGAGTGGAGCAGTGACTGTGGTCAGGAGGGGTGGGGACAGAGGGGACAGCAGAGACAGATGGTGACCAAGGATGAAAATGTGGCAGCCGGGGAGTGGCGGGTCATTGGACAGACTGATCCTCCAAGTCCGCGTGCAGCCCTGCCCCACCCCCCACCCGGACCCCCTCAGCTCACGCCCTCCAGCTGGAAAGGATGAAAAGTCCCAGACCCCACTCACAGGAGTCTTGTGGGACCTCCCTGCCATTTGTGGGGCCAGCCCTGGAGGGCCGGTGTCCCGTCTGACAGCCCCTCTCCGTGCCCGCCCCTATCACCCCCCTCACGTAAGGCAGCCCCCAGAATGAGACTCCTCACCTGGGAGACCAGCTCTGCGTCGTCTTTGGGTCTTTGTGGGGCCTGGGGGAGATGCAGGGGTTGGGCCCGCCGGGTTTTAAGGGTTTCCCCGGCCCCCTCTCACCTCCCCCGCCCCGCCCCGTCCCCGCCCCACTCCAAGATTCCTGGTACTCACATGGGAAGTCTGACTTCTCCTCTTTTGACCTCTCAGGATTCCCCACCCCCCTGTGTTCAGAAGCAGCTGTTTTCTGAAGGACATCACGGCGCCTGGGTGGGTTTCGAGAGGGAGAGTGACCTCTGCCTGGCTGGCCCAGCCCCAGTCCAGAGCTCTCCTCCATCCAGAGCTGGAGATCTAGAACCCCCTTCTGCATGCAGACGCCCTCCCCACCCCCATGCTCCCCCACCTCGGGCCACACCAGGGTCCCTGTCAAGGCCTCCAGCCCACGCTCCTGCTCGAATTTCACTCTGTCTCGCTGGGCCTCATCCCAGAGACAGCCAGGAGGCACCCCCTCCAGACTGACGCCATTCTCTTCCTGTCGGTCCCCACCTGCCAACCCCAACTCTCTCTGTCCTGGAGTCAAAGCAAAATGTTGTCTCTGAGCCCAGCTGGCGCCTTTCTTTGCCCCCAACTCCCCACCAAACCCCTGCATTTCCTCCCTCTGAGGAGAAACCACCACCTTGCAGTTAAAGAGCATAAGCGGGAGGCCCCCCACAAAGTAGCTGCGCAGGGGCCCCGGGCAAGTCACCGCTCCTCTCCTCTCCTGGGACACGTGAGAATAACGGCTCCCGGCCACCGGGGAGGCTCGTGGGCAGGGATGGCCCGCAGAACATGAGGCCGAGTGGGGAAGTGTGCAGCTCAGCGGTTACCATCACAGCTCCAAGTTCTGGGTGCAAATCCTGTCTCCCCACTACCAGCTGTTTCATTCACCTCAGGGCCGAGGGGAGTTTCCTAGCCTGCAGTCACTAGGATTAAATGACTGAATGCATTTGTAACAGAGCAGTGGCAAAATCATGCTAACAATTAATGACCCCCTGGGTGTTCTCACAAGGACACGGGTGGGGGGGTGATGTTATTTGTCTCCATTCTCCACTTGTGTTGACCCCCATGTCCCCACCCTGACCTCCACTTACACACGCTTTTCCGAGAAGACGTGGGTGCTCCTGCCCTCCTGTCCTGAAATCCCCTCCTCCAGGCTCTCCTGAGCCTGCCTCTTCCTGGGACCCAGCCCTAAGCACCCCTCCACCCTGGAAATTCAGTGGAATACAGAAAGTCCCCACAGAGTGTCGGCTACACGCCTGGCACTGCTGGGGTCCCCCGGGGAAGAAGAGAGACCCGGCCCCCACAAGCCGCTTTCTGGTTGGGGGACACGGAGAGTGAGGGCATCGAGCCAATAAATGCACAGCACGTCCAGGGGCAGTGACTGTGGTGGGGACCTCCCCTGTTTTGCATCTTTATTTCTCTTTTACCACCAGCAGCTTCGTGCTGTGCGTGCCTGAGGGCACCAATCTCCCATCCTAAACGAAACAAAAGGAAGCTGAAAAAGGGAATCCATCCCTAGCCTCTGCTGACCTTTCTTCATCTTTCTCTTGCCTCTGAAAGCCCAGTCTCTGGACAGAGAAGCTTTCACTTGCTCATCGCCGGCTCCCTTGTGAATCCTTTGCTGCCTGGTTTTGGCTGCGGCCCCCAGCCAGCTCTCAAGGGTCCCCCAAATCTTGGTGTTGCCCAAGGCCTGGGCTTCACCCCCTCAGTCTCTCGGGCACTCCATCCTGCTGACCATCAACTCCTTCTCAAAACTCCCTCTGCCCTGACCTTCCAGAGGCTGCCGTGACCTGCCATCTGCCCTCCTCCTCCTCGGCCCCCATCCCTATCGGCCCCCAAAGGCTGGTGTTTTCAGGGGGAGGGTCTGCTCCCTCTCTCTTCATCTCCCCTGGGCTGAGCTCATCCGAGGTCAGAGTTTTTGGTCTTCCTCCACGCAGAGTCCAGGAGCTCTCACGGCCTGAGCAGTGTCTAGCACCAGCTCAGACTCAGTAACACCAGGTGAATGAGTGATTGAAAAATGAATGGAGAGACAGAAGTGGATTCAAGTCGAGGTGTCCCCTCTGATGGCCTGTGTCCCCTCTGGCCTCTTCAGGTCTCAGTTTCACCCTCTGTGAGGCAGGGCACAGTTATTTCCCTGTTCACTATTTTTTACAGCCCGTGCATGTTAGGAAAGTATCACCAAAGCAGAAAACAACAAAGAAACATGAAAAACCTAAAAAACAGTTAAATACATGGTTTTTTGTTTGTTTGTTTTACTACTGTGTTCAAGAAACATGAAGCAGTGGATATTAAACAATTTATTTTTATTGCATCTTTACTCATATATTTGGTTTTAGGTTTAGTTTATGATTTTAAAATCTTAACTGTCTAGTAGATATAATATCTGCTTATTGAAATAGTAAACCTAAAGAAAATGAGAATGTATGCTCATTCCATCCTTAATGCTGATTATTCAGAGGACATGGCGTTTTTATTAAACCAAAAATATTTAACTAATTATATTTACCAAGGATTTACTCAGCTCACATGAATTTGGAAACATTTGAGTTAGTCTCTATATTTCTGGGAGTCTCAGGAATTTAATTTACATAAGCACTTGCTGATCTATATGCCAATTTGAATAGAGCTCCTTTAAGGGACTTTATAATCGAACTTGGTCCCACCGTCTGCAAGGAGAACCGTATCGCACATCCATCACACACACGTAATCACACCAACACGCATACAACAGGAAGCTCACGGCTTTCACTCTAAAATGTCTGCTGGGAGTTAGGCAAATGCAGTATCAAACTCTCCCCTTTGCTTCGCTTTCACACTTTTTATTAGAATTGTGTTTCTGGCAGGTGGGGTAAGTGGAGGTTCTTTATTCGACAGGAAAGCTAAAGATTCTTACAGTGTTTGTGGAGGGGGCCTTTAGCACTTTCATTTGTCCCGTGTGTAATCTTAAGGAGGCTGTGGACTACATTTTGGGTGAGAGACGGGAGGACATCAAGCAGCTGCTTGGATGTCTCCAAACCCATCCGAATGGACAAAATAGCCAGTCTGTTTCCGATGAGCCTTCGGCTCCTTGGCAGCCTCAGGAGGGTTTGGGGGTCCCTTCGGCCCCTGAGAGCCCCACATTGGGATTGGAGCATTCAAGTGACCAAGGGGCTAGAGTGGGCGGGGAAAAGGTCTGAGCGGTGGACGAGGGAGGGAGAAGGTGGGTGCTCCTACGGGTAATATCAAGGATTCAGGGGAACCGAAGGGAAGACCAAGTGGTAAGACGGGGAGACGGGAAGGGAAGTTCTGAGAGGAGCCCGTCTGGGGAACGTCTCCAGTTGCCCAAAGAGGCCACTGAAGTTCCATGTCATCATCCTCAGTAAGGTCATGCCACCAGGAAAGGAGGAAGACAGAGCTGGCAGGGGGCATGTAGTCACCAGGGGTTCGAGGAGGGAGTTTCCAGCCCACTGAGAGCCCCTGTGTGGTTAACGTGCCCGCACACGGCGAGCAGAGACGCACAAGACTCCGACCGGCAGCCGCTCCCTCCGGAGACCTGCGTCTGGCAGACTCGGAGTCCAGGGCTCTCACCTGGCTTCCAGCAGGGGTGTCCAGCCTTGTGGCGTCTCTGGGCCACACTGGAAGAAGAGCTGTCTTGGGCCACACATTACATACATTGAGACACCTAATCACAAAATGATCTCATAATGTTTTGAGTAAATTTATGATTCTGTGTTGGGCCACATTCACGGCCACTTTGGACTGCATGCGGCCCGTGGGCTGCAGGTTGGACCCCCCTCAGACCCTTAGGGATCAGAGCCCGTGCTCACCACGTGTCAGCGCAGGCTCGGATCTCGGACTCATCAGTGGATCCCGAGCCATCGGTCAGGAGTGAAGACAAAACCTTCAACGGCTCACACTTAGGGTCCTGGGTGAGGGGTCTGGGGACCCAGGGATGAACTGGATCCTGTCTGGGTCTCTCGAGCCCATGACTGTTAAAGAAACCAGAGCTGGACAGTAGCTTAAGCAGGAAAAGTGGACTTTTGTATATGGGAAAAGAGACATCAGTACGGAAAGGGGCTCGATTCCCAGTATAGCAGGATGGTGGGGATTGACAGCCAGCTAGCAGGCTGGGCGTCAGAGGCTGGAAAATTGCCAAGCTTGGGTATGGGGGGGCTGTCAGGGGGGGAATGCTGGCCCACCCAACACAACAGGATTTTTTCCAAAGGCAGGCCGGGGCAACGAGACATCATCACCTGGGGACAGTGAGCAATGAGGAATTCAGCCTGGTACCCAGGGCGGGAGGTTCTCCGCAGTAAACTCGCTTAGCAAGATTCTTGCTCTGCAGGACAAGACCCGGGGATGGGCCCAGTCCGATAAAGCACTTAGAGGAGACCGACCGACGTTGGTCAAGCAGATTTTGTCAGTGACACAGTTACGAGGGCTGTGCGCGGTTCAAAAGGCAGACGGGTGAGTCACACATATTAAGAAAATGTTCTATCGTAAAATGTGGAAACTGTTTGAAATACATTTTTAACTAGAAGAGAAAGTTACAAAGGGCCCATATGCTAGGTGGATGAGGGTGGCGATGTATAATTCTGTTTTTGCTAAGAGGACACACCCTTCCACCCCTCCCCCGGGGCACCGACCCAAACTTAGAAAGGTGTAACATGAGGACCGGGACCACGGGTTGCCCCGGTCTCTGTGGATGTCACTGGGCTGTGCCAGGGGATAGATCGGCGTGTATCAAGGAAGCTTTGCTCACCTTTGGTGACCCCCAAAGCCTCCCTCCCAGCATCACTGCTGTGTGCATCGCCCACGGAGCTTGTTTATAAATGCCAATTCCCGGTCCCCAGACTAGAGCTTCTGATTCAGCTTGGGGATCTGTGTCTGACAACAGGAAGTTCTGAAGCGGCCCGGCTACCTGGCAGGCCCCAGGGCATCCTTGGCGAGTTTCAGGTTCCACCTATGCAGAGCTCTCCCGGCTCTGCCAGGACTCAGTCCCTCACCTTTCCCACCCTGGGGAGAACAGCACAGCAGTTCAGGACAGCACGACAGGACAGTGCACACAGCACTGGGAAGCTGTGGTCTCTGAGCTAGAGTCACGAGGTGCTTCTGTATTTGCAGGTGGGGCCGCGTGAGCTCTCCAAGGCCGAGATGAGTGATCGGGTCCCTCACGAGCAGCCCACGCTCCCTTTGCTCACTGTGGTGGGGACGGAGCCCAGTGGTCCACGACAGACCCCAGGAGAATCTGCGGGCAGCCTGGCCCGCGGCGTCAGCCCTCGACCTTCCTGCATGGTTCAACCCAGAACTCCTTCATCAGACATCCCGTCCTCACCGTGCTGTGCAGTGCTCGCCTGTGGTGGGTCCGTCTCCTTCCCTCGGCTGAGCTTCCTGAGGGAGAAACTCATGTTCTGTTCTTACTGCTCAGTCTTTCTGTGCCCGGGGCCTAGCCAGGCCGGCCCCCACTGGGGTTCTGTCGGTGTGTGTGGAAGAAGTACCGGTGGGTGTGTGAGTGCACAAGTGACTGGTGTTCTCTGGGAGCCCAGAAGAGGAAGGATGACCTCTGCTGGGGAAGATGTCACCTGGGACAGGTGTCACCTGGAGGTAGCATTTGAGCTGGCTAGGACTCGGTAGGTGGGAGGGAGGGGAGGCTGGAAGCAAATTCCCGGCTCAGGGCACAGCACAGAGGCTGGAGGTGCCGAGAAAGGCGTGGCCTCTGGCCAGGCTGCAGCACCCACTTGCCCTGGGCTCCGGGTGGGTCTCCCCACAGGTGCTGCTACTCCCGCTGGGAGCTCACCAGAGCCCCCCAAATAGAACCCTAGTGTCACCCATGGTCACATCCAGTGTGGCAAGTGCTTCGTGGGGCAGCTTGGGAAGACTAGGAGAAGAGGGCCCACCTTCTGCCCTGGACACTCACCCTGGCCCTCAGGGCTTATGTTTGGGGCTGACCATTTGCAGTCAAATCCCCTGGCCTTGGGTTTGGAGGTTCTCTTCCATGGCAAATAGCATTTATCAACTGCCTACTGTATGCCAGCCACTGCAGGGGGTAATTTGTGTGCATCGTATCATCAAACATGATTAACAACCCAGAGCCCATTGGACAGCTGAGAAAACTGAGGTTGAGAGAATTGAAATCACAGGCCTTGAAGTTCCACGGCAAGGAAACACGCGGAGTCGCCATGGGCGCCCCTATCTGATTGCAAAGCCCTTAAATGCTAGGCCCTCCGTGAGAGCAGCCCAGTGGCTCGGATCTCTGGTTCCCAGTGAGGAGCCAAACACCGGTGTTTACTTGTGTCCAGGCCCTGTGCTGGGTGCTAATAGAGCTTTAGGGGCTGACGTCATCACAGGTGTGGAGCGCCGCCTCCAGAAGCCCAGCTCTGATCTAATGGTGCCCGACGAGAAGGCTGAGGAAGTCCGGGGCATTGACCCAGGGCAGCCTCTGGGGGTTATTTACGTAATGAAGGCTAAGACACAGAAGCCACCTAGACCCCTACAACTTCAGCACCAGGCGGGCCCTGAGAGGTCGTGTGAACAAGGCTTTCTCACATCCTCCTGATCTGGACCCAGCCACCCCCCACACACACTCACAGCAGAAACCCAATGTGCCGAACCAGCACTTTACTATTTTCTGAACACACGCACATGCACACACGCAAGCACACACACACCGCATGTATGCATATGAGATACAACCCCCTCCCGCTGATTTTGTAATCCACGAATGGGCCGGAGATGCGGTTAAAATGATTTGTCAAACTTGTTCTTGTAAAACAGGAAAGCTGAGGCCAGGAAGGGTCTGGGGCCTGCTCAAGGTCACTCAGGACACGTGCAAAGTCGGGACCAGAGCCTGGTGCCTAGTTCTCAGTGCTAGTTACCCATGATTCTGAGTAACAGAATGTGAACCCAGCTGAGTGCCAGGAGGCGTTTGGGTGGTTTGGGTGCAAAATGTACTCAGCTGGGGAGGGTTTCATTCTGTGCTTCTTGTGGCTTTGGGGGGACCTAAGACACCACATGGCCCCAGGGTCATGACTATGGTCTTCCGTTTTCACTGAGCTAATGGTGTCTCGGTGGCCAGGCTCCCCTAAAACCACGTTTTCTGTACTGAGTTTCTAACTTTGACCCCTAGCTGTGGCGCCCAAGAAGATGCAGACGTGACCCCTGCTCCCTGGGCATCTGGGATCTACGGCGGCTCCGAGGGGGCAACCGAGGCAGCGGCGCGTGGGGCCTGACTCAGAGGACCTTTCCTGAGAGCGCCCTCTGCGCCAGGTGCCCAGACGAGCAGGTAGGGAGTTCCCAGAGCACAGGCCCTGCCCCCAGGGAGCTCGGGCTCTGGATTTGCACAGTCCCGGGTCCAGATCCCCACTCTGCCTCTCTGGGGTTGCTTGGCCAAGGCTGTGTTCCCAGGCTCAATGTACTCACCCATTTCATGGGATAATTGTACCTATCTGTTGTGTTTGGGGGGAAATTAAATGAGATAACCTGTCTGAACATCTCTGGCATGTGAAAGACCATCAGTAATAGCTTTTAAATTTATGATTATCATCGTTATTATTGATAAGAAAAAAATGGAATTCACAAGTAAGAATGAGGGGTGAACGTCCCAGAGGGGAAGACAGCACATGAGCAGAGACAGAGCTGAGGTCAGAGGGCAAGATCCGCGGGCTGGAGGTCTAGGGACAGAGGGAGTAATTGGGGGATCAAACTGCAAAGGCAGTGCAGGCGCTAGGGGAAGATGCTAGGTGTCAGGCTGAAGAACTTGGCCATGGGGAACCCCTGAAGGCTTTGGAGGAAGGGAGGGATGCAACTGGAGAGCAAGAAAGAAAAGAGGGGTAGAGAGCCCTTGAGCGATAATAGCAAACCCCTGCCGGAGGTTCGCTCCTGCATCGTTGTGGGCTTTCTGGATTCCACAGGAAAACGGATGCCATCACCATCCTGGGAGGCTTCTAGGAAGCGGCAGGATTGTTGAGGTTGCTGGGGGAGGCTCCTGCTGCTGGGGCGGCATGTGAGTGGGACGGGTCTTCCTGGCAAACCAGAGGTGAGTGCTCCAATTTCCTTCCCAGGCTGGCACAGGGCCCGGAAACAAGCAGGTCTGCAAGTGTGACCAGGTTGTCCTGGTGCCTGCAGCAGCGTCTGGACACATGCAACGGCTAGGACCTCACTACCAGAAACAGGTCACACAGGAAGTCCACACCCCTTTGGGACATCTCCGCTGGCCTCCTGAGAACACCGCCTGGCGTGGCCATCTAACAGTGCACCTGCCCCTCATCCATCATGACTCTGGACCAAGGAGACATCAGCGCCTGGGAGGCCAGTGGGTGAGCCCAGCTTGTCCAGACCGCCCCACCAGAGAGGTCCAAACATCATGACCACTGTCTGGCCTGCTCGGCTCCTCAGTTCCTGTCCCCACACTTCTCCGTGAGCGAGCCCTTTGAGGGCAGAAACTGTTCATTTGTTCATGCGGTCACTCATTCACTCAGCACACGCTCCTGGAGCACCTGCCGTGTGGCACGACTGCTACTGGGCACCGGGGAGCCTGCCGTGCCCACCAGGGTTTGGCCGGAGCAGCAGAACGACCAGGGCCGTGGTTTTCAGCCCTTTTCATCTCGTGGCACACATACACTAATGACAAAAATTCTGCCACACACCCAAAAAACACGTTACAGATTGGGCCGATCTAACAAATAATTAGGTATACTTTTGATTCATTCATATGCACAGCTATTGCTGTGCTGGCTGTTGTCACTCTTTACTTTGACAACGTGAGGAAGAGAGGCCCGTGTCCTTGACCCCTTTTGGTCAGGTACGGCACGTGTGCAAAACCACCGTGCACACGGGTGCGCTGCAGGACACTGGGTGCAAACCGCTGTGCTAGGGGGCACCTATGCGTATAAAACGAGGCGTTTTTTTCCAAGGATGTGACTTCCGTGAGTGAGGGAGCCAGTAAAAGCCTGTGTGAGGCTATCTGCCTGTGGCCTTGCAGCCCACATGGGAGGGCGAACGTGGCCTGTGGTAGCCCGGAGGACAGCCTGGGACCCCCTTCAGCCTCACCGCCGGCACGTCTCCAGCCAGAGAAGCTAAGGAGGCCATCGGGCGGGATGAGTTTCAGACGCCGGTGAGAGGCCCGTATTTCTAAGGCTTCCTGTCTGTTGAGTGTCTATGTATCTGGGCTGTCCGCCTGCTTTCATATAAAGCTCTACCCAGGGAGGCATTTGTGACCTGGTCTGCATATTTCAGTATCTGCCCTGAAGGGCGGCCGTGCAGTTTTGGGAGAGATGGGCCTCCTGATGGCTCTCCTGCCAGCCATCGTCAAATGAAAGAGTCAAGGAGACTCTTCCTCCCAAGTTTCAGCAACCATGTGGATTCAGTCATTTCCTCCAGAGCTGTTCACAGCTGAGAGGGTGGATCCAGGCAGCGGGCACAGATCACCCCAGTGGGGTCCCCTCCACTGAAGATGAAGGTCAGGCTAACCTCCCAAGCCAGCCAGGCTAACCACCCAAGGACAGACTCTGGAACCCCAGGAGACAGTCAGGTCAGAGAAGGAATGGAACTGGCTCTCGGGTGGAATCCAGGGGACCCTTCTGAGAACCCCCCAATATGGCTGAGTGCCCGAACGACTCTAGGTTCTATTTTCTCTCCCTGTGGGCTAGAGTTGGAGACAGTGGGAAAGTGGTCTGAGCCCAGGGTTCAGAACCAGCCATTTGTTTGCCAGTGTGCTGTGTGGCTTTAGGAATGTCTCCTAACCTCTCTGGGCCTTCCATGTCCTGGTAGGTAAATGCAGGTTCTCCACAGACCCTTCCGTGTCAAACCCACGTCAACTTGTAGGGTTGCTTTCATAACTTCCCAGCACCCCTAGTCCGCAAGGGCCCGTCACACCTGTCTGAATACGGGTCTCTGAGCTGGGATGCCCCGGGGAGACTGGCCTGTTCACAGCCCCTTCCTGCAGAACGCACCAGCAAGGCACCCCCTCGCCTGCCGGGTGACCCTGAAGGGAAGGGAGAAGCCTGGGCTGGGTCTCCTCCATCGTCCAGAACGCTGCAGTCGAAGAGAAATGGCATGAAGAGTGAAGCTCCCCTTTCCTCCACGTACCTGGTTAAAAGTGGCTTTGGGCCCTGGCTGGCATAGCCCAGTGGATTGAGCATGGGCTGAGAACCATAGCATCACAGGTTCAATTCCCGGTCAGGGCACATGCCTGGGTTGCAGGCCACGAGTCCCAGCAACTGCACATTGATGTTTGTGTCTCTTTCTCTTTCTCCTTCCCTTCCCTCTCTAAAAATAAATAAATAAAATCTTTAAAAAATACTTAGTTTAAAAAAAAGTGGGCTTGGGAAATGGCTTCGCTCAAAAAAAAACGTTTGAACAAGGTGGACGCCTGAGCCCCATTCTGCGTCACGTTGTCCAATACAGATGCGCGTCCACATCACACTTTTCTAAAACGTCAGTGCGTTCGGGGCATTCAAAAACTCAAACTTGATTTTGAAACTGGTTAACATTGGAGGCTTTAAACATAGATCCCATTTAGCATGCGGCTATTTTGAGATTCGTTGGTGGAGGAGAGCCAAAGGTCTTTTCTAGGATAGGACTCTCCTTTGTTTTAAAATATGCCCTTTCTTCCTGCTGTCTGGGTGTTCTCCTGCATTACTAGGTGAGCTGGGCTTTTTAGTGTCCTTACTTGGTAAAAATTAACCTCGTCGCTGAAACCTATTTTAAAAACCATTCTGCTCTGGGAAACCTCGGGACCCCAGCATCCAGGCAGCTTCAGGCTTCCCAGTTACACGGCGTGAGACTCAACAGTTTCTTTTTGTAAAGGACAACGTCAGAGAGCTTCAGAAGTGGCTTGGGCTCGCCCAGCTGGAGGAGCCAAACCTCGACTTGAACGTGGCCCTCTCTGGCCTGGAATCCCCCGCTGGTGGAACTGTCAATTATCTTCTCCCCACCCCCCAAGGAACATGAGACCCAATGCCTGGCTCCAGAGGACCCCCAAGATTTAGGGAGATAAGCCCCAAAGTAAGCCTGACACCTCAGAAAACCTTCTGTCTCGGAGGGCATGGTCACCTTTCGGTTGAGCAGCCCAGAGACAGAGGAAGGCGCAGGAAACCCCCCACAGCAGAGAAAAACGCCTGTGTGGTTTGCTATTGCTCTTGAGGAGGCATTTTGTTTAATATTCACATGTCAGATTTATGGGGTTAGTTTTGCTTCTTGTTGAGCAGAAACCGAGAAGTAAATGCATCACAGGGAAGCCTTCCTCCCGGAGACTGCGCTCTGTCTTCAGTGTCCACAGCGATGGGCCCGGAGTTAAGAGGGAGCTCTGGGCACCAGAAGGACTGACCTCACAAGTGGAGAGACCAGGGACCTCGACTTTGTCGAGTCCCATGACCGGAGTCAATCTCTGGGGATTCTGTGGGGAGGGAAGGGTGGCCCTGGGGCTCCTCCCAGGCCAGCGACCGTCAGGAAAAAACAAGGGGCAAGACCAGGGAGCCTGTCTGAGGAGCTCAGAGTTGGAAAGCTGCGTGTTGTGTAGGAAGCGGGGGACGAAAGTCATGATCTGGGAGGAGCTCACTGAGGATCACTAGGTGCAGAAGGGTTTGAAGACGTATCTGTAGTTAGGGTTGTAGGTCTTTAGGTGTTTCTTCAGGCAGTAGGCCAACTGCTGGTCACAGGTGCAGAGCTGCACCTGGAGGGGGGACCCAGGCCCTGCGAACAGAACGCCCAAAGCAGAATGAGTAACAGAAGGTACACTCGCTCTCCCGACCTTGACCCCCAGGCTTGCTTCAGTCAGGACTTGCTTCTGGGCTGAGCAGATTCTTAGTCTGCTCCCTGCTCTGCAGGTGTGCTCAGCCTGACGGGGGAGGCACAGCATCTGCACTGGAGGGGGGGCTGGGGGGTGCGTACTCTGACGGGAGAGACCCAGCTGCTGCCCAGGGGGAGGTTGCAGCCCAGGGGATTACACTTCATGCCCTCAGGGAGCTCCCAGCCTGATGGTGGGGACTGCCCCTGCTCTGAAGGAACCCCAGTCAGTTCCCATAGAGACATCATACCCAGACTTAGCTTTGAACTCAGGTGGACCTGAACTTGAATCCCAACTCTAGCTGTGTGTACTGGCAAGCCTTAGAGTTTCAGTCTCTTCATCTGGAGAATGGAGAAACTAAACCTACTCACAGGGCATTTTCAGGGAGCAAGTAAAAGGGAGTATGCAAAGCATTTGGCACTACTGAAGGCTCACTCTAAGAGGTCAGATACAGGTGCAGTGTTTCTGCCCCACTGGCCCCCCAGCTCTGTCTCCCAAAATATAGACTGACTGACATCTAGGGGCAGCTGAACTCAGAGCCAGCAGAGACCCAGGCTCTTCCAGCGGCTTGCATGGGAAGCCCCAGCCTTACCGCAGGTGATCCCGTCCTGTGAGTAACTGTACTTGTAATACTGCATCCAGGTGTGGTAGCCTTTCTTGTGCAGCACATCATAGCAGCGGTCATGCTCCCAGCAGCACCTGTCAGTGCGACACACTTAGATCCTAAGTGGCAGGGGCGTGCCACTTAGGCAGAGACCACGTCAGTGGGTGCAGTCTGGCAGAGGAAGAATCTAACAATAATATGCCCTTCCTCTAGGACGGCCTGCCATTGGCTAGCAGCTCATAAACGTGCTTTGTCTTCCTAAGCTCTCAATGAGACTACATCTCCCAGCCTCCCTTGCAGGTACACAAGGTCACATGACCAGGTTCCAGCCTGGAGAATGTGGGCAGAAGCCAGGCACGCCACATCCAGACCTACCCATAAAAACCTCACACATTATCCTCCCCTCTCTCTCTTTGTCCATCTCCCAGCTGAGTGATGAGCCAGCCAAGGGCTCAGAGACTGCAGGGAAGGGCAGAGCCACAAGGTGGAAGGAACCTGGGTCCCACAATCAACATGGTTGGTTGAGCTGTTACAAGACCAAACAATAAACTTCCAGTGTATTAGGTGTAGCAGGTTGCATTGAAAAAAAAACTGTTTTTTCAGTTACAGAAAAGTGGACAACATTGTACAGAGTGTTCCTATTACCCCAGATTCAGTTTCTCCTATTGTTAACATCTTATACTAATAGGATGCATGTGTGACTATTAACAAACCAATGTTAACTAATTTAACCAATTACTAAGCAATAATCGATCATTATTGATTCATTATTGCAAAGGGTTCACAGCTTATTCAGCTCTCCTTGGTTTTTACCTACTGTCGTCCGCACACGACATCCAGTCATCAGGGCTCCTTAGGCTCCTGTTGGCTGTGGCAGCTCCTCACACGTGCCATGTTTTTAAAGCGCTTGACAGTTTTGAGGGGGGCTGGTCACGTTTGCAGGATGCCCTACTGCTGGGATTTCTCGGTCGTTTTTCTCATGTTAAGACTGCAGTTATGTGCTTCTATTTTTTTGCTCAGATTGTTGCATTTTCGCCAGGGGGAGCACTTTCCCTTGACGCCTGTACTCTCGGACGTGTCTCTGTCGATGTGAGGTCTGTCTGGGGTGCACTGGGTTTTGTGAGCGCGAATCCCTACTTTCTGCCTTCTAAGAAGCTCCAGCCTCATCTTGCGTATTTCTCACCCTGGTTCTGGCATCAGCCATTTCTCCAAGGAGCCTTGGTTCCTTGGAGAATGATATTAGAAACCAGTTCTGGTCACTAGCTGTTGCTTATTGCAACTGAGGGGTTCTTTCTTTTAGGTCCTGTCAGCTGACAGAGTAAAAATATGTGCATGTGTCTGTATTTTCGATAACCCTGTGTATACACAGATGTATGCACATTTCCATTTGTGACCATCCGCATCTACAGGAAGCTAGCCGGGGTCCATACTGAAGTCCCCACCTCTAATCTACCGCCACATAGAGCGTTCGGGCGACCTGTCCCTGCGTGTCTGGGAACTGCCACTCCAGCAGGGAGAAACGTGGCTCCCACCGTCCACCATCCATGTGCTCAGTTCCTCTGGTAAGCCGTCTGGATCACCCAGCCTCAGTCAAGGTGCCCAAGCTGACGCCGGTTAAAGCTATCCCACCAAGCCCTGGCCACATGGCAGATTCTTAGCAAAATCAGTGGTCATCATCGCTTTGAGCCATTACATGTTAGGGTGATTTGTTATGTAGCAGTAGACCATCTGATACTTAGGCCGCTGAGATTCGGAGGGTTACTAGGTGTATCCTGGGCAAGTTGGTTAACCTCATCGAGACTCGGTTTTCTGATCTGTGGAATGGTGCTTTGATATTCACGGAGTCAGAGGAGATCATGTGTGTGCAGAGCTGGGAGGAGAAGGGCAGGGGGGATACTCAGCTCACCGGTCAGTATCATCCTTGGGGGTCCCCTGACCGCCCAAGCCGCAGTAACAGCCGTAGAAGCCATAGTCTATCACGGCATTCTTTCCCGTCACCTCCTCGATCATCTGGTTCATTTCCAGGATGCCTCCCAGCACAGCGGGCGCACCTGAAAGACGCCCGTCCCCAGGTGAAACCCAGGCCCAGCCACACAGGCCCGCTCTCCCAGCATGCCCCTTCCCTCTCTCCCACCCGGGGGCTTGGTAAGGGGGCAGAAGTCTCTTCTTTTATCCTCCCCATCAGTGGGACAGGGACCAGGAAGGCGAGGGCAAGCAGCGTAGGGCAGCGGTCTCAAGTGTGGACCTGAGACTGAGCGAGCCCGGGTCCAGACCACGGCCCTGCCAGTACTTCATGGCATGACGCTGAGTGGGTCACTTATCGCTCAGAGCCTCGGTTTCCTCAGTTTCGTAAAATGTACGCCCAGCTCTTAGAGTTGTGACCAGTTTAAAATGAGATAAAGGGTGTACTGTAAATTTTGTGCACAGTGGCAGGTACGAACGGAGTGACCAGGAACAGGAGGCAGAGTTGACATGGTATCCGCGTGAAGCCAGCCGCCCAGCTCTCTTGCATCTCCCGACCACGTGCCTCTCCCTCCTGCCACTAACAGCACCATTGAAAGCTAGAGGCTCTGTGAGCAGGACGGGCCCCTGAGAGGTCACTGAAGCCAGCTCCCTCATCTTGCAGACCAGGAAACTGAGGCCCAGAGGGGAAAGGCAGCTCACCCCGCAGCACGCCGTAAACCAGAGGCTCCAGGCCTCCTGCTCCCCTTGGAGTCCTCAGGGGTCTGGAGACCCCCAAGAGCAGGACAGCCTGTCAGGGGCTGCAGGGGAGGCCTGAAGACAGACCCCTGTGCTGTGCAGGCGCCGCCAGCTGGGAGGTGGCCCCACAGGGGTGAATGGAAACCTGGGTGGGCCTGAGCAGAGAATGACCAGGGACCCTGGGGTGGGATATTTCTATAAGGTGATTGTTTTTAATTTCCTTCTTGCCTGCCTCCTGCCTTGACCTCAATACCACGTGTTCTCCATGGAGCACAGCCCTGTATGTCGCCCAGGACCCCGCCACAGACCTGCTGGTGGGCTGTCGGCGACGCCACGGACGACGAAACAGAGGCTGGGGGAGGCCGAGACCCTGCCGACATCCGCACAGTAAGTGCGGGGCCCCCATTCAAACCTAAGTTCTACTGCCTCAGACACTAGTCTCCTTTCCACCACCCTAGAGGGTTCCTAGAGGGGAGAATCTGGTCACAAGTTCAAAGGCCAGGGGCCAGCACTTACTGAAAACCAGGAGCCAAGCCAGCATGATGAGGCCCTTCATCTCAGAGACTCTGGAAAAGGAAACACACCCCGTGACATACTTATCAGGAGACGGCCCCACGGCCCATCCCGACCCTACCCCTGGCTTCCCACCAGACCCGACCGTCTCACATTGGTCAAAAAATGGGCAACTCCAGTGGGGAGAGATGAGGCAACACCTCAAGGACTTGACTCAATGGGTCTCTGTGGGCAGAGGGACATTTGCGGGGTATTATCCCCTATAGAGATGGGAGAGAACTGTCCCATCACAAAGGCCCCTGACCACAAACACCCTGACACAACTGCCCCTTCCATGGAAAATGGCCAACAGTGACCAGAGGGGCAGGTGGGGGTCTTCAGTGGGCGGAGACTTGATGGCACAAGTGAGGGGCAGGAACAGACGCAGCTGGGCGGGGCACTTGATGAAGGAGGTGGCAGGGAGAAAGAACCCTGGACAAAGGGAGAGACAGCATCAGGGCTGGGAGGACACGAGGGAAACTGATGGTGTTAAGTCTCGTCTTCCTTTATCTCACAGTGCGGAGGGCCTGATCGAGGCTGTCTTCTCTGCTGGGTTGTTACATTTTTTAAGATTTTATTTATTTATTTTTAGAGAGAGGGCATGGGAGGGAGAAAGAGAGAGAAGGAAATATCAGTGCGTGGCTGCCCCTCGAGCACCCCCTACTGGGGACCTGGGACCTGCAACCCAGGCATATGTGCTGACTGGGAATCCAACCAGCAACCCTTTGGTTGACAGGCCGGCGCTCAGCCCACTGTGCTCAGCCCACTGAGCCACACCAGCTGGGGCTCTGCTGGTGTCCTGAGGGCAGAAGCTGGCAGGATCAGCCCTGTCTCCCAGCACTGAGGACAGCACCCAGCCCGAAGCAGGTGCTCAGGGAGGCAGCAAGGGCACACCTTGTGGGATGCGGCTTTCAGGGCCTTGTTAGGGCTTTTGGGGGTCCCAAGCACTTTTGCCTCTATAGTCCTCTTTCTCCAAAAAAAAAATTCTTTTTACAGTATATTTTACAACTGCATTGGTATAAAAAGGAATGCAATCCACACTGGATTCACTATTGTTATATGCACTTTTTCTTCAATGTTAAAAGAATTTAAAACTGAAACATTTCCTTGGGCCCCCAGGCAGGGTGCCCCCAGTAAGCTGACCCTGGGCACTCGTGAGCCCTCTGAAGGACTGGTGTCAGCGTCGTCATTTTACTAGTGCAGGCTCAGAGAGCTCAAGGAACGTGCCAGAAGTCACATCGCTAGCAAGAAGTGGAGGCAGGGTGCAAACCCAGGCCTCGACCCCCCAACAGTGCACCCCACAGCCCCCCTCCCTGTAGGGGTGAGCTCTCCTTCGAGCCATAGAGCGCTATCCCATGGACTCGCAGGCCCCAGCTGCCCGCCTTAGCTGCCCTCCCCGCCAGACACATGAATGGCTGGCCTGCAGTTCAAAAAAGCCACATCCAGATGGAGAGGAAATTCCATGTGTTTGGGGCCAGTGCCTGACTCTAACTTGGCCTCTCACAGTGTGCTATACCAGTAGCTGCCTGCTTCCCTTCCGTCTCTTCATCCCAAAGTCCTCATTCATCTGCAGCTGCTCAGCTGGCCAATGGGCTGCCACCACTTCCGCTTCGGTGCCCTGCCATCTCCAGTCCCCTCAGCAGTCACTTCTGCAAGTGCTCTACCCAGAGCCCCGGGCCCTTCCCAAGGCCTGGCTCCAAACACGCAACCTGCAACTCCAGGGCTCCTGGCTGCTGGGATGGCCCCTTCATGCGGCTCCTCTGAGTTCCAAGAATATTCCAGAGGTTTCTGTCCATGCATGGCCTCTGCTCTGAGGACTCTACATATCCAAGCCAATGGCCGAGGACCCTACCCTTCCACAGCAATCTTCTTCATGGCTTCATGGGGCTGTGGCGGGAGGAAGATGCCAACTACCGTGTACTGGGCACCTACACGGGGCCAGGCACCACCTGCTGCCTCTTCAAACCCGCCGATGACCACGGCAGGAGCGAACTGTTAGACCTGCCAGCACAGCGTCTGTCCCTTCAACAGTCATTTGTTGAATGAGAGAACACCACTTGCCGATTTTACAAACAAGGAAATCGAGGCCCGGGAGGGGGAAGTGAGCTGTCCAAGGATTCAGCCCAGGGATGTGGCTCAGCTCCTTTGACCGACCGGACTCCGCTGTGCTGGAGCAGCCTCTGCGTAGGAACCGTGTTGCTCCTTTTCTGTACCTTAGGGTGCTTTGCCATGCCGGGGGCCTTGCCGGGCTGGGAAGAGACAGCCCCTCTGGGACTAGCTCATTCCTGGAGATAGCCGAAGACAAACCGACCAATCCTGAACCCCCTTGCCCAGCCACCTCCTTTATTTAACATTCCGGCTCCCGGCCAGTATTTCCTCTGCCCTAGATCACCCCAGGGCCACGGACAGACCACAACTGCACCCCCAAGCTGTCCTTCCCTGCACTCTGGATCATACTCTCGCTCATTTCTTCTGCCCCCTGATCGACCCTGGTGCTTTCCCAGCGGCCCTGCCTGGTGCCGTGTGTTCCCGTCTCTTGGAAACCGTGAGTAACAAACTACCTTTTAAATGGTGCATCTCCTGTTGGCCTCATCATACCTGAATAAGACCTAAACCCCGGTGCGTTTTAGAACACCGTGGCACACGGGCTGTGGACGTGAGTGGAGGCCCCACTCGAAGGGTCTGAGAGAACAGAACTTTCCCAGAGGAGGTGGCAGAGCCGTTGAACCAGCTGCTCTGGGGACAGGGAGAAGGGACGTCAGGGAAGCCCAAAGCAGACCCCCAGGGGAAGGGTGTGGGGCTGGCTATGTTTATCAAGCGGCCACAGGGGACAATGAGTGTGTCCAGGGGATAATTTCTGAGTGGAGCGCTGGCTGTGGTCAGGAGGGGTGGGGACAGTGGGGACAACAGAGACAGACAGTGACCGAGGATGAAAATGTGGCAGCAGGGGAGTGGCAGGTCATTGGACAGACTGATCCTCCAAGTTCGCGTGCAGCTGTGCCCCACCCCCCACCCAGGACCCCCTCAGCTCACGCCCTCCAGCTGGAAAGGATGAACAGTCCCAGACCCCACTCAGAGGAGGCATGTGGGACCTCCCTGCCATTTGTGGGGCCAGCCCTGCAGGGCCAGGTGTCCCGTCTGACAGCCCCTCTCCGTGCCCGCCCCCATCACCCCCCTCAGGTAAGGCAGCCCCCAGAATGAGACTCCTCACCTGGGAGACCAGCTCTGCGTCGTCTTTGGGTCTTTGTGGGGCCTGGCAAAGATGCAGGGGTTGGGCCCGCCTGGTTTTAAGGGCTTCCCCAGCCCCCTCTCACCTCCCCCGCCCCGCCCCGTCCCCGCCCCACTCCAAGATTCCTGGTACTCACAGGGAAGTCTGACTTCTCCTCTTTTGACCCCTGAGGATCACCCCCCCCCCCGCCCCCGCAGCTGTGTTCAGAAGCAGCTGTTTTCTGAAGGACATCATGGCGCCTGGGTGGGTTTCGGGAGGGATAGTGACCTCTGCCTGGCTGGCCCAGTCCAGAGTTCTCCTCCATCCAGAGCTGGAGATCTAGAACCCTCTTCTGCATGCAGCCGCCCTCCCCACCCCCACGCTCCCCCACCTCGGGCCACACCAGGGTCCCTGTCAAGGCCTCCAGCCCACGCTCCTGCTCGAATTTCACTCTGTCTCGCTGGGCCTCATCCCAGAGACAGCCAGGCGGCACCCCCTCCAGACTGACCCCGTTCTCTCCCTGTGGGTCCCCACCTGCCAACCCCAACTCTCTCTGTCCTGGAGTCAAAGCAAAATGTTGTCTCTGAGCCCAGCTGGCGCCTTTCTTTGCCCCCAACTCCCCACCAAACCCCTGCATTTCCTCCCTCTGAGGAGAAAGCACCACCTTGCAGTTAAAGAGCATAAGCGGGAGGCCCCCCACAAAGTAGCTGCGCGGCCCCAGGCAAGTCACCGCTCCTCTCCGCTCCTGGGACACGTGAGAATATCGGCTCCCGGCCACCGGGGAGGCTCGTGGGCAGGGATGGCCCTCAGAACATGAGGCCGAGTGGGGAAGTGTGCAGCTCAGCGGCTACCATCACAGCTCCAAGTTCTGGGTGCAAATCCTGTCTCGCCACTACGAGCTGTTTCATTCACTTCAGGGCCGAGGGGAGTTTCCTTGCCTGCAGTCACTAGGATTAAATGACTGAATGCATTTGTAACAGAGCAGTGGCAAAATCATGCTAACAATTAATGACCCCCTGGAGTGTTCTCACAAGGACACGGGTGGGGGGGTGACGTTATTTTTCTCCATTCTCCACTTGTGTTGACCCCCATGTCCCCACCCTGACCTCCACTTACACACGCTTTTCCGAGAAGACGTGGGCGCACCTGCCCTCCTGTCCTGAAATCCCCTCCTCCAGGCCCTCCTGAGCCTGCCTCTTCCTGGGACCCAGCCCTAAGCACCCCTCCACCCCGGAAATTCAGTGGAATACAGAAAGTCCCCACGGAGTGTCGGCTACACGCCTGGCACTGCTGGGGGCCCCCGGGGAACAAGAGAGACCCGGCCCCCACAAGGCGCCTTCTGGCTGGGGGACACGGAGAGTGAGGGCATGGAGCCAATAAATGCACAGCACGTACAGGGGCAGTGACTGTGGTGGGGAACTCCCCTGTTTTGCATCTTTATTTCTCTTTTACCACCAGCAGCTTCGTGCTGTGCGTGCCTGAGGGCACCAACCTCCCATCCTAAACCAAACAGAAGGAAGCTGAAAAAGGGAATCCATCCCTAGCCTCTGCTGACCTCTCTTCATCTTTCTCTTGCCTCTGAAAGCCCAGTCTCTGGACAGAGAAGCTTTCACTTGCTCATCGCCGGCTCCCTTGTGAATCCTTTGCTGCCTGGTTTTGGCTGCGGCCCCCAGCCAGCTCTCAAGGGTCCCCCAAATCCTGGTGTTGCCCAAGGCCTGGGCTTCACCCCCTCAGTCTCTCGGGCACTCCATCCTGCTGACCACCAACTCCTTCTCGAAACTCTCTCTCCCCTGACCTTCCAGAGGCTGCCATGACCTGCCATCTGCCCTCCTGCTCCTCAGCCCCCATCCCTGTCGGCCCCCAAAGGCTAGTGTTTTCAGGGGGAAGGTCTGCTCCCTCTCTCTTCATCTCCCCTGGGCCGAGCTCATCCGAGGTCAGAGCTTTGGGTCTTCCTCCACGCAGAGTCCAGGAGCTCTCACGGCCTGAGCAGTGTCTGGCACCAACTCAGACTCAGTAACACCAGGTGAATGAGTGATTGAAAAATGAATGGAGAGACAGAAGTGGATTCACGTCAAGGTGTCCCCTCTGACCGCCTGTGTCCCCTCTGGCCCCTTCAGGTCTCAGTTTCACCCTCTGTGAGGCAGGGCAGTACTGAAAGCAGCATCACGTGGTGGTTTTGACAGTCCAGTGAGATGAGGCGGGCTGAGGGGCTCAGCGCGGTGCCCGGCCCCCGGCAGGGGCTCAGTGCGTCATGACAGTTACAAGTACGACTGCAGTGACGTCTTTCCCCTGAACTGAGGGTGGGCTCTGTAACTGCCCCGTTTCTTTACCCCAGCACGTGGCACATAGCAGGTGCTCAGGCAGGTTTGCTGAGTGGATATGTGACTACTTAGGCCGAGCTTTCATACTGACCCCATGGCCCCAGCCTACACTTCTAAAGGATCTGAATTATCATCAAATTTAAATACCAGGCAGGTATGTGAATATCAGGCAGGTATTGGAATTTTAATAATTATACTCTAATTAAAGTTATATTCATTATATATTTAAATGAATATCATCAAAATTCAAATACCTGCCTGGTAGTCTAGCTCAGTGGCCCACAGGGAACCCCAGAACTCAATTTAGTGTCTCCCCTACAATCCGGCCCCTTTCAGCTCTCCTTTCTCTAGGAATGGATCCAGTCCTTAACCCATTATTAGCTAAAACACCCGACCAGAGTAGAAGGCTATTGAGGGCAGGAGTCTTCCCTGATTCCTTTCTGACCCCAGCACCTGGAAAGGTTTGTGGGATGAAGCAAGGATCCCATAAACGTGCTTGTTCTCCGGCGCTTGCTGTGTCAGGCTCATCCCTGGGCTGGACCCACTGCGGGCAGCCACAGACGCCTGGCCAACTTCCAGCCCTGGAACCCAAGCTACAGAAACATCCACTGGCCTCGCTGAAATTTTTGATGACCGCCAGGAGGCTGGCACATAGAACAGGATTGCCTGGGGCTCACTGGCAGAAAGTCTCCATTGAGTTCTCCTCCTCCAGGAAGTTTTCCCTGATTGCTCTTTCCACATGAAGCTTCCCTGGCTCTGGAATGTTACGGAACTTATCACACACACTGTCTACTCAGGCAGTATAGCCCCCTTTCCTTGTGGCGGTGGTGGTGGGGGTGGGGGAGGTTTACAACGTTGATAGCTCAGAGAGGAACCAAAGAGAAACTCAGTACTCAACGAGTGCACAAGTTCACATCAAGTTCAGCATTCATGATTGTTAATCTTCACAAAATCTTGTGGGCATTACGATCCCACTCGGCAAGTAAGGAAACTGAGGGGCAGACGTTAGGCAGTTTTCCCGAGGCCACACAGCTAGTAAATGGTGGACCCAGCCCCTTACACCTGACCCATTTGTCCCCTAAGTTCATGGTCTTTCCACTACACGAACAGGTTGAGATACAGTAAAGACATAACAATTGGGATTTTCACCAGAAATCTGGCCAAAGTGTTACATGCTTTCTTACTAGACAAAATGGAGAAGCGAAAGCTGAGTTAGCTATAATTGCTCCTAATTCCCAGCAATTCATAGTGTGATGAGTAGAACTGGATCCTTGGGGATAAACTTTCGGCCCAGGGCTACATGCAGCCCTAGGAGATGCTTTGCTCGTCCTACAGAGTGCTTTAAAAAATGGGATTAGTGCCAGTATTAGGGTATCTCTCAGAAATACAAATTTCCCGTTTCTCTTTTAAAAATCTGGTAATCCTGGCTCTGGATTTTTAATGTCAACAAGCAGCCAGAGCTGAGAAGTAGCTGCACCCATAGACCGGTCACGTGCTTAGCTGTGCCTTAGTCTCTACCGTTCCTTATTGTCTTATTCCCAACCTGCCTCACTGGTCCTACCTTCTCAAAAAGGGCATCACTAATGGGGCAGTGAGAGTCAGAGAGCAGAGGTCATCTCTTAAGCTAACCTTTGTTTCAAGTGCTGAGCTCAGAGCCTAGTACAGAGCAGATGCTCAATAAATACTGTGTAGTCCTGGCCAGGTGGCTCAGTGGGGTGGAGCATCATCCCATATGCCAAAAAGTTGTGAGTTCAATCCCCGGTCAGGGCATGCGCAGGAGGTAACCAATCATCAATGTTTCTCTCTCCCTTTCTCTCTCTCTCTCTTCGTCTCTCTCAAAAATCAATAAACATATCCTCAGGTGAGGATTTAAAAATAATAGATAGATAGATAGATAGATAGATAGATAGATACTGCATAAGCACGCTAGAGACGCCCATCCCAGGATTAGGGATTTCTGAAAGAGGAGGCACCTGCACTGAAGCGTTAGGAGAACTGGAGCAACGGACCCCTTGTGCACGGTCGGCGGGAACGCAGAATGGTCCAGTGCTGTGGAAAGCAGTACAGCAGCTCCTCAAAAAATCAGAAGGAGAATTACTATATGACCCAGCAATTCCACACCTGGGCTCGTGCCCAAAACAATTGAAAGAAGTCTCAAAGAGGCGTTTGTGCCTGTCGACAGCAGTATTATTTGCAATAGCTGAAGCATGGAAGCCACCCAGGCGTCCATCGACAGGTGAATGGATAAGAAAAATGTGGTGTTTACCGACGATGGAATAGCATTCCCCCTGAAAAAGGAAGGCAGTTCTGCAATATACTACAGCACGGATTGCACGTGACGCCATCACACTAGCTGAAATAAGCCAGTCACACACAAAAAAGACACAAGCTGTATGATTCCACTTGCATAAGATGCTCAGAGTCCTCTCGGTCACAGAGACATGGAGGAGAATGGTGGGGCCACCAGGGGCTGCGGGAAGGGAGGACGGAGCGGGATTGTGTCACGGGTTCGGAGCATCGGTCTCACAAGATGAGGAGAGCTTTGCAGAGGGACGGTGGGGACGGCTGTGCGACATGACACGTGTATTTGGCCCCACTGTGTGCTCACAGTGGTTAAGGTGATGGAGCTTGGCTTCTGTGTGTTTCATCACAATGAGAACAGAGTGGACTGGGGCTGACCCGGACGAGCCCAGGAGGACGGGCATTCCGGGTGGGAGCAGCAGCCTGCGCGAGACCCCTAGGCGAGCCCCTAACGGCTCGTGGGGTGGCGGGAGTGTTAGGCAGGGGCGCTGGTACTCTAGTAAATATCTCATTGCTGGCTCTCTGGGGCGGGGGGGGGGGGGAGCCCTGATCTCTAACATTTGCCCATTTCTGTAATGTAAACACTCCCACCACGGTCAATGTCATGCTGCTAACGTAGCATCAGAGTTGGGGGGAGAAGTGCAGAGCCCCCTACGGACTGAGGCGGGAGGCAGGTAGTTAAGAGCCCACGTGCTGGAACCACCAGTTATCAGCTATGTGACCTTGGGAAAGTTTGTTAACTGCTCTATGCCTCGGTTTACCATCCTGAATAATGAGGGTAATCGTATTACCTGCCTCATCCCTGTGACGGAGGCTTAGAGTCATGTTGGCACGCAGCAAGGGCGCCGTGAGCGTTTGCTACTTTTACTAGAAGGATGAGACATGTCCCTACTTGATTTCTCAGAAAAGGGAAGCTTCTTTGCATGTTGAGCAGGAATTTAGGGACAGTGGGAAGGGCTGGCCGCAGAGAGGCGGCTGGGTAGGGCACACGAACCTTGGGCGTCAGGCTAAGCAGTTTGGACTGTTCTCCTGACGGTGTCCCCGGATGATGGCAGTTTAACAAGAAGAGACTGAAGAGGTCCTATCCTGAGATCCCCAAATCGGAAGGCACAAGGGCAGGGCAGGGCAGCACGGCTCAGCAATCAGAGGCCTGACCGAGGGTGGAACCAGCCAGACTACGGCGACGGCAGAGGTCAAAGGACCTGGGCCCCCAGCAAACCCATCTGGAGGGATAGCCCTGGTCCCAGCCCTGACTCTAAGGTGGTGGGGGAGGGGTTCTAGAAAACTACAGACCCTCCCAGGGGCATGTCTGGGTCACGGGATGCCTATCAGAGGAGGCTATGGGGGCTGACTGGTGTCTGGAAGGGGGCCCAGGGCACCCAGCCCCTGTCTCCAAATTTCTGAAGACCTACCAGGGTAAACGGCGTCATACTTCCCCACGTGTCTGCAGAGCCAGCACCGTCATGTGGGCGCGTTCCCCAGGCAGATTTTGGCTGGAGCCTAGAAAGCACTTTCTAGCAGCCCAAGTGTGCTGGGAAAAGAGTAAGCTGTCTTGGGGGTGGCGAGTGTCCTGTCCCCCGAGGCAATTTTTATTCACCACTTTTAGAAGCCAGATGTAGTGTGGGCAGTGGGACTGAGGAGGTGGGACGCACCCCACTGGACTTCCCAGGACGAAGGGGCATTCCTTAAGTGTGCGGAACATGAGAGACCCATCAGACGCATGGGACGTCAGCTACGTCAGTTATGAAGCGTCGGCTCTAATCTGTAAAAGCGTTTTAAAACTTACATTTACCAAGATTTAAAAAAAAAACACAGAAAACTCAGGAGCCCATCGATTGCTCTATGGTATGGAGAGAGCTGTCAAATATTCTGTGCTCCCTGCCCTCTGGGGCCCCGCCTCCCAACACAGATTGTGTGGAGTCGTGTTTGGGGATGTTGCAAAGAGTGGTGTAGATTGAGTGGGACATGGGCAGGATGGGCTCTGGGGTGGCCCCTAGGTCCCACATTGGGTGATAGCGTGTACTATGATATTAACCTACTGTTGAACATGCCCTGCTTTTCTACCGAGGGCTTTGGGACTTGCTGCTCCCCCTGCCTGGATACAAATACTTAGCATTAGTATCGGCTCATCTTAAAAGCCACCTCTTCCAGGAGGCCTCCCCTGACCACCCACCCAGGGTGGCTCCTCCTCCTCCACTTAGCCCATGTCACTCTGGTTTTCCCCTTCCAGCATCATCTTCAACTCTCTTTATTACCTTACTTATGACTTATGTCCCCCACCCCCGCCACTAGAAGGCAGGGAACCTGTCGATCTTGTCCATCATATTATCAGCAGCTAGCACAGAGCCTAATCATACTGGGTGGTCGGCGCTTCTTTTGGGAATGAAAGAATGCTTGGACCCCTGGCTGGCGTAGCTCAGTGGATTGAGCACGGGCTGCAAACCAAAGTATCGCAGGTTCGATTCCCAGTCAGGGTACATGCTTGGGTTGCAGGCCGTGACCCCCAGCAACCTCACGTTGATGTTTCTCTCTCTCTCTCTCTTTCTCCCTCCCTTCCCTCTCTAAACATAAATAAATAAAATCTTAAAAAAAAAAAGAATGCTTGGATGAATGGACCAATAAGGCTGGAAGAAGCAGTAGCCCCCTGGGGGTCAGCCGTCTTATAAGCTGGCAGCTTGCTCTCAAGACACACACGGCGAGTCCTCTCTTGGCCTCGTTTTATTCGTACGTATGTGACAGCTACTGTTCAGTAACAGGCACAAGTCCAACCTTCACCAAAATTTTGGCTCAAAATGCAAATCTAAACACCTACTTGGTGGCAAGAGCCTGCTGTGTTTTATTTTTGAAAAACCAATTAAATTGTTCACTCTCCAGAAAATTACCCTGAACCTTAGTTCAGGTATTGTCTTTCTGTCTTTGCTTCTGGAATGTTCTTCATTCTCTTTTTTACCTGGTAAAAGCCTACTTGTTTCTCCATGCTGTAATGCCACCTCTGTTTTGGAGGAGGGAGACACTCTAGAACCGGCTCTTGCTCTGATTGGCAAGAATCAAGATGGCGCCTGATGTCCTCGGCCCGTGAGCCTGACACTCGGTGGCTGCAGGCCATTCCCCTTGGCTCCACTCCCGATCCAACCCAGCAAACACTTCCCAAGCGATTTCTGTGGGCAGAGCTCCAGTGAGACACCAAGGAAACAAATGCAAAGCTAAAGCTGTCAGCCGCTGCACTCAGGAGTTTATAATCCGGCGTCTGGCTGTTGGGATGGAGGCATTCAAATAAATAAAGGCAACCTCGTTGGAAATGGAGTCGGGAAACCTCAGAGGGGGAGCGTCTCACGCACACAGCACTTGTTCCAGCCTGCACAGCCAGCAGGAAGAAGAAAGATAATTATTTTGACAAGGGAGAAATTATTGCATGGCAATTTCACCTTCTGCTCTAAGAAAAAGGAGGAAGACCTCTCCCTGCCCGGCAACAGCACCGCTGGCAGCCAATGAGAAACCGCCACAACCTCTAACTCCTCTTCTCCAATGAGCTTGTGTTCAAAACAACCCTCCTCAATTTCCTCCTCAAACCTAATCAAAGCAAGCCCCTCGCCTTTGTTCTCAGGTCTTGTCCACGGTTTTGCCATCGCTTACTTGTCTGAGTGGCAGTTCTTGGCTATTCCCCAATAAACACATTTTGCCGGGGGAATAACTGATGTCTTATCTTTAAATCAACAGGGGAGATAAGAATGGGCCTTTGGAATGTCTGTGACACTGAGAATAACATCCGAACTCTTTCCCTGGGCCTAAGCAGAGGTGCCGCCTCTTTCCAGATGCCTTCCCTGATACCTGCCAGAGAGAGTTCGTCGCTCCCTTCCTGTTTTTCTATCAGTCTTCTCTGTGACAGCACACACCACGTGCCACCCAAGTCAGAGGTACCTGTCTGTCCCACGGGCACATGGGCCCTCATGATTGGGCCCCCTGCCACCCTCTCTGGCCTTATATACCACCCCACCCCCCAGTGCATTCCTGGAAGAAACCTCATGCAAGCCTTTCAATTCCCCAAACACAATTTCAAACAGTGTTTGTTGAATGACTAATCAAACTAGCTAATTCTTATTAGCGAAGATACCATGTTAAGTTCTTACATGCTTATCCTGTCTTATCCTTTAAGGGATCCTATCAGGCAGGCAGGCACTGCTGTCACAGGCGGTTTGCAGAGTAGGACACCCGGACTCAAAGGAAAAGGAGTTGCTCACCTATGTCACCAAGCTGGCAGGTGGCAAAGCTCTAAGTTGAACATGATCAGTTTGACTCCCAAGGTTGCACTGACTTAGCCCAAAGCCTCCCTGGCTTCTAGGGGGGGGGGGGGTGGAGGCCTGAGAGTGGAAGGAGAGGAGGACTAGAGAGAGATGGAGGAAGGGAGGGGCGCGGTCCTCCTATGTGGGCCAGTAGTGGCAGCTGCCCCGTCTCTGTATTTCTTTCTGCAGGATCCAAAGAGTCCAGTACGCAGTGGATACTCAGAAAAGGTTAAGAAATGTTAAATACAGGGCTCAACACAAATAATGCCCCTTTTTTATTTCAAAAAAATTTTATTGCAAAATCATAAGCATGTAATTCAATAAAGTAAGACTATCATACTCAGGCATACCATCTGACATTTTAGGTGAAATGTTCACATTCAAACGATAAATTATTCCACCCATATTATTACCCTACCAACCACACTCAAGCAGGCGTTACTTCTGCCAGACCCTGGAGATACTGACTATTCCTGTTCCCAATGACAAATATTTTCATGTGGTTTGAGTTAAAAAGAAATTCCAGCAAGACCTCGGATTAACATGAACACAACTCTCAACTCTAATTGATTGTGACCCTGCCCAGCTTTGACCTTCTGGGTAACTTCCGTCTTTCCTTCCGGTGTGGCCTTGCCTCCTTAGGAAAAACACAGCTCACAAGGGTTGACAGCCTGTGGGTAAAGGCCCCCATAGACCCAGGAGTCTCCTCGTACAGCATCTGCACCCCGCCCACCCCTTTGCTGTCTGGACCCACCTTCTCCAATTTCTCCAGCTCCAGCCAGTTTGTCCTCCACAGTCTATGCAGCCCCCATGCCCGTAACTGACCTCTTTGGCCTGGCCTCAGCTCCTGCTCCTGTGGCCTGTCCCCAGGAGCAGCCTCCTGGGGCAGAGCCTGGAGCCCCTGTCCCTGCTGGCTCCCCACCTCCTGCCCCAACACTGGGGGCCTCGGGCGGCACATCCCAACGGACTCGTGGGCTCCAGAATCTCAAAGCCACAAGTGGGAGCGAGCAGTGAAGACAGGCCTGGATATGGCGAGGAGAAGCTTCTGCCTGCACCCAGGCAGGCATCCCCCCACTGAGCCCTCATAAATGCAGGAAACCCAGCCAACTCCTGGAGAATGGGGCTGGCGCTCCTGCCCAAGGGGCCTGGCCATCACCCCGAAAATCATCCAGGTCATCATCCAGGTCACAGCCTGATCCAGCTTCACACGGCCTTTGTTAATCCCCTCCAGCTGGAATAATGACCTCCACCTGGGCCCTGAGCGTAGCACTTTCTTTAGGACCTGAGAAACTTGCTTATGTGGGTCCCTGGTAGAGGCAGGAGCATGAATGCACACCCCGGGCGAGGGCTGTGGGATGCCCAGGAAAACAGGTGGGGAGGAAGGCAGGCAGAGTGGGAGGAACCGGAACCACCGAGGAACCAGATGAACTCCTGGAAGTGAGTTCTGAGAGGAGGGAACAGTGGCTAGAAATTCGGTGGTGTCGTTCTCGCAGAAATAATTCCCAGAGTACCCGCTGTGTGGCACACCCAGGTAGAGAGATGAAGGGGATGGGGGTTGTGCCTTGCTTGGAGTTTAGTGGTGGAGACAGCACATGAATGAGCATGCCACCAACACCATCACAGAAATGGGAGCGGGACAAGCCCAGAGCAGCAGCGTGGAGAGGGGCACCCTGCCCAGCCAGGCCAGCTGGGGGTAATATCAGCAGCAGCTGCAGCAATAACAATGGTGGTGTTGACATTTCTGGGGGCTTCCTGTGTGCCAGACACTGTGCTAAACCCAACATACGAGTTACCCATTTAATACAGACGTGAACACTACAGGGAAAGAGCCCTTTAGACAGAGGGTCCCGGAAGTCGGCCAAGGTCACACAGCGAACCAGAGACACGTGTGGGCTTAGAGAGACTTTTTTCAGATTTACAACCCCTAGTTTGACTGACATAGTCCTTGAGCCAATACAGAAAGTCTTTTTTTTTTTCATAACCAGAGAGAAGAAAAAAAACCATTAAAAAGTAAACCAGACATGTATAAAGTTAAAAGGGAAACTTCCCTGTATCTACCCTAGATGACCACTGTTAAGAATTTTTACTTTTTTGTTTAGTTCTTTTTCTGGAGTTTTGTTCTGTCCTTTCATTTGGGCCATATTTCTTTGTCTCCTCAATTTGACAGCTTCCCTGTGTTCGTCTCCGTGTATTAGGTAGAGCTGCTCTGACTCCCTGTCTCAGTGCACTCATTAAGCTGCAGGGGGCGGAGTCTTAGGTATTCACCAGGGCGGGACACCCACTTCACCGCTTTGTGGCTCTGTGTGGGGCGAGGGCTCAGAGAGGGGACAGTGCTGCTGCCTGGCTTCTGGAGGCTTGCCTGGCACGTGCCTCATTTCCAGTCACTTAACCCACTTCCTGAATGCAACTGGCACCCTTCCAGCTGGTGCCCCGGTGGTGCTTCCCGGAGTGGGTGGGTTTGCGTACATTCTAAATCCATGTGGGCCCTTCAAACTACTGTCCTGAGAAACCCACAGTTTCTTCCACTGCCCCAGCCCCCACTGGTTTTTACTGTCAGAAGTTGTGGGGCTTTGTCTTCCTATTGCTGGAACCCTGGGCCATGTGGTCTGGCCTGGGGCTGGGATCGCTCGCTCCCAAGGTATCCCTCCTGATTTTTATCCACCACCCGTGAATGTGGGACCACCCATTCTGCCGCCACTGCTCCTGCCTCTCGCCGCCACACTGCATTCTCTCTGCCCCGACTCCACGACTCCACCCTTCCTACTTGTCTGGATGAGTATGGCTTCTTTAACATCTTGGTTGTCAGGCTTTCATACAGTTTGATTTTCTGGGAGTTCTGGGTGTTTTTTGTTTTGAAGTTAGTTGTAATTCTTCTTGTAGTAGCACGAGGAAGTGAAGCGTGTCTACCTACAGAGACAGCCAACCTATCAGATGCAGAGTTCAAAACACTAGTGACCAGAATGCTCAGAGAACTCATTGAGTAGAGCAAAAACATAAGGGAAGAAATGAAGTTTACACTAAGTGAAATAAAGAAAAATCCACAGGGAACCAACAGTGAAGGGAAAGAATCTGGGGTTCAAATCAATGATTTAGAACATAAGGAAGAAATAAACATTCAACCAGAACAGAAATAAGAAACAAGAATTTTTTTAAATGAGGACAGTATATATAAGAAGACTCTGGGACATCTCCAAAAAGTGCCAACATCTGAATCATAGGGCTGCCAGACAGAGAAAAGGAGGAGCAAGAAGTTAAAAACTTATTTGAAAAAATAATGAAAGAAAACTTCCCTAATTTGGTGGAGGAAATAGGCATATAAGTCCAGGAAGCACAGAGAATCCCAAACAAGATGGACCCAAAGAGGACCACACCAAGACACATCATAATTAAAATGCCAAAGGTTAAAGATAAAAAGAAAATCTTAAAAGCAGCAAGAGAAAAGCTGAGAGTTACCTACAAAGGAGTGCCCATAAGACTATCAGCTGATTTCTCAAAAGAAACTTTGCAGGCAAGAAGGGGCTGGAAAGAAGTATTCAAAGTGATGAAAAGTGAGGTTACTCTAGATGAACAATCTAGACTACTCTATCCAGCAAAGCTACCATCTAGAATGGAAGGGCAGATAAAGTGCTTCCCAGACAAGGTAAAGTTAAAGGAGTTCATCATCACCAAGCCTTTATTCTATGCAATGTTAAAGGGACTTATTTAAGAAAAAGAAGAATATCAAAACTATGAACATGAAAATGACAACAACCTCACAACCATCAGCAACTGAATCTAAAAAACAAACTAAGCAAATCACCAGAACAGGAACAGAATCACAGAAATGGAGATCACATGGAGGGTTATCAGCAGGGAGGGGGTGGGGGGAGGATGAGGGAAAAGATGCAGGGATTAAGAAGCACAAATGGTAGGCACAAAATAGACAGGGGGAGGTTAAGAATAGCATAGGAAATGGAGAAGTCAAAGAACTTATATGCATGACCCAGGGACATGAACTAAGGTGGGGTGCATGGCTGGAGGGAAGGGGGTACCAGCAGGAGGGGGAAAAGGGGGGGAAAATTGGGACAATTGTAGTAGCATAAACAATAAAATACCCTTTAAATTTTTTTTATTTTTCTTTCTATTTGTTTTTTCTATATTTGCTTTTGATCTTGTTTCAGTTTTTTTTTTAAGAATTAAAACCTTATGGACTAGGTTGAAATTCCTCACTGTCCCCTCTCCCATCTTATTTCCATCATCCTTCCTTCTCTGCCCACAGGAAACCAGATCCTGAAATTGATGTGTCCAGCCCAGAGTTCATACCCCTGCTACATCTTTGTATCCATAAACAATATATAACATTATCTCCTATTTTTATTTCTACTCTATTGATACTGATCCCTATAGACCTGATTTATTCCAAGCTCAATATTGAAGATAGCAATGTTGGGTCATGGGGTATTCACATTTTTTCACAGAATTTTATTTTGAAAAATTTAAAATCTACAGAAAAGTTGTAAGATTCCCATCATGAACACCCATTAACCCTGCAATTCACCAGGTGCTGGCATTTTGCTACAATTGGTTCACTTCACCCCTCACACATGTTTGGGAGTGAGCTGCAGACACTTCGTCTTGAACAGTTCAGCACCTGTCACTGACAGACAGTACAGTCTCCTACATAACCCAACGCCATCGTGACAAAAATATAACATTAATACAATAATGCTATCAACCAGTCTCCACTAAAAAGGCCTGACATCAGTTTTCCCCTATTGTCCTAATAATGTCTTCTATGTCCAATTTGTTTGCTTTTTTTTCCAAACCAGAATCCAGACATGAATCAGGCACTGCATTCTGTCCGTTGGTCTCCTTAAATCTACAGAGTTCCTCAATGTTTGTTTGTTTTTTAATCTCTCAGGACACTGACATTTTTTAGTCCAGGCCAGTGGTCATATAGGGTGTGTCAATTTCTCTGTGTCCACATGGCTATCAGGTTAAACACTTGGGGTAGAAACACTCCATAGGTCAGGTTGGGGGCGTGCACCTTTTTCCCAGTTGTTCCAAAACGCTGTCCATAGTGGCTGTGCCAGTTTACACTCCTGGCAGGACCACAGCCAACACTTGGGAAGGTCACGTGTGTCAGTGTTTCCCGGTGTGATGAGTATGAAATGGTATATTGTTGTCACTTCAACTTGCTCTAATGCCCTGGCCATTAGTGCAGCTGAGCAGTTTTGCAGGCCCTTAGTGGCCGTGTGGACTTCCTCTTTAACAAACAGTCTGTACAGATCTCGGCTCCTCCTGGCCCTATGTGTTCTCAGCTCCATGGTGTCTTTAAAAGACAATTTTGTCCTTTTTTTCCCTAAATTTCAGACCTATTTATTTTTGTCGTGTTATTCCATTGCCTAAGACTTATAGTAAAATATCGAATTCCAGGTGGGACAGCAAACATTTGTGTTTTACTCTTGACTTTGACATACATTTGTCAAAGTCAACATACGTTTATGTTGAAATAATGAAATGCCCACTACATTACAGGCTCCTTAACTGAGCATGCAATAAAACAAAACAGGAGGTTACTGTCATATCAAATTGCATTTAATTCCTTAAATTCAAAAAAATTCAGAAAATATAATAATTATATACACTTTGAATGATTTTAGATATTTTCAAAAAATCAGTTCTCTGAAGTTATAAAGCTCTTCTTATTAATTTAGTTTCACTAAATCATTTTCAATTATTAATTTCACATATGATTTTGTGACAAAATTACATCAATAACCAGAACTTTGTTTAATCATTAATATCAAAGTCATTTATAAATAAACAATACAGTAACAATTAAGAAAAAAATACCAATTTATACTATTCAGGAACTCCTACCCAGATAAAAAATGATGATAGCCCTCTCTCCTGTGTGAGTGGGGAAATGTGAACAATAAGAGTAATTAAATCAAAGAAAAATAAAATGCCAACATTGTACTCAAAACAACTTCTCTGGTGCATAAAAACAGAATCATTAGGAACACCAGAATCAGACCAACGGGTAATTTGGTAGAAGGCTAACAGGAGGCAGGGGTGTGTGCTGGTGAATGTTTTATAACTGACTTTCGTGAGAAAAAACAAGCTCTGATTTATAGAGTTTGTCAGCTTCTGAAGTGTAAGTACTCCCACGGGGCCGATTTCAAGCTACCCACATGAAACAGCTGAATGTGGAAACAGGGAAGAATTGTTAAGTTGGACTTTATTATAATTTAAAACTTCTGCTGTGTGAAAGACACAAGCCACAGACTACCAGCAAGTGTTTGCCAAACACATATTTGGCAAAGGACTTGTATCCAAAATATACAAAGAAAACTCAATAATAAGAAAACATGGCAAAAGATTTGAGCAGACACCTCACCAAAGAAGATATATAGATGGTAGAAAGCAGTTGAGAAGATGCTCCACATCGTATGTCATCAGGGAAATGCAAATGAAAGCAACAATTGTGCACCTATTACGATGGCTAAAATCCAAAACACCGACAACTTCAAATGTTGACAAAGATGTGGAGCAACAGGAACCCTCGTACATTGCTAGCAGGAATGCAAAATGGTGCAGCCACCTTGACAGATGGTCTGGCAGCATCTTACCAAACGAAGCATTGTCTTACCATACCACCCAGCAATTGCACTCTTTTTCTCAACTCACCTGAGTTGGAAAGTCGTGTGTACAAAAAAACCCTACACTTGAAAGTTTATAGCAGCTTTTTTCATAATCACCAGAAACTGGAAGCAACCAACGTGTTCTTCAATAGGTAAATGGATAAACAAATTGTAGTACATCCATATGGTGAGATACTATTCAGCAACAAAAGGACATGAACCATTGCCCTGGCCAGTGTGGCTCAGTTGGTTGGAGTGTCATTCTGTAACCAGGAAGTTGCAGGTTCAGTTCACAGTCATGGTACATACCTAGGTTGTGGGTTCAATCCCCAGTCCATGGGTAAACAGAAGGCAACCAATTAATGCTTCTCTCTGGCATTGATGTTTGTTTCTCTCCCTTCCTCTCTCTCTAAAAGCAATGAAAAAACATATCTTCAAGTAAGGATGAAAAAAGATTTTTTAATAGACATGAACTATCAAGTCACAAAAAGACAATGAGGAACCTTGAATGCATATTACTAAGTGAAAAAAAAATATTCTGAAAAGTCTACATACTGCATGATTCCAATAGCATGTCACTTCGGAAAAGGTAATACTATGGAGACAGTAAAAACATCATTGGTTGCCAGGAGTGCAGGATGGGAAAGCAAACAAATAGGTGAAGCACAGAATTTTAGGGCAGTGGAAAACTAGTCTATAAGGTACAGTGACGGTAGATACGAGACATTATGCATTTGTCAAAACCCGTGCACAGAGTACCAATCTTAATGTAAGCTATGGACTTTAGTTAAAAATAATGTACCGCCCTGGCTGACATAGCTCAGTGGATTGAGCGCGGGCTGGGAACCAAAGTGTCCCAGGTTCGATTCCCAGCCAGGGTACATTCCTGGGTTGCAGGCCAGAAACCCCAGCAACCGCACATTGATGTTTCTCTCTCTCTCTCTCTCTCCCTTCCTTTCCCTCCCTTCCCTCTCTAAAAATAAATAAATAAAATCTTTAAAAAATAAAAAAATAAAAAATAAATAAAAAATAATGTACCAATATGAATTCCTTCATTGTAACAAGAGTACCACATGAATGCAAGATGTTTATAGTAGGGGAAACTGTGTGTCCCGATCGGGAGGAAAATATACGGGAATTCTGTACAATTCTTCTGTAAATCTAAAACTGGTCCCCCCAAACCCAAAGCCTATTAATTTAAAAAGGACCGATGTTGCAATAAATGCTTTCACATGATTGCATGCAGCCTTGGTTACGATGCAAGCACGATAAAGGTTTTATTCTCTCTCTTTCTTCGGAGCCTGTTTTGTGTCTGACTGGCATTCCTGCTCCAGAGCAGCGCTTCCCACACCTTCCTGTGCCTGCAAGTCGCCCTGGGATCTCCTTAACGTGCGGCTTGTAATCCGCACGTCTGGGGTGAGTCTTGAGATTTTGTTTTTAATATTTCTGTAACTGGAAAAGACACCGGCGTTCGGGCTGCCTGTCACTACCAAATCCAATAAGCAATGACAGTGATTGAATCTTTTGTAGGCGCTTTATTCAGATGGCCGGCGATCCGAGAAGATGGCAGGTTCATACCCTCACAAACCATCTTCCCCTCTCTTCCCTGGCCAGATCTTTTATAAGGGGGTTGGGGGAGGACAAACAAGCCTTGAAATTCCAAGGGGGAGGGGTAGTCGCCTGGTACGGATGTCTTCAGGCAGTAATCTCTAGCCAGCACCCCGGAAGGCCAGCCGCCTTTTTTTCTCAGGCGCCAGATGGGCCTTATCTTTAGTTTCTGAAACAAAGAGCTTAACATACACATTACTTGCTAGATTTATGGCTATTTATCTTAAGCTAAAATTTTCCAAGTTTTGAGTCCCCTATCATTTCTACCAAGTTCCCTCACAATCCCAGTGCTGCTGGTCTGGGGTCCAGACCCATAGAGTGGCGAAGCATGCAAACAGACAAAGACCAGAAGTCCTACTGGCCACCCTCTGTCCTCTGTGATCTACACAGAGGAGGGGAGAAATACCTAATTTCATGACAGTGCCAATCGATGCTTCTTGTGTTTGTTTTTTAATCTATCTTTTTAAAATCTGTGCTTTCACTGCCCTTTCTCTCTGAATCACATTCATGTTCTGTTTCCAAAGGCATCGGAATTCCTTGCTTGACTAAATAAGCCTGAGATTGGAAACCATGCGTCTCAGTGAGAGTCAACAAAGGGTGGGTAACACCCCATGGCAGCCAAAAGGGCAACCAAATATTTGTTTTTGAACAAGTCAAGTGCATATTACAGCCTAGGGCCTATGAAGGTCACTGCTGGGGTTGACCAGACAATGGCTTCTTTGCAGTTAGTAAGGACGTGCTTCTGACTTGAGAGCCTTAGCCAGCTGGCAAACACAATGAGAGGGAGGTGATGGATTGTATAAACTTCCTGTTCCCAGACAACCGCAGCCCAGTGCGAAGGCGCCCAGAAGAGTGGGGTCCCAGCTCTGCCGTGAATTCCCTGAGCCTGTGCTTCCCGGTCTGTAAATGTGATGACTGAGCTCCAACCTCATTAAAAGTCCTTCCCACAATGCATTCTTTAATTTTATTCTAAGCACATTCCTTCCAAATCGGGGCCCTGTTCTTCCTTTCCAGGGCAGGGGTTTCAAGTTTCCAAATGTACCTCCCTCCGCCCCCAGCTCATCCCTCCATTGGTCCATTAAGTAGTGTTCAGACCAGGTTCCCAGCCTTGTGCTGCCTGGCGGCAGGTCTCAAAGCCAGTTCCGGGGCAAGGGGCCCCTCCTGGGAAGGTTGGGTAGCCCAGGACTCTGAGCACAGACAGAGCGCCTTCTTCCCAGCACCTCTGACCACAGTCTCCACTGATCTCAGATGGCCTCCGAAACATTGGGCTGGAGGAGTTCCTGCCTCCATCCCGTAGCCAAAGAAGACTTTGCTGCAATTGAATAGGCTCAGAAAGTCAGCCAAGGAAATGACTGAACAGGCAGCCAGCGCCTACCAGAGCACCAACTCCCTGTGAGCAAACCAAACACTTGATTTCAACCAAACACAAACTCTTCAAGAAGCCACGAGCAGGCTTTTCCCAGAACCTTCCCTGGACCTTCTCAGCGGTAGGTCCTGAGACGCTAGAGACTTCGGACCACAGTTCTCTCCAGTTTTGAGCAAAGCATGCCCCAGACAAGCAGCTTTCGTTATCAGTCATCTCAGAGCCTCCCAAAGGGGGGGGGGGGGGGCGGGGCTTGAATTAACCTTGTTGCCCTGCTACCTGGTGTCTGGGATGGGCCCCCTGTCCCCACATATTTACTATCCATTCATTCGCTCATTCATTCACTCAACACGCCCTTGCGGAGCCCTCCCCTTCTGCAGGCCCCATGCTGTGTGCCGAGGGGAGGAGGCACGCAGCAGCTAATCATCTCACCTTCTCAGCCCAGAGCCAGTCCCCTTGGAGTTTTCAGCTCCGAGGTACATTGGGGGTGCAGGGGACAGTGGACTGAACTTGATTCCCTTAATACTAACAGAGCTTTTCCTCTGTGGGGGTCCTGGCAGTGTCCCTGTGGTTGGAATCGAGGGACCGCGTTCTTACACCTTCTTGCAGCATGGCACGGGGTGATGTAGATGTGCGAGATGCAGGGCCTCTCCCAACGGGTGGAAAGACCATTCCACATTCCTGCGGGGTCCTCAGTCTGCAGGGAGAGACGCGGCTCTCTGCTTGGAGAGCCCCTCGACTTCGAAGAGCCCCTCATTGGGTGGACAGATTGTGTACACAAACACTAATATCCAAAGACACGCGGCGGCTTATAAAATAGCAGTAGGGTAGCTTGTTCGCCGGGGAAGGAAGGGAGGTGGCTTATCCCTCGGAGAGGCCCTTTGACATAAGATGTGTGGAAAGAGGAATTTGGGGGGGCCCCACCCACTTTGAGCAAGAAGGGGAAGCCCACGTTTGTAACTGCAAAGCGAGTGATGACAGGAGGGCAGCAGACAGGCCAGGGTGGAGCAAATGTGTGGCCGCCATTCTGGGTGCCAGGGTTTTTTTTTTTTTTACAGTGGAAAACAGAACGAAGCACGCTCTCTGGAAAAGATGAAAAGGTGGGTTTATTTGTGTCCCTGGATCAAATCCCGGAGCGAGGGGTGAGCACTGGAGGGATGCAGCCAACCCGGAAGCGGCACACGGAATTGCTAAGCTGCATGGTCCACGGAGGGTCGTTCCATCCAGCCCCCGCTGCAGTGAAAGACTTGCTTTATTCAGCCCTCGAGTGAGCTCTTGGCCAATTCCGTAAGGTCATACAACACCAGCCTCTGATTGTCTTTGGTGTTAACACCATCCCCCAAATGCCTTTCTCTTCGCACCTGTCCTAACCCTGCCCCTGCACTTCTCCCTCCCTCTCTCTCTCTCTCTCTCTCTCTCTCTCTCACTGAATTGATTGAAAATAAGGACTGATCAATAATATTTCACTTTTAGTCCTGGCTGGCGTAGCTCAGTGGATTGAGTGCAGCCTGCAAACCAAAGTGTCACAGGTTCGATTCCCAGTCAGGGCACATGCCTGGGTTGCAGGCCATGGCCCCCAGCAACCGCACATCGATGTTTCTCTCTGTCTCTTTCTCCCTCCCTTCCCTCTCTAAAAATACATAAATAAAATTTAAAAAAAAAGAAAGAAATGGCTGTATAATATTTTTAAAACCACATAAATTTATTTTTAAAAATAATATCTCACTTTTTACCACATGGCCTCACAGTGTCATAGGTTGAGCCAAGGAGGCCAGAAGGCTCACAGCAGTCCAACCCCTTCCAACCTTCTCCCCTCCATCTCGTTCTCAGGGGTCCATCCAGCTGCCTTTTCTCGCTTTCTCCAACAACACTCTTCCCTGTAACCTTCCTGGTACCTACAGCCTCCTTTCTCTAGAATGCCCCCAGCAAACGTCCCCTAGGGCGCCACTCAGAGAGGGAAGTGTAGCAATTTAGGATAAAAACACGTACAGAAGGGCAATGCATCCTGTGGAATCGCTGGGAGTCCTGAGAACCCAGGGTGAGTTTCCAAAAAAACATCCCCAGAGTAACGTCACAGAATGGGCCTGCCAAGGGAGCGGCTGCTCCTGCCACAGCGGGGAGCTGCTCCTTGAACCACGAAGATGTCACCGCTGCTCCCATCACCGGGGCACGCCTGCACCGCAGCGCGGAGCCAGCGGCTCCCATCCCCGCGGGAGCTCACCCAAGAAGACGTGGATCATTGGAATAGGTCAATGTTCATTAAAGGAATTAAACCAATGATTAATAACTTCCCAAAAGAGAAACCACCAGGTCCAGATGATTTCATTAGTAAATTCCACCAAATATGTAAGGAAACATTATACCAATCTGTAGCTCTTCCAGAAAATAGAAGCAGAGGGAATTCCCCCTACCTCATTCTACGAGGCTAGCATGATTCTACTGCCAAAACCAAGGAGGAGATGACAAGAAAGGAAAGCTGCAGACTGATATCTCTCATGAACACAGCCACAAAAATCTTCAAAGCGTTAGCAAATTGCATCTAACAATGTGTTTAAAAAATTATACAACCAAGTGGGATTTATTCCAGACGAGCAAAGTTGGTTCAATATTTGAAAAGCAATTCGTGTCTTCTGTCCCACCAACAGGTTAAAGAAGAAAAACCATATGATAGTAACAATAGGCGCAGAAAAAGCATTTGACAAACTCAATACTTATTCATGATCAAAACTCTCAGCCAGCGAGCGATAGAAGGGAATGTCCCCAGCTTGAAAAAGAACATGTACAAAACACCTACTGAAATCACGCTTAACGCTGAGAGAAGCAGACATTTTCCTGCCAGCAACAGGAACAACCCGAGGATGACCCCTCTCAGCACTCCCATTCGCCGTTACACTGCGAGTCCCAGCTGATGCAGTGGAAGAGAAAAGGAAACACCCATGTTCAGATTGGAAAGCAAGAAATAAAATTGTCTTTTTTCACAGATGGCATGGTTGTCTATGTAAAAAAAAAAAATCCCCCCAAACCAACAACAACAAAGGAAAACCTGGAACTGATAAGCAATTATAGCAATATTATGAAAGGCAACACTTAAATTCTTAATGTCGAAGGGATGAGAGAAATTAAAAAGTGCCAGTCACAGTTGTTGCAGGCGAGAACATGGAGTCATGCTAAAAATCAGTGAGTAGAAGGATGAGGAGAAATGGAATACTTGGGTGGTTTCAAAGTAACTCTCCCCAAGATACTGACTAATCAGGAAAGGAAAAATGGTCACTTTCCAGTGGTGACGCCTGGCAGATGCCACCGTCACCAAGTGCCCAGGGTGAACCCCGACAGGAGTGATGCCCATCGATACTGCGGACCAATGACACATTTCCCTGAGAAAGGCGCAGTGCCACTTCTGTGACAGTCCTGCCAAAGATGCATACCCTCAGTCCGGTCTCGAGGAGACATCAGATAAACCCCACTGAGGGACATTCTCCAAAGCCCTGAGCAGTGTTCTTCAAAAGTGTCAAGGTCACGAAAAGCAAAGAAAGAGTACGAAGCGAGCACAGATTAGAGGACGCCAAGGAGATGTGAAAACTGCATGTGAGGTGGGATCCCGGATGGGGTCCCGGACTGGAAGAAAGGTGTTCGCAGGAAAAGTGCTGGCATTCCAATGAGTTCAGCAGATTAGTTACCAGTGTTCACTTCCTGGTGTCCATCATCATACCATGGTTCTGTGTAGGATGTTACCATCTGGGGAAGCTGGGACTTCCCCAAGTTTACAGCAACCATGCCGTTGCAACTTTTCTGTAAATGCAAATATATTTCAAAATAAGACACTTCTCCCCCCACCCTAGAAAAGAGTACTGAGTAAGTTTTCCTCATACACACACATACAAAAATAGGAAAGCAGCAGAAAACATTTCAATCATATCCTGACGTTGAAAATAACCACTGCCAGCCCTGGCTGGTGTGGCTCAGTGGATTGAACACTGGCCTGCAAAGGGTTACTGGTTCGATTCCCAGTCAGGGCACATGCCTGAGTTGTGCGCCAGGTTCCCAGTAGGGGGCGTGCAAGAGGCAAACACACATTGATGTTTCTCTCCCTCTCTTTCTGCCTCCTTTCCCCTCTCTCTAAAAATAAATAGAGTCTTTAAAAAAAAAAGAAAAAGAAAAAATCACTGCCAAAAGGCTGAGTCTTTATAAGTATGAATAATATAAGGAAACTTTTCGGAGCACTGACTGTGCTCAAAGCATGTTGCATTTGGGAATGTCCATCCTACGTAAAATTGCCGCCCGCCCCTCACCTACTCACTCCTGTGAGCCCTCTCCCTCCCTATTCTTCTTTCTCCCTTGCACTGTCACCACCTAACATACTATATAATTTATGTATTGTTTTTTGTTTATTCTTTGTCTCTCCCCAATAACATGAAGACCCGTGAGCAGGGATGGGAGTTTGGTTCACTGACGTACTCCAGTGCCTACATTAGTCCTGGGGTGAAGGGGGCGCACAAGAGGCCATCATGGACTTTGAATTCTTGGGGGAAATCCTGAGAAGATGCGAAGAGAGAAGGCCAACAGAGTCCTTGAGTGGTGTGGCCAGGCCGCCACACCAGGGCCCAGCAGGACCAGGACGTGTGTGCGGGAGGCAGTTTACCTGCCGGAGAAATGACATGTTCCAAAAGCTGAGATGCTTAACAAAAAGCCACGGGCCGGCCCCATCACCTCTGAGTCTTGACTTGGGTCTAAAACAAACAGCTATGTGAATGAAAATCCCAGACTGGCAGAGCCCCCTGGAGGGTACATTAGTCTGCTAGGGCTGTGTACTAAGGACAAAATCCCACACGCCGAGCGGCTTAAACGGCAGGAGGTATCATTTCAGAGTTCCTGCAGCCGGAAGTCTGAGACCAGGGGGCCGGCGTGGCGGGTTCCGCCTGGGGCAGGGTCTGTTCTGTTTTTCTCCCCTACCTTCGGGTGGCTTTCCGGCAGTCCTCGAGTTTTTCGGCTTACAGAAACGTCGCCCCAATCCCTGCTGACATCTTCACGTGGTGCCCTCCGTGTGTGTGTGTGTGTGTGTGTGTGCGCGCGTGTATGCGTGTGTGTCTGCATCCAAATTTTCCATTTTGATAAGGACACCAGTAACACTGGATTAGGCATGCCTTAATGACCTTATCTTCACTAATTACAGCCTCAAAGACCCTACTTTCAAATGCGTTTACATTCTGAGATCCTGGAAGGTGGAACTTCAACACAGGGATTTGGCAGGGGACCCACGTCAACCTAGCGCAGGTCTAGCTTTTGAAGTGTGTTGTATCTTCAAGGTGAAAGCTGCCTAGAGGGCTGCTGGCATAGACCGCATTATGCGGCAGTCCCTGCCAGTCTCAATGATCAGTGACTTAAAACGACAAACTTCTTTCTCTCGGAGTCCACCGAGGGTCTGTGGGACTCTCCACGACCGGTTTTCTCCGTGCCCTGACTCAGGGGCCCAAGCTGCTTCTCTCTTCTGGTTCCACCATGAGGGGCAGAGAAAGGCCAAGGTGCCGCGCGTGGTTCTGTCCCTTGGTTCTGGCTGAAGTGACCCTCTGCACCAAGGCTCGTGTGTTCTAACCGGAACCGGTGTCCTGGGCCTGCGTACCTGGAGGGGAGCCTGGGGAAGGTGGGGAGCAGGTGGAGTGTTTGTGGGCACCATAGCCTCTGCCGCACTGACTTTTGGGGGACGGGTGTGAGGGAGTGTTTACTCAAGGCTGTGGAAACTGAACTCTTAGTGTGTATTGGAGGGCAGGGGAAAAAATATTTGCTTTAGACGTTAAAGCCGGACCCACTGTGTCCCTGACGGTTGAAGAAGAAAGAACAATCAATGCAGGAAGTGTTCATTGGTTCCATCCCCAAACAGGTAAGGACTGGGCAAAGGTAGAGACAGTACTTTAGGGCAAACTCCATGGCGGTTTCTGGCTTTTTCTGCAAGAGGAGGAGAAGGAGAAAGAGGAGCAAGGAAAGAAGGTAGAGACGCTGACCCAAGTCAGTGGGAAGGGGTGCTGCATTGCACCCCTTTCGCAGCTGGGGTCCCCGGGGGGCAGGACGAGTCCTCATCATCCTCCTTTAGAGACTCACATGCATCCTGGCATTTTGTAGAGGCTGAGTATGTACTTTCCATGAATGACTCATCGGTGGAATGAATGAATAACAATAAATGCCCCCCTTCCTATACACAGATGCCACACTTAGCTGAGGGAAGGAGCCATGGTCCCATGGCCGTGCAGATGAGTGCCCAGCCTGCAGCGGCAGGAGCCTCTGCTCCGTGAACGTGGTCCCAGGGAGGTGACCAGCGCTCCCCCCCAAGAGCCAGTTCTGGGAATTTACTCAGTCAGGAATGAGGCCCAGGGGAAAGATTAAAAAGCAATCTAAAATTTTGGCATCAGCTAACAAACAGTACATAAGGTTTTTCCATCCTCAGCTCTGCCCTGCAAGCTAATGAAGAAGAAAAACAAGGGGATTGCCCTGGGGGTGTGGGCATGCCAAACTTTGAGTCCACCAGCTGGCCGCACCCCCGCCCCATCTGCGTATCCACCAACTCCCCTCCTCCCCAACGGGGCGGCTATTTAAGGGCACCTGGAGTTCAGAGTAATCAGGACAGTTACTTGGAGCTGTCGACCCTGGCTTCCTCTGAGAGGTAAACACCCAGAAACCCATGCCCTGTCGGGAGTATGAGTCCCTGCTGCATTGTGCATGTGTGTGCACATGTGTTTATGTGTGTGGGGGCATACATGAACATAAACATGCATGTGCATACTTTGGGTCTGTGTGCACAAGCATGTTGTGTGGGTGTGGGAGTAGATTGCATGAAAGGTCTGCAATGGGGGGTGAGCTAGAGAGTGCGCATGTGTGCACATGTGTGTGAGCATATATGCACTTATGCATGTGTAGGAATATGTGTGTAAGGAGCTGGAAAGTCTTGCAAAGAGAGGGTGTGGCTTTAGTTTTGGAGAAAATTCCTGGGGACCGGACTGCATGGATGGAATCCCCAAGCCTCGAATCAGCTGGAACAAGTAAGACACGTCTAATGGGGGAGCACACGACCTATGGCCTTGGGAACCCCCCAGCTGGTTGGGGTGACTGGGTTGCAACCTCCAGGAGGTCTCGGCCTGACGGGTACCATGGAGGTCTCCTCAGTGTCCTCCACCTTGTGTATCGAGTGGGGTTCTCATCGGGTCTGAGGCCTGCGTGTGTGTGGAAATGTTCAGCAGAGCTGGAAAGGGTCAGGAGGTCCTGCGTGTGCCCATCTCTTGTGTGTTCTGTAGGTGACAAAGGCAGTCATCCTGGATTAGGGGCACGTCTGCATGTTCCCTCGAAGATTCCTTCCTCCGGGGCTGCTGAGCACAAGCCAGAGAGCAGGGGGCCAGGGCAGAAACTGAGACCACCTGGAAGAGGAGTCTAGGCCAATTCGCCTGCATTTCTCCCACAGGGAACTGTCGACATGAAGACCCTTCTGTTGTTGGCCTTGACCATGGCCTTTGGTAAGAGCCAAACCTGACCTCTGGCCACAAGGGGGCAGCCCAGGATGCAAGCACCCAGAGCCCCTGCTTTCCTCCCCGTCTGGGCAGGCCCTCCTTTCTCAGTGGGAGGGAGAGAGGCCACGGTGGGAGGGAGAGTAGCGGCAAGGGGCAGGGAAGGAGGGCGTGGGGCCCCGGGCCCCATCACCAGGCGGTTTCCTTCCAGGCCTGCTGCAGATGCAGACCCACGGGAGTCTGGTGGATTTCCATAAAATGATCTTTTTGGCGACAAGAAAGGAAGCTGTGTCTAGTTATGCCTTCTATGGTTGCCACTGCGGTATGGGCGGCAAAGGATCCCCCAAGGATGCGACGGATCGGTGAGACCCCGCCAGCCCTCCTCTCCCTCCACCCATTCATGGCTCCTGCAGGCCCGGTGCCCATCATCACAGAATCCCAGGATGTCCCCCACTGGGGAAAGCAGCCAGTATGTGTTGGAAACTCTGCTCTAGTCTATGGCAAAGTCACTGGGTCTCTGCCCAGGGTCAAGGGGGGAGAGACCTCTGCACCAGGCTCGCAGGAGCGGTGGGGAGCCAGCCCAACGACATATCCCCGTCACAGGTGCTGCGCCAGGCACGACTGCTGCTACTACCATCTGCAGAAACGAGGTTGTGGCACCAAGTTTCTGGGCTACAAGTTTTCTTACCAGAAGGGCCAAATCATCTGCGGTAAGAGAGTCCTACAGCCTCGCCCCATCTCCTCCGTTTCTCTTACCGAGTGTCCGCTGGCACCGTGCTGGGCCCCAGAGATAGAGATACAAAGGGACAGTGTGGCCCTGCCTCAGGGAGCTCATAGGGGAGTGGGAAGACAAAACAATGGAAACACAAAATGGGAGACTCCAATAGGAAGTAAGCGAAAGGGTGCAGCCCTGAATCTAGGCTGAGGTTCAGAAAGGTTCCTGAATGCAGGGCATCCAAGCTGAGTCTTCAAGGCTGTGCAGGCATCAAAGGAGAGGGCATCTGGGGGAATTCCTACTGGAGGGCTCTGCAGAGCCCAGGGGGAATGAGGCCAAAGGAGAGGGAGTGGTGAGAAATGAGGCTGAAGGAATGGGAAGGGGCTAGGTCAAGCCCAAGGTCATATTGTATTTAGGTTTTGTCCTGGAGCAGTAGGGCACTCTTGAACAAAGGAGTGACATGATTGCATTTGAGAGGACTCATCCTGGCTACAGGATTGGTGGAGAGAACAATGGAAGGGGGCGGGGAGCAGTGAGAAGATCATTGCCATTGGACGGATGTTACTGGTAGTCTTGATGGAAGGGATGGGGAGTGACTTTAACACACAAGCAGAGTCAGCCGAGCTTGGTGATTGGCTGGCTGCATAGGGGCAGAGGGAGCTTTTGAATGGGTGCACGTCTGTGTGGCCGAACAGGAGGCTGTCCTGGTGGGTGAGGGGAAGGGGAGTTCACGTAGAGTCTGTTTAAGAGGCTTCCAGCACGCCCCAGGGGATGTGAAGCAGGCAGCTGAATGTAGGAACATGCGGCTCCAGGGAGGGGTCTGGACAGGGGCCCCAGATTCAGGAGACATCCCCCACTTGGTGTTTAAAGGCCCAGAAAGAAGACAGAGGAGGGGATAGTCAGGGAGGGAGGAGGAGAGCTGAGAGAGAAGGGCCGGAGTTAACTGCAGCCAGTTTAACAGCAGCAGAGTCTCTGGAATAAGGGCTGACAGGCTCCTGGGACTTAGAGGCGGGAAGACCACTAAGGATCTCAGTTGGTGCTGTTGCCATGGAGCGTGAGGGCAGAGAGAGATTACAGTGGGCGGGGAGCGAGCAGAGAGTGAAGCCGAGGCGGCGGTAAGTATAGACCACGTTCTGGAGCAAGTTTGGCTTTGAAGGGGAGAGAGAGCTGGGTGGTCCCTGAAAAGTTTTGCCCAGTGCCCTCAGACCGCAGATCCACAGGTGGGTTTTTGAGAAAGCATCACCTCTCACCCCACACCCTGTGCTCTTTAAGATCAGAAATTAGGTCTCCCAGCCCTGGCTGGGGTAGCTCAGTGGATTGAGCTTGGGCTGCGAACCAAAGCATCGCAGGTTCGATTCCCAGTCAGGGTACATGCCTGGGTTGCAGGCCACGGCCCCCAGCAATGGCACATTGATGTCTCTCTCTCTCTCTCTCTCTCTCTCTCTCTCTCTCTCTCTCTCTCTCTCTCTCTCCCTCCCTTCCCTCTCTAAAAATAAATAAATAAAATCTTCTTTAAAAAATGTACACTTTCAAAAAAAAGAAATTAGGCCTCCCTATCATGACCTCTCCATGGGGTCCTGTATTTTAGCAGGCTTCGGGGTGCAAGCAGCAAGATGCCCAACTAGAAGCGGGCTGGATAATGGGGAAGTCTGACTCTGACAAAACAGAGGTCTGGGAGATGGCAGTGCCGGGGCTGGGGCAGCTTCTCAACTGCGTCGTCAGGGCCCCAGCCTTTCCCCACCTTCTGCTCCACAGTGTCACAGTGTGATGCCAGGACACACGGTGCCACTCCAAGCACCTGGCCTTACCCTTGGACGTCTCTCTTTTTGAGGGGATAAGTCAATCCTTCCCACAGCCCCCAGAAGCCTTCCCCTGGTGGCTCATTGGCCAGAACAAGGTCATGTGCCACCCAGAGACCAATCATTGAAGGAAAAAGGAATGAGTATGCCTGGCTTATACCAATCGCCACCCTTCCTAGGGCCCAGAGGCTGGGGCTTTGCACCTGGACGCATCTGTTGGCAAGAAGAAATAATGGCTGTCAGGAAGGCCTTTAAGAGTCTCCCAGGGCTTGGGTGCTGTTGCATCCCCATCAGACTGGGTGCTAGCTTCCCAAGGACAGGAACTCTAGCTTCCCACCCATCAGAAATCTGGGGCATAGGTGCTCGTCTCAGACCAGAAGCTTCTGGAGGACGGGGGGGCTGCGTCTTTTCCCCCAGGGTTCCCACAGGGAGCTACAAAACTAACAACCCCCCATCTGGTGTTTATTTTCGTGTGACTGCAGCAAAGCAGGACTCCTGCAGGAGCCGACTGTGCCAGTGCGATAAAGTAGCTGCCACGTGTTTTGCGAAAGCCCGGAAGAGCTACAGCAGGAAGTACCAATACTACAGCAACAAGAAGTGCAGTGGGAAGTCCCCCAAGTGCTGAGGGCTGCCTCGCCCTGGAAGCCCCCGCCGCCAGGCCGGGTTCCCTTCTCTGCCCGCCACCCCTTCTGCACCCTAGCTAGTCCCCCGGCAATGAAGCAAGGACAGAAACACCTGTCTCCCATCCTGGAGACAAGCCAAGAGCCCTTCGGTCCCCAGATAGAAGACTTCCACCCGGAATGAGAAGCCCTGAGGCTGGCGTTCCTGGCACCTTGTCCCCCTCTTCCTCGGGTGGCAGGAGATGTCCCCATTGCCCCTGCTCTCCAAGTGCTGCTTCCTGCTGAGCAGTGGCAGCTACACTCCCAGGGGCTCTTCTGAATAAAGCAATTCATTGGCAGATTCTGTGTATGTGTGTGTGTGTGTGTGTGTGTGTGTGTGCAAGCACCTGGCACACTGCTTGTCGATAAAGGTCTTTTTCATCAGCGCTCTCATTTCATTTCACTTACCCGGTTCAACACATGCATACAGGCTGGTACAAGACAATGTAGTGTTGGGGGTTAAAAATACAGACTCTGGAGTCAAACTGGCTGAGTCCAATTGCCCAACACCCCCTCCCCGAGCCTGTCTTCCCTCATCTAAATGGAGACAGCTTTGGTACCGGATGCTTGGGCTTGCTGGAGAATTAAAAGAGATACTAAATGGAAAGCTGCGGGTCAGGCGCAAGGGAAACCCAGCCACCCACGGCTCCTTCCCTGGGCAAGAGCAGCTCCTGCTGGCCTCCTGGGGGAAAACAGGACCGTTGGTCTTGAGGTTCTGGGTGCTCCAGGTCACATCTTCCACCCGCTCTGTTCTCCCGTGTGGCCAGCCTGGGGAAGGTGGGTTCATGCAATGCTGGCCACCAGCTAGATCCTGGGGCACTGTCCCCTCACCTAGGGAGATGGCTTCCTGGGCTGTGACCCGGGCAGAGTCCTGCAGGGCCCATGCTCGAAAGGGCAGCACACCTAGTTCAATGCTGTGCCCCAGTCATCTTAAAATTCATAATAAATAGGATCCCGCTCTTTGTTTTGCACTGGGACCCATAAATTATGCGGCTGGTCCTATCTTCCCCTGGATGCTGCTGCCCCTCCTGTCCTCCAGGGTACTGCTGGGACCGGTTTCTTTAATCATCACCCTCAGGGCTGCTGGGTGTGGACCCCCACCCCTGCATGGGGACACGAGTGGGAGCTGGGCTTTAACCCATGCACGGCCCTATCATCCTCACTGACCCACAGGTGGCACCTTTCTCTGATTCATCTTCCCAGAGGGGGACCTTTTCCTAATTCTGCATAAAAATGCTTCATTTGCTGGTGATAGCCCTGAGCATGTCCACGGTCCCTCATAATAAGAGGAATGCAAATTAAAAGTCCGCTGAGATATCATTTTTATGTTATTAAAATACATATAAATCCCAAAGTGTGACAACCCACTCTGTGGGCAAGGCTGCGTGGGGGAAGCGATTCACTCCTCTGTAGCCAGTAGGAGGGCAAAACGTCCACAGAGGGCCAACCGGCCCATCTACCAAAATTATAAACGTGTTTATCCTCTGGCTCAGCGACCCCTCTTCTGGAAATTTACTCTACAAAGACACACAGGTGCGCACACACACACAGGCCCATGCACAGTGATTCACGAGAATTTTTTTATTGCTACATTATTCCGAATTGAATTGGAAATAACCCAAGTGTCCATGTAGAGCAGACTCACTCAGTAAATGGTGATACAGCCTCAAAATGGAAAGTACCTGTCTAACGAGGGAAGCTTTCTCTGTTGCAGGATAATAAGGCTGCAGCATGGCAGCAAGCAACAGGAGCAAGGTGAAGGGCAGTAAGAACGGTGCGCTCCATTTACGTAGGGAAGGGTATTTGCTGATGTTACAAGAAACCTTGAAGAACGCACAAGAAGCTAATGGACATGGTTACCTGCAGGGAGCAGCGCTAGGGTGGGCACGAGCATCGCAAGCACATTCCTCTCCCTAGACAGACACTAAGTGTCGGAGACAATAGAGTGTAGTCCCAGGACTGGCAGGCTATGGCCATTGGCCAGACCTACTTGCTGCCTGGTTTTGTACAGCTTACAAGCTGTACAAGAATGGTTTTTATGCCCTGGCTGGTGTGGCTCAGTGGATTGAGCACCAGCCTGTGAAGCAAAAGGTTGCCAGTTCGATTCCTAGTCAGGGCACATGTCTGGGTTATGGGCCAGGTCCCCAGTGGGAGTGCATGAGAGACAACCACACATTGATGTTTCTCTCTCTCTCTTTTTCTCTCCCTTCCCCTCTGTTGAAAAATAAATAAATAAAAATTTTTAATATATTTTATTGGTTATGCTATTACAGTTGTCCCCATTTCCCCCTTTCACTCCCCTCCATCCTGCCCACCCCCTCCCACCCACATTCGCCCCCTTTAGTTCATGTCCATGTGTCATAAGTTCTTTAGCTTCTACATTTCCCATACTGTTCTTGCCCTCCCCCTGTCTATTTTCTCCCTACCATCTATGCTACTTATTCTCTGTACCTTTCCCCCTCTCTCCTCCTCCCACTCCCCTGCTGCTAACCCCCCATGTGGTCTCCATTTCTGTGGTTCTGTTCCTGTTCTAGTTGTTTGCTTAGTTTGCTTTTGTTTTAGATGTGGTTGTTAATAACTGTGAGTTTGCTGTCTTTTTACTATTCATATTTTTTATCTTCTTTTTCTTAGATAAGTCCCTTTAACATTTCATAAAATAAGGGCTTGGTGATGATGAACTCCTTTAACTTGACCTTATCTGGGAAGCACTTTATCTGCCCTTCCCATTCTGAATGAAAGCTTTGCTGGATAAAGCAATCTTAGATGTAGGTCCTTGTCTTTCATGACTTGGAATACTTCTTTCCAGCTCCTTCTTGCCTGTAAGGTCTCTTTTGAGAAATCAGCTGACAGTCTGATGGGAACTCCTTTGTAGGTTACTGTCCCCTTATCTCTTGCTGCTTCTAGGATTCTCTCCTTCATTTTTACCTTGGCTAATGTAATTATGATGTGCCTTGGTGTGTTCCTCCTTGGGTCCAACTTCTTTGGGACTCTCTGAGCTTCCTGGACTTCCTGGAAGTCTATCTCCTTTGCCAGATTGGGGAAGTTCTCCTTTATTATTTGTTCAAATAAGCTTTCCACTTGTTGCTCTTCCTCTTCTCCTTCTGGTACCCCTATAATTCGGATGTTGGAACATTTTGAGATGTCCTGGAAGTTCCTAAGCCTCTCCTCATTTTTTTTGAATTCTTGTTTCTTCATCCTTTTCTATTTGGTTGTTTCTTTCTTCCTTCTGGTCCACACCATTGATTTGAGTCCGGGTTTCCTTCCTATCACTGTTGGTTCCCTGTATATTTTCCTTTATTTCACTTTGCATAGCCTTCATTTTTTCACCTAATTTGCAACCAAATTCAACCAATTCTGTGAGCATCCTGATCACCAGTGTTTTGAACTGTGCATCTGATAGGTTGGCTATCTCTTCATCACTTAGTTGTATTTTTTCTGAAGCTTTGATCTGTTCTTCCGTTTGGGCCATTTTTTTTTTTATCTTGACGGGCCTGTTTCATAGTGAGGGGCAGAGCCTTAGGTGTTCACCAGGGCGGGGCGACCCACATCTCTGGGTTTTGACGCCATATGTGGGGAGGGGTCTGAGAGGGAACAATGGCGCTTGCTCTGCTCTCTGCCGGATTTCAGTCACTTCCCCTGCTTCCCACAAGCAAAGTGGGCCCTTCTGGTGCTGATTCCCGGTGGGTGGGCTTGTGTACATTCTAGGACCCTGTGGGTCTCTCCCAACACCTCAGCCCCGCCAGGTGTTTTCAATCGGTGTCCCGAGGCTCTATTTCCCGGCGCTGGGACACTGGGTTGTGGGATCTATCTCACTCCCCAGTTTCTCCTGGTTTATCTGCGCACAAATGTGCGACCACTCGCTTTGCTAGCCGCATTGCAAGCCATGGCCCTCCACAATCGCTGCCTCGCTGGGTCCGCCCACTGTCACCCTACACCCAGGGTCTGCCAGCCACTGCTTTGCCTGGACCCCTCTCCACCCGGCTGTCCGACTCTGCCTTTCCTACCAGTCTGGATGAATGTGTGTACTTTAAGTCATTGGCTGTCTGACTTCCATGCAGTTCAATTTTCTGTCTGTTCTGGTTGTTTTTTTATTTCTAAATTTTTGTTGTCCTTAATTTTGGTTGCACAAGGAGGCACAGTGTGTCCACCTATGCCTCCATCTTGACCGGAAGTCTCTCTAATAAAATCTTTTTAAAAAAAAACAGTTTTTACACTCTTAAGTGGTTGAAAAAAATCCAAAGGAGGATAATATTTGTCACACATTAAAAATGATATAAAATTTACATTTTAGTGGCAATAACTAAAGTTTGATTGTAACACAGGCATAATCTTTGGTTTGCATACTGTCTGTGAGCACTCGCACGCCAGGACAGCAGAACTGAATAGTTAAAACCCAGAACGTCTATCTCCTTACAGGAAGAGTTGGCTGGTCCCTGGTCTAATCAGCTCTTTTTCAAACTATCCCTGGTCTTTTACCTGTCTCAGCTTCCTACTTTTACAAAATAAAAGACATACCAAATATGAATCCAAATGTTTTGCTATTCAGTTTGATGAACATAAAATCAGTCTGTCAAGTTGCTTTGAAATTTCTAAACACTCACTCTCAGTCTCTGTGTGAGTCTCACGGTGGCTGGGAACCCTGTGCTGGCCCCTGGGCCTCTCCGTGGGAGGCACTGCTCCAACCTGTACTGAGGACAAACAAATACCCTTTAAAATTTTTTAAATTGCATTTTATTGATTATGCTATTACAGTTGTCCCTATTTTCCTCCTTAGCCCCCACCACCCAACACCCCCCACTCCCTCAGATAATCCCTCCACCATTGTTCATGTCCATGGGTCATGTGTATAAGTTCTTTGGCTACTCCATTTCCTATACTGTACTTTACATCCCCGTGGCTACTCTGAAGCTACCTATTTGTACTTCTTAATCCCCTCACCTCCTAACCATTCTCCCACACTCCCCTCCCATCGGGTAACCACAAAATGCCCTCTTATTCATGATACTGTCTCTGTTCTTCCTGTTCACTTAGTTTGTTTTTTAGATTCAATGGTTGATAGATATGTGTTTATTGCCATTTTATTTGTTCATAGTTTTGATCATTTTTTTCTTAAATAAGTCCCTTTAACATTTTATATAATAATGGTTTGGTGATGATGAGCTCCTTTAGCTTTTTTTTCTCATCTGGGAAGCTCTTTATCTGCCTTTCAATTATAAATAATGGTTTTGCTGGTGGAGCAATCTTAGCTGTAGGTCCCTGCTTTTCATGACTTTGAATATTTCTTGCCAATTTTTTTTTTGCCTGCAAAGTTTCTTTTGAGAAATCAGCTGACAGTTTTATGGAAACTCCCCTATAGATAACAAACTGCTTTTCTCTTGTTGCTCTTAAGATTCTTTTTATGTTTCACCTTTGGCATTTTAATTATAATGTATGTTGGTGGGGGCCTGTTTGTGTCCATCTTGTTTGGGACTCTCTGTGCTTCCTGGAATTGCATGTCTATTTCCTTCGCCAAATTAAGTAATTTTTCTTTCGTTATTTTTTCAAATAGATTTCCAATTTCTTACTCTTTCTTTTTTCCTCCCGGCATCTCTATGGTGCAAATGTCAGTATGCTTGACGTTGTCCCAAAGGCTCCTAACACTATACTTCTAACACTATACTCAGTTCGGGGGATTCTTTCTTCTTCTTCTTGTTCTGATTGGTTGTTTTTGCTTCCTTATGTTCTAAATCATTGATTTGATTCTAGGCTTCATCCACTATACCATTGTTTCCCTGTAAATTGTTCTTTATTCCAATTAGTATATCCTTCATTTCTGTCTGGGTCTTTTTTATGCTATTGAAGTCGTCACTAAGTTCCTTGTGCATCCTTATAACCAGTGTTTTGAACTCTGCATCTGACAGATTGTTTATCTCCATTTTGTTTCATTTTTCTCCTGGAGTTTTGATCTGTCCTTTCCTTTGGGCCATGTTTTTTTGTCTCCCCAATTTGTCAATTTCCCTGGGTTTGTTTTTATGTATTAGGTAGAGTTGCTATGACTCCCTGTCTTGGTAGCATGGCCTAATGTAGTAGTTGTCCTGTAGGGTCCAGTGGCACCCAAGCTGGACACTAAAAGTGTGCCCTCCATGTGGGCTGAGTATACCCTCCTTTTGTAGTTGAGCCTTGATTGCTGTTGGCGGGTCAATGGGAGGGATTTTTCCAGGCCAGTCAGCTGCAAGGACTGGCTGTGACCACTGACCTCCAACCTCCACCCTCTTTGGAGGATCAGCTCTGCAGTGGCAGAGTGGTGGTAGTACAACATGGTCTGTAGCTGTGCACCAGGTGCAGGCTCTGGGCTTCCTGGGTGGTGCAGTCTGAGGTCAGCCATCACCTGTATTATGCTGGGGGCCACCTGCATGAACTACAAAGCAATCTGAGATAGCTGCTGCTTGTGCTGGGCCTGGAGATTCCTAGGTGAAGCCAAACCGTGATCCAAGGCTGGCTGCTGCTAGGGCTGGGCCTGTGGCCACTTAGCTAGAGGGGTTGGGGACTTACTTAGGCTTGTTAGTGCTATTTGAGGTGATTTAGGAAGATATGAAGCATGAGCTAAGACAAGCCATTTATATGGGAAAACCACTACTATTAACTTGGGTGGGCCCATAAATTGGGTGGGGCAGAGCCTCAGGGAATCTCCCGGGTGGGGCTAACCAGGTGAGACAGGTTGATGGACTCTCAGATGTAACACTGACAGGCTGGCTCTCTTGCTCTGTCAGGGGGAGGTTCAGAAAAGGAACAGTGGCCTCTGCCCCTCTTTCTGTCTGGGAGAAAGGTGACCCCAGCTCTCACCCTGATGCCAGACACTTCAGTTCCTCCCCATATGCCACTGGTGCCTTTCCAGCTGCTATGCCTGTGCTGGAGCTCAGAGGAAGTGAGTCTGAGTAAGTCTGTGGCTGCACCCTTTAACAGGAGCTGCTTGGGAATCCAGTGGTTTCTTCTACCGGCTCAATCTCCACTAGTTTTCACAGTCAGAAGTTATGGCCGCTTATCTTCCTGGTGCTGGAATCCTGGGCTGGGGGGCCTGGTGTGGAGTTGGGACCCCTCAGTCCCAAGATATCCCTCCTGAATTATGATCCACCACATGTGGGTCTGGGACCAGCCTGTTCTGATTCTCCGTGTTTCTGCATCTCCACCCCTCCAGTCTCGATAGATGTGGTTTCTTTAGTTCTGTAGTTGTCGGACTTCCACTCAACTCTATTTCTGATGGCTCTGGAAGATGGTTGTTCTATAGTTTAGTTGGAATTTTGATGAGGTTATGTGAGGAGGTGAGCTGTGTTTCCCTACACCTCCATCTTGACTGGAAGTCACAAATACCCTTAACCATTTCATAATTAACAAGTGTCCTTTGACTTATAGTAAGTACCATTTGTTACTATCAGGTACAGTCTCGTTTCCTTTGCACTACCTTTCAGGATGCACTGGAGTGAGGGTCGGACCATATAACTCCTCCATAATTGCTTTTCAGTCCAAAGCAAGGCTCTGAAATGCCCTTTGGGGGAAAAAAGCCGTAATTAAATGCTTGCCAAGCATGTTCTTTCCTTCTGCCTGGATCCAGGGGAAGGGAATGAGGGCAACGGCTTGTTTGCTTGGTTGCCTCCCTCCCTGCACAGGACAGTCTGCACTTCACAACCGAGGATTCTTCCAAGAATTTCTTCAATGTGAGTCTTTGTGTGCAACAGTTTGGAGGCCTCCTATTCCTAAGAGCATTCCTTTTACAACCTCACGTTGAATAACAGTTTGAAAGGACATAATATTCTAGGATTAATGTTTTCTACACCTTAGAGATACTTGTTTGTTTTCTTCTCACCTCCAGTCCTGCTGATGAGAAGTCTTACATTAACCACTCCTGATCAGAGGCCGGTTTCCTGCGTTCCCTCAGAAGCCTTCAGAATGTTCCTCTTTGTCTTGGATGTTTGTGACTTTCACTGCAGCGCATCTCATTGTCAGTGTTTCTTCACCTGTCCTGTGTGCATTCTTAGGTCCTTTCACCTTTCTTCAAACATAGGGATTGAATATTCATTATTTCTTTGAATGGTCCCTTCCATTTTTCCTCTCCCCTCCTGGGACCTCCAGTATCTGGAAGTTGGCACGTTTCTCCTCCATACCTCTTACATTGTGTTTTCAATTGTCTCTTTATATTTATGTTTCTCAATCTAAGCTTCTAACTCCTGTGTCATTCATCAGCTGGCTATCCCATTGCAATGACTCTATTCTTCATAACGAACATGTACACTTAGGGGTTGTGTTAATGATTTTTTTCCTTGGCGTATAGTGCTCATATCTTGCCTTATCTACAAATGTGCATGTTTAACATGCCTATTTAAGCTTCTTGTTCATCCGTCCTGACGATTCTGTTTCAGAATGCACACGTTGTGAGCTACATCTCCTCTCCTGTAGTGGGTGTAGGTCTGCGTCTGCAGGTGGGTTTGCAGAGAGGGGAGAGGATGTGTCCTGGGTTTGACGATTGCTGTTTGCTGCCACTACAGGCAGGTGCTCTGGTCAGGATTTCATCATGCAACACCTGGGAAGCAGCCGCACTGGCAAGAAGCCACATCCTGAGGCTGAAAGCAGACATCCCTTGGATTTTAGGGTGCGGTGGAGGAGGAAGTCATGAAGGACAGAAGGAATGAAGGCCCGAGGGTAGCTGAGCGGCCTGCATTGTCTTTAACAATGCCTCTACCTGCAGGGTCTCTGGGCAGCCCTACTGTGACATCCTGTACTTGAGTGTCTCAGCTCTGGCTTCCAGGGCAGGGAGGCCAAGAGAGAGGAAGAAGAGAATGTGAGAAGCTTTTCCCGATCTCGCCAGCCCTTGCCCTGCACAGCCACCCCTTCTCCCGGGCACCCACTCCCAGCAGTCGAGATCAGCTTCATTTTTCCTGGCAGGACTCTGTATGGGTCCTTTTGTTAGTTCTTCACATCCAAGCTTCCCTCTCAGGGAATTTTTATCCGATTGTTATGTGTCATTTTCCCTGATTTGTTTTGACAAAGGCAGCCCACAGCCTATGCCGGTTTGTAAAAGGGAAATTATACAGGGGTGGGCAAAAGTACGTTTACACTTGTGAGTACACAAAACACCGAGTTTATTCTTATATTACTATTTATTAATTACTGTGCGATGTTTCTCTATGAACAACCGGAAACCTATTTTTGCCCACGCCTGCCGAGCGCCATTATCTTGTGTATAATTTAGAAGCACAATTGCATAGACACGAAATATTTCTCAGTGAACCATGTACCTAAATAAACAGATGAAGGGTGAACTGGCAGTGTAGAGGGAGGGGGAAGGAAAAAATGAAGTAAGTGAAATAAAACCAGAGTCTTGCACAACCCGTGACGACCGTGTGTTATGAACAGGGACTGTGGCACAATCGGCTAAGCAAGCAGCCAATTACACGGGCGCTTACCCTTTGACTCAGCACCCGCGTGTGGAAATGTACCCTATAAATGGGTGCACGCACGTGTGCACGCATGTGCACACACGCAACAGTGAATGAGCAGTGTGTGATGGACAGAGTGAGAATTCAGACCCAGAATTGTCTTGATCCAAAGTCTGTTTGTCTCTACAGCCTGTGACGCTGGAAAGCTTGACTGAGGTGTCCGTGTGAATCCAGAAACGCCCATCTCTCAGTTACTGCTCTCTCTGGGCTACAGTGATCATACAGAGATCATACATGCTCTAAAAGTCATTTCTATTTTGCTTTTGTCCTCAGTTTGAGGATGGAGTTAAACCAATGCATCCTGCCTGATCGTGAGTAGAGGAAGGTTTATGCTGAGCGGCGGAAAGGGGAACATCTGAGCCTAAAAGTCTTCTGTACGTGATGGAATGGGATGTTAACTAATTAACAAAATGAGTGCATGGTGGACTGGGAGCTCCTCAAGGATGGAAACCGCACCTGGTTCACGGCTAGCCTGGGCCTGGCCAGGAGGCAGCAAACACTGAGGGTCTAGGGCACGGGTGCGGCGGCGAGAATCTGGGGAGACGCATGAACCCTTGACTCCTTGGACCACTCACATTGGCACACACTGTCCGCGATGCCCAGCGTCCACACTGCAGCGTGGGCCTCTGTTATCACATGACAGACAAGAAGATGCCTGCCCTGCTACACCGAGAGGGAGGGACAAGGCCGATGGGTCCCAGAGCCCTCTTCGAGATCCAGTCCAGACGTCCTAAAAGACTTCAGTCAAGAAGACAAGTGAAACGGTCCCTGCGGTTTCTCCGCTGCTGCCGTGTTCTTAACTGATGTTCGTCATCCCCTCCCTCCCACACCCATGTCTGATCTCCTTCATTCTCAGCCAGTGCCTGGGCTGCTTTCTTGCTCATGTGGCACATGTCACCTTCACTCAAGAGGATAAACCTGGGCGAGTGACCTACACTGGTCACAGGTCACTCTGGAGGTGACTCAGAGCCATTTGGACAAGGAAATTACAGAGTCCAGGCACCCAGATCAGGGTCTAGAAGGGGACCCTGGGCTCCGGGCAGGCACCTCCCTTGGCCTGTAGGGTCCTCCCACCCCAGGGCAGGACCCCGGAGAACCAGATCTAAGGATGTTACCACTATTCATCTTAGCTCAAGAAACTCCGAGAAAGGACTCTTGGAGAAAAGGATTTCTCCCAAAGAAAAGGCTCTTTCAGGAGGGACTAAGTTTTTACGGGGAGTAAAAACAACCTTTTTGCTAATCACCTTCCCAAAAGCTCATCTTTGCTTCGATTTCCAGTGTTTTTATTCGACCAGCGAAGTGATGAGGCTTTTACTGGTCTCTGAAGACCTTGAAAATCAGATCCAGACCCTCTGAGCACCTCACCCAGGAGACTTTTCAAGGGCAAAGTCACTGATGAGTTCCATTCCCTAAGGCAAACAAATCACATGGACCACGTCCTGCCATAACAGAGCCAGCGGGCTGACCAAGGGACTTCCCCACTTCTCAACTGGGCCGTGGCCCCAGAGTCATTTCCTTCCCAGTGACAGCGTGAGGCTCTCAGGAGCCAGGACAGTGACAAGAACGAAAACAGTGGGTCTCAGCAACTCCGCACTCACTTTCTGCAGCAGGTCCCAGGCCAAGCATTTTCAACACATTTTCTCATTCAGTTCTCACAGTCCCAGGAGGGAGATGATACTGTTTTTCCCATTTTCCATTCACTCATTCCACGGGACATTTATTGAGCACTTTGAATGTCCTGGGCCCAGAACCAGCAAACACATACCCTGCCTCCCCTTGGCACTTACAAGCCACTGGGAGGAGACAGATGCAGCCAGTGAGCACATTACAATGGGTGAGAGTAGGAGAGGGTCGGGGGAGGCAGGGCATGTACGTGAGAGCGCGCCAAGAAAGCTGCTGCATTGGAAGTGGTGTGGAGGAGTGAGCCCTGAGGGGACCTAGGGAAAACCACTCGGAACAGCTACGGTGAGGGCACGGAGGCAGGACCGAGCTCAGCACGTTGGAGGGCAGGAAGGAGGAGAGCTTGGTGTGCAACAAAAACAGAAAGAACCAAAAGAAAGTGCAGTTAGCAGGCAGCAGAGGAGAAGAAATGAAACCTGCTCGATCTTATCTACGTGTGAAATCTCTTCTCAGGCAGATCAGCAGAAAGAAAGAAAGAAAAGGAAGAAAAGTCCTAGGTATCTGGAATAAGATATGGAAAGACATGTACAGCTATGTGGAGGCTTTGGAAAATAATAATAATAATAATAATAATAATAAGAAGAAGAAGAAGAAGAAGAAGAAGAAGAAGAAGAAGAAGAAGAAGAAAGAGAAGGAGGAGAAGGAGGAGAAAGAAGAAGAGGAAGAAGAGGAGGAGAACGAGAAGAAGAAGGAGGAGGAGGAGAAATAAGAATGAGAAGAAGCTTGTGTCTCTGGATCAAACCATACCTGAAAGCCTTTAGACTTATTTTTTCTTTTGCATAAGTCAATAGATTTCTTTTCTTTTTTTAAGCTAGTTTGAGTTGTATTTTCTTTTATTTGCATGAAAACATCCTAAATGATTTGCATAGGTTCTTCTGTTTAGTATTTTTCAACTTCCCCAATAAAATAGCTACATTAATTCTACGACATACATGAGAAAAAGAAAATGAAAAAGGTCAAATGATTAATACAAATTCTTAGTTAATTGCAGTTGGGATTCCAACATGGGACTCTGAAGACTGAGCACCTAATTCCTGCGATACATCACCTCTGTGAAACCACAGCAACAGGTCTTCTGCTGAGCCCAAATCTCAGAATCTTCCCACACCCCCAACCACTCACATGGAAGGGCAGGAAACCAGGAAGTTGGCCACCAGCCAGGAAGAGAGAGAAGAGAGCATCACTCCCAAGCACTTAACCTTTTTATTTTCAACCTTGGAGTTTTGATAGCAAAAATGGTACAATAAACTCCTCTGTATTCCTCATCCAACTTCCACATTTATCAACATTCTGCCTTCTTTTATCATCTGTATCTCCTCCTCCCACTCTGCACTTCCACTCACCTATCACCATCATTAGGATTATTTACGGTTCTCTCTTAGAGGCAAAGGATACTTATGTTGAAATGCACATATCTCAGCTGAACGACTTTGACAAATGGATACGCCCACACACCCCGCATTCCATCACAGCATAGAACATCTCTGTCTCCCGGAAAGCTCCTCTGACTCCATGGAAACTGCACTCACCGGGGCCCCCACCGGCCTCCACGTCTCTAACTTCAGCCATTGCCCCACTGGGGCGGTCTGCTAACATTGTTCTCCAACATCAGACGCCGCCCCCTGCTTCTTGGTATCCCCTGCCTGTTGGCTTCCACGACACCCCTCTCTCTTGTTTTACTCCCACTGTCTGAATTGTTTTTCTCTGCTCCTCTCTGAGCCCTTAAACATCAAATGGGTGATTTCTTTCAACTCTCAGTGATAACTCCAGTCTAGTTCCCCAGCCCAGACCCTCCCCTGAGCTGCCGGTGCACACCTCCAGGTAGGAGTCCCTGGACATCTCCCCGGGGGTGTCCCATGAGCACCTTGTATTCAACATGTCCCAACCTGGACGCCTCTTCTTCCCACAGCTCCATCTAAGACTTCCTCCCATGGTCCTTATCTCAGCCAGAAGTGCCACCGTGCACCCAAGCACCCAAGCTGAAAATGAGCTCATCGCCCTGGCAAGCCCTCTCACTCTCCTGCACATCCAGTCAGTCCCGGGTGCTGCTGGCTCCACCTGCTCGGTACCTGCCAGGCCCAGCCCCTTCCGTTCCAGTCATCATTGCCTTACCCTCCCCTCCGCCACCCCCATCCCCCGCCCTGCACCTTTATCTCTCCCTTAGCTGTCTACAGCAGCTTCTTAATCCCTTCACCTCCTCTAAGCATCCTCCTACTTCCAGACTTACTTCCAGGCCATCCCTTGCTTAAAACCCTTTAGACACTCCCCAGCACCCCAAGGATGAAAGCTAGCCCTCTTCCTGGCCCACATCCAAGGTCTATGACTCGGGCTTCTCTCTCTCTTTTTAAGGTTTTATTTATTTATTTGTTTATTTTTAGAGAGCAGGGAAGAGAGGGAGCAAAAGAGGAAGAGAAACACACGCCCCCACCTGGACACCCAGTCCACAACCCAGGCATGTACCCGGACTGGGAATCGAACCAGCAACCTTTCAGTGCGAGGGCCAGCACTCAATCCACTGAGCTACACAAGCCAGGGCAACTTGGCCCTGTCTTTAGCTTCAAGTCCAACCATGTACCCTCTGCCTTATGCTCATCACTCCAGCCAAGAGGCTTGTCTATCCTAACCTCCTTGCCCTTGCCCATGCTGTCACCGCCGCCTGGAAATCCCAACCCTCTTCTTCTTCCCCTTGGTTGCTCCTATTCGCCCTGTGGACTCAGTTCTCAGGAGCCACCTGCTACTCCTAAGAGCCTTCCTAGATGTCTGCAAACAGGGTTTGAAGATCCTCTCTCTTCTCCCACAGAATCATGGGGTTTTTCCCACGCTCCCTCAGAACATGATAATTTATCTTTGGTGAGTGTAGAACCCAGCACTAGCTAGAGTTCCTCGAGGATACAGGCTGTGTTTAGTTTACCTCCTTCCACCCAGGAGTGAGCAAAAGAGCAAGTATGTAAGTAGGGGCTTGGCTGAAGTGAACCAAATAAATGAAGGGGTTGGGTGGACTATCTCTTGCCACATGTGCCCGAGCTTGAATTGTAACAAAAGTGGTGTTTCAGGATCAGGGGCTGGCACCCACTTGCTTCCAGGTGGCCATGGCAATGGTCATGCTTGAAATAGCACCTATGCAAAGAGCTCCAGTTACTACTGCATTCTCGGGGCCAACCCTGGCTCCCCATGGCTCTCGCCAGCTCCTCTCCCAGCCCACCCAATCCTGCCACAGAGTCAGTCCTCTTGGAATAGTCCATACCACCACAGCCCAGGTGAACTTTCTGCAGGGTGGACACGTTCTCTATCTGCGCTGTCCGGTATGGTAGCCGCTAGCCACATGTGGCTCTCTGGGTCACGAGAAATGTTACAAATCTTTCAACAGAATGTTTCTGAAAAGCAGAGAGCAAATCATGCAAAAAGAGAACTCGGTGGCCCTACCCAGAAAGAGAGGCCTTTGTCCTCCCTCTGATGGGGGACTCGAGGGTTAGAAAATTTTAGCTTAGGTAATAGGTAATAAGCTTAGTAATCAATGCACGTAAAAAGCTATTGTTCCAAGAATGGAAGGCATGCCCCACCCTGACTCCTGGAGGCACAAGCAGCTCCACCTTTGTGCCTCAGGAGGACTCAAGCAGTCGAGGTGGCATCTGAGCCATTGTCCTCCAGGGTGAGATGCCCAGTGCCCAGGGCACCAATTAAAGAATGCTGCAGCTTTTACCTGATGGACTTTTCCCCTGAATTCCAAACCCCTCTCCTACACTTTCTTCTTATAAAAGGAGTCGGTTTAAAATGGAATTTAAGATGGTCTATTAGGGTACATGACCCGTCATCTTCTCAGATCACCAGGCATCTGAATAGAGCGCCCATAAAGATTCAGTCCCTGTCACTGTGAACTGGGTCTGGCAGGCGACAGGCAGCGCGAGCACCGGCTTTTCCGGTTTCTCTTCCTCAAACTCTCCTCCCCTTTGATCCACACCCTTCTGGCTTCTCTCTGACCTCACTGGCCTGCTTCTTCTCCATCTCCATTATAGGCCTCCTCCTTTACTTGACCAGAGCTTACTTGGGATGGTCCCTGGGCCCTCTTCCAAAGTGGACTGTGGACGCAAGGGCTGGCACTCAAACAGCCATATTGAACCATGAGGTAGTACACTTAGAAAAGCAGAACAGCCAGGTAGAGGACACCCAGTCCTTGAGAGTTATGGACTCATTTTCACACTCAAGGCTGCCTACTCCCAGACGTCTTTTCTGTGAGAGAGAAAAAAAATTTCCATCTTGTTTAAGCCACCATTGCTTTGGGTTTATATCACTCCCCGTTGGTGAACCCAATCCTAGCATCCCACCCCAAACCCAAAGCTGAAAATCCACTCCCCGTTGTTTCCCGTGTCACGTTCAGCCTCACGGTCCAAGACGGCCTATTAGAGGTTCTACAGTGAGTTCAAATGACATCAGAAAGATACTCTAATAACAAATTCCACCAATAAAGTGCCCTCGTTTGCATAGGAATCCTCTCTCTGTAAATTCCCAGGGAGAAGGCATCATTGTCCTTTGGTATCTGAGGGGGATTGGTTCCAGGAGCCCCCAAGGACACCCAAATCCGTGATGCTCACGTCCCTTGTATAAAATGACCTACTTGCATGTAACCTACACACATCCTCCCTGTACTTTAAATAATCTCTAGATCACTTGTAATACCTACTCCAACATACATGCTAGATAAGTAATTGTTATATTGTATTGTTTAGGGAACAATGACCAAAAAAAAAAGTCTGTACATGTTCAGTATAGATGCAACCATCGTAAGCTTAAATACATGCCACGTGTCAGCAACGATGCAACTTTTTTCCAAATATTTTTGATCCATAGTTGGTTGAATACAGAGAACTGACTGTAAGGTTTGAAAATTATCCCAGTTCATTTATTCTAAAATGCGCAGTTTTTACCCTCTCATGTTGATGCATCCAGATTTAACGTTATCCAGATGCATCTTGAAATCAGTGTCATTTTACAATGACTGGACTGGTGCCATCCTTAACATAGGAGTATAAAAACTTCCTTTGGCCTCTTCAAAGAAGATCACAGAAGAACCAGCATCAAGGCGTATTAGATTAAAGAGAATACAGTTTTACTTTGCAAGCTAAAATCTCAGGGAATTACAGTTCAAAACAGATCCTCCTCAATTCCTCATTGGCTCAGCCTCCGCTAAAAGGATCCGAGACCTCATTTTTCCTTTTATGTTTCTACGTAGTCCCCGAATATCTCAGCCTTTCTCCTAAGGCGGTGGTTCTCCAACCCAAGTCAGCACCAGAATTACCTGGCGGGCTTGTAAAAATGAGTTCTGGTGTCAAACTCTAACCGAGCCAAGCAGGGCCTGTCCATGGGTCACCTTGATGCACGACCCAGCAGTTAGTGCTGAAGGAAACAGGTTTTTATTTGCAGGATTCCAACCTCAGAGAGGCTTGGCGCGCCCCTGCTAAGAGCCCTGTTCTCCCACGAGACCCAGCACTCCGCTTGCTCCCCACCGGGCTCCAGGCCGAAAGCACGCCCGACGTTCCCCATGTCCTCGTCTGTTCTTCAGCCAGCTGTGCAGACAGGTCTCCCCCACCCCGGCCCGGAAGGCACACACATGAAGTTCAGCATCGCCATCCTCTCGCAGCAGCACTCTCCCTCGGGATCTGGGGTGCGTCGTCCTCAGCTTCCATGCAGTGGTTCAGGAAACACGTGCCATGTTACGCCGGGTCACGGTGGAGTCCGGGGAGGCACACGTCCCAACAGAGTGGCTTCTCCATACATCCTTCGGAGAAGCAGAAACCCACATTCCTGGTCACAGTTCAGTTTCAAAGCCCCTCCCGCACATCCGGGCTCGGTTCGCCAGGTTCCCGCACAGATCTATCAGCTCTCTCCTTGCACCATTTCCCAGCCCACATGGCTGCCTGCCTTCCTCATCGCCCCAGGCCACATGGCGTAGTCCTGACTCCCAGCCGGCAAAACTCCTGCCTTCCCCAGCAGCCCTCCCGGAGGGCCGCTTCACTGCAGACCGCAGAGCTGCTTGTTTGCTGCTCATTTGTCTCAGACCTCACTGCCGAATCCCCCACTTCACGGCTCCCCTCTTATGCCTGCCTTTCTTCTCTCTCAGCCCACCCTTATCTTAAAACACTTGGCCTGGAACTTCCTATAGGACCTCCTGTCCGGCCCCTCCTACAATGTGCTACTTTTGCCAGTTCCCCCATATCTCTTATCTTCTTTTGGCTGCCATCTTTAGTCAGGGCTAGTGTCTCCCAGGACACCGGGGCATCTGGCTCCTGCCTCTCACTCGGGTGCTGTGTAAGCTCCCCCGGCTATGTCACGAGTCCCAAAGTCCCGTACACATTTCTGGCTGGGACGGAAGCCGGACACGGCTATCAGCTTGCCATTGTTATAAAAAGTATCTTAACGTCTGTGTCATCTGCTCTCCCTTCCTCCAACCATGGGCTGTGGGGAATTTCTCCTACATTCTGGGGACCCCTGCTCTGCACCCCATTACACTACCCCTAGAGTTTCTGGTTCAAACTGTCTGGGGTGGAGCCGGAGAATTTGCCACTATCCTAAGGAAACTTCTCCCTAAATCAACCTGCCTGTCTTCCTTTCTTTTGTTTTCCTTCTTGAATGGTTCTCGTTCAGATTAAAAACAAAAAGACAAACAAACAAAAACCTTCTCCAGTTACTCTGGCTCCTGTTTTTAATTTCCTGAGCAATCTCGATCCCTAGAAACAGAGTATCACACATGCAGCCCACTTTAATTGCCTTCTTAACCCTCAAGGTGGCACTAATTTAATTGCGGCATTTCTATACCTCGTTACAGCTAGACAGCATGTTACATTTATAATAAAAGTGCCCGTCTCTTTTTCATTTTTTTCCCTGTTATAAAATCCATCATTTTCCACGGGTGAATCCAGGGTTTAGCCGCAGTGTGACTCCTGTAATGAGTACATCATGAATAATCAGAGCTAACTTGAGACTTCAAGAGCAACTAGCCACATTGGATGAGCCATCTAAATTCAAGACTGACGACCCCTCTACAGGAGGTTTTTTCAGCCTCAGTGCCCTTGACGTTTGGGGCCAGGTAACCCTCTGCTGTGGAGCTGGCCTGGGCATGATGGGATATTTAGCAGCGCCCCTGGCCTGCACCCACTGGGTCCCACAAGCATCCTTCCAGCTGTGACGACCGAATGATCTCCAGACGTTGCCCTGGGCTCAGAGGCCACTCAAAACAAGGTAAATGGAAAGGAATTTGGCCGTTCATTTCTGGCACCTGCACAGGCCTTAACCGCTGAAAGCTAACACCCTCATGTTTGACAACAATAAAAGTAATTTGCCCTAAAACCACCCAGAAAATCTCGTTAAAATGCAGGTCCTGATTCAGGAGATCTGGGGTGGGACCCACCCCAAATCTCAAAGGTCCAACCCGACTAAATGAGTCAGAATCTGCATTTAAACCATATCTCCGGGGCATGCACATGCACAGTAAATTTTGAGAAACACTGCCCTATAAGAACACGCTAGAATTCAGCTGGGGTTGAAGTCCTGGCCTGCAGACTTGGCTGAAGAAACACAGGGAATGCGGCAAATCATAGCCCTGGCCCCAGAGTCTGCAGGACTTGCTTGGGAAGCCTCTTCCCCGCATAATGAATCCGTGTCTTGTGCTGTCTGAAGCTCCTACGGCTCTCTGACATCTGCTAAAGACCCCTGCAGTGCCCTGCACTGCACCGCCCTTCGTAGTTCAAGGTCGAGCTGAAGTAGCCTGCACACTAAGGACTCCATGGCCCCTGCTCCTGCGGAGTCCCTCCCCACGAGCCAGCTAAGAGCATCACCCAAAGCTCCACCTATATGGGAACAGCAGCTTGTCTCAAAGGCCACTTGCATTTTGCTTCCCTAGTCTGACTCCTTCTCTATTTCCTAAGTTCTTGGCTAACATCAGATCTGGGTGTTGCAGGCAAAGTCGTTAAATAATATTTGTTCCCTTCCTGCGTCAGCAGCTCCTGTAGAGAACTTTCAGTTCTGCGGCTAGTTAGGCCGGGCCCAGGACACCTTATCTCCCCTGGCGAATTTTGTTTTCACGGCTTGAAACATTTTAACACAAATACTACAGAGTTTATCTCTGCCTCTTCTATGCCACTTGCCACTTTCTACTGAGAGTTAAAAGTTAATTGCTGCACCAGCTTGTCCCCGTCTTTGGGACCACCACCTTGGAGAGGCTCCAGATCTGATTTGCTTTTGCACCCAGACAAAGCCTTGCCCATAAGAGATGCTCCATAAGTATTTGTTGATGAATGCTAACGACTGTTTATACTAGGCTCCTTGGTCCATTTCACTATGAACTGAGTAACCCCCTCCCCCGCTCCTGGGTGTGACCCAGGGCCTGGTTCTGTGGGTTAGCCCACCCTGATCGGACCTTCTCTCCCGACGGCACTCTGAACCTGTATCTTGCAGGTCGTACGCCATTCTGCCTAATTGGCTGAATTTTTTTTCCCTTGTGTCGTTCACGGCTAGCCTTTGGTTCATGTTTGAAGTCCCTTATCTTTTTTGTTCTCATCTTGGATCACCTTTGTTCCATTATCTCAGCAGCTAAAGGGCTTGACTGACAAATTATTTCAGATCTTGATCTGGAAATGTTCTCCTTGTAACATCAAAGTAGAACAAGGTGACTCTGCCTGGGAAAAAACTCAAAGCGTCCTCACCTGTGGTGGGAAGCAGTGAGAAAGGGGCGGGCTTAAGCTCCCCTGTGGATGTCTCAACCTGGAAACGTGGTAATAAAGATGGCGCTGAGGAGGAGGAGGAAGAGGAAGAGGGAGCCATCAGCATGGTTTCTTCCATAACGCTCAAGAACAAGAAAAGTCACGTTGCTTTAATTTACCAAGTAAAATCCATTCGGTTCCCTTAACCCAGGTTGGTGGGCCGTGTACGTCAAGTTTCCAGGGAACTCTCTTCCTCTCCCTTGAAGTCGTACAGGGGTCCCGAAGATGTGTCCAGCCCAGAACATCTGAGACAGAGTCACGGGACCCCCTGGCTGCACTCCCCAGGGACCACTGGCCCGTTTGAAAGGCTGGGGCCCATGGATCTTTGCTCAGGTTTCCAACCACAGCACCTAGCTTTCAGCTTCCCATCCACACAAGTCCCCGACATCCGCACCCAGGAGTCTCCTGAGTCTAAGCAGGGCCATAGTTCTGCCACCCAGGGGAACCTCCTGAATGAGCCTGGAACCTTCTCAGTTTTGAGTGACAGAACCCAGGTCAAAGTAGCATAAGTGCCCAAGAGAATTTCTTGGCTCGAATAATCTGAAGGTTCAAAGTGGAAGTCAAACAACGTTGGATCAAGGGATTCCTCTCTCTCCCCCGCTCCCTCTCTTCCCCCCGGCCTTTCCTCCCTCAGCATACCGGCTCCAGTCTACAGACAGCTTTACAGATCAGGCTCCAGGGAAACAGAAGGCCCGTAATCTAATCTGATGGAAGATTCTGATGGGTCCAGGTTATGTGCCTCTTCCTGGAAACAGCCCCGTGGCTGGGAGAAATGAAGAGCTGTGCTTAGACAGTGTGGGTCCTAAGTCCACCCCCGTGGTGGAAAGTGCAGGGCACTGAGACAGGTAACTGCAGGAGACTGGGGGGAAGGAGGGAGAGACGGTCTTGCTTATCAAAGTAAAACATGGTTATTACCAACAAAACGGAGAGGAAGTGTTGATGCAAACCCTTCCCACTACACCACACGCACACTCACACTCACATAAACACACACGTACACACACAGAGAATGCCTAGTACCTGGACATCCGACCTCTCTACCCTCTGCCATGCCACCACCATTACACTCCCAGCAAAACAATCAGGGGCTTTTCCCTATTTCAACAAGATGTCTGGGAATAATTAGAGCACTCAGTGGGGACGTTAATGCCCGAGATAAAAGAACTCTTCCTGCTGGCCCAAAGGCTGGGTCCCTGCCCCTGCATCTGCAAGCAGAGCCCCCTGAATGACAAGCCCCATCCATGTATGGAGATGCTTGGTGTTTTGCTTGTAAATATGGACAACCAAGGACTATCGAAAACGTGAAGGAAGGCTGCAAAATAAAGGAGGCCAACCGGATCAGACAAGGGGGAGGAGGAGGACTCAGAAGAAGCAGGCAATTCTGGGGATCATGGGAGGCAGGGTGCATGGGACAGACGCCTTCAGGAATGTGTGTCTCCTCCACAACGTTTCTTTCCTCCTTCCAAGTCAAGACAATGAGCCTGACTTCCCACATCATGGAATGTTTGAATTCGCCAACCCAGGCTACACGAGACCCACAGAGCTGCCCAAGTTAGCACCTTGAATTGCTAAACCTTGGGCCGGGGCCCCAAGTCATATATGCAACCTGACCCAGCATCTTGTTCTTGGTGGAGGCACCTCAACGTCTGTCTATTCTCACAATTTCTCCCCAGATTTTTGATCAGAGGAATTAGTAGATTCCTTCCATTCTTTCTGCCATAATCCTTCTGTCTCCTACTCTAGAAATGCTAACCTTGAGCTTGCTCTTTGTTCACATTTGTTTATCGAATTCTTAAGTGCCTACTGTGTGCCAGGTGTTGTTCTCGGCACTGGGGAGAGAGCACCAGGGCGCCAGACAGTGCCTGCCCTCAAGGAGCTCCCATTCTATTAGTGAAGAAGAAAAGAAACAGACAAGGAACGTATACTATGCTGGGTGGTGCTGGCATCATAAATATCTCCCCCTTGAATTAGCCTAATTCTGTCAAAGCAACCATCCTACCATGAGGCTCCCCCATTCCTCAACCCCTTTAAATTGTCGCTGTCAGCAACCACTCAGTCCACCGAGCTTGGGCCTCAGCGAGCAGGTGGCTGTTTGGTGACCGTGGGTACCACGGCAGCTAGTGTGCCAAATCATGGCTCCATCTCTGCCTGGTCACCTCTCCCAGACGCCCTATTTGCCTCAGGGCCTGTTGCCTACTTCCTGGTACAATTTCCATATCAATTAAAGATATTCGTTTGCAAGCTACAGAAACTTAATCTAACCAAAGCCAAAAAACAATTTTGGTCAGAGGATGTTGGGTGACTCATTCAAATTAAAGAAGAGCTGATCCAGCAGGCCTTGAGAGGGACAAGATGCAACGAGTTTGTCTCAGTAGCAAGACCTCAGGAATAGTCTCTGTAGGACACCAAGGACAGAATGCTGGGCTCCATCTGTCTTAAACTGCTGTATCCTTCCCCCAAAGACGTTTAGTCCCAGGAGAGAGTCTGATTGGCTGGCTTGGGTCATGTGCTTGCCTCTGGGGGTGGAGCCTCATTGTGATTGGCAGTTATACTCAGACCAGATAGATGAGAGAAGGAAAAATGGGGTGATATCAGGGGAGGGGAGAAGGGATTCATAACAGAGAAAAGCAAAGACACCCACAGAACTTCTGTGGCCCCAAAACTTTTGTTTTGTGTTCTGCTTGTGGGTCTCTGTACCCACAGCTCCTACTGCCTTTCCCTCCTTGGAGTTCCCATCAGCTGAACCCTGTTCACCCTTCAAGGCCTCACTCAGCTCAGGTGACAGCCCCTCTCTGGGGCTCCCCTTGAAGGCCATCTGGGGGCCCCCTGGTGCTTTGTACACACTTCTTCTGTAAACTCACACGGGCTCACACATTTGTTAATCTGTCCATGGAGACAGCACCGGCTTTTCATCTTGGCAATAAACACAGTGTTAGAACCCCTAATGTTTGCTCAATTGAATGTGTTAAATTCTCTTCTCTCTTTGTAGGACTGGGTGGCCCTTAATTTGCACCTGTTTGGGGTACCTCCAGGCAAAACCAAGGTGTTTGCTAATGCTGTCATTTTCTCTCTGCCTTCTCGCAGCTCCTCTGTGTGTGCTGTGAGACTTGCTGGGAGCTCCGAAGCTGTTTTGTTTTGTTCCTGAGATGGGCTTTTTGGTCTCGCACCTCCTCTTGCTGGCTTCTGTGTTTAAGGAAATCCAGCTACTTGTTTTGTGTTCTGTGTGTTTGCGTTGTGTTCCAGCAGACCGGCAGGCAGCCTGGTTGGTTCTTAGCACGCTGACTTCCTGGACATCGCTTCTGCGTCTTCCAACAACTTACGGCAGCAGGTTCCATAGTCCTGGCCTGACACTGAGGCTTAGAGCAAATGCCATCTCCAGGATTCCCCCAAAGCAGTCCAAGTTCTTCTGGATTTTTCTCTGTGAGTAGTTACAGCTTCACAGTCTTATAGACTTCGATTGAATTTGGCATTTCTTTCCAGCCAGTTGTGGGCCCTTCTCCCTACCCCACCTTTAATTTAATAGGCATTTCTGTGTTTACTGGAGGCAGATCTGGAAGAACTATACCAGTGAAGGGGACCCACTCTGTGTTCCTGCAACATCCGTTTGCCCTCTTGACCCCGTCGTAACAGAACCCCAGTTTTCCTTTGGGGATCCACTCCTTCTTTGTTGCATAGCAACCATGCAGTTGTTTAAAGACTCCTATCTCCTAGATGCAAGGATGGGGCCAAGGAATGGTCAGTCAACCTATTATCCCTTTTGCAACAGATATTGTCCTGGGTTGGTCTTGCCAGAACAAACGTGCAGATCTCTGTGTAGTGGCTGTGGGAAGTTGTGCCTCCTCTGTCTCTCCCAGTGTGAATGAGGAGGTATGAGGCCCTGTTTGCGTGCTTGTCTTAGAATCGCCAGAGAGGCCATCTATGGGGACACTGGGGGAGAGCAGCATAGAAAGAACTGCAAAGGGAACAGAGCAAGAGCCAAGATCCAACCGTGCCCACAAGTCCCCGTGCCCCCGCAGTCTTCACACACCTGAGCCAGTAACCCACTTCATTGTTTCACATGGAAAATCGGCTATGTTGTTGCTTGCAATGAAAAGCATCAATACATAAATGTATGTTGTCATATTAAAAGTAGAAAAACATACTGGGGTCCTGCACAAATAATACCCCTTTTTTATTACAAACTCTTTTATTACAAAACCATAAGCCTGTCATGCGTGGTAACAACAACATCACACTCCAGCACACCATATGACATTTTCGGTGAAATGTTCAAATAAAAACTATAAATTATTACACCCATATGCTTACTCTACCAACCACACTCATGCAGGCATTACTTCTGCCAGACCCTGTATATGGCACAGATATAGATCTTCTTCTCTTTACTCTTTCAACAAACTATTATCGAACACATTATGTGCTAGGCACTGAGGATACAGTGGTGACTCTCCCACTCTCATGGAGCTTAGTCTGCAAAAGGAGAGAGATAATCAAACAGTCATCAAAATCTTTAAAAATCCTAATAAACTGTGATGAGTGCTTTGAGGGAAAAGAATACGATGCTTTAAAAGCATGGAACGAGACTTCTGTGTCAGAGACACCAAAGAGTCAGCCTTCCTTGGTTGTGGGGAGATTATTACTGCATGGATGCAGCAGCCCAGTCAAGGACTACATCTCCCAGGTACTCTTTGCATCAGAGTGAGGTCATGTGATTAGTTCTCACCAGTAGGATGTGAGCAGCAGTGATGGGTATGGCTTCCAGGCTAAAACATTAAAGAAATGGTGTGTCTTCCCCACCTCTTTCTTCTTCTGTCTGCTGGCTGATGTCCTTGCTCAGGGTGACTTTGGAAGCCACATGTTGGAATTGGAAAAGTCTTCATCAACCTGAATTCCTCAAGGCTTCGAGAGACAGAGACCCCTCACCCACCCAACCCATCTCTACTCTTGCCAACTGACATTGGTCTGTTATATGAGAGAGAAATAAACTTGTGTTAAGTCACTGAAATTTGGGGATTTGTGTTATAGCCACTAGCATCATCTTAACTAACATCGCCTCTTTTTTTAAAGATTTTATTTATTTATTTTTAGGGAGGGGAAGGGAAGGAGAAAGAGAGAGAGAAATATCAACGTGTGGTTGCCTCTCACATGGCCCCCACTGGGGACCTGGCCTGCAACCCAGGCATGTGCCCTGACTGGGAATCGAACCAGTGACCCTTTGGTTTGCAGTCCACGCTCAATCCACTGAGCTACACCAGCCAGGGCCTAACATTGCCTCTTTGACAAAGTGACATTAGTGCTGACATGGGAAGGAGCTCACGAGGTGAGGAGCAGAATGTGAGGCACAGCATTCCAGGTAAGGGTCCCAGGACAGCAAGGAGTATGGTGCATACCTCTAGCACCTGTCATATCCTGTGCTGGCCAAGTCACTGAGCCAGTCCCCAGCATCTCTACTGCAACGCAATAACTTCCTTGTCAACTGGCCTCTTCACCCCGGCACTTATTATCTTTGAGGGCCTGATGGGTTGCTTACGATATTCAGTTAAACCTTTTGTGGATACAATGTGCCAGGCACTGAATGTACATTAATCTCAAAGAGGCTGAGTAACTCACACAAGATCACAGGACTTCTAAGTGGTAGAACTGGAACTTAAGATCAGGTCTGCTTGTCCAAAGTCCATGCGTATCATCACTGTGTGTTCATATATGGCACATCACTTCCTGCTATTGGCTGTTGGCAAATGTGAGGCTTTATGAAGGTCGTAGGATACATCGCCGTGAGCATACCCACCAGAGGTCCATTTGCCATAATTAGAAGCTAATCGAATCAACACAGTTTCCATGTGCCTGTGCGTGGTCAAGCTCTGTGCTCCATGTGAGGGAGAAACAAAGAAACAGAAAGCCAGGAGAGAGACCCAGTTTCTATTCCAACATGGTCACTAACTTCGGGTGACTCTCAGCAAACTCCTGCTCCTCTCTAGGCCTCAGTTTCCCCACATAAACCTCCAGGGATGCAGATGAGATCATCTCTAAGGCCCCTCCTGGCCTGATGTACCCAAGGTCTATAAGAACCGAGTTCCCACTTGACCTTGTTGTTTCACTGCCCTGCTCCATTGGTGCTGCCTAACAGTCCCTGTACTTCACTGCTTTCTGCTCTGTCACCTCATTCACTGATTCCTACAAAACGACAGGAAGAAACATTGTGACTTTTGCTTTGCGAAGATTCCTGTCCAGTGTGATGGTCTCTCCAACATCCACCCTACCCCTCACCCATGTGTAGCAGCAAAGGGTGGGATGACTCTAGATCCAGCCCCCGGAAGTGGGTTCTGATTGGTATAAGCCATCAGGGGCTTACCGTCCTCTTGGCCATAGTAATTGGCCCTGGTAACCCAGATCTAAGCCAATCATCGCTTGCCATTTTCCCAGGCACAGGAATCGGCTCAGTCAGCTCATGATTAAGATGAACCAATCAGGGCTGTTGTTGATGGTTAAGGGAGAACTCTCCCCTCTCCCCTCTCCCCTCTCCCCTCTCCCTCTCCCCTCTCCCCTCTCCCCTCTCCCCTCTCCCCTCTCCCCTCTCTCTCTCTGTCATAAGGAAGCAGGTGGCCCCAGGAAGCCACTGGCTGGCGCTCACATCACTACCATAAGTACAACGAGACTGGGAAAAAAGAAGATGCATCCAACGCATGGAGAAGAGAGAGGAGGCAAGTGGATGATCACGGAGAACTGAACCCGAGCCCTGACCAAGCCTTGCCTGGCGGGGAGTCAACCCAGGGACTCTTCACTTACTGGAGCCAAAACTTCTTGTAATGTTTAAACCACTTCTTCCTCTGTTCCTTACAATCAGTAGAATGTAAGTGAGTTCCCAGAAAGCAATTGGACTATCTAGCTTACACAATGCCTAGGACGGTACTCTCACATGGAAGGCACTCAATGATATTTACTGGGTGAATAAATAAGCTGAAAGTGACTTGATTGATACTGGGAATGATGTGAGTTTTAGGAACTCACTGTGTCTGTCTAAGAGCTGTGGCCACTCCTATGAAACATTGCTCTGGCCCTCGAGATGCTTCCAGAGCTGTCGCCAACAGACGGGGAGGTCATGTGCTGGCAAACTGCAGCTCGTCGGCCAAATCCAGTTGGCTACCTGGTTTTGTAAATAAAGCTTTATTGGAACATAGCCACGCCTTGTTGTTTGCATGTTGCCTGAGGCTGCCTTTGAGCTACAAGGGCAGAATGAAGTAGATGACTGGCCACAGGGTGCATAAGGCTTAAAATAAGCACTATATTTTCCTTTGTAGATAAAGTTTGTCCCCTCCCTGGATGTAGGTTGACTTGAATCTATCCCTAAAGACGGCCCCTTTCTATCAGTCTAATGAATTGTCCGGTGTCCACAAATTCCTCCCCTCCTGGTGTATAGGTTCCTTCATAACATGAGCCTACCCCTTCAGAGGGAAGACCTGTTTCTCCACCTCCTTGCATCTGAACTGGCTTGTGACTTGCGTTTACCAGTAGCACGAGGCTGTCATGGGTGGGTTTCAGGGCCAGAGACTCAAGAAAGGGCATAGCTTCTGCCTCAGCCTTTTGAAATGCCAAGACCCCCAAGACACCCATGAAAGAAAGCCGATCAAGTCAAATGGAGGATGAGCTGTCACGCCTCTCATCCCGGCAGAGGAGGAGGAGAGTGGAGGTGCCTCGCTGACAGCCAGCACCAGCCAGCAGACTCGGCAATGAGGCTACCTGGGACCTCCCAGCCCACCAGGCCCTCCAGCTGAGGACAGTCCCCACCCCCCCCAAGTGAGCCTGTGTGAAACCAGCAGAGCAAACACGCACCAACCCACAGAATTGTGAGGAACAGCACACAGTTGTGCCTTAAGCCATTGTGCCTGGCGTGGTTTGTCACCAGCAGTAGGCAGCTGGAACCCAGGCTCTTTCACCTCTGGAGTCACTTGCTAGGAATCCCACCGGGTCCAGGGTAAAGGCCCAGTGTGAGCTCCAAGGCCTCTCGAAGATCTTCACACCATCGTCTCGTAGTTCAGCTGAGGAGTAGAGGCCCATGAGCTGCAACGGGCTGGCCAGTGGCAGAGTCCAAAGGCCGATAGCCCACATCACGTCCCTGTTTGGGATTCTTCCCTCCAGTCTGAGCCTCGGGCTCCTTCAGTTCTTCCAGAGCACAAAACAAAGAGGCTCCCAGGGCACCTGGCCACCTCCGGGGAGGGCGGAGCAGCAGGCTCTGGAAGATTAAAGCACAAACGGTGAGAGGAGGCAGCTCAGGGCAGCCTCAGTGCACCCATGGAACTAGACAACTGCTAGGACCCTGGCTGGGCCTCCGGGCGTGAGTGTGAAAGCGTGTCAGGCCTGCCCCGAGCTCACCAGTGGGAGGCAGCATGGACCACCCCATCCTGTGAGCTGAGCCTGTGCCCCCGGTTGGTCACTTCCTTGGAAAGACATTGAGCCTAAGTGTCATCACTTGTGAAACAGAATAATGCTCTCCTCACCGGGTGGTGGAAGTTGGTGTGAAGAACCCCCAAGGAGGTGGTGGTCACTACCGCCAGCACAGACCCGAGAGGAAGGCCAAAGGAGGCCCCGCCCCGGGGCCCCTGCGCTAAAGAACCCCACACACCACACAGACACACAGACACACAGACACATGATATACAGAGACACACACCACACACGGACACCCATACATACACACATACACAGACACACAACATGCACAGACCTGTACACACAGACACACGACATACACAGACATGCACGCACAGAGGCACACATACATGCACAGGCATGAACACAGAAACACAGACACACACGCACAGACACACATGCACACACAGAGGGACATGCACGGACACACACACATGCACCCTAAATTTACCCAGAGGCCGGTGAGTGGCCCTGCTCCCTGCCAGGCACTCTGCACTGACCGGGGCAGTGCAGTCCCCGGCCCCAGACGTCCACCTTCGTGACCTGCACCCTCCAGCCCCGGTGAAACATGTCCTCGTGTTTCTGGCCCTGAGTCCGGGAGACAAAAGGCAGCTGCATCAAAGTCTCAGGGAGGCCGTGGGCTGTGCTGTCGCCACCTCGAGAAGGGAGGCAGGACGCTGCTTCAAAGGGAGGCGGGTTGCGCAGGAGGCGCCAGGAGGGAGCCTCTCTCCTCCGTCCTCCCCGGCGGCCTGACGCACGAGGTCTTGCAGAACGAACGTCACTTCCCACTAGTTCTGAACATCCGTTCTCTTGTGTCCCTTCACTTCCAGCTTGGGGGCCTGGGAGTGCTCGTGACTTAGTGGGCAATTCACCAGTGTTGCGGGGTGAGAAGGCACATCTGGAGGCATCAGACGGAATGCATCTCACCCAGAGATTTACATGCCTGCACGTCCACACACAACCCGTGTCATGCACGGAAGCACCTGCTTACTCTGGCAACTGGGGCCACGCACACTGGACTTGCAAACACTTTTATTTTCATCGAACATTTGGCAAAATGTAACTGAATTTCAATAAAAAACTCTTCAAAAGCCAACTTTACTCAAGTAATTTTATTTAAAATGTTTTATACTCATTAGCTATCATTTATATTTTGCCTTTTTATTTTAATAGAGAATTTAGAGCATTTTAGAAGAAAAATCCTTATGAAAACATATTAAACAATTTTAATTTTTTCTCTAGGTTTACTCTTCGTTTGTGCTTCTTATGAAACATAATTAGATTGTATACAGTTTGAATACAATTACATTTTAAAACATCTCTTAGGTCATTACTGTCAGAGGAACAGAAATTATAAAAATTGTAAAAATTTGATTACAACATAATTGGAGATTTTGCTGAAATGAAAGCATGAAAAACAAATTTTACGAAATAAATGTGTACTAGTTTGTGAAGTATGTACATCTCTACTTTATAAGTCATTCAAACATGGCCAGCCCATCAGCAGAACACCCGAAAACACATAATTATAATTCAACTCAATCGGTTTGGACATATTTCTGACTTTCCGTCCCGTGAGAACTGGCTTCCCATATATTCTTGAACTTGCCGTTAGGAAAGTACATTTGAGTAGAAGGACTGAACACGCTTTCTCTTCCAGTCCGTTGGCGTGACTGATGACCGTTAGACATTGGGACACGCGGCAGGAGGACCCCCGACTCCGCACAGGCGAAAGTGTTACCAGCCAGAACAGGTAGGTTCTCGAGGTCTCCAGGCAAGGAGGAGGAGGAGGACCCACCAGAAGGGGCTTTGTAGGAGCGGCCCCCCAGTCTATGCTACCAGGTCACAGCGCGCCTACCAGCAACGACAATAGTCACAACCACTGAACTTCTGGTTCCAAGCCTTGAGTTACGATCTCTCCCAACAATGTGACGAAACAGATACTGTCAGAACCCGCCCCACTGCCCAGAGAAGAAAATAGAGGCAGTGGAAAGTGAGGTCCTTTGCCCACAGTGTCCAGTTAGCAGGTGGTATAAAGCCAGGCGGCCTGACATGTGGAGTCCTGAGAGTAAAGGACCCCTCACAGTGGGCGGGGCCTAGACGTGCCCCACCCCCACAGGCTCGTGCAGACACAGGCACCCCTGCAAAGCGCACAGGCCTCGCACTGCACACGGCACTTCCTGTGCCTGCCGGGGGCATCCCTGCTCCTCAGAACCCCACCTCCCTCGGCCCTCTTGGGTCAGCAGCAAAGCATTTGCAAGATCAGGGGCTGCTGCCTCCTCTCCTTCCCAAGACGACCTAATCCGGGAAGCCCCGCCCCGTCTCGTGATGCGCCGGGCCTGTGCCATCCCGGAGCATGCTGCGCCCTGCTTATTGGCCTTCGCGTCCTTGCTGGTGCCCCTCCTATTCACATTCCTGGCAGCCGGAAGAGTCTTGTTTCAGGGCCTCTCAGGCGTTCCATTGTTCCCTAGACAAACACCAGCAACGCGTGGCTGTATCACTCTACAGGGACAAGGCCACCTTGTGAGCCACGCCGGCGGGCCCACCTCAAGCATTCTTGTTCTTTTCTCTCCATCACAAATGGAGAACCCAACTGTGGGGCCACACTGTGCCCAGCCTGTTCCCACCAGAGGGACCCGCCTCCCTGGCCTTGGGGTGCCCGCAGGGGCTCCCCACTGGGATGAAAAGGCCGCAGGGTTCTTTGCAGGCTTTGGGCCACCTGCCCATCAGGCCCCAGCAAACGGGTTCCTGTGGGGTGAATGGAAGGTCAAGGTCCCAAGATCAGCTGCCCGTCAAGGCTACTCATCACCAGCCCAGCTACTCCAGCCTCCTTTCAGCTTCTCCTGGGTGCTCTGCCCCTCTGACCACAGGGCCTTTGCACAGGCTCTTTCTGTATTTAAATTCTCTGTACTTCCACCTTCACCCAGGGAACGTCTTGAGATCCCTGCTGAGTCATTTCTCCCACAGTGAAGTCCTCACCTATCCCCTGCCCCAACAGACGCCCCTTTCAATGCTCTCAGAGCCCCATGGAACGTTCTGCCAAGCTGCTGACCTCTATTCGTAAGTTTTGAGTCAATAGGTAACGACTGCCGTCTGGCTTCCTACTGGACTGTCAGCCCCTGAGGCCAGAAATCACACCTGGATTGATTCTCCCATGTATCCCCCGCACATCGTCAGTCCTCAGCATAGTGTGGTGACCGAGCAGACAAAGAATCCTTCGGGTTACCCCACTCTTCTGGGAGTCTGCCGGATGCCTCGGGGGAGCAACAGTGGGGTGAGATCAGGCAGGTGAGGAGCCCCAGCCCAGCGCCTGGCACACTGTAGGAGCTTAGTCAGTGGTGGTGGTTTTGCCATTTTTATTGTTAGGATGATGATGATGATTATGATTATGATTATTATTATTTCTAAACTACAGTGGGGCAACTTTATTCACCTCCACTCCGACAAGACCGGTCAAGTAGGGACAATAATCCCACAGAAATGCTGGGGCCCTGGCCCGGCTGCAGGCTGCGCCCCCTGCCTGCAGGGGGAAGTGCCAGGAGCTGCTGGAACAGTGGCCGCCTCCTCTGTGGCCGGCTAAGGAGGAGAGAGGGACCCAATATTGCTGGGCCCCTCCTATGGCCGTGGCACCTTGCAAAGGGATGTAGACACTTCTTTTCCTCTCCACCTGGTCCAAAACTCTGAAAGGCAGGTCTAATCACCCACGGAGCATGAATGATGAAGCTGGGTTCAGAAAGGGCACAGGATCGGCCAAGGTCACACAGCTCATAAGGGGCAGAGCTAACACACACTCAAGTCCTATTCTTGCTGATGCAGAGACGATTCAACCACATGGTGCCACTGGAGAGGAAACCACAAAACCAGCCACGTCTCCTGATGCTCCGGCCTCTCCTCCAAGCCCAAGGCCTCCCAACGCCCCCACTTCAAACGTCAGCTGGGGACACAGCCGCCTAGAAGTCCTCCTGGATTTCCCTGCCTGGATTTCCCTGCCCAGATTTCCCTGCCTGGCTCTGGCCCTTCGGTCTTCGGTTTTCTGCCACAGGTACCCACTGGCGGGGACTTGCAGGGACCCCATTCCTGGCCGGGCCAGGATTCAAAATGGCTCGCGAAGGGCTTGTCTCAGGAACTCTGCCCTCGCTGGGGAACGCCCTGCTGCTGCTGCTGCTGCAGGAAGGGCTGTGGGCCAGACCTCCCCAGGAATCAAAGCAAATTCTCAGTTGTTTAGAGGGCAGCTCCTCAGTGACTCACTGTTTGGGCTCCTGTGACCCAGGCCGGGAGCCAGGGGCTGCCTGGAGGTGCCCTCGTTAAAATCAAAAGGTGATGGGGAGCCCTGGGGAGCCCCTCTCTGGAGACCACAGCTCACTGCCATGGGTGCTCCTGGTCAGGAAGGGGGTAGGGGGGTTGCTCACCTCTCTGGCCCCTCTCCCCCCAAGTCTGCTCTGTGTGGGTGAGAGAACCCAGCATGGTGTCTAGGAGGAGTTATTAGCAAGGCATGGGGCAGGAGGCAGGGCCACTGCCTACTGGAAGTCAGTGTTCACCGGCTTGCCTCTCGTGTCTGAAACCTTTCATTCCAAATCACTGCCAGGGATCCCTGCCACCAGCTTTCCTCTCCCCGTCCAAGGTGACACCTCCCCGGGGACTGTGTCCCTGGCGGGTGGGGACTGCTTCCTGTCCGCAGTGCGAAACCCCACCTCTCCACTGGAAAGGAGGCCGAGGCCAAGGCCAGGCCCCACAGGGCCCGCAAGGGGACATTCCTGGCCCTAAGCTCAGGGCCACAGCGTGACTTTTGCTTTCATGGGCCTTTTCCTGCCTTTGGGAAAAAAAAAAACAAAACAAAAGCAAAAAGCAAATGTCACGGCCTCATCCAGATGGAGACAAATGTAGCCCAGGCTGGATTAGAGTCCTTCTTCTCTTCCGGTTTGAAAGAAATGAAAACATCTTGAGGCACCCAAAGGTGTGGTGGGTGCTAGGCACTGGGCCGACTGTCAGCAATTAGTTAGGCTCTTTGAACTGCCTGCCCCAAATTCTGCCTCGCCAAGGACTGAGGCGTGGGCCTCAGTTTACTTCTCTATAAAGGGGATGACCGTAGCACCCAGGTCTCGGGGCCCATTGGGGGCCCCTTGAGATTTCACCTCGGGGGGCTCGTCTCAGCCCCGGCACAGAGTAAGTGCTCTGCTGGGGCCACCTGCTTCGCTGCACTTGAGCTTCACACTCAGGAGCCAAGGGCGGGATGCCTTCTGTCCTCGCCATGGGATAACCCACGGTCAGAGCCAGGAACAGGCCTGCTCAAGGCCACGTAATAAACGGCGGAACCAGGACTCCGAGGCCATAGATCAGGCAGCTCCCAGGTCCCGGATGTTGATGGAAGTGGATAGTCAAGTTATCCCGGTCCCAGACCGGGAACGGGGAGGGCAGAACCGGGAGGGAGGCGCAGGCTGGGGCAGGGGTGTCTTGCCTCCAGTTCTGCCTGAGTGGACTCAAGGGAGGGGGCGGCAGCCAGCAAGTGAGTCACCGGGGGTCCAGGGCCAGTGGGCCTGTGGAATTTCCGAGTACAGCAGAGCCACCCCCTCCTCCATCTCTCGGACCATCGGGGCAGCCGCTCTCCCTGGGGGGACGAGCTGGCCTGGAGGGCTACCGCCCCACTGCTGGAGAATTTGGGAGGTAGAATTCACACCTGAGAGCATTCTCACTGCTTGGCTAACAAACAGGAGCCTTCCCGGGAAAGAGCAATGAAGAAGATCCCTAAGCTCAGCTGGCTTGCAGGCTCCTGCATAAATGGCCTCCCGGGCCCCTGGTGTCCTGTGCGTGGTCGTCCTCTGGGTGACACGGAGGCTGGGCTGGAGGCGAGGGGTGCGAGCAGAGGCCACGCTGGCGCAGCCCGCTGTGGGGAAGCAGGACAGACTCGGCCCTCCCAGGCCACGTGAACTTAAGCTTCTCAGCCTCTCTGGGCCTCAGTGGCCGCATCAGTGAAATGGGGGTGAGAAAAAACCGAGAATGAGGAGCACCTGGCACAGCCCCTGCTCGGAGCTCCGTCGTGGGCGGAGCTGCTGATGATTTGGGGAAAGGGGTGGGGAATGGGAAGGGCCCTGAGAACAAAGAGCCCCAGACTACCCCCCAAACTGCCTGGAAGCAGAGCTCACACCCTTTACTGGCCCCTCCTCTGGGGGCTTGGCTGAAGTGTCAGACCTGGAAGGATCGTTGCATCATTGGGCATTCGAGGGTTAATGATGGGGAGTGGACAGGACCCGGGTATTTAACTAATTGAGGAGGCGACCTGAGACCAGAGGGGCCGCTCACTTCCTTTTTCTGCAGCTCAGCTCCTCTGGCCCTGCTCCCCTCCCCTCCCCTGGGATGAAGCCTCCCCCTCTTCTGACGGTCCTTTGCCTCCTGGGTAAGTGACCTTTGTGACCTTCAGCTCTCCCCTGACCCAGCTGGGAGCCTCTGAGCCTGGCCCTGGGGAGGGTGTGGTGGGTCACCTGATCCCAGTTCTGCTTGGGTGCACCGACTATCAGTGGGTGGGTGGGTGGGGAGAAGGATGCAGCCTAGGGGAGCTGGGGGGGACAGAGAAAGGGGCTGGCAGGGACCCCAGACAACACACACAGCTCCCAGCCACCCACTCTCCACCCCCACCCTAGCTTCCACTTTGGGAGGATCTGCAGGAACTGGGTGGTTAGGAGACATGGTGGGAACAGGGTGCTTCTGGGGCTCGGGGCTGACACCTGGGGAGGTGGTCAGGACCCACTGGGAGACATTTGGGGAACAAGGGTGGGGGTGTTCTGGGAGGTGGTGCCGGAGAGCGGGAGGGGGATGGGGTGCCCTGATGTGAGGAGGGACGAGGGGGTCCGGGTGCAGTGGGTGTCACGGGGACATCTGGACTGACCAGCGCCACTGGCACTGGGGGCGAGGGGCGTGGAGATGTGAGCTTAACTGACAAGCAGAGAGGTGTCTGGACCGGGGGGGGGGAGGGCCCTCAGGGGGCCCTCGGGGACCTGATGGCACCCGCCCGCCTGCCTGCCCTGCAGTGGCCCTGGCTGGCGGGAACCTGGTCCAGTTCGGGGTGATGATCGAGAGGGTGACAGGGAAGTCGGCGCTGCAGTACACCGACTACGGCTGCTACTGCGGCATCGGCGGCTCCCACTGGCCTGTGGATGAGACGGACTGGTGAGCATGGGGGTGGGGGGGGTGGGGGGGCCTGCCTGGGGGGTGGGGGAGCTGAGGCCACGTGGGGGCCGCCTGTGGCCCGACCCCCAGACAGCCCCCGGCGGCCCTGCCAGGTGCTGCCATGCCCACGACTGCTGCTACGGGCGTCTGGAGAAGCAGGGCTGCGAGCCCAAGCTGGAGCGGTATCTCTTCTCTGCCAGCAGGCACGGCGTCGTCTGTGGTGAGTGAGCAGCCCTAGGGGCGCCAGACGCTGGGGAGGGGGGCCAGCGTCCGACGGGAACCCCTCCTGACGGTGACCCCTGAGCCAGACCTGGGCTGGAGGGGCAGGGTCTTCCGTCATCACGGAATTGGGGACAGGCGTGTCCCGCACCCAGATGTTCACCCAGCACCCCATCTAGAGAGCCCAGGGACCTAGGTGCCTCGCCTCACCCACAGGCCTCCCGGCTCCAGCCTCTGGGGAAAGGAGCCAGGGGCAGAGCTGAGCCAGGTGCCGGAGGAGCTGCACTCACACACCCTCCCCGGGCCTGCGAGGCGGCTGCCAGTGCGATCCCAGGGCAGAGCATGCAGGAGCTTTGATCTGGGACAGCAAACCGCATTCCCAAAGGCCGACCCCCGCACCCCGCAGGGCTGTGGGGCTGCCGGGCTAGGCCCATTTGCTCAGCTTTGCCAGGTTCAACACCCCCACGGACCAACTAGCTTTCCTCTGGTCCCGGCCCTGGAAGCAGCCCGAACCAAGTGAGAATGAGCAGGGCTCCATGCAGCCCTGTCCCCCGGGAGCCCAGACCAGATAACCAGGGGCGTCTGGAGGGAGAGCAGGCCCGGCGGGGGGCTCAGGGAAGCACTGGGAAAGTCTGAGAAGACTCAGTTCGGATCTCGGAGGTCTGTCCTGGGGGAGGGCGGAGCCAGGACCCGAGCCACCGGAGCAGGTCTGGCTCAGTTTCTTGCTCCTGCAGCCAACCCCTCAGTAAGGCGCTCCGTCAGGGAGTGAGCCCCCCTCACTGGGGGTCCAAGCAAGGCTGGGATGGCCGCCTGTCAGGACAGGGCTGGGAGGTGCCAGGTGGGTGTGGACACAGGCTCGGGGCTTCACCTCCCACGTGCTGTGACTTTGGGGGCACGACGGAGCCCCTCGAAAGCCTCTGCCTCCTCCTCTATAACGAGCAGATAATCGCGCTCAGTTGCCAGCCTCAGTCCAGCTCCGGGCAGGAGCCGCCCTGAGGCTGCGCCTGTTCCAACGCTGAGTTTGGCTGAAATAGCAGCCAGGGCAGAGCAGAACCCGGGTGGGACGCGGAGACGGACCTTCGCGGGGAGATGAGCCTGGGCGTTGCTGGGCTCTGAGGCGCATTCCTGGGGACAGGAGGGAGGCAGAGCCGCTGGGGCAGACGGGCAGTGAGGGGAGAGGGGGCTTTGGGCCCCGGTGCCCGATGCCTGTTCCGATCTCTGGGATGTGGGATTACAGTGGGCGCTGGGTGTGGGCGCACACGTGGAGGGGGGTGGTGAAGGTAAATGCCAGAAAAATGGGCTCCGTCCCCTCATGGAGAGAGCACGGGGTCCCCAGCTTCAGTGCCAACAGCCTCCAGGGGACGCAGGCTGCTCTGGGCCCGCATAGGCCACCTGGGACTGGGTCGCTGTCATTTCCTGACTTTCCCCTCTGCTGGGTGGCTGCCGTCCGCTGTCAGCCATGCTTCACAGGGGGGCAGGAGCTGCCTAGACACCCCCCCAGGCTGGGGCAGAGGAGAGTTAGGGAACCAGCTGCCCCCACTTCCCAGGGCAGGGGAGGGGAGGTTCAGAAAGGGAGGAGGGACACTCTTACAGCCTTCCGGCACCTGGCCCCGCAGGCCCTCCTGTGTCCCGCCCTGTCCTCACCCACCCCTGAGACACCCCCTTATGATCAGAGCTTCCGGCAGGGGCGAGAGTGTGGCCCCGGATCAGTCCCGTGTGTGTGTGTGTGTGTGTGTGCATGCGTGTATGCATGTATGTGTGTGTGTGTGTGTGTGCAGGAGGCAGAGCCTCGGGTCCCTGACTGGCCTTGTCCCATCAGCAGGCAGAACTGCCTGCCAGCGCCAGACCTGCGAGTGCGACAAGACGGCTGCGCTCTGCTTCCGCCAGCACCTGGGCACCTACAACCGCAAATACGCCCACTACCCCAACAAGCTGTGCACAGGGCCCACCCCGCCCTGCTGAGGCCGTGCCCCACCTCCCCCCTGTGGCCTTCCGAGGCCCCCACCTCTGGCTGCTGCAGCCCCAGGCCTGGGGAACACGGGCACCAAGACCGTCCTTCTGAAAAATTTCTGTCCTGCAAACCCATCCGTCCCTGAGAACGCCCCCAGACTGTGACCTGGACGACCACGGCCTCCCAGGCCATGTTCCCCTTCGGGAGAGCCACGCCTGGCCTCTCCTGAATAAATGAATAATGTTTCCCATCATTCTAATATCCTCTGATTCTATCGTTGATTAATATACAGTTTCATTCACTCATTCACTCATTCATTTTGGGGAGCACCTCCCAGGGGCCATCGTCGAGCTGAGCACTGGGACACCGCAGGAACAAATCCGACATGGGTGACCCTGCGTGCGGTTCCAACATTCTGCCTTTTGATTTCCCATGATAGCAAGTCTTTGTGATCCTTTTTCTAATACTCTCCCATCTTATCCAAGACAAGAGTGGCCATGTGGCAGGTTGTGGAAGCATGACAAATACTGTCCCCTCTCTGTCATCAGGCTTCACTCAAGTCCCTCCCATTAGCACACAGGCTAAAAGGAAAAAGAAGCTCTCGAATCATCTTTATCCAGATTCCTCTTTTGCTTGACAGGCATCCAGGGGCCAGGGAGGGGAGGTTCTAGCTGAGGGGTCCTCACTTCCAGGCCAGCACCCCCTCAGTTCTTCCTGGGTCGGTATCAGCCACTGACCCTCGACCCTCTGGTGGTCACCTTAGACAGAGCAGAGTGCCCCGGCCACATCAGACTCCTGATAAAGGGAGGGAAGGAACAAAGATTTGAACCTCATGGGGCTGACTCTGGTGGCATGAAGCAGGTAACGCATCAAAGGATTCTCCCCAGGTAGCAGGCGGCCTATCCTGGAAGCAATGTGCTTCGGCGGGTTCTCCTCCTGGACACGGATAGGAGGCCTCCACTCTCTGTAACACGCTGACAAAGCCTTGCAGGGCTGGGCTGAGCCTGTTCCGTGAGATAAAGAATGCAGAAGGGCGTTTCAGAGGGCAATGCTCACTGTGGACATGCAACAGAGTGAAGAGATCAAAGGATGGTCGCCATACACTTTAAAAGGCGACTACATTCTGTGCCAGCAAAACGAGGGGGCAGGTGCGCCGGCTTTGCTCAGCAAAGAACCTCCAGAAGGCCGGTGTTAAAGCAAAAATGGGTTGCGTGGGGAAGAAGAGCCACATTTGTTGGGAAAAGTGGTCCTGAGGCGCCCTCTGGTGGCCATTTTATTCAGGCTCCTCGAAGGAAACCTCGATTTGCTTTGAACCTGGATTTCCCTTCGTAGACATGGGGGCAAAGTGCGCTTCTGAGCGAGTGAAATCAGTCCCCTTGCCTTTTCAATAATAAACATGCTAAGAAATATCCAAGTCAGTCCTTCCAGCCGTCTGAGAGTGATGGTGCTGCTGCATAAATGAGAAACGGGAAGAAGGCACGGACTGGGGAGAGATGGAGGAAGGTTCTGCTCCAGATGGGCATCGTGATGGGTGTAGGGTCGCCACGGGGCGAGGGCCTGGTGAGCCAGCAGCTGTGCAACCGCCGGGCAGAGTGAAAGCGGAACTGGAGAGCAAGACTTCAGTGCACCCGCTGTGACCTGACCACAGACCAGGCCGTCCGCACCCTATGCTTTCCCAGGGATCAGTGCATGGGTGGTGAATGAGTCAAAGGGTGTGTGCGTCAATTCCATGTGTGTGTTTGTGTGTCTGTAGTATGCGCACTTGGTTTCCTGCTGTAGACTTGTAGAAAGGGCTGAAAAAATGAAACTGAGCCCTGAATTGAGGGCAGAGGGTCCAGGGACAGTCCCTGTGCTCTGCCACTCAGCAGCAGTGCCTCTGTTCTGGAGCCCCACTGCTTAGTGTGGCCTGCGGCGGTGGCAGCGGTGGTAGCAGCAGCAGCGGTGGCAGCAGCAGCAGCAGCAGCAGCAGCAGCAGCAGCAACAGCAGGCTTGTTAGAAATGCAGACCCCAGACCTGACCCCAGACCTGCTGAGTCAGGATCTACAGGTTAACAGGACCCCTTGAGTGGTTCGTGGACACAGGAAAATCTAAAAAGCATCGACGTGAACACGTACCCTCAGCTTCTGCATCTGCAGCACGGCGCGTGTCCCTGGCAGGTTGGCGGTGGCCAGGCTTACATAAGGCAGCGTGTGCGAAAGCACACAAACATAGTGCCCAGCACACAATAAGCACTCACATTCTGGGAAAGAATGAATGTCCTAATCACCACATTCGCGAGCCTCTATTCGGCATGTGGTGTTCACCAGGCACTCAGTATCTTTTAATTCAATGAAAGAAAGAGAAGAAAGAAGGAGAGTCGGAGGGAGGGAAGGAAGGAGAGGACAGAAAGGAGGGACATGGGCTACGTCAGCGCTGGAGAGGGAACTTCCTTGCCAGTTTCAGAGCTTGCCCCTCCACTGTTGACAACGGGATTTGGATTGGTGTTGCTTCCCCGCCCGCCCCCCTCCCCCGCCCCGCCACCCACTTAGCCCTTAACAAAGTACTCTGTTAAATACTTTGCTGAGTAAATGAGTGGCAGTCACACTGCCATTCTCGAGCTACTGAGAGTTCGGTCATGATTTCGTGGACATCCGCCTGCTCCTTTGGGGCTCTCTGCAGTGTATCCACTGGAGAACTGAATACCGTGTTAAAGTTCCTTCCTTGCCTCGGGGCTTTTCTACAAACTGCTCCCGGCTCCTTGCTGAATGCTGAGGTGGAGACAGATCAGACGCGTCCCACCAGCAGACGGACATCTGTTGGGGACCACTCTGTGTGTGGTTTTGGAGACTGCAGCCCCTCGAGAGCAGGCTCTGAAAGGGGCTAGTAAGTCTCCCTGGAAAATCAGGTAACGCAGGTGGCAGTCATGACATGACTCCAACACCCCAACACCCCAACACCAAGGGTTCCCTTGGGAATCAGCCCTGATTAATACATTGTATCCTTTGAAGCTTGCTCTGCTTTGTTTTGTATAGCGCTGGTGGTATAAACCGGATGTTTAAGTTCAAGGCATAAGGAGTAAGCACCTTATCTCACGAAACCCGTCTTAAAGACCCCCTGGCGTCAGCATGACTCACAGACACTGACCTATGACACATCTCTGTGCTCCTTCAGCTGTTATCTATAGATAATGCCTGTGTTTCTATGACTGTTTTGTCTGACTAGCTTTTGACATTGATTGATGAGCTATGCATGTATACACCTACACACACCATTCATTCCCTACAAAAGCCATTTGGGAGGACTCGGGATGGTCCCCACTAGAGGGAATTGCCACCCCTTCCCCACCGGAGCAGCAAGACTGCGTCCAGGACGATTTATTCGCATCCGCGGCGGACGGGAGAACTCCGCTGGACGCAGTGACTCCCCCAGACACCCGCCACGACCCTCGCACCTCGGGTTGGAGTTTCAGGACCAGAGGCTCCGCTGGCCTCCGTTCTCCACAGTCTCCGCCTGGTCGGCCGAGGACGCCTCCCTCTTCCCACGGCCTGACATCCACCCCGTCACTCCTCTGCCCCCTGAACCGTCGCCGGCTCCCCACTGTCTGCCAATCCCTGCCGTTCGAGCCTGGTGCCACCTGCTTTTCCAGCCGTGTGTACCCAGCTATTGCTCTGGGCTCCTCCCCACACCCTGAAGGTGCCACCGCCTTCCTGCCTTCGCACCTCTGCGCAACAGCTTCCTTCCCCCTGGAAGCCTCCCCGTGCAGGGGCTGCTCATCTCCGTGGTCAAGCCCACGTGGGTAAGGCGGGTCTCCACTGCCCCCTTTTCCACGGTGCCTCTCCACCTGGAGCAGGCTCCACCTCCTCCGAACTGCTGAGCCGCGTGTTCATACCCGTTATTTGGGTTCCTGTTCTGGCTTCCTCTACGGTGGAGGCAGAGGGCCCTGGGTTCAAATCTATGACCTTGGATGAGTTATTTATTCCCTCGTGTGTCATATGGGGACAGAACCATCCGCCTACAGGGTGGTTTAAAGGTTTAAATGAGACAACTTATTCCAAGTTGCTGGAGCGTTATAGAAGTCCCATCTAGACTAGGCCACTTATTTTTGTCTTCCTTTTTGTACCCACGGTAAATTGTACTAAAAGAAATCTGTCCCATCGAACCCATGGACACATAGTTGGAATTATCTCAGGGAAGTGGCGTCATACGTATGGCAAATGTTATGCTGATTTATTTGAAGAGCCCCTTGTCTCACTACTCTGAGTGCTCACTCCTCTTAAGTGGACACGTTTGAAAACCATTACCCTTCCGTGCCCTGAGCTGATGTCCCCGAGAGGCAGAGGCAGGACCGGCTGGGGAGAGCGCGCAGCCTTTTTCCTGGAGGGCGTCTGCCTGTGCCGTGCGCCAAGGTCAAAAGGCACACACGGACCAGCGGCTGACTCGGAGACGCAGCCAGGGCGGACTGAGCACGTCTGACCTCGGCAGGGTGAGCGTTGTCTCCCAGCAGCACAAGGCCCGAGACCGGCGTTCCGTAGTCCAGTCTCTCTCTGAACCAACCGCATGTCCGCGTGTTCTCAGCCCCGCCCCACACACCTGGGACGGCCCGCTCCAGGGTTCCGCTTGTGCTGGTCGTTCCATCCAGAATGCCTCAGCTTCCCACTTCCACGTCCCGCCTCCCCTCCCACGCCCCGTCTCCCCTCCCACGCCCAATCCCGCCGCTTCCACCCCAAGGCTTCCTTGAGCTCCCTCTGAGCCCACAGTCCTCCCTGCAGTACCTTCTTTGGGGGCCTCGTGTTCTCCCCGCTTCCACTCACTCCGGGACTGGACGCTGTTGAGGCCCACCCCGGACTCATGCCCAGAAAAAAGGACCCCCAGGTAGTGCAGGTTCGGTAAACGTGGGTGGGGGGAGTTCCTGGATGGCCGGGCGAACTGAATAAAAAGGGACTCTCGAGACACTGAAGCCCCTCGACCACAGGGAGACGCGGACGAGCTTCTCGGAAGTGGGAAATCTGGCCTCCTGCTGAGCCAGCGTCGGTGAAGTGGCAGGACCGGTCCTCGCCCCATACAACCAGAGAAGGGCTCGGGGTCTGCCTCACCACGCTCCCAGGGCGCCCCGGCCAGAGCCATCCTGGAGCAGGGTGTTTTGTGATGTTTTACTCGTGCCTCAAGGCGCACCGAGGACAAAATCAGGAGTGGGAGTCTCGAGTTGCAAAGCCAAGGCAAGGCCCGGTGAAACCCATCTTGACCTCAGAGTGACCGGACCCCTGGTGCGGGCTGGGCCACTCCCCCCCCGCCAGGGCTTCTAGCTGAGTCACCGCTGTCCCTGTGTGTCAGGCGGAGTGCGCCCCCTCCGAGGATGGGGTCCAACTCTCCGAGTTCCAAAAAGGCCCACGGGGGCGGCCACGGAGAGCTGTGTCCGACTCCTCTGCTCGCAACGGTCAGAGGCTCTCTTAGACCTCGAGCAGGAACCCCGAGTGTCCAGCCCTCCGGCCGGCTCTGTCAGTGTGCACTCGCCTGCACCGACACTCCCACCGCCGGTTCAGCTCAGCGAGACCCTGAACGCCCGTGCAGGCGCTGAGACAGCACTCCGTGAGGACACACCTCCCGCGCCAGGTCTCCAAAGAGGACGCTCAGCAGGAGGCGCTCGCAGACTCCTGTGCTCCAACAGCGAGTGACGGAGAGACACAAACAACGTGCACCTTTGTCTTTAAACTAGAATTTATTGGTATGCAATAAACTTTCCATAGATAAAGTGGCACATCTTTGCAGCTTCTATTGCACCAAGTATTGAAGATTGAAAACACAATAAAAGGAACATTTGGTTTTGAAAACACTGCAAATAGCCAAGTACAGTACTTTGGTAGATAAAAAGTGAAACGGCTCGGACTAACACAGTCTGTGGAAAGAGACGAACAGCCTAGAGGGCATGGACTTGGACACCGGACGACGGTCCCGTTTCTCCGGTTGAGCTCCAGGGATAAGGCAAGGCTTGCTGGGTCTGCGGGTCGTGACCCCACGGAGGTCTGACACTTACCTCCAGACTGAAGCTAGAACAAGCATAGTGCAACGAGAAGAGAGAAGGTTCCTGAGCCTGCGAGGCCCGTGCTCCCCACAGACATGCACGCCCTCCTCCTCGAGGGGGCCTGACGCCCCCGCACGTCTGCCTCAGGAAGAGGAACACGGAGGTTTGAGGTCCTGGCTCTTTTCTTCTCCCTGAGCGCAGTGCTGGTGGAAGATGCTAGAAGGGCAGCATCCAAGGAAACGAACGAGGAGAGGGGGAAGGTGTGAGGAGCCCCACACCAGTGCTCCTCAAGTTCTGGTCGAGGGACCCGCCAGGCCCAGGCCTGGGACTGAGCTCACGTGCTGGCCGTGGACGGCTGGCCGCAGCGACCGGCTGGCCGCAGACGTGCAGAGGGCTGAGGCCGGGCCCAGTTGTTCTGTCCAGAGGTCAAGGCTTCCCCGACCGCCGGCCCGGTGAGCCGGTCTGCACGCTGGGGGTGTCCTGCTCAAACACAGTCACTGCACGGAAGCCGTGCTTTCACCGAAGTGCAGTCTTTCCTGGTACCTCCCTCTCCTCCGGTTCCCCTGCAAGGGTGTTACCAAGCGGTCTCACGAGGGGAGAGAGGGAGACTCTAGAAAGCAACCCCTCAGGGAAAACGGTTCAGAGCCTAAGGGTTTCCAGGGGTTCCACCTGGGGACAGAGCCCCAAGCCGGGCTCCCGCGCTGCGCAAGAGCTGAGACTGGTGCTCTGTGACTGGTGCTCGCTGTCTCCGAGTCACACCTTCCACTCCCCCTCCGAGAGGAGACGGTGGGAGACTTGCTCCGATTTAAATATGCCATCTGGATCTCCAACTCAACGTCAGCCGAAAAACACAATCCACTCGAGACTCGGGAAAACACACCTGGAAACAGCGCCACGCCCCAGTCCCCTGGAACCGAGGTCGGGAGGCCCGGGTTTCAGCCACGCTGGTTCTGAAAGCTGAGACGGCCGGACAGCGTCCGGAGAATGAGGAACAGAAAGGCCGCGCCGGGCCCTGAGCCTGAGGGTCTGCCACAGAGGCCTGAGGTACTAACAGAGGCACCGAGCTGTGCGCCGCCCGGGGTGGGGGCCAGAGAGGCCACAGCCGTGAGGGCCGCAGCCTCGCAGCCCCCTCCCCACCCGCCCCCAGGCCCCGCGGCCGGCATGACCCCGCCAGCCCTGACGGGGAGTCCGGTTTCCTTTCGCCGACCGAACGTCCGAGCTGCACACTGCGCGGAGGTAAACTGATCGCACTCTGTGTCCACCCAGAAAAACCCGGGCAGAGTCTCGAGTTTCTCCGAACGAGAGAAACTGCACGTGGACGACAGGGACCCGCCCGAGTGCGGTCCGATGCCCAAGTCCGTCTGACCCCCATGTTTCCCGTGTGAGCAGCTCTCCCCGGGTGCGTGGTCCACCCCCGCCCGCCCCCACCGTACCGTTCCACGCTGCGAGAGCTCCCCGGGGAAACGGGGCATGTTACACCACCCACGCAAAGGCTCTCCGGGGCCCAGCGCTAGGTGCTCCACGAGGGAGATCCCCCTTTGCAAGGCCTCAGATCCGAAACGGGTTTGGAAGTGTCTTCAGAGCTTAAAAAAGAAACTACAGACGACCTCAGCCAACACTCAAGATTCTCCTTTCTGCCCCAATTCCTCAACCAGTGCTGAAGGCACATGTTCGTGCCAGTGAAAAACTGAATGCGCACGCACATTCTCTCTCTCTAATACCTCCTGGTGGCACCGGTATCGCCTACAAGCTGCGGTTCTCTGTTCTTTTAATAATACACCTACCTCTCCAGTACAAAGCTGTTGCCACTACAATCTTTTCTTGTTCTTTTAAAAAAAAAACTTTTTTTATTCATAAAACCTTCATGTACAGTTTCCAGGACTACTGAGCAGCTCTGGATGGCCGCCCCACCCTGCTGCTGGCCCCACCCTGCTGCTGGCGGCACTGAAGGCCGCCGCGAAGCCCCACGTGGCAGCCGAGACGGGACAGCGGGCAGGAGAGACCCGCCCCCTCACGGGAGCGCACGCACGAGGCTCTCCCGCGGACTAGTTGCCGACAGCGGCCGTGCGGGGCTGAACTCAGCCTCCCCGTCGGCAGCCCGTGAAGCGATTTTCAAGTGACTATGAAGGCAACTAAGTCACAGACTCCACCCACCTCCTTCTTCAGGGAAACCGAGAAGGTGAAGTCCACATTCAAACCCTCAGCCAAAGGCATCACTGCAGCTGGGTGTACACGTCCCCACCCCGATGGTTAACGTGCTCAACACGGCCCGGGCACAGCCGGGAAGCCACAGAACAGCAATAAGAGAACCTTACTGGAGCCATCGGGTTAGTTGTTAAAACCACTGCTCTCTTACCCCAGAAATGCTGGAGCCTGTTATCAGAATTAGGTACTTCATAAATAAATGTGCCCCATATTCTTTATCAACTTTTTAGCAGCTTCTACAACTCCTAAACCCCGCTAGGGCCCAAGGCCACCTTCACTAACAAAGTAAAGAAAGCGATTCTACCACTTCTGACAAGGAGTCTCCCTTAAGCTATTTCTGACTCCGAATTCTCCGGGATTCCTGGCGCACAGTCTTGGTCTTCTGGGGGAATCTGGTCTCCACGTTCCCCACCCCCGTGGAAACAGGGAGGCGGGGGGACCCTTCACTTGTCTGCGTGGAGCCCTGGTGCCCCTCAGATTCAGGGCTCTGCTGGCCGCATGGAAAGAACGCCGTGCGGTCTCTCCACCTGGCGACAGTGAGTGCGTCGTGCCAGAACATGCCCAGACTACCACATCCGGGGACCAACTCCTAGAGGCAACTGACGCTCCAACCCCAAAAAGTCACCAAAGGAAAAAAAGCAAAAAATTAAAACTCGTCATTAAACCGAAGAAAGCAAACTGCCTACCAGCAGACCACCAGGTGAACCCGGCCAGCCCGGACACGGCACGCCGCGCCACCAACGCCTGCCCACAGGCCCCCTCGCCTCAGCTCCGACACCCCAGATGGCGGAGGCAACCCTTCACCTTTTCATTGGCATGTCTTTCCCGTCTAAGTACCGGGTCCCCCAAAGGTAAAGACTATGCAAGACTGGCCACGTCAGACACTCCAGTCTCCAGGGTCACGTCCACCTACCCCAGTCTCAGGAACGACAGGCCGCCACTGCCCCGGTCTCTGCTGCCGTGGAACCGCGGCGCCCCCTGCAGCGCTCCGCGGGGCACGGCCTCTGCCCTGCTGGTCCCCCGACTCACCGACACTGTGTGGTGGGCGCTCGGGAGCTCCCCCACATCAGGATCCCAGACAGGGCTTGAACAGAAATAAAGGCAGCATTTTGTGGTTCATTTTCACAACACACACAAAAATTTAGCAACAGGTCAAGTTACCTTTTATTTCTCTGAAGGCAACTACGTCTAGAAAAGTGGGGAAGAAAATAGTTACAATGTGAAGACGAACAACCTCAGACATTCTTCCAGACATTCTCCCCGACATTCTCCCCTACAAAACCGGGTAACTCTTGAGCCTCTTCCCAGGCAAACACTCAAGAGCAGCCTCGATTTCCCCTGCTGAGCTCTCACGCTGCCAGAGCCCCAAACGCGCGCGTCCAAACCCAAGTACCGAAGTCTCAACAACATGCCGCCTCTCCCGCAGGGCCCGGGCCTCTGGCAGTCGGGCGCGTGACTCACACGGCTGCGGTGGGAACGGCAGCCGCACCTGTGCCCCGTCTGCAACGGCAGCAGAGTCAGGGAGGACGGACACCTGGTTTGAGTCCCGCTCGGACTGCAGACCACACCCCCGCTCCCAGAACTTGGGGAAAGCAGAGCACACACCCTGAAGTATTTTCTGATCAACGTGAGTTAAAATTAAGTCTAGCCACGTTCCTGAGTTGGAGATCGCTTACAGACTAGCCTGTATATTAATATATCTGATCAAAACTGAAAGAGAAACAAAGGAACCTTGTCATTCTGAGTTTCCGGCAATCCATCTAAACTACTTCATGAACTATTACAGCAAAAGTCCCCCCCAAGGCTTAGGGAAAGATCCCGGGCCGCTGAACTCTGACTCCAGCATTTCAGAACAAGTGGAGTCACACCCACAAGGCTTCTCCTGACCCAGCGATCCGCCCTGAAGCTCAGCACGTCCGTCACAGAACACGAACGAACGGCTTCCCCGGACTCCCGCTGAACCACACACATCGCCAACGAACCCCGAACGAGACGGCCCCGAGCACGGACACCAACCCCGGGCACGCTCCAGGCTCCCGGTGCTTCTGCGGGCTGTCGCCAGGGACCAGGGACGGCCTCCCCGGGGAGCCCGGTGCCCTGCACACACGCACGGCGCCTTCCATGACCTCCCCCAACACCCGGCCGGCCGGGTGAGTCAGATGTTGAGCGCGGCAAAGGTCTTCACCAAGGTGACCTGCGCGTTGGCCTCCGCCTCGCTCCGGTTATTATTGTCCCTGTGGCCGCCCCTGCTCTCCAGGGCTTTGTGACGGTGCCTCTCCTCCTGTCGCTTCTTCTTCTCCAGGCGCTGCTGCTCTCTCCGCTGCCGGCTGCTGACCTGCAAGACAAGGCCTCGGGTGAGGCGCCCGCTCCCCGACTCAGGCTGCACCTGCTGGGGGCATGGGGCTGATGGAGGTACAGAGCACAGGCCACCTCCCATCAAGACCAGGACAGAGAACCCCCCCTGCCCCCCGCAACAGAGCAAACTGACGTGGTTTCCATTACTGCTCAAATTTCCATTTAAATGTACACCCCATCCCCTTGTGAGCTAGCAAACAAAATCAGCTCCACTCTCCTCACAAACCAATTCAAAATGACCCCAGAAACACCAGCCCGAGGCCAGCAAGAGGCAGCCCTCCACTGTGCCAGAGGCCCAGGCGAGTGACGCTCCCGACTGCAGACCCCCCAGCATGTCTGCTCCGCCCGTGGCTCTTCACGTCAGGCTGCACTGTGGGCTCGGGCCTTCCTGGCGGGCGTCTTTCAAACGGCGTCTGTCACAAACTACTCATAGGCATGGGGGGTGGCGAGGGGGCTGCACAACCTTTCTGGGAAGCACTTGACAATTTACCAAAAAGCCTTTTAAAAAAAAATTAAATATCCATGCCCTTTAACCTATCAAGTCTTCTCCTGGGACTTTAGCCAAGAAAGTAATGCAAAATACAGATTCACACAAATAAATGCTGCAGGTGTTCACCACCGCACACGACATCTATTTAAAAATGGGCCTGCACAGCCCTGGCGGGGCGGCTCTCGGGCGGGAGCACCGTCCCCTGCACCAAAGGGCTGAAGGTTTGATCCCCAGCTGGGGCGCATACGGGAGGCAACTGATCGATGTTTCTCTCACACGTGTTTCTCCCCCCTTTCTCCTTTCCTGCCTCTCTAAAATCTCTTCTTTAAAAATGGGGTTTTACAGCGTGAATTAACATGGAAAGCAGCCGTGCCCACAGGAACGCCGGGTGGGAAAGGCGGGTGTGCACGCCCACAAAGTGCAGCTTCACCTCCGGTCGTCACCGCGTGCACCGCACAGGAGAGGGGCCTTCGTTCTGCTTCCTCCGTCCCTTACGCACTCCCCGTATTTCCTGCCACTTCATAAACCAGAAGGAAAGTATGCACTAAGACGAGCCCCAAGTTCCCACCGCTGCCACTGAATTACAGCGGCCCACCGCCCGCCCTTGCAACCCCACCTTCCGTACCTTTGGGAGCTGGTTTTTATTTGCTCTGTTCTCTTCGCTAGGGCCAGCCCGCGCCTTATTGTTGTCAGTCCTGCCTTCATTTAAGCCCTGGTTTCCAAAGATCCTGGTGCCACTGCCACCCTCCTCCCATAAAGGACCACTCTGCTTCGGCGCTCGGCCACTGGGCTCAAGGCTCTCCTCTGCATCTTCCAAAGAAAGGTATTTTATTAAAATTGAGAACCAAAAATATATAGTTACACAGATTGATTCCTATTAAGTGACTCCAAAATTACCTGGGCCCCTAGTTCAATATCATCTGGAGAGCAAGTTTCCTTGAGGTAAATTCTAACATCCAAATCAGTACAGCAGGGAACATAGGGAAAAAATATTGGCAAACTTTGGAAATTTGTAAGTAACCTGTTGGCCAGCCTCATCATCAGCTTCCTATAAGCAGAGTGTTTCGTTTCATTAGATAAACCAGTTTTTAACATGAATATTTAGGGGGTAATCTTTCATTTGCACCCCAAAGCCAGAAAAAGAAACAGGATCTAAAGCTCTGCTACAGTACAGCAGCCACAGCTACATGAGACTATTCAAAGTTAAATGAAACTTAAACTGTGGTGCCTCAGCCTCACGGAGCCACCCGCCCCGGACTCGGCACACCAGGTGGCACAGACACCGGACGGGGCTGCTCTCCAGTCACGGAGGCCAGGCCGTCGCTGCCCCTGAGACGGCCCAGCACATGGATCGAGTGGGTGGCAGCACGCCCCGTCCCACAGAAAACCGCAGCACCAGGAACGGCACCTGCCACACGGTGTCTGGCAGTAAGTATCGGAATCACTTTCGATGGATGACTCAAGAAAACTGTTCAGACATCACATCCTCCTTCCTCCCTCCCTCTGTGCCACAAAATTAAACCCAGTTCAAGTAAAAATAATTCTGGATTATTACCAGTGGACAGATGCTAGTCATCTAAATATTTCCACTGGAACAACAGGGTATTTTTCTCCCCATCCAATTTTAGTTATCTTTTTTTATTTTATGAAGAAATTTTATTTCTAAAAGGATAAAGTCTCCCCTGACACTCTCTACCCCTCTAAAATGGGGTCCGGCAGCCCTTCCCCGGCACCCTGGGTCCGCACCTCCGCAGGGCGACACTGTGCCAGTCACGCATCGGTCTCCATCACTGCCCCGCTCTCCCGGAGGCGGGGCCAGAACCAGGGGAGGAGCCTGCACAGACAGTGCTCATCAACAGTTGCTAAATGCATACACAAAAGGACAGTACAACTACTTCCTGTGACTTGATTAAAAACAAATATTTGGAAAATCACCAATACATTTTGAAAGCTTATAAATATCAATCATGGACTTACTATTTCTTTTCCCCTGGTTCATCTGAAGCATGGCAATTATTGCAGATTCAATATTGTAATTTTCAGCTTCCAGGTTCTGGACTATCAAATTAAAATCCTATCCAAGAAACAAAGAAACACTTAAAGACTCTGGAAATACTCTTCTACCTCTCTCTACTGCCATAATTTGATAAACAAAATGATGTAACAGTGAGAATTTAGACAAAGTTTCAAGACTTTTTCCATTTAGAAAATGTTGGTGTTCAATAAAGTTGGTCACATGAATAACAGGTTAATATAAATAAATACCCTTTATAAAATGCTTTTACTTGTACAAACATCAGAAAAAAACCCACATGCCCCCTTGGGATTTTGAGCAGTACTGGGTCAAGTCTACAAACGAGAGAGTAACGAATCAACAGCGCTCATTGGGCTGTATCACACGACCCCAGCACATGACAAGTGTCACGGGCCGGTCCCGGCCACGGGGTGCGGGCACGCTGCTGCAGAACGGGCAGGGGACCAGGCACGGCAATGCCGGCGTGGGGGCCGGGCGCTGCGGGGCGGAGATACTAACTGAGCAGCCGGTGGCGCTGCAGACTTTCTGGACAGCGTCCTCCACTTCGTCCTGCAGGTCGTCTTCGAAGTCGACCCCCTTTGTCTTGATCTTTTCTCTTTTATTTGATTCATCTTGATGAAGTATCTGAAACTAAAAGAAATATTAGGAGTAATCATCATGGAACTCTTGCAAACTATGTTCAAATTCTTCAACTAAGGAAGACACTCTAATCTCAAAAACATTGAAATATATAGGAAAAAGATTCCAGAAACAATCTTAAGAGCTATGAGTAGGCTAAATTTCATCCATGCACTGAGATTTCAGTCCACAGCAGAAGTATTAAAGAGAGCAGCCCAAGATATGGATCACTGTCCGGTAAGAATGGCATAAGAGCCCTGGCTGGTGTGACTCGGTGGACTGAGTGCCAGCCTGCGAACCAAAGGGTCGCTGGTTCGATTCCCTGTCAGGGCACATGCCTGGGTTGTGGGCCAGGTCCCCAGTAGGGGGCACATGAGAGGCAACCACACGTTGTTTCTCTCCTCTTTCTCCCTCCTGTCCCTTCTAAAAATAAATAAATAAAATCTGAAAACAAGTCCACAGATTGTTACAGTCAAGTGCCCATAAAAACATCGCTGGTTTCTAGCTCCGGGCTCCCAGCTCTCCGCCCGGCTCCTTCGGAGCTGAGACTCGGAGCTGAGACTACAGAAGCAAACAGAGGCCTCCCTCACATCCGTCTGGAGATGGGCAGGAGCTTCGGAGTTGTCGTTGATCCTCCGGACGCTGTCGTAGTGCTCTCCGTACCGATATGCAATGTGCAGCTCCCGCACGTTGCTCTTATCCGTGCCACGAATCTGGAAGCGAGAGCAGGGGACGCCACTGAGAATCTGGAGGGCGGCAGCCCCCGGAGGGAAAAACCACCTGGACGGCCCAGGGAGCCCAGTCGACAGGCTCTGTGTGAAACGACTGGGAATGAGCGGGTGCGTCCAGAGCGGTTCTGACTCCTCTTTCTCCCACCCGTGCACGTGCGTGTCCATGTGCTTGGTGTGGAAGCACGAGGAAATAAGTCCATGTGAAAACGCACATTTGAAACCCGGGGCAGAGTTCAGAGGTTAAACAGGCGTCAGCCCCTGGGCACTAGCACCTCCCTCAGGGCGGAGGCCCTTGGGGGCGGGGCAGAGGGGGGAGGCCCACAGGCGAGTGCAGACTTGCTTCAGCCCCACTTCCTGCGTCACACGTGTCCACATGGCTCCCAGGGGCACACGCTCCGTCCGTACCCACAGAAAGTACACAGGCTTCCATGTCTCTATTGCTGCATGAGCCCGCCTGTTACTAATGCGAGAGTTCTTACCCACGACAGTAGCAACCAAAGCGGTTTCAATTCCTAAATTTCGTAAGATGTGTCACTGGGGTGGGGGGAAGATGGGGGAGATCCAGTGAATAGTTCCATTATACAGCAAACATATTTATTTTAAAACACATACTTTCAATATTTAGCAATCCATGAAAAAGAGCACTATAAAAATGTATTTGAAAAAATTCTAACTATGCAGAATTATTTTCTACAACTACTTGCATAATTGAGGAGCAAACATAAAGTTATGCTGTCGAAGGCAGAAGCAGCAGGCTACGGTCACTCAGATGACACTGAGTGTGCTTCCCTGCAAGAATAGGGTCATTCTGCTAGATAATCAAATGATTCTGATGGCTTCTGCTTCCCAGCAGTGATTTAACGACACAGAGCTGGGGCGGTGAGGAAGGCGACAGCGTTCTTGGCCTGAAGACCGCCCTCGCAGAGAGCATCGCACCACAGGTGACGCTCCCCCCCACCCCCCGGCGTCGGTGTGCCCAGCGACACCGCCCGGAGAACACACCCCCACAGTGCCCTCCCTGTAAAATTCCTCACCGGCCCATTGAGTGTCTCATTATCTTGCTGTCATTTTGTCTTAAAAGGACATTAGGCCAGACACCAGGGCTGTCTACTACCATTAAGGTGACATTCTGGAGGGCCAGACTGTGAGAGACAAGTCAGACTGGGGACTGCCACGCCGGGGACATGCGGGGGGACAGGGGCTGCCACAGGGCACGTGGAGACGACTGGGGGTTAATGGGAAAGCTTTACACGTTGACAGGGACAGCGGTGGTTACATGACTGTATTTGCCCCAAAAAATACACGCCCGAGAAGGATTAATTTTCCAATATGTTAATTGTATCTCTATAAACTCACCTTTATTCTTAATAAGCAAAGGTTGTGGATAAACAACTTACACGGGAAAATACGAGCTGATGGTACATGAAAACAGTGAGCCAAAGGCCACCGCTGCCTGTGTCATGGTGACACACAGGGACACACGAGTGTGTGCCCACACACACAAGGACATGTCTAGGTGTGCGCAGGTGTGTTTGAAGGGTGTATAAAAACACCGCGATACCAATCTTCCCAGTTACGTATGACTGTCTGCACAGCTGAGAGTGTGTGTGAGTGACGGGGATACACACTACAATGTCAACGGTAACCATCTCCAGGGAATGTGACTCTGGGTGAATTTTATTTGCCTTTATTGGCTTTTCTGAATTTTCAAATTTTTCTATAATTCTTATATTTCAACTTAACTAAAAAAAAAAAGTGAGGCGTGGAGGGGGAGGACTGGCAGAGCCGCATGCCCAGCCTGCAGGAGCGGGGCTGCAAGGTGCAGGCAGCACTCTGAACGTAAGGAGGAAGAGCGCGGGCGGTAGCCTGTACACGCCGTCCCCCAGCCCTCGGCCTTCCATACCGAATGCCGGGTTTGAAAGAGGGAGGTCAGGGCAATTCAGGGTCCCAAAGCGCTGCGCACCCGGGGAGTAAAGGGAAACCACACGGCTCAGCGCCGTGCTCTGCCGTCCAACCGCACACGGGAGGCCTGCTGTGAAACCTCATCTGCTGCGGATGAACCGCGGGAGCCACACACACAGGCAAGCTGACCAGAGAAACGGAACTTGACATCCTAGGCCGTGAAATCAGAACGTCCTGTTTAGCGATGGTTACTAGGGTAAATTTGGTCTGTTCCCCTCCACCTAAAAAACACAAACATATGCGGGACTAGGCATACGTCAAACTACACTTCTGTGCACTGATCCTTTGTTACCACTTAGACATTTTACAGAATTATCGACAGTATTTCTACATTAGGCTCCCTGCCCCGAAACTACCCAATTAACTGAACATTGAATAATGTTCTGGCATTTAAAGGTTTCTGAATTATATACTCCAGACTGCATCTGAACTTGGCACAGGGTAACCCCAAACCACCTCAAGCTTCCGGGGTCTCTGGTCAGGCTCACAGTCCAGGCTACCCTACACGGTACAATAGCAACAGCCACGCCCCACCACTCAGGACACCCCCAAAGCAACTTATGAAGAAGGGCTTAAGATGAACTCTTGAATTGGTGACCTACCTGCCACAGTGGGGCGTTAAGTTGATGAATCACCACATTCAACTGATGATTTCTTGCAAAGGCCACAATTGCATCATTGCCAGCGAATGTACCAGGCTTTGCCAAACTGGCCACTGCATGGAAGCAGGAGAGAAAACTGAAGTCTTTGTAATAAGAAAACCCAAATGCAAGCATGCTTCAGCGCTCATTCAGCTCCACACGGTGAGAAACAAGGGCGTGCTTCGAAAAGGCCCGCCGGCTCTGTCCGGGTCTGGGGTCTGGGTGCCTGAACAGTGTGCAGACTGCTACTCGAGAGCGCACCGATCATTCATAAAAAAGGATTCGTTTACTTATTCCTTCAATACGTATTTGCTGAACGCTTCCTATAAGCCTATCTCTACAAAAGACACAGGAAATGTAACAATAGTGACTGTAATAGTTTGCACTAATGAATGCACATTATGTATTGAGCACGGCTTTCCTCCTCATGGATTAGCACTTTTAATCCTCAAAACGACACCCCAGAGGCATTATCGTGCACCCCATTTTACAGATGAGGAAACCGAGGCACGGAGTAATCTGTAACTGTGCCCGAGCTCACAGAGCCAGTGCACGGCAGAGCTGAGATTACAGCCCGGGCCGCCTGACTCCAAGAGCCTGGCTTCTGGCCGCGCTGTTTCACAGCCCGTCACAGTGGGCCCTGGAGAAGGTCACCATCGGTGGGGGGCGAACAAGAAAACAGGCCCTGTGGCTGTGTGAGTGCTACAGGGAAGGGATGCAGGTAAAGAATCTGGCCTTGCCCAAAGAAAGGTCTGACCTTTGTCCCTGGCCCCTGGGAGATAACCTCTGAACCCTTCAGGTTTCCCAAGTGACAGGAAGGTCTGTGCTATTTGCAGTGGGCTCCTCGCCTCTGACCACATGACATCAGCCAGACCTGGAAACCAGGGAACTAGGCAATCGGTCAATAACGCCCCCACAGTGAAACGGGACACCAAAGTTCGGGGGAGCTTCGGGGCTGACAGTTGTCTGCATCACGCACAGGTTCCAGGAGGACAGTGCATCCTGAGGACAACAGAAGCTTCATGTCTGGAACCTTCCAGACTCTGCCCTTTGGCTAAATTTGACTTATAACCTTGCCGTGTAATAAACTGTAACTGTGAGTATAAGACCCTTCAGTAAATTCTGTGAGCCCTTGTAGCAAATCATCGGACCCGAGAGTGGTTCCAGGAAACCCCACGCTTGCAGACCCAGGTCGGGGTCGTATGCCAGTGAGGCAGAGTGGGGGGAGGTCAGGTGTTACCAGAGATGCTTCTCGGCTTAGACAGCTAAGCTAATTCCCAAGTGACAGGTGGAAGACAGAGACACAGAAGGGAAATGATGTTCCAGGCAGAGACGAGATGGAGAGAGAGGAGAGAGGCAGGCAGGTCCGAGTCTGCAGGAACTCACCATGCTAAGAGAGCAGGGTGGGAGATGAGGGGAGAGAAATAAGAAAATCACGGCTCCCAAAGTGCTCAGGAGTTTGGACTTTACCCTGAAGTCAAGGGGCTGCAGACAGGGGAGAGATGTACTAGACATACACACAGGTCAGTACTCTGCTGCTAAAAGCAAACTGAATGGGTCAATGGACAATGAGACTATTCGAGAGAGCGCTGAACAGATCTAGGCAAACAACCACATGACCACAGAGGCCTGATCTCCTGAGGAGCCAGCAGGAGAGGAAAGAATACGGGGACAGACATGACAGGACTCGATGAATGACCGGGATAGGGAGAGACGGAGAGGAGGCGTCTGCGCACCTGCACAGCTGGAGAAAAGGCACTGCCGATTCTCCAAAGCCACCGTCTGAAGGAAAATAATCCTAAAAGATACAGAAAGATGCGAGGGTAACCAGGTCCCGAAAAGTTAAGTGAGCCATTCATCTATTCACTCAACAAGTATCTTCTGAGTGCCTCCAGCCCCCGCCCTCAAGAATCTCAGAGGAACAAGGCTGACGGACATCCGAAACCCAAAACTATGACACGAGTGACACCGCAGTAAGTCTGGTCTTCAGGCGACACGCAAACAGCACGTGCAGACCTCCGAGGCCCCTCCCTCGCCGCACGGCAGCCAGAGCTCCCTCTCACTCGGAGGCTCCAACTCCTCGTGAAGCGCCAGACAATGATCAGGGACGCGCCGTGACATTTCGAGAAAAGTTTTCCCACTGATACCTAGAGGGACTCACCCTGGACCCAAGTTCCTTGCCCTGTCACACCCCAAAATCTACCAAATGACCTTCACTGAGGATGTTGCAAGTGGAATTTCAAGTCACACACTAAAAACTCTCTTCATCCAAACTATTTTAATTGGATCAATGACACAATTCACTTTCTGCAGCTAAACTACACACCTCGCCCCACAGACCCACATTTAGCCTGTGGGCCGTGGACCACCCGGGAAACCGTGCTGTGTGCCAGGCGAAGGGCGATCCAGGGAGCAGGGCCATCAGCTCAGTGACTGGCAGCACGGACCCACGGGGTGTCTGGATGCTGTGCCCCTTTCACTGCTGGTGCCCAGGGAATGAGTCCGTCCCCTGTGAGTTGCAAATCACTGACAGCTGCCCTCTCCACAGCGAACAGCACAGCCCCCAGGCCACTCCCCAGATGGAATGAATCTTCACAGTCACCTCTGCCTCCCCCTCTCCCGTCCCTCTGCCTCCAGCGAGCCCTGTCAGTCAAACTGCCAGCGGTGTCCTGGTCTGGACCCCTGTCCTCACCCCCAGCAGCTGCCTTGGGGGAGACGCTCTTCCTCGTTCATCCGGCCAGTGCGGAGAGCCTCCCGACTCCTCGCCCTCCCCAGCCCCTCTCCCCATTCCTCCCTGACATGGTCCCCCGAGGAGTGCTCTGGAGCCCAGGAAATACTGTCTCTTCCCGGGTAAGACACAGAGCAGACTGAGTCCCATGATGGAAACATTACTGTAAAACATAAATATATCAGCACCCAGCATAGTACATCCTCAGTAAACACCTGTCAAATTAAAGTTTAAAAGCTCATACGCATTTTCTTGCTAGATATGTGCCTACCAAGGCATCAATTAAAATCACTAAAGATTTGCCCCCAAATAGAACAGGATGTGTTTGGGGTTTTGGTGAGAAATTAAAATAACTTTATTGATTTTTCTGATTATAGAAGTAATACATGATCATTTAAAATCAGGAAATTCTACAGCCCTGGCCAGGCAGCGCAGGTGATGAGAGCACCATCCCAACACACCCAGGCTGTGGGTTCCGTCTCCGGTCAGGGCGCAGACAGGGACCAACCAGCGAATGAGTAAGTAAGGGGAAAAACAAATCAAACTCTCTCTCTCTCTCTCTCTCTCTCGCTCTGCACCCCCCCTCCATCTGTCTCCCTCCCCTCCTATAATCAAAACATAAACATTTAAAAAGTTAAAAAAATGAAATCAGAAGAATCTACAGACACTAATTTAAAATACACATAGACCCATCATCCCCAGATGGCTAACAGTGAAGAACTTATTTTAATTATCTCACTCAATTTAATCTTCCCCAAAGAAGCCTGTAACAGGTGCTATTATTATCTCCCCTTTAGAGGAGTTTAAAGAGAGTAAGTAGGCTTCTGAAATAAGTGGAGTCAAGGATAAACAACCATAAAATGTTTGTCTTTCCAGAATTTTTCTAGTGTGTATATCTTTTAAAAATAGGACCAATCTGCCCTGGCTGGTATAGCTCAGTGGATTGAGCGGGGGCTGCAAACCAGGCATCGCAGGTTCAATTCCTAGTCAGGGCACATGCCTGGGTTGCAGGCCATGGCCCCCAGCAACTGCACATTGATGTTTCTCTCTCTCTCTCTCTCTCTCTCCCCCCCCGCCCCTTCCCTCTCTAAAATAAATAAATAAATAAATAAAAATCTTTAAAAGAAAAAAATAGGACCAATCTACGCACACTACTTTATAGCCTGCATCCCCCAAGTCCATTCACATCATCATCTTTATGAAGGGCGTTCCCATCAAAACCTGCTGGATCCCAACGGCCCGGCATGCGGCCCACCACAGAGCCGACGAGCATGTGCCGAATACACGCCGTCGTTCAGGTAACCAGACCCCCGGCTGGGAGGTGGGGAGGCCGGTGGATTTGGTTACCGGCGCGTTCCTCCCGGAGGATCCGGTGTCCCGCGCGAACCTACCATGTTTCTCAAAGGGGACGTCGTCCTCCACAAAGGGCTCGAAGTCGGCCCGCTGCTTCACCATGTAGTCCACCGTCTCCTGCCGGTGCTTGAGGTGGTTGCGCGAGTGGCCCTCCAACTGATCGCCGAGCGCTCGGAACAGGCAATTGCTGTCAAAACAAAAACGCTGGTCAAAACCTGTCAAAACTTAATTCAGCGCGCCGAAACCAACGCTGGCTCACGCTAGGCCGCCGGTGCACATCTTTCGCAAGGAGGAAAGAGGCAGCCTCAGCTGACGCTCCCTGATCCTCCCCAGACCTGCGGGGAGAGCGCGGGGCAGGTGTCCAACGACAGTGCCTGCGCAGCAAGTGACAAACCAGGACGCTTTCCCCCCTTAGCGGCGGGCTGACGGAGGAAAGGCATCCAACATCCTGGGCCTCAGCTGCTTCGACAGGCGGGGCGGTGATACACGCACTGGGGTCAGGACGCTGCAGGCCACTTCTCAAGGGCTCTGACTCCCAGACGCTCCTCCAAAGTGGTGAGTCACGTCTACGGCCTCTCTCCTGACACGCGTTTCACTACGGAGGCCCAGCTAACTCACGGGTCACCTAGCAGACAGTGTCCGCAAGATGGTAACCTGGCAAGCTCCCAACACAAACAACTGAACTCAGCGTCCTGCTCCGGCCCTAAGAACATGGGGCACTCGGACGAGGTGTGGTGGGTCGCACCGGCCGCGGAGGTCTCCCACCTCCCCGGGTCCTCCCCTCTCGCCCACGGGCCCCACTGCTGCTGCCACTCCTGCCCAGTGAAAACTCTGAACATGATTTTCATTTTGTGTCACTTCCCAAATGAAAATGCTGCTAATAAACTTTAAGAGTTATCATTACTTTCAAACCCCTAGAAGACTTCTACAATAAAGTTCCAAAGTATAGCACAAACACGGACCCAAGAGACACAGAGCCCGAAAAAGACACACACAGCCCGGCATCCTCAGAGCCAAGGAAACAAGCCGTTCTGAAGCCAAACAGTGGCCCAGTTTCACACCAAACTGTCCGCTCTTCCAAACGGAAACCTGTGATACTCTCATTCCAAAACATAAACGTATCACTTCCAGAAGGACTTCAGGCGTAAACGCACAGGAGAAAGAGGCTGTTTTTGTTTTTTCACCTTTCAACTCAGAAAAATGAATTTTCAACAGAAAGTTCTAGAGGCAGGAACCTCTTCAACTGTTTAAGGATTTATACTATTTTTTTTGCAAGGGGGCGAGGAAAAATGTAAAGATGACAGATTGTATAAACCAGAAACCAAGAAGCTTTGCATCAGCCGGAGGCGGAGCCTGGAGCACAGCAGCCCCACAGCGGAGCGAGGAGTCTCCCGCTCAAGTCCAACAACGGCGGTCTCCTCTCCACCACAGGGGAACAGATAAGGAACAGCGCATTCTCAAGTTTAAGCTTTCCTCTCAAACTTTTCTTAAACCTTTAAGCATCTGCCACCGCTAGGTCTATTCTTTAATCTAGCTTAAGAGGTGTAATTTAGCCCAAAATTATCTTTACTTATTTTTACATTTAATATATCCAAAGTCATGGTATTATTCTACAGAAAGGAACATGCTTTCTTAGAACTTTTAGGAACATGGGCAAATGTTCTCCATTTAAGCCAAAAAAGCGGGTATGAAACTACACTGCGTGAGCTCCAGCAGGCTCACCTGCACACCACACACAGACGTGAGCAAAGAAAGAACACCAAAACCACCGCCTAAACTCCTCCCCCCGAGTGTCGGGCACTGCTGTGCACACTCCACCTGCAGTAAGTGTGCTCAGCCCTCACAACTCTGAGCCGGGCACTATTACTATCCCCCCCCGCCCCAACTGGCAACTCGCTCAAGGTCACGTAACTAGGAGGTGGTGGACCCAGGATGCAAACCCAGGCACCAAAATGTCAGCCGTAGTTACTTTGAGGTAGCAGAATTAGAAGTAAAGGTTAAAGTAGATCATTAACACTTTCTATATTTACCAAACTTTCCTGAGCTCGCTAAAAATAATCGAAATGAAAAATCCAGAGAGACAAATCCCCTTTTTCTGACAGTGGCCAGCCCGGGTCCCCTGAGGGAGCCCAGCGCACCCGGACACGCGTGAGAACACGGCGATCACTGCCCAGAGGAGCCCCAGGGCACCCCGCTGTTTCCTGAGGGCACGCCCTCACCCATCACACACCGCGGGGCTCCTCAACCCCCGCACTACTGACGCTTGGGGGTAATTCTTGTTGCGGGGGGGGGGGGTTGTCCTGTTAACTGTGGAATGTTCAGGAGCATCCTTGGCCTCTGCCAACCAGATACCAGTAGCACCGCCACCACCTCCCTCCCCGCCAGCTGTGACAACCACCAAAAATGTCCCCAGACATTGCCAATGTTCCCCAGGGGAGCAGAGTCATCCCACCTTGAGAACCACAGTGCTACTGGGACATATGTAAGGGTCATGCATTTGCACCCACAAAACCAACCAATCACAGAGCAGCAGGTGCGAGTTTTGCGGGCTCCACCATTTGGTGTGAGCCGCTACTGTAAGAAAACCTCAGAGGCTTCTGGGCTGCAGTAATCCTAGTCCACATGCACAAAAAGGGGGTTGGTGGGGGCAGGATCTGTTCTCTTCTTCGAGGTCAGACTACAGCTAGAGGACTGGGTACCATTCTGGTTACTGCATTGTGAGAGAGAAATGTTCAGATGGAATGATACGGGTTTTTTAAAGAATTTATTTTTTGAGCGGGGGAGAGAGGGAGAGAAACACTGATTGGTTACCTCACACACACACACACCCCCAACCAGGGACCTGGTCCACAACCCAGGCATGTGCTGTGACCAGGAATCGAACTGGAGACCATTCAGTTCACAGGCTGGCGCTCAGTCCACTGAGCCACTCCAGCCAGGGCGAAATGATACGGTTTTAAAGTGCATAACTGCAAGAACATAAAGGGCTACTGATGTTCAGATGAAAGATATGTTATACTTGTACAATAATATAAAACTAGAACACTGGAGCTACAGAGACACAGATTTTAGTAAACAAAAGGAAATTTTATAGCTCTGTGGACGCAGACTATATAGACTCTGAATCTCATAAATTTCTGCTGGCCACCCTGAAGAATTCTGTACACCTGCACTGCACAACGTGGTAGCCACGGCCCCGTGTGACTGACTACTCAGCACGTGGCACGTGGTCCATCCAAACTGAGGTGTGCTGTGAGTGTTAAGTGCTGGACTTTGGTCTTTTTTAAATGTAAAATTTTACATTAAAAATTTTTATATTGATTATATGTTGAAATACTTTATAGAATGGCTTAAAACACACATTAAAATAGTTTCACCTGTTTCCCTGTAGTTTTTTAATGTGGCTACTGAAAAGATTTTAAATTACGTACATGGCTTCCACTGAATCTCTGTTGGGCAGCGCTGCCCTCCGTCACTGATCCTCAGGGTGTGGTCCCTGACCAGCGACATCAGCACCCCCCGAGTGCCCGTCTGGAACGGAAATTCTGGAGCTGCCCCAGGCCTGTTGAATCAGCCTGGGGCTGGGACCCAGACATCTAGTCACTCTGAGTGTTGTAGCTGGCCCTCCAGGTAACTCTGCTGCACGCTAACGTTTGAGAAACGCTAGCCTAAAATCTAAACTCTAATAAATCAGTGGTTTTCGATGATGGCTGCACATAAAAATCACCTCTGGACCTTTTAGAAGATTATCAATAAGCAGGCTGCCCTGCCTGAGATTCCGGTGTGGCTGGTCTAGGGCAGAGCCCAGGCGCTGCATTGCTGCCCAAGGTCCCCCCAGGTGACTCTACTGCGTCGCCAGGGTTGAAAACCACCGACCGTGCTAGACACAGACACAGGGCTGCTGTGCGGACGATGCAGGTAACTAACGGGCAGGATGGTGTGTGAATGCCCTTCCATCACTGAGACCCTACAATGACAGAAACAACATAAAAAATAAGATGACTTTTTTTGAGACAGAGCTAAGTGGCTAAAATTAGTGATTCCTTAATGTTTTAATTTTAGAACACTCTCATTAGTTGTGTAATTTAGGGGTACGTGGAGTAAATACAACTGGATATAGTTCATAGGATGCTAATGATGCTTGTACTGCCTAATGCAATTAGAGATTCTTTTTGCATATAGTCAATGATGATTTAAGGACAACATCAAGGTTAAAATATTTCTTTCTTGTTTTGAAATTGAATCCAATTTAATGGGTCCACTTTCTAGACAACGTAACAAATAGGAAAATGGCCCATGATGCATTACAAAGCCCTATAAATAGCTTCCTGGTTAATCTTTGCAAAACCGACTCAACTCATGGAAACATCGGACTCAGAGGACACCAGCTAATTTCTCCCCAAGCACCCGGAGGCCCCAGAGCGCTACAAGGGCCGCACCACCTGCAACGGATATGCGCTCATAGCAAGACGCTCTCTCAGGCTTCTCCACGTTGTAATCAGACCAGAATGGGAAGAAGGAAGAGTGAAGACTGTCAATTATTTTTTGTATTACTGTAACTTTATATCTCCCCAGAGAGCACTCAATAAATATTACTAAAAGAATGTGCTGGCTCCTGCCGGCCCACCACATGCACAGGAGACGCCCTCCACAGCAGTGACCGGGCCCGTCCCCACACAGCCGAGAGCGCTGTGGCACTAAGGGGGGCTGAGCCACGGTCCACCTCATGGAAACCGCAGGGGGAGTGGGCTAGCTTCGTGGAGCCCACACACGAGGCATTATCGTTTTACCTAACACTGTCCGAAGAACAAAGGCCTGGGAAGGGAGAAACACGAGCACTCCAGCCAAGCTGACTGTGGCCTCTACGGCCTCACTGCCCCCCGACTTCTAACACGCACCCTACACCATGTACAACGTGTAGGCTGCTAAAAATAATGTGCTCTGGTGCCTCACATGTGTCACCCCCCGCCCTGGAACGTCCTCCTGGCATGTTCCCCTGTGACCCGGCCTGCACAGGACCCCTCTGAGAGGCCCCAAGCACAGTGTCCGTTCGAGGAGAACCCGCTGAATGAATGAGAAGGCCGCGCTGACCACTTCGGGGAGCATCGGCCGTGTCCTCCTCCGTAGCGCTGCTGTAATCAAGCACTGTTGAGAATACATCAGACCTCATTTATTTATGTAATCCATGCTCAAAGTGCGGCCCAGTGTGGGGGTCTGCAGCTCTGAGCCCCCGTCAGGGCATCCACGAATTCAGCATTGAGATGGCACTTCTCTCTGTCACGCTCACTGTCCCACAAGCGTGCGGTGTTCTGCAGAAGCCACCTGATAGACGGGCCGTCGCTCTGAGCCAATGCAACGTGTTTGTGTAGTCTTGCTTTGAATCTTTCTCTTTTCCTTTCTGAGATAGCAAATATTGCTAGCTATAACCCACATACACAGAAGCTCTTTGGGATCCCCAATAATTTTTAAGAGTGTAAAGGGGTCCTAAGACTACAATGTTTGAGACCCACTCTCAAACATTTCTGATTAGACTAGGAACTCGGTATCTTAGTCTTCAGTGTAGCCCCAGCTCCTTGCTTAACCAACACCTGCTCAGCTAACTACAGGAGAGCACTCTTCGTGTGGTGGGTGGGGAGGTATCACCCCCAGTCTCCCAGAGCACAGGAACGCTCCCTCCAGATCTTGCAACTCCCCGTGGTGTGATTCCTGCTCATAAGCAGCCTTCTGTTGAGTATTTCCATTTCCTGGGCACCCTAACACTGAGAACACCATACCCAGCACAGCAGACACAACCCTAACGCTGAGAACATTGTACCAGAACAGCAGACACAAGCAGTCCAAGCCTGTGCGAGGAACAGCCCCACCCCAACTCCACTACGAAGTATTCAACTGGTGCTCTGATTTACATAGCAGTGTCTTGTACTTTTGAGTTTGCTTAAAATAAGGCCCTGAAAAGTTAATTTAAAACTTTATATCCAAACAACATCAAAGTACTACATGAAAAGCAAGATCCAACAAAGCAAGTCTTTGACTGCAAGGACTCCACTAAGGAAATGCCCCTTTGAGAGGCCCTGGTGAGGGTCTAGCTGGCCTCCCTCTATGATATTTCTATTTTTCATTCATTCAACAAAAATGCACCGAATGCCTCTATGTACTCAGCTGTGCTAAGGTGGTGGTGAATAAAATATAATCAAACTCCAAATCCAGTTAGTTTACAGCACTGAGCACATGTAGGAAAGATGGGGAAGGAAAATCAGCCAGTTCCTAGCGGTCCTGATTAATAACTGTTCTCCTCCCTCCTCCCCTCCCCTCCCCCTTCCATCCAGGCTCCTGTTTCCACATCCCCTTTCCCGAATCCGTTTCTCCTTCCTTTCTCCCACTCTCTCCCTCCCACCCATTTATTCATCCCTAAAAAGGCTGGACCTAGATTCCATTCCAAACCCCAAGGAAGCTTGGGTAAGCACCTCTGCTTACAGTGGAGGCCCATGGGAATAAGTAGAGAAGTTGCCTTCAGCCAAAAACAGGCTTTCACAGACCTAATTTCCCAAAAGGGGGCAGGAGGACCCAAATGTAAGGGTTCACAGGAGGCAAAGTGTTATGCCAAGTGAGGCCTACACCTCTATGACCGTCATTTTGTCCGCTTTACGTGCGGTCCCGCTCTTCAAGGGACTGGCTGCATCTCACCCCTGCAGGACTCAGCTTAAATGTCACCTTTCAAAGAGGTATTCCTGCACACCGAACTGAAGAGCACCTGCGCCGGTATTCTCTCTCCGGTAACGACTGGAGTGGGGAGGCAGAATGTGAGATTACTCGAGCGTCGCCTGGGAGGGGCCTCGCCGTCTCGCCCGCCACTGGACCCCCAGTCCTGGGGAGCGGGTGGGGAGCGGCTGGCTCTCAGGGCCGCCGAAATGAGTGGGCGGGCGACGGTCGCCTAGCCCGGCGCGTCCCCGGGCGCCGCCCCCCCCCCACCCTCAGCTCTCCCGGGCCCGCCTCACCCGTCCCCCGGCACCTCCCGCAGCTTCAGCCCCAGGGCCTGCAGCTGGTTAGCGAAGCTCACGAACTCCTCCTCGCAGCCGCCGCCGCCGCCGCCGGACTCAGGCCGGTTCCGCCGCTCCTTGGCCAGGGCCCGGCGGGCCGCCCGCTCGTCCCGCTTGCGCTCGGCCTCGGCTTTCCGGCCGCCGCTGCCCGGCCGGCTCTTCGCCGCCTGCTTTCGGGACATGGCCTTGGCCCCGCGGCCCGCAGCAGCGGGAGGAAGAGCCGCAGGACCGCGGGGCGGCCACTGTGGTGCACAGAACGGGAAGCGCAGCGGCCGAAGGAGCCCAGCGACGGCGACGCGGTCGTCACGGCTGCGCCGACGCCAGGCACTCTGGTCACGTGGCAGAACCCCGCCCCCTCCGCGGTGCTTGATGATCATAGAGATCTCTCCTGGGCGGGCTAGACAGGCACGCATCTTTGTTTGCGCTGCTCTTCCCCCTAGCGGTGGGTAGTACTCCAAATGAGGAGCCCGGGCGTTCTGGGAGCATAGCAGGAAAAAGATAAGCCGGGGTGGGATGAGAGCTGCGGCAAAAGCGAGGAAAGAATGGAAACTAAAAATTTTAACTCTAGCTGTGAGCGTATAGTTAGGAGAGGCGCCTTCATATTCTTGTTTAATTATCCCAAGTTACAGGAATCTGAGAGGTTAGCTAAGTTCAGGAAGATCACACGGCTCAGACACAGAACTTTGCCCTGGTTTCAGAGCTGTACACTTTGTTTATCTACCCCGCCCTTCTCAGCCTCTCTAGTTTCCCTCATAACTCAAGGGAGAGGTGCCTTTGTCCAAAACCGCTGGCTCCTCTGGTCACCTTGATTCCGCCCAGGGCGAACAACCTGGGTTTGTCTGGACCGAGGGTCTTCCTGGGACGCAGGCGTACCAGGATAGTCAGTCACCCTATTCCACACCCACCTGCTCTGGAAGCCGACTCCATCAGTAAGGGCCTCTACTCCCTCATTCCAGCTTCTCTTTCTTAACGGTCTCTTCCCATCACGATGCCACCGTCTCCTCCTCTTGGCCATCTAAGCAGTCTTTGTCACCATTCCTGGAGAGGTGTCTGATGTCTGCCCTTAACGATCTCATTTTCTCATTCCACTTACATGTTGCTCTTTGGCAAAAGCGTCCACTTCCTCAGTTTTGATGAGCATTTGTATTTATTTCTGATGTGTAAACAACCCCCATTTCAGGCCCTGTGCTAGGTGCCGGGTGTCACTCTGAACCAAAGAGACATGGCAATTGTCCTCAGAAAGCCCACATTCTAATGGGACATAGAGCCAACGGCACGGCAATCACAATAATATTCAAATGCTATCAAGGAGGAGCTACAGGGCGCTGTAAGGAAAAGTGAGCGAAAAATGCAAAAAGCCTTCCCAGAAGAGCTGAGTTCTAAGCAGAAGCTTAAAGGATGAGTAGGACTTGGCCAAGCTAAGAAATGTCCGAGCAAAGGGCGTTGTGTCTCCAACACCGGAGCTCAGTTCAGAGGAACTGGAGGGAGTGCGGTCTAACGGGCCGCAGGGCGTGGACGGTGAGGCAGGAAGTGGAAGAAAGGCTCAGCACCAGACAACCTCCTCGGATGTATGGAAGGGCTTTACTCCAGGTCCTCAGATCCTGAAGGGTTTTAATCAGGGAAATGACCTGCTCAGGTTTCTGTTTAGAAATATGTCTTTGGCCGTAGAGGGGAGAATAGGTTAAAAGTGGGATGCCAGGTAGCAGGCTCCTCTCAGTGTCCAAAGACAGGTGGCAGGGAGTGGGATGAAGGGGAAGAGGAGGAGACTGGAAAGGCAGATTCACACGTTATGAAACGGGATCGGACTGGGTTGTCGTGGGATGCACTGCACTGGAGTTCCTGCGAGTCTTTCTCTGCGGACCCTGCTTTGATTCTCAGGAAGGAAGAGCAAGGATTGTGCCCGGCTCTGACTTTTCTTGCACGGACATTCCAAAGCCTGCACTGACCCCTCTGCTTGGATTTTGTAAAGTTGGGAGGCAGCGCTAGGAATGGAAAATCCTTGCATGGGATGGCAGTGACCCTAAGTCTGGTCCAGGTCTGTGATTGACTGACTCCATGATCTTGGGTTAGCTATTTAACCTTCCTAGTTTCCGCTCCTCACCTGTCAAATGGGAACAATAACAATGAAGGCCAAATACAATAGTAAAGATAATAATGACAAACTTCTATGGTGTTTACTATGTACCAGGCACCATTCTCATTGCTTTACAAACACTATCTTGTTCATCATTACAGCAACCCAATGAAACATGTATTATTTTTAATATCTACTTCATAGAGGAGAAAACTGAGGCACAGAGAGGTTAGGTAACTTTCCCAAAGTCACACAGCTAGCGGGCAGCAGAACCAGGATTTGAAGCCAGGCCATCTGCCTCCAGAGTATATGCTCTTGACCACTGTGTTATACTACACATGTGATTGGTCATAAACTGCAAAGAACTCTACATCATACAAGAGTGTGTTTCATTACTAACTCTCATATGCTTCCCATGTGTGTCACTGATACAGCCTTTCTACCATCCCTATGGTCCCAATACCACTCTCACCTGATTTCCTACTTACCTCCCTCTGCGTCAGACCAGATCATCAAGATTGTAGAGCCCGATGGGCCTGCGTTTCCACCCTTTCACCTTACGCGAGTTACTTAACCTCTGAACCTCAGTCTTCGATTCGGCAAAATGACCACGGTGACAGAAGATCAGGTGGGAGAGTTATAAAGATTAAATAAAAATGCAAAGCCCCAGGCCCCTAGTAACTAGCAGCCTAACGCAGCCCTTTGAAGCATCCCACCGGTTGTGGAGGGTTCCGGAGCTCGGGGTAAACACTGCCACTGCAGACTTCAGAAACCGGGGAGAACGGTTTGCCACCACAACACTGGAAATGCAGAACGCGTGAAAGTAGCCACAGAAAAGCTTGCCCTTCTTGGAGACATCTTTCCTTGCGTGAGCCCTCGGCCTGCCAGCCCATGCCTGGAATTTCGAATGCCCTTCTCCCAGCTGGGCATGTGTTAGACCACGTCTCCCTCTGTGTGTCAATCAATGCTGCCTATACATCAGATCTAAAGGCCACAGCAGAGGAATACTTGTGAATTACCCGGGTGTTTTACCAACTTCACCAGAGTTCATTTAAAAAAAAAATCACCAAACCTCATTGTGTGGCACTTAGTACAAATTGTTTTTTTAAAAAGTTACTAGGAGAATTTTAGTGAAGAAGTGCAGCCTCGGGACGTATTATCAAGGCTGCGGGGAAACGAGAGCTCTCCTACACTGCTGTTGGGAGGTAAACTGGTCTGGCCACTTTGGAGGGCAATCGGGCCGTCTCTGGTGACACTCTAGAAGCCCAGTGACCCAGAAATACCCCATCTCGTCATCTATCCTAAACACCTTGTACACATGCCCTCACAGGTATGTCCAAGGATGCTTAAGGCTTGATGGGGTATGAAAGCAAATAATTAAAAACCATGCAAATATCCATCAATAGGAAAACGGCTTCTTAAATTATGGACCAGGCATTTATGAAATAGTCTGCAGCAGCTTCAAAGGTGGAGGTGGAGGGGAAACGAGGTAGGCCTACGGGAACTCACGCGGATAGCTTCCCTAGACACGCGGCTGGACCGAAACATGTTCGGCAGAGTGAGCCGTTCCGGGCAGCCTTCGTGTAAAACAGAACAACAACATAAAACAGAAGAACTGCGTGTTTTCAACAGGTATGTGTGTGCACTTAAATAGTAGGAAATGGTCTGGAAAGATAAAGCCCAAATCGGTAAGAGTGAGGAGGGAGGAAAGAGTGAATGTGACCTTATCTTTATCTGTAAATCTTTTTAATGAGGGCAAGGTAATTGTGTATTGTGTGTTATGATTAATAAAATATTTTAGTAGATGAACAAAATCCAGTCCTTCTTTCCCATTGAAGCCCTATAGCATTGGGGGGGGGGGGGACCTGCTTTATCAGCTCACTTGAATGTGTAATGAGCATATTGCTTTTCCTGAAAAGTTGCTATTACAACTTTTATTAGACTCAGTGGCCAAAGGACTTCCTCCTGGCCTGAGAGCCGTTTCGGCCACAGCAGCTCTTGCCAAATAACAGAAGAAATCATCACGGGCTCTCCCCTCACCATTTGTGTTCCTCAGGCAGTGGGAGCTTTATTAAATTCCCACCACATCCAACATCTCTCTGCGAGCCGGCGTCTTCTGAAATCCTGTTACTAACTTCTCCCCGCTCCATGCTCTCCCACTGTAATAATCTCAGCCCTGCGACGTACCCTCTTTGAAGGAGACATTCGACTTTGACATTGACCGAATATGGACAACTAGAGCTAACATAAGGGAACTCCCCGTAGGAATGCCGAGCTCCCGTGGTTCACGGATGGGTCCTATTTAAGACGAAGGAAAGCAGTGCGCTGGGTAAGTTGTTACAGCTTCTTTCCAGGTGGCCACGGTAGCTCCGCTACCACCAGCCACTTTGGCTTGACCGGCTTGACTGGAGCAGACACTTCAGCAGACCGTAAAACCGCAAACTTTTACACATGCAGTCCTTACTCCTCTGGGGCCGTTGGTATGCTCTGGAAACACCCCATGTTGGTATGCTCTAGAAACACCCCATGTTGGTATGCTCCAGAAACACCCCATGTTGGTATGCTCTAGAAACACCCCATGTTGGTATGCTCCAGAAACAGAGGGGATGTCTAACCTCTGGAGGATCTCAAATAAAGAATGGATTCTTTGTTAATAAATGACCGGTCTCGATCCCACTTCTATATGATCAAAGTTCCTGGACATTCAAAATCCACCTCCGGGGAAGCTCGAGGCAACAATGCAGCTGATCAAGCGGCGGGGACGGCTGCCTGGAAATCTGTGAAACCCAAGGCCTTCGTCACCAATGTTAATTACTTCCCAAAGGAATATGTAGAACTCATCATTAAGGATGCTCAATCTAGGGCACCGTACGAGGTAAAACTTGACTGGACTGATGATGGTTGCAGTCTCAGTCCACTGACTAATTTACGGTGTGGCCCGCATAAGACCCCTATCCTGTGAGCGTCCATTAAAAGACCCCTGATAGAAATGGCTCATCGGGTGGCCCACGGGGCAGCTGATAAACTCGTAAGTTTCATGGGTTAATGCTGGTGGGAAGGGAGTTCACGGGCCATCAAAGAGGCACAATTGACTTGTACTATTGTGTGCCCTAAGTACAATCCAGAAGAGACTGTCCATACCGCCCCTGGGCATTCTGACTTGTCTACCGGACCTCTCAATGCATGGCAAAGAGATTTTATCCAGCTGCCCCCTTCCTAAGTGTGTAAATTTGTCCATGTCATGGTTTGCATGTTTTCTCATTGGCTTGAAGCATTCCTTTGCCCACAAGCCACTGCTTTGGCAATTGCAAAAATATTATTAGAAAAGGTTGGCCCTGGCTGGTGTGGCTAAGTGGACTGAGTGCCGACCTGGAAACCAAAGGGTCGTGGGTTCAATTATCAGTCAGGTCACATGCCTGGGTTGCAGGCCAGATCCCCAGTAGGGGGCGTGTGAGAGGCAACCACACATTGATGTTTCTCTCCCTCTCTTACTCCCTTCCCCTCTCTCTAAAAATAAATAAATGAAATCTAAAAAAGAAAAAAGAAAAGATCATACCCATGTGGAGCATACCCTCAGAGCCACATAGTGACTGGGAATGCAGAGGGGTTGGCAAAAGTAAGTTTACAGTTATGAGTACACAAAACACACAGTTTATTCTTGTATTATTATTTCTTTATTTATTAATTATTGAATTATTATTATTATTATTTTCCTCCTCTTGCCCACCCCTGTACTTTACCAGCCACATTGTAAAACAAGTCTGTGAGGTTTGGCCTGTTCTACAGCATTTTCATTGTGCTTATGTCCCTCAGGCCTCAGACTGATAGAACAAATGTATTAAAACTCAATTGGCAACATTTCTGGAGCCCTTACAATTAGCTTGGCCTAAAGCACCTCCTCTAGACCTTTCGAACCAGGGAGCTGCTCCATGTGGGAAACACAAACCATCATTCTTTGACATGATTAAATCCCAGCCGCCCCATGCGTTTGGCCCTGCCTGGTTTGTAGTCAGCTAACTAAAGGAGGCATGCTTCATGACTGCAAAGGAGTAGTCAGAGACTTAGACAGAAACCACACCCTGGTAGAACAATCTTTCCACAGAATGCTCCCAGGAGATAGGGCAACAAACACCATGATCTACACCAGGTGATTTTTGTCTCCCAGGGAAGACACCTTCACAGATATCCATCGCCACCTCGATGGAAAGGACCACGTCGGGTACTCTTAACTGATCCTTGTGTCGCAGAACTTAACTGTGTTGACCCTTGGATTCATGTGTTCCACCTAAAGAAGGCTCCGGCTGGACCTCTGAACTGCCTGGGGAATTAAAACTAAAACTAACGAGGAAGTCAGGCAGGTGATGTCTGACTGTGATGGCCTCCCTGAGGTTCAGGGCCACGTACCCTGCTCCGACCTCATTACAGATCCTCTCCAGGATGGACCTGCTCCATCATGCTGATACACTTATCGAGCCTCTTGGATACCTAATAATTCGACATGCTTGACAATTTTGTAATTACCTAGATTGATATGCACATTGTCCATGAGGTTTTTGGAATATTATGGTGAATTGCTCTTCTTAGGCCTATTGTCTTGCTAAAGAAGGTCCACTAATTAGCGGGTGGTTTGGGAATACCCCTGAGCCACTTCCTGTATTATGTCTGAAATGGAGACTAGACGGTACTTTGTTAAAAACCTGTTTAATTGTAGCTTGGAGTCTTTTCCTCTGCTGAGGGCAATTCTCTTGGCAAATAGGAAAATAATGTTTTAGTGGACTATTCCCAAAATGTAGCAACTGGGGAAAAATCTCTTTGAATGCTGGGTGTGTCTCCAAAGAGCAAGATGGGCCAGATCTAAAGATGCCCCCTAGTTGTACCTGCGCCCCATTTCTTCCTGGTGCCTAGAGCTACAGCAGAGTTCCAGTCCCGCCTCAAAACTGCCAAAATAGCCTTAAGACTATTTGGTGGGGTCTCTGTACTTTGTTTCTTGGCTGATAGCCCCCAAAGACCTTCCTCAAAAGAAGGTCTTTGAACTGGACCAAACCCCAGATAGCTCAAGGTCTCTACAAAGAGCATTTGAAACTTGCTACAGGAATGACATTTTTCTTATTGATAGCCTCAGAAATCATTTATGTGTAGCCAAGCTTAGCGTTCTGCTGCCAACGCCAATCAAAACTCTTTGTAAGTAATTTATGCAAACTTTTGTTTTTTTTTTCTTTTTCCTCTAAAACCCCTGACTTTTGTTCCCTAGTGGGCCCTATTTGGGTTGCTACTCATGTCTGTGTACTTGAACTTGCAGTTCTTTGAGTCCAAGTAAAGGCTTTTGCTTGATTGGCATCTTGCTCGCTTGCCTCCCTCACCCTATTGCCCTCAGATGAGTCTTTTTTTTTTATTTTCAATTTGCTCATCCTGTGAGGATGGGGCTTTCGAAACAAAATTAAATATTTACTAAGGTGTGTCCAAACCATCACAGACTATATGATACTAGAATTTGAACTAATGATACGTCACTCTATTTAATGGGCAGAGAGGACACAGGAAGACGTCAAACACTCAAGACAAAGATCATCGCCTCACCCAGCACCCAGCCCCACTCCACAAGTTCACTTGGGCAAAGTGGGTGTTCTGTGCAGACGGTTGACGGGCAGAGTCTCTGAGAAGGACAAGTTCAGAGTGGGAGTGTCTAGTACCAAGGCCAAGTCTTTGATGTCATTATTTGTACCTCATGTTCTAAAAATGCAACATGGTTTGATTATCTTCTGGGACAGTCTCCTAGTAGGCCACAGAGAAGAATGTTATCAACAAAAGTCATCTCTCCCCCTCTCCCCCTCTCCCCTATCTCGGTCATTCTGTGTTTCTATGTCTGTTGTTATTGTTCTTGTGTGAGTGTGTGTGTGTGTGTGTGTGTGTGTGTGTGTGTGTGTGCACATGAATACACATACAGAGGTTTGTCACTCTTTGTCTCTTTCCCACTTATGGCTCTTGCTGCTGCTGGTGGCTGGCCCTCCTGTGTGCCTCTATCTGTTCCGCTTTCTCTCCCCGGTTTCACCTCCTTTCTCTGGATTCCCAGCACCCCTTTCATCTCCTCCACTTCGCAGATGGCGGGCTGAAAAGAAAAGCGTTTGGAGTGCCCAGATTGAATTGAGTCCAAATCCCACTTCTGTCGCTTACAACCTATGTGACCAAGAGCATTTTCCACAACCTTCCCCAGCTCCGGTCCCTCACCTGAAAAACGAGAGCGGTCATGGCTTCTCCTCAGAATGATTCCGAGGCGTTGATATCGTGACCCTGGTCCAGGGAATAGGAGCCCCCTCCTCCTCTCCCCGCCACTTCTCTCTTTGACCTGCCTCGCCGCTGCCCGTCCTCTCCACTGTGCCTTGAAGGCTACACCACTGGGTTATGCTCCATATAGGAATCGCGTGTATATGTAAAATGAACAGGTTCACATCCTCCACGGTTACTTTTCCTGGCAACTAAACAGAACATTTTGCACTGCTCCCTAGGGGAAGAAAACACATCAGTTTCTATTTTCATAGGACGCTGACTTGATTTTTCCATTTCTTCAGTGGCCCTTGACTTGGGGAAAGGTCATGGGGTGTGGGCTGGGGGCTCCGATTCCTGACCTGGACACTCGTGCTCGTTCAATGACTTGGCTAGTCCTCGAGTGACAGGACTTATCTTTCCATCTCCATAACGTTGTCTTTGTTTGGTGTCCGTTGGTACAATCATCTGTCTGCGTAAACGACCTGGGCCTGCACCATCAGCACCTGTGCCAGGCCCCGCCCTGCCGCGCAGGTGACAGCCCGGCAAGGGGCAGAGCCCTGTGCTCACCAGGGGGCAGCAGAAAGGCCACGCTCTGTCCTTCCTCTCAGACGCTCCCGTGGAAACTCTTCTGGCGTGAAAAATGCACTGTGTTCATGCTGCAAGGGTTTAAAAGACATTAGAGAATTAAAAAAAGGAAAAATGTGCTCATAATCCCACCCTCAGAAATAGTGATTATTGTCTTTTTGGTGTATTAGGTCAAACCGTATGAGATGGCTGATATAGTTGGTCATTTTTAACCTGAAAATGTGGTAATTTCATGGGATTTAACCTAATATTTTCTCCCACCTTTTCACTACAATGAACATAAATGCATTTTTTAAAGATTTGTGTTTGTTTATTTTTAGACAGAGGGGAAGGAAGGGAGAAAGAGAGGGAGAGACACACCGGTGTGTGGTTGTCTCCTGTGCGCCCTCCACCAGGGGGACCTGGCCGGCAACCCAGGCCTGTGCCCTGACATAAATGCACTTTCAATTACAAAATTGAAGCAGGCTTATATGTGTATGTGTGTGCTATCTTTAATGCCTGCCTTTTCATATAAAACATTAGTGATTACAAATATGTGTAAGGAGTGATGTCATAGACGCTAGTATGCGTAACAGTTTCCTTGGGAAGTAAGATGTCACACAAACAACTGGAGCCCCCCGCACCCTCTTCCCCAACAGTCACCCCCTCCCTAGCCCCTCGCGGTAACCACCTCACACATCTGCTGTTTATCATGCGTAGGTTTGTCCCGCTACACAATATGCAGGGTTGTGCATCGTTTTTAACTTAACAACACCAAATGACACAAAAAGTGGCCATATTCTATGATGTTTAGTGCTTATTAAACATTATCATATTTTTAACTAGCTATCCATGCTGACGCCTGTAGCTTTTGTTGACTCATTTTCAATGTTTTGTTATTCAATGCTCAGGTTTGCTGTCCGTCTTTCTCCACGAGACTCAGTTCCTTCATGCTGGGGACTGTGTCCTAGTTATCTGCAGCTTGAGAGGCTCTGGAATGGGTGTGGAGTGGAGCAGGCGAGCGCAGGAGGTGAGAGACCAGTGCGCTGGACAGCAAGCCCAGCGTCCTTTGCGAGCTGCCCGAGGCAGAGAGCACTGATGAGAAGAAGGGTCTCCTGCCTGGGAGAAGCAGATGTCACGGCTGGACACTCCGTCATGGTATCACCCTCCGTGCCAGATTAGGGGGCCGGTAGGGTGTCCAGTCCAGAACTGTAGGGGAGGGGCCAGAGTGAGGGGAGAGCTTCTAAACTGCCCCAAGCCCATTGCTGGAAGATGAGTCCATCCCTTTTGCAAGCACCACCAAAACCCACATTTCCAGATAAAGGCATTGACATGTTCTTAGGATTTTTTTCATATATTTACCTCCATGCTTTTCAGACAATTAAAGTTCATAATTGGTAGGAAATGGCAGGGCTGGTGCCTTAACACACAGACAACCAAAAGAAATTCCTCTAGTAGTCCAGTCTTCCCAACCCTGAGGAGTTTAAAGCGTACCCGTAAACTGAGCTGCAAAGCACAGGGTCAGCAACCCACCGCAGGCCCGGTGAGGCGGCATTCTGCAAGGGTGCCGGGCTCCGGAGTCAGGCACAGCCGAGTTCGAGTCCTGGCCCTGCCCCTTCTGGGATGTGTGTGTGACCCTGGACCAGTTCGCCAACCTCAATCAATTTCTGCCTCTTTATCTGCAAACTGGAGACACAAATGCCCTCCTTGCAAGTTGATGGGTTTCAACTGCCTGGTTTACTGCCTGCTGCACATTCTATAAATTGAGCAACTTTTATGAGCCAGCCACTGTGGCCGGGAGCGGCCTTTGACTATGGAACCTGAACCCACGTGGTGGCTGAGCGAGAATGAAAACTCCTCATGGTCACAAAAAGCCAAAAGCTCACCGTCCCTGCTGTCCCGTGCAGCAGCCGGGAATTGCCGCTCACAGCCCTTCCCAGAACACGTCTGTCCCTTGAAGAAGGCACGTGGCCGACATCCCAGGAACCGCCTGTGGTTCTGCGTTTGTTTCTCGTCTCTGAGAAGAGGGAGGGGAGAAAGGGGAGTGGGTCAGCAAAGTCCAGGAGAGACTCAGACCCAGAGACGAGATCTTCCCAATAAAGTAGGATGTTTCAGGTTCCTGTGAAATCTCCAGGTGCAACAGCGCAAACTCAAAAGCATCCTGGAAGGAGGTGAGGTCTGCAGGTCTCACCGTACCAGGCAAACATCCTCCCTCCCTCCCTCTCTCTCTCTCTCTCTCCCCCCCTCTTCCTCCCTCTCTCTCTCTCTCTCTCTCCCTCCCTCTCTCTCTCTCTTCCCCTCCCTCTCTCTCTCTCTCTCTCTCTCTCTCTCTCTCTCTCCCCCTCTCTCTCCCTCCCTCTCTCTCTCTCTCTCTCTCTCCCCCCCTCTTCCTCCCTCTCTCTCTCTCTCTCTCTCCCTCCCTCTCTCTCTCTCTTCCCCTCCCTCTCTCTCTCTCTCTCTCTCTCTCCCTCCCTCTCTCTCTCTCTCTCTCTTCCTCTCTTGCTCTGTTCAGTTGGAAGAGGAATTGGGGTCAAAATGACCCTTTTAGGGGGTAGATTTATTCAAAGAAATGAGCATATCTTTTTTGTATTCACCATTCTTAACGTCACACACATACTTTACTTAAATTAGCCTTTGTTTTAACTTACACAGCTGGAGCCACTGGGGTTTCTCCATTTTGCTGGTGAAAAATGCCACGTTCTGTATGGTGACAGAAAGTCACTAGAACTGTGGTGATGATTGCTTCGTAAGGTGTATACGTGTAAAGTGACTGTGTTGCACATGTGAAACTAATATGATATTTATGCCAACCACACTTCAATTTTTGTAAAATGGGTCACACTTTAAAAATGTGTGTGCCATTTGATGCCTAACCTCAAAAATAAGTATTGTGGCATTTGTTATAAAAATAAGTATTCTGGCAATAAAGTGGTAAACAGCCTAAATGCTTCTCAAATAAACGAGGATGCCACCATACCATAGAATAACCTGCAGCCATTCCAAATAGTCTTGCTGAAGACGATCCATCCAATGAACTGAAAGGGAGTAATGTGCACCGTGTGTCAGGAGGGGAAAGAAGCAGTTTGCAGAGACGGTATCATCCCGTTTCTGTAAACAAACAGAACGGGACACGGGGGAAACACAGAATGAAAGCACAGATGTCAAAGTCTAAGTGGGTTTCTTCTGGGAACTTGGAAATGGAGGTGACTTTTATTTTCTTCGTTTGCATCGTTGCATGTTTGCATTCTTCTAAATTTTGGATGTCGAAGTTGTATTACAATGGTTATAAGAGAAAGTGCCCCCAAGGACGGGAATGGTTCTTGGAATGCCTGGGTCTGAGCTCCACCCTGCGCCCTAAAGCTTCCCCCAGCCCTGGAGCCCTCAGCACCAGCGCCGGAGCAGGCTTCTGTGGGGAGGACCAAATGCTCCACTCTTTAGCAGCAAATCCTGACTTCGATTCACTCCAGGCATGTCACTTGTGACAGTATCTAAGTATACTCATTAGTATCAGAATGGGGTAGCTGTTATACTCATTGGGTTGGCTTGCCCAAAAAGAACATCAAAGAGTAAGAACTCAAAATTTTTATTAAAGAATCTCCTTGGGGACATTCATGCTTACAGCTGTGACATTGGCATTGCTGTGGCATCAGGAATTTGAGATGGGCTGGCCCTCATGTGGATGGCTGGGTCATTTTATTTATAGGCTAAAGAAAGCTGCCAGTGCTTTGTGGTGAACCTAGAACCTGCCCTTGGCCCCCTCTAAGTGAGACAGAAAGGACAAGTCCACCCCGGCACCTTGACCCACTGTGAATCTATTCTCTGCTCTTTTTATCATTTATCTAGTTCAGATTTGCAGTCATAAAGCGGGTGCCAGGCCGGTCTCCTTGCTGAGCAACGGTAGTTTGGTAGTTTACAAACGGTAGGGGGAGCGATGCATTTGGTAGCAGATCAAGTGAAGATGCAAAAATGTCAAGAAGTAATATGACACCCCCCTTTCCCAACTCACAGTGAGATCTTCCCTCCAGCTCTAACATTACCACCTACAGGAAGCCTTCGGGGTTTCACAACTTACCCTTAGACCCAGGACTATCATCTCTCTATCCTCACACCAGGCCCTGGCATGAGAAAGAGCCCATGAATGAAAGGATGAATGAGTATGAATGAATGAATGAATGGATGAATGAGTGAATGGCTGACTCATATGTGAGTACGTGAATGTGAGAAGGAATAAATGAACACCTCCCTCTGACAGCACTTTGTAGATGTGCCTACTCACGCATTTCACAAAAATGTACTGGGGATTCGCTGTGTGCCAGGCTCTGTGATGGGCACTGGGACACAAAGACAGACAAGCTTCCGGCTCTCAGGGAGCTTATATTCTAGTAAGGGAGAAAGTCAATCTGCCAGGAAACCAGTATGTGCCTGATTTCAGATGGCGGTGGTGCTATGCGGAAAACACACAAGATCACATGAAATAGAGTGCCTGGGGGTGCAGGGTGGCTGGAAGATAAGGGGAGCAGGGGAGACCCCTGTGAGAAAGTAGCATTTAAGTTCTGACTTTGAAGAACTTAGGAAAGAACTTGTTTTCAAGTGCTTCCTTAGCTTATTTCAAGCACTTTATTCTTAAAAATAAAATTTCAAGGACACGCCTGACATCGTCTTTTCCTTGACAGTGGGAGCTGTATCTCATCCATCACTGTTAGCTGGCAGGGCACAGTGACAAGCGCATGAAATTTGCAGCCGGACTCCCCAGGTTCAAATCCTGTCTCCATCACTTACTGTCAAAAATCCATGCTTCCTCTCCCACAGTGTGAAGTTGTTGCTTAAAGACAGATGCCCAACCATAGATTCCATTTTCCAGTCCCTCTTACACCCAGGTGTGGCCAAGGACAAGTTTTTGGCCACTGAGATAAGAGCAGAAGTGATGTGTAGCGCTTCCAGGGCTGGGTCACTGAGTCACCTTACAGAGAAAAGCCACCCCTTTACCAGGAATGAATGCCCTTATTTGACCGTTCAGTAAGGGGAGGGGCAAACCTTGATTGTGTTCAACTTCTGAAATGTTTAGGGTATATTTGTTATGACATCTAGCATTATTGCACGAACTAATACAAACTTAACGTGTGAAAACTGAATGTGTCCTACATTGCCTACTCAAAGTGCTGCTGGCTGTACAGAACTGAGTACAGAGCTCTGAATCCTATTAAATCACCCTCACGTTATTTTATTCCCATTCCCCATCTTGCCTTTCCAGAAGGGGGTGGTTTTTACTCTACTAGTTATTTATTTCTTGGAAGGTTAGTGACGATAGGAAGAGGCATACTAAGCCCCCTAGGGCCTTGCAGACTCGAGTTACCAAAATTTGTTTAATTGTCTGGGGATATAGGAGGAGAGAGTCTTGCTCAACTAAGTAATCTCCCCTCCTCCTTGAGCTCAGAGTTTGCAGTGGAACTTAAAGATCAAGACTTTTCCAGGATATAAAACATCTTTTCTCTTCCTCCCTCTTCCTCCAGGACAGTTCTGTAGGGAAACCCCTGCAAGGCTTTTAGTTCTCAGGCATCGAAGAGGGGACAAGAGAACCGCATGCTTCATGCTTTCCCCCACTTTAACATGAGATAATGCGTACAAAGCTCCCAGCACAGCACATGGCACATGGCAGGAACTTGACAGAGGGGCCTGGCCTCCCTCCTGCTCGCCAGTTCCTGTTAGCTCACTGTCAAGTATGACGCAACTGACAGCTCGTCTCCATTCCGGTGTTCCGTCTGGGACTGTGATTAACCCTCAACGAGACATCCTCTACCTATTGTGTGCCCGTCTTCGACAGCTCGCGCCTTTCTGACCCCCTGCCCTTTTTAAGATTTTCCTGTGGACTCATCTTACAGTTCACTGCTGTGAATTCTTTCGTTTGCTCTATCTAATCTGATGTCTTGCATTCTCCATTGTATGTCTTATAGTTTTCAGTTCCAGCTTTTCTGTCTGGCTCTCCTTCCAATCTGCTGTGTCATGTTTAGCACTTTCTGCTTTCTGACACCATTTTTCGGCTCAGTGTGTATCTGCTGGAACGTGGCAAGTGCGATGGTTTCATTGTCGGTCACCCGTCAGCCTAACAACAGCGGTTCCCCGGGGTCCGTTTCTGCTGACTCTTGCTTGCAGCGTCTCGCTTTTTGGGGTGCTGCTTATCTTTCATTGCTTATTGGATACTGTATTTTTAAGCCTATTCATTAAAATTGCTCGAGGCCTAAGAAGATGTTATGTTCTTCCAAAGAGGATTTTCATTAGTGTCCGTCAGACACCTGCGGGCACTATCTTTCTGGGACAATTTACTCAAATTAAATCGATGGACGTTGGAAGGCCACCCTGATGATTCGAAGACTGGCTACAGTCTGTGCTACGGCTGGTTCACCTCCGCTAGGCCCTTTTCCCTAGGGCAGAACCCTTCTGAGTCTCAGCTAACGATGGAAATGGTTCGCCAAGATCACTACTACCCTTGGTGGAATTCAAAACCCTACTTCAGTCCCCCTGTCTCTGAGAGGCTGCCAAAAGTTTAGCTCAACCTTTCAGCGGCCTGTTGGATGTCAACAAAGGCTCCTGAGCACACGGATCCAGGCACAGATACCTTTGCTAGGACCACTGGCTCTCCAAGATTGAGTTTCATACTCTGTCCACCTATACCTGCCTGAGTCAGATAGAACAAAGTCTTCAGTTCCAGGAATCAGGAAGAGTTGCTTTAAAAACAAATCTCCATTCCTGTGAATTGCAGCTGTCCTCATCACTTCTGTCAGATGTTATTTGCCAAGAAAGACCAGAGAGTTTACAAGCTAATCATTGCTCCTACCAGCCTCATAAATTGGGAGACAAGGGTGGGGCAATGAAAGGGAAATGTTTTATTGTCTCCATTTTCAAAGGCAGTTTCCAAGTCAAAGCAGATGAGTCATAGCAGAGATCAGACTCCGGTTCCCAGTCTGTTCCATTCCTCTGAATTCCGGCCTGCAGTGGGGGACTTTACCCCATAAGGACAGCCCCTTCTCATCTAAGAAATATGCAAAGCAGACTCTGGGCCACCAGGGAGAGGACAGTGGGAGAAAGGTGCATGCCAGGTCCGTGAGTCTCCCTAAGGATTGAATGATCCCATATCTTGAATTTTCAAGACATTAATAACCATCCAAGTTACTATTGATTGAACATTCGCCACTGTGCTAAAGCACGTTCATGCATTATTTTATATGATCCTCACACATCCCTCTGATGACTATTCTACCATTAGTCTCACCTTCTGAGTCCTGGGGAGGTTGAGACACTTGCCATGGCCACCTAGCCAGGAAGCAACAGGCCTATGGTTCAACACCCAAGTCAGTGATCTCTTGCTGCCTTTCCTTCCCTGCCCACAGATGTGTTTCTAGATATTGAGAGACAGAGAGGGAACCGAGGGCTGCCCTGGGGCCCAGGCTCACCCAGAGTCGGCTGAGGAAGCTGAACCCCAGAACAAAGGGCAGCAGGAAGAAGAGAGGGTTTCTCCAAAAACAGCAGGGTGGGTGCTGAATGACTTGCCTGTTGACGTAGCAACCAAGACACACCTGGAAACACCTGCCCCACCACCTGGATGGCCATTAATGGGGAGACATCATGTTCTTTCAGTTACTGTCTTCTCGTTTCTTCGAAATTGTACAAAGGTCAAGTCTCACCAGTGGGGATCCCAAACATTGTTCTCCATCTTGCCTTACAATGAAGTTTAAAGAATGTTTTGTCACTGAGACCCACCCACCCCCGGAGGGCCCCTGCCAGGACAAGAAAGTGCTGCCGATGGCAGGAGGCCGAGCAGCTTTGCAAGGGTGTCCCCGACCCCAAAGAGATCCCCCATATTAATGTGTCCCTCTAGCTGAAATTCCACCAACAGAGCTGTCCCTCTGGGATAAAAAGAAGTAAACCGTCTTTCAAAATACAAATATTCCCAGCAAGTCCCTGGATTTTTATTAATGTTAGGTTTTTTTTCTCACATAATGATGTCTCCTCCCAGACTTTGGTAACCCTACCATTTGTCTGCTCAGAGTGTGACCCATAAAAGGTCCCCAGTCTGTCTACCATCGGATGAATGATCGAAATACAGAAACAAACAAGCAGCAGCCTAACTTTAGAGCAGAAGCTCCAAGAAAGCCATGCTTCTTCCAGTCTCTCCATTCCCCTTGAACGGCGTTGCACGTATAACACAGCTGCATGAACTTGTTCTTTGGGGGCAGGCGTTAGCCATATAAGTTTTATGAAGTCACACAGACAGCATTCTGACTAAAGGCGCTTTTGCACTTGAACAGTTTTTAAAATCACCTCCCAAAGGCCCTACCTCCAAATACCTTCACATTAGGGATTAGGCTCCAACCCCTGCATTCCAGAGGGATGCCAACATTCAGTCCGCAGCACCTCCCGGACCAGATGCGGGTTCTGTGAAATATTCAGACGTGGAGGAAGGGCATTTGACAGGCATCACACCAGGTTTCCTGAGGAGCCAATGAAGCTTCGGCTTCAGGGTTTCTCGTTGGTCAGCCCCTTCCGGTGCTCTGCACCTAATTTTATACACTTAGTTCTATATTCTTTTCCTTAACGCCCCGCCCCCACCACCACCAAACTACGTAAACTTCTGATTCCACAAAATCTGGGTCTGCCCCTGGTAGGCACCCAGCAGTGCCTGCCACAGGTGCCAAAGCCCACATTCTGCTTATTGCTCTGAGTTTTTCTGGATGTAGCGGATGACGACAGGGTGAAGGGAGTGCTTCGGTTGCCCAGGCCAGGGACACCTGTCCAACGAATTCCCCCAAGAGCCATATTCATGCTTTTTTGACCAGGACCAGGGCTTGAGAAACGAGCATTATTTTAAGCAAACAATAATGATTAAAACTGTTATTTTTGAGTGCCAACTACATGCTGGGAACTATACTAGGAGCTTTCACCTATGTTTTCTTTATTTATTGGTTACTACCACTGTCTGCCGCTCCGAGGGGTCAGGCGACTTGTCCGAGGTCACAGAGTCTGTCAGTGGCCAAATGAGGATGTGAACCTAATGTCGAAATCTTTCCACGCACTATGGCTAAAAGTCCCCCCGAGGGCTTTGGACTCATGCAAGGTCGTAAAACTTAGCAAATAAAAGTGCAGGTAAGTAATGCATAGTTTTTCAGTAGAAGTGTTCGTTGTTGTTTATCTGAAGTTCAAACCCAACCAGCTGGCCTGAACTGGACCTGGCAACCCTACCTTAATAGACAGTTACTGTGAAGAGTGTGTAAGTTTGCACACATACCATTCTTAAAAGTTCAACAAGGTGAAGTGTGTAAGGTGTCTGGCCCTCGGTGAGGTTTGGCCCCTGGGTGTTGAGCATGGGGACTGTGGTCTCATCCAGGTGACCTAGGACAAGTTGGCTCCCCTCCCTGCACTCACGTTCCCCTTCTGGAGGATGAGGCGTGGCTCTGCTCATCGTCCAGGACCCTGACACCGCGGTGTCCAGGGGTGGCCTGTTGACCGCCCCCCCCAACCTTTACACACGAAGAAAAGGACTTTTCGTGCCAGGAACGACACAGCAGCTCAGTCCTCCCGTTGGCTGTTCGCAAAGACCAGGATCATCTGGGTGGCTATCAGGCTCCACGTGCGGAAGAGCGGGAATGTCTTCAGCGGCAGGTAGCCGCAGCCGGGCGTCCGAACCCCCGCCCTGCTGAGTCCCCGGTCCTGGCGGGACCTCTGTCTAAAAAGGGAAGAGGAGGTCCCATGAACAAAGAACTCTGGGAACCTCTGTGATATATATCCACCCATCCTCCCTCGGCAATTCAAATGCACGTGTTTGTATAAGAGCATCTGCAGAATCACATCCTGTTTAACGTTACTTAGCACCCCCTTTCCCAAGCTTGTTTGCCAATGGAGTCTCTTGTTTGCAAAATATCCCATGCAACGGTTGTTCCACGGGACTCGCTCTGGGACCCGGAGCCGTAGGAGTCAGGGCCGTCATTGCAGTGTCTGAGACCACAGTCAAAACCGAGCTCCCGCTCCTGGGGTGGCTTTCAGTCGGGGCAGGCAAGAACCTTCAATTGGGATTCAGAGAAACACAGTGTACACTTCCTTTGAACATGTATCCTATTTTCTACTCAGAAATGGACGGAGGACCTGGGAACTGTGTCAGCCCACCAAGTGGGGTTAAACGTAAAACAGAGACTCAGACTCGGAGAAGGAAGATGTGGGTCCTTGTTCTACCACCTCCTAGCTGGGTGGCTTTGGGCATGTGCCTTGGTGTTTCTGAACCTTAGATGCCACCTCTGAAAATCAGGCCCCGTCACACCACCCCCATGAAGAGTAAACGAAGCACCTGATGAGAATGCTTTGCAGCGTGCCTGACACCGAGGAGGTGCTCGTGACGTGTCTGTTAGATCTGAACCAGTTATTGAAGCCAAGAAACAGAAGCGCCCCCATGTTCACAAGACTACAATTGATGGGGATAACAGCCAGGCACGGAGTATTGATGGGGAACAGAAATAGGCCACGGGGTAGTCTTGTATGCACGTGTCAAAGCAGATCAAAGGAATGAGAATTGGAGAAGAAAAATGTGAGCAGATTGTAAGGCCTGCGGAAACCATGATCCCGGAAGTGCTGGTAGCCAGTCTCAAGGTTGAATGAAAGAGTGTGGGGCCTGACCTAGGGCTCTCAGGACATAGGAAAGCGTCAGAAAAGACTCATTTATGGATCAGATTTCTCTCTGGGTTTCAGCAAATTAGACAATACCTATCTATTCACCATCAAAGTGTAACGTGAAGATAAAATGAAATTTTGTATGTGATGGGGCTTCATTGGAATCTGGTAAAGTATTCAATGGAATGCACCTATATAGATAAAAATTGAAAGTAAAAGAAGTATAAAAGTTATTTGGATCAAAGTTGGCGTTTACTGAATGGGTGTACATGAATTCCCTAACAATCTGGTGTAAGAAAATGTTTATTCTCTAAACCTAATACTTGCCTGGCTTCAAGAAAATTCCATCTCGGTCACATTTTCTGAAGCCTTTCTCTCTCTAGGATAGTGCCAAAGTCCTTGGGTCTTGCACAGTCTAGAACATTCTGGGAGAGACCCACCGATCATCGGCCCACACTGGACTTGCTAGGTCCACCATCCCGGCCTCCTGGAAGGTTGGGATGGTGGACTCAGCTCCCGCAAGCTACATGTGAGCACAGGATGTCCTTGCCCAGGCCGGGAGTCTCCGGGCCTGGGGTCAGAACTACCTCTGCTCAGCCGTAGTTATTTCCATCAGAGGGCCTACCTGCTCCACTTCTCCAGAATTCATAGAATTTCTCTGTCCTACCCTTCTTGTTCTTGGGGGAAGCTCTCTCACATTCCCCCTCTCTCCGACCCATGACGGTTGCCTCTCCCGACCCTTGGAGCCCCAGCCTCTCTCAGACAACCCCACCGCGGTCATCCAGAGGAACGAACTCAGGGCCTGGGGCTGGGGGAGACTCTGCTGTAGGGGGACCTGGACACTTCCGCTTCTGACTGCCTCCTTGGGATGAAGGAGGAGAAACTACCCACCAGGAGGAGAACGAAAATACAGGTTTATCTCAGTAAATGATCACATAGGCACAAATAGTATGTTCTTCACACTCCTTTCAAAAAAAAAAGTCTAATTTAAGGTGAACTGCTTGGCTGGAGTTCCATTTTATGTTTCACAAGAGATCACTGGCTTTGCCAGCAAACTTACCCTGCGGACCATGTGCTCTGACCTCAGTCCCAGCACCAACTGGAGTAAGGTCTCCCGAGCTGCTGGCTCAGTGGTTTCAAGAGGCAGATAAATGTCTTGATGACAAATGGGCAATGCTGACTCTGTAAGGTGGAGACAGTCCCTACAGAAGGTGAACAGAGAGAGGAAAATATTCCAAGCCCACCCTTCGCCCCCGGATGACCTTACCCTCACACTCTTACATTTGGAAAACATTCTGTCTCTCCTTCCGCCGCTCTTCAGGTCATGGCTATTTATTTTAGAGTACAAGGTCATTGCCAAGGAACAGCTCGATGACCCTGGTTATTTCCCCTGTGACATAGGGACGAGGCTGGTGCAAGGCTACACAGTAGGATTTGGTGATGAGATGGAAATACATCTTCTTGAGGCTTCTGGGCAGAGGAAGGTGGCTCAACCGCTGGTGAGGTGACTTTATGCTATTCTTATAAAAGAAAGAAGGAAAGTCAAGGTCAACAGAGAAAAGAGGGAGAAGGCAGGTAGAGCTCTTCTCCAGAGAAAACACTAATGCTCCAGGGTTGCCAAGGGTGGCCGTAAACTTGCTGTCCAGGGTGATTCGGAGGAAAACACAAGTGCATGGCAACAGGCCTGAGGGGGAACATCAAAGTGACGACAGAGGCACCCTTGCGGAGGGGACAGCGTGGGGCAGAGGAGGGGGTGATGGTAGTCACGGAGAAGTTACACTTACCTGTAGTGCATTATACTCTAGGAGAGATATTTACTCATGCAGTATTTGTGTCATTGAAATTAATGTTTTAAAGTTTAATTTCATAGAGAAAATACTTGAGATATGAAGTCGTAAGAACTGGATTTGAGACTTGCCTTTTCTACCTGGAGACCATCCTCCATCACTTACAGAGCAATTATGCCAAAGGGTAGTAGCTCAGGCCACACGGGTACAGAGGTGAATAAAAAAAAAGCCACTGGTCCTAAAATTGAAGATCATAACTTGTGTGAGTCTCAATGTACTTGTCTCCACAATGGGCACGATAATTTCTACTTCACAGGGTTGCGAAGAACATTAAATGAAAGTCATACTTCTGTTAACTATAAAGCACTATACAAACGCTCTTCACGTATGTATTGCAAGACTTGTTCACAGGAGAGTTTGACACACTAACTTGTTACTCAATCTTTTCTTTTTTAAATTTAATAATTTTGTCAAAGAATCGAAAATTTCAAAAACGGCTGGAAAGATGATACAGAGAAGGGTGTGCCAGTAACTATTTAACAATCGGCTCTCCAGAGCCAAAAAGGCCAGAGGGGTAATGTGCAAATTTCCGTGGTGAAAACACTCCCACCCCAGCCACTTCCGTCCACCCACGTGATGCTGCTGCTGAAAACAGAGCTGGAAAGATGGACGAAGAGTGTGCTCCAGCACGTCACAGATACGGAGCTTTTCCTGGGTCGTTGGAGAATGAGCTGCCAGTTGGAAGGACCACCCCCCAATACTACAGCATGTGTTTCCCACAAACACAGACACACCCCCTCCCCGCAACAGACAGCCACATTAAAACCATTTTTTAAAAATCAGCCAATCGCCCCGGCTGGCGTAGCTCAGTGGATTGAGTGCGGACTGCGAACCAAAGTGTCACAGGTTCGATTCCCAATCAGGGTACATGCCTGGGTTGCAGGCCATGACCCCCAGCAACCGCACATTGATGTTTCTCTCTCTCTCTCTTTCTCCCTCCCTTTCCTCTCTAAAAATAAATAAATAAGATCTTTTAAAAAATCAGCCAATCAACACCAACTAATCCAGAGGCCCCACGCAAGTTTCCCGATTGTCCCAACAGTGTCCTTGATATCAAAAAGATCCAGTGCAAAATCGCATGTTGCATTTAGCTGTCAAAACTCCTTAAGGTCCTGAAATCCAAAACAGCTGTTCCTTGACTTGCGTGGCCTAGACATCATGGGAGATTACAGGCTGGTCATTGTGTAGGATGTCCCTCGGTATGGGTTTAACTGTTTCCTTGGGATCCTTCTTAGGTTTGGCTTCGTTGGCAGTGATATGACAGAAACAGGGCTGTTCTCATGGTGTCCTATCAGGTGGAGCTTTGTTTAGATCTGTCCCATTAGTGATGATGTTCATTATTCATCTCTTCGTTCAGGGGGTGTCTGCCAGGCTTTTCCACTGTGAGGTCATTCTTTTTCTTCTTGTAATTAGTAAGTATTGTGTGAGGAGGTACTCTGTGTAAATATTCTGTTTACGACATTTTTTATTTACTTCATTATTGATTTATATCCATATGGACTCAGGGTTTCCCATCTTATTTAATGCACTTGAATCCGTTACTATCACTACTTATTCTGATACCCAGCGGCCCTGATGTGGACAGTGTTCTTCGAGCGCTGCCTTGCTTTCTAACACAACACGGTGTTCCAGGCTCACCTCGCAGTGTCCCCACTCCAACCCGGGAATCAGCCCTTCCTCCAAGGCGACCTGCTTCCCCGGACCCCTCAATGGAGTCCTCGGTGGGGAATGGTATTTAGAAACCAAAACCTGCATTGTTAGTTGTATTCATTGCATGAGGATGTCACTTCTCCCAGGTATTATCAGTGGACAAGGAAAAGGAATGCATACACACACACACACACACACACACACACACACACACTTAAATCCCTCTCTCTCTCTCTCTCTCTCTCTCTCTGTCTAAAGCCATGAATTCACACCTGGTCTCAAATTCCACTTTAAAACCTCAGAATGTATTCTAGTTTATTCCCTTCCTATACTTGTATCTTCCTTCTCCAACAGTGAAAAATTAGGTCCTATTTTGAAATTGAGCTGTCATTCACATACCATGAAATTCACCGGTTTAATGTGCTATCATTGATTTTTAAGATAGTCACAAGGCTATGCAACCATCAGTGTGATCTAATTCTAGGGTATTTTCATCATTCCAAAAAGAAACTCTCAACCAGTCACTCCCCAGACCCCTCGTGCCTCTATCCCTTGTCTAACCATTGATCTACTTTCCGACTCCACACCGTTGCTTATTTTGGATATTATAAACGGGATCAAACAAAATGGGACCTTTCCCATCAGCCTCCTTAATTCAGCACAGTGTTTTCAAGGTTTATCGGTGTCACAGCATGCATCATTATTTCATTTTTTTAAATTTTTTTAATTTGTATTCATTTTCAGAGAGAGGGGAAGGAAGGGAGAAAGAGAGGGAAACATCGATGTGAGAAGTATCGATTGGTTGCCTCTTGCACATCCCCAACTAGGGACCCAGCCTGCAGCTCAGGCACGTGCCCTGACTGGGAATCGAACCAACAACCTTTAAGTCCACAGGCCAGCATTCAGTCCACTGAGACACACCAGCTGGTGCTCATTCACTTTTATAGCTGAATAATATGCCAGTGTATGAATGTAGCACATTTCATCTATCTGGTCATCACTTAATGGCCATCTGGCTTCTTTCACTCTTTTGGCTGTAATGAATAATACTGCTGTCAGCATTCATTGACCAGTTTTTATGTGAACAGGCTTTCAATTCTCTCGAGTATACACTGGAGAGTGCAATTGCTGTCATGTGGTTATTCTGTTTTACTTGTCGACAAGCTGCCAAAATAATTTCCAAAGCGTCTGCATAATTTTACTTTGCCACCAGCAATGCCTGAGGGCTCTGAGGACACCCCGCAGGTCACCCCTCATGCAGACACCCTCCTCCCAGCGGACCTCCAATTCTTCGTGCCAGGCTGCCACCCCATGTGAGCACCTTCCTGTCCCTCTGCAGGTCACTGCAGCTCCCCGGACCACCCGTACGACCAGTGGGGACACCTGCCTCACTCTGCCCCACTAATCGTTTTAGGACTAAATCATTCAGGAAGAGAAGGAAGGGCGGGGGGCATTTTCTTTTTAAAACAAGAAAACGAGGAATCAGAGCAGCTGAGTGACGTGCTCAAGGGCACAGAACAAGTGAGGGTAGGGCCAGGCCCAGGCCCAGGAAGGGACTCCAGGTAATTGTTCCTTTTCCATTATAATAGCTAAAAACAATGGCTATTATTTGATTGAACACTTGGAGGTCCCTCAGCTCTCAGATTAACTGCTACTTCCTGACCACCCAATCGCAATACATAGCCCTCCAGTCACTTCCGATCCTGTCACCCTGTTTGAAGACTCCTTATTGCCCGATTTGTTGTTGACTCAAAGAGCAGAGACTGTGCCTGTACTGCTCACCGCTGTGTCCTCAATACCCACCCCATGAGCTGCGTCCTAGTTGGTGCTCAATGTATATTTGTGGGACAAGTCAATAAACCGTGTGTCCGACACAGACTAGTTTCTCTCATAAGAGAGGCTCAAAAAGGTGAGGTAATTTTCCTAAGGTTACAGGCTAGCCAAGGCTTTATTAGATTAAGTTTCTGCAGATGATACTAAAAGAGCCCTCAATTTTAACTGGGCACACGGATGCCCAAGTAGAGACTGCATGGTCTACTCTCCTTTAGAGCTGGGAGTGACCATGTGATTAACTCTGGCCAATGAGGTGATAGGAGGCATTGATCCATGCAATTTCCGGAGAGTGTCAGTGGAGAGGAAGCCAAGGATCTTCGCTGTCCTTTTTCCCCCTCCTGCAACCGGAAGGTAGACCTGAGTGGCCATTGGGTAGTATGACATGAACTTGGGGATGGGACCACTTAAGGCAGAGAAAGAAGACAGGCCTCCCTGACATTGTGGTGCACCATACCAGCCCCAGATCACCAACCCAGACTCCCTGGGATAGAAAAATAAATTTATGTTACGGACTCAACTATGTTCCCTTGAAATGCATATGTTGAAGCGTCGACCCCCAATGTGAGTGTATTTAGAGGTAGGACCTTTAGGTGGGTAATTAAGGTTACATGAAGTCATAGGGGTGAGCCTCTAGTCCAATAGGACTGTGTCCCCATGAGGAGAGGAAAAGATACCAGAGACCTCTCTCCGTGGGCAGAGGAAGTCAGATATGAAGGCACAGTGAAAAGGTGGCCACCTGCAAGCCCAGAAGAGAAGCCTCACCAGAAACGGCTTTTAATGACACGTTGATTTTGGCCTTCTAGCCTCTAGCAGTCTAAGAAATCTCTGCTGTTTAAGCCACCCAGTGTGCAGTATTCTGTTACGGTAGTCCTAGCAGCCTGGTGCAACTTCTGTCTTATTTTAGTCCTTGTAATTTAGCATTTTGTCAGCAAAGAAGAAGGATGGGGAGGGTAATGGTTATTCAACAACCGAGCAAAATATATGACTTAACACAGAAGCACATATAGCTACGTCACAGGTGGGCCCAGGTAAGCAGGTTCTTGGTGGTCGGGACAAAGAATTGAACCGAACACACAGAGTGTACAGCAGAGAACAAGGGAGCAGAACAATCTCTCCAAGCAGAGATTGACCTCATGGGCTGGAGGGATTCTATTCTCATGGGGTGGATCCTTCCTGGCTAGTTTTGGTGGCTTTTATTGTGCATGTACAAGTAGTTGTATTACTTTAAAGCTACTGTGCATGTGGTCTCCCATGATTTTCCTTGATTAGCCACCAGAGAAGAGGTTGCACAATGTTACCAAATGGACTCCCCCTTCTCATAGGGTTCCCCTGTACTAGGTTTGCCTTGCCTACCGCCTGGGAGTTATAGCTCTCCATGTCAGAGATTGGTGAAAAGGAAAGGAATTATTTATTCAAAAGTTACACAGACTTAAGAGTAATGACTTAATATCTTCATGAAAGTCCCAAAGTCCCTTAAAACACCCACAAACGCACACAGTCCTTCCTTCCCCCACTTTCCCCAGTCAGGGGTACTGTATCTCAGGAAAAGAAGTAAGGGTCTGTGGCTCAGGTAGCCCCCGGTTCTTCCCAGTAATCTGTGCTCGGCTGGCAGGCCTCCCTCGGTTCCCCGCACCATCAGCTGTGTCACTGGGATCTCCAGTTCTTACTCCAAAACCACATGGCACCTCCTCATGGCCCACCAGCAAGAGTCCTTTCACCCCTTTCCTTCCTGCAGCATCTCTCCTGCATGCTTCCAGACTGCTAAGAGAGAGCTCTGCATCACTGCTACACCTTGCTTTCTGGCTTCCTAAGCTGCGTGGCAAAGGGAGACCCAAAGCCACGTGGTGATTCTTGTCATGGCTACCATGTCTGGTCTAAATCCCAGCACCAGTCTTCCTCTGCAGCCCCATTTCCAACTCCTCCCACAATCGGCTACACCTGCCAGCATTCCTGTATTCTTCTAGCTTTACTGGGTTGCCATAGTAAGTCTGGGCAGGTGTGGCCTGTGGTGTGGAGCCAATCATCTCCAAGCTCTCACGCAGGAGCTGTAACCAGGAGGAGCTGCCTCCCAGTTACATCCTGGATTGAAGTCACTTCCACCCACCCACCCACCCCCCCACCCCCGTTCAAAGCATGGCCACAACTGTTTAACATATCTATGAAGCCAGTTAAAGGTTATAGATATGTTAAATGACCATTCTAGAGGTTATCTGCAAAGCTGTTGCTATGCAAAACAACTCTCAATGGCCCCGCTCCATGTGTCCCATCCCCCAGCTCAGACTTGTGGGGGCGAGGACATCCCATATTTTTAATATTTCCTGGACACCCTTGAGCTCTGCACTCCATCACAAATCCTTCTGGTGGGGGGGCCTGGCTGCACCCTTATACAGCTATAGATAGCTGTTCATCAACAAATATCTATTAAGGACTACTAGGTGCCCAGGTTTATTCTGGACATTTGGGATACATGAGTGAATCAGTAACAAAGATGCCTGCCCTCTGGGAAAGCTACGGATAGAGCAGGTTTTGTGGTGGTTGAAGGAGGGGAGCAAGAGTTCAGTGTGGACACGCTGAGTTTGAGATGTCAACCAGACATCCAAGTGGGGCAAGGAATAGACAATCAACAGTCAACACAATAAACACACAAATTATACATTACAGTAGGTTCAAAAGCAGGACGAGAAGAGTGAGGAGGAGAGGTGGAGGGGAGGTCTGTTGTAATAAATAGGCTAGTCAGGATAGGTAGGCTTCATGGAGTAGACAACATTTCAGCAAAGACTTAAAGGGCAAGTGGATATCTGAGGGGAGAGAATTCCGGGCAGGGGAAAGAGCTAGAACAAAGGCCCTAAATGTGAATTGCAACACAGTGTGCTGAAGTGTAGTGAGAAGGAAGAGAGCAGTGGAAGGTCGGGGAGATAACAGGGCCAGCTCGTGGAGAGCCTTGAAGGTCATTGTAAAGGCTTTGGCTTGTTCTCAGAGTGAGCTGGGAGTCACTGCAGGGTTTTGAATCAAGAAATGACGTGAGATGACTTCCATTTCTAAAGGGTGACTGTGGCTGGTGCGTTGAGAGTATGTAGGGCAAGGGTGGGAGCAGGAGGACCTGTGGAGGCTACAGCCAAGCACCCAGGGGAGGGACAGGGATGGCTGAGACGAGGTGGCAGAGAAGTGAAGTGGTTAGATTTGGGAAACAGTTTGAAGATGGAGCTAATTAGATTCTGACCAACTGGATATGAAGTGTGAAGTAAAGGAGAGTCAAGGACAAACTCTCCTGAGTAATTTTATCTGAGTAACTTGATAGATGGAGTTCTTGTCAACGGAAAAAACATTGGAGGACAGTTGCAGGGAGATTGGGTACTGGAGGGTCGGTGGGGAAACAGCAGTTCAGGTGTAGACATGCGAAGCTGGAGATGGCAATGAGGCATCCAGAGAGTGGTGTAGGCAGTTGCATATGCAAATGTGGAGTTCAGAAGTCAGCTTCAGCGCTGGAGACAACTTCGGGAGTTGTCGGCATCTGGATGATGTATAAACCATGAGATTCCCGAGGAAGTGAGTGTAGATGGGGAAGGGAAGAGGACCAAGGCCCGAGCCCTGAGACCCTCCAACAGGAACAGATCAACAAGGAAGACTGAGAATTGACTAGTGAGATAAAAAAAAAAAACCGTCTAGGAGTCAAATAAAGGAGGGAGTGATCAGCCAGGCCTAAAGTTGCTTGTGTTAAGTAAATAAATTAAAAACTAAGGATTGCCCATTGGATTTAGCAACGTGGAAGTCATTGGCAGAATGCAAATTTTTCTACAAAAGAAAAAATTGTAAACCAGTGTTATAAAGTAATCATATACATACTAAAGTATTTAGAGGGAACCATACTGATCATTGCAATTTACTCTGAAATGCATAAAAAGTTAGATGGATTGATGGCTGAACAGAGCAACGGACAAAGGGTTAGATATGCACTAAACCCAGTATAGGAGGATATTGACAGTAGAATCTAGGTGATGGATGTACAGGTTTTCACCATAAACTTCTTTCAACTGTATAAGATTTAAGTTTTTTATAATAAAATGTCGGGAAGGAAGAGAAAAAGAATGAGGGACAGAGACTGTAGATGCCTCTTTCAAGGAAGAGTCACCCAAGACAACTAAACAAATAGGATGGCAGCTGGCTGGGGAAGTAGAATCACGATAAGTTTGGTGGGTTTTTTTTTAAGATTTTATTTATTTATTTTCAGAGAGGGAAGGGAGGGGGGAGAGAGAGAGAGAGAGAAACATCAATGTGTAGTTGCTGGGGGCCGTGGCCTGCAACCCAGGCATGTGCCCTGACCGGGAATCGAACCTACGACACTTGGTTCGCAGCCCGTGCTCAATCCACTGAGCTACACCAGCCAGGGCAGTTTGGTTTTTTAAGATAAGAAAAACAATAGCTGGTTTCATGCTACCGGGAATGATCCAGAAGAGAGCAAAAGAAGTGATGTTGTAGGAAAGAGAGGAGAGAATATCTTGTGCAACGTCCTTGACCAGACCCAAGGGGACGGGTCTGGCTCACGAGTGGGGGAGCTGGCTTTAGCTGCAAGCACAGAAATTCGCCTACGGAAACACGACGGGAGGCAGGGAAGGTGGAGGCTGATGCTGGTGGGTGGAGGAGATTAAGGAAGTTCTCTTTGATGGTTTTAACGTCTCAATAAATAGGCAGCAAGGTCAACAGTTGAAAGAAAGAATAGGGAGGAGGTGAGGGTTTGAGGGGAGAGAGGAGGGTGTCAATTAGCCACTCTAGAGAGGAGAGAATGACTAGACTAAGGACGAAGCAGGTCCCCACCTGGCAGCACGAAAGCCCCATCGGAAGACCAAGGTCAGCATGGTTGTGTGCTTTCTCCAGACTCGTGTGGCTTTACGGGCACAGGCAGAGAACAGGTGCAGAGTTAGATTTCATCAAGGAGCCGAGTGATTGCGATGACTGAGCGTGGCATGGAAGCTGGGGCAAGAGACAGGGGTGAAGACGCGAAGGGACGAGGGGCCGTGAGGTGCTGACAGGAGTGCTGGAGGTTCCAGCGTCCAGGGACCGTCCGAGTTTGGATACTAAAGGGAGTGACCTAGGAAGACAGGGGGTGGCGGGTAGACACGTGAATGCACGAAATTGACATTGTGGCTTATTGGTAAAAATAAGACGTGGTCAAATGAGTGAGAGGCTGGGGTTGGGTGGAGGTCAAGATCACAGGAAGAGGGCCGGTCAGGGCACTGAAGTCTCGGGCTTGGAAAGAACACCTACACATATATTGCATCATCACAAATTCCGGCTGGAGTCAGGGGAAAAAAAAATGCAGCCGTGAACCAGGAGCCCAGATGACCGGAAAACAAGGAGGAAGGATTCAGACGTCAGTGGAAAATAGGGCGGTGGAACGTACAAGGCGATGACATGAGGTTCAAAGTTAAGGGGGTTTTAGGATGAAGGAGAGAGAGGAGTTTCTACAGGAAGGAAGACACCTGCGCCTCCTTGAGGCCCAGCAGTACCAGGGTTGTGGGAGGAAAAACGGCCACCGCTCGAGAGGACAGTAAAGGCAACAGTGTCCCAAGGCGGGGAGGCCAGGTTCCTGAGCATTTATTTGGGTAAAGGGAATGAACGTCCAGGGGAGAAGTCAGGACAGGGGAATTTCGCTGATCAGGGACCGTGACACCCAGAGGAAACAGCGAAAGTTTTTTGGAGTCGGGGAGGGATGCAAGAAGGGGACAGAATAGAGCATGATAGGGCCCCTTGGAGATTAGCAAGCCCAAGATGGGATGTGACCTGGGAGTCAGGGGTCCCAATGGGTATTGGCGGCACTGAGATGAAGGGCCTCAGGAGCTGAGAGCCAGGACTCAAGGCAGACCTGGCGGTGAGGCGGGTGTGTTGTGTGTAAGGAGGACTGGGTGCGCAGGGCTCCCTCGCAGTCCCTGAGGGTGCATGTTCACGCTCACACCCTGCCGGCAAAGGAGGGATCTCTCTCACTTGGTGTGGTGCAGTGGCTAGAGTGCTGGTTCCGGAGCCGGACACCCTCGGGCAGTGTCCAGGCTACCGCGAGCTCGCCATACGATGCCACCTAAACTTCCTGTGACCTAGTTTTCTCGTCGCAGAGCAGAAATGGTATCCATCTCCCAGGTGTGTTGGGGACACTAAATGACTAATCCATGACAGCATTCCACAAATGCTAACTCTGGTGAGAGGCACGTGGGCAAGGCGTAACTGAAGCCTGACGACCTCTGGACTTCTCAGTCACGTGAGCGAGGAACCGCCCCCCCCTCCCCACCCCTTTACTTGTGAGCTGTGCGAGCTTGAGTGGAGTTGCCTGACTTTGAATGACCCAGAGATTCCTGGTGCAGACCCTCTTCTGAACTGCATTCGGCTGATGAGGAAACCAAGAATCAGAGACATTAAGTTGGTTGCTCAAGGACACACAGCTAAGATTGGAACACAGGTCTGTTGGACCTGCCAGTTTGCTCAGGCACAGCCCTCCCACCCAAGTAGTGCCCGGGACCTCCGTGTTTTCTGGTCCCGTGTCCCCCTCCCAGGGGGCTCTGCAAAGGCCAGGACTGGGCATTGTGAGAGCAAAGCGGGGCTGGTTTGCCAGCCTCTCGGCCTTGGGCTAACCACCCGGCGGAGTAGTTTCGTGGGTCACAGGCCGTGCTTGGGAGGATCAATTTCACATGGTCCAGTGGTCCAGACCCCACGTCCGTGCTTCCTGGGGTGTGGTACGCAGTGGACAGTGGAGACGTGTTCTGAGACAGGCACATGTCGTCTCCGAGCCACTAGCACCCAGGACAGGCTGAGTCGGAGGAGGCAGGAGTCCACGGGCTGCATCTCAGCAGAGGGATGCCAGGCTACACGCCCACGCTCTGCACCCCCACCCCTGCCTTCTCTCCTACATTTACCAATTCTTCCTCTAACATTTTTCCTTCCTTTTGTCTTCTTTTTTTTCCTTATATCTCCTCTTTCCACAACTGTTTTAGAATAATTTACAGGAAATATATACAAGGACTAGGTAAGCCACACACTAGAATAAGAAGTGGAGACTAACAGGATGGGGATGTACTATAGCACCACAACGCAAATGTGATATTTCACAGTTGCTAGCATTGAGCTTCCTGGTGGCCAAAGCAAAAATGGGAGAGTCAATTAAGTAGTGTCATAAGCTTCTTTCTCAGAGTACCCTTTGAAGAAAGCCAACAAAGTAAACTCAAAATACCATCCTTGAGAACCTCCAGAAAGCAGAGTCAAATGCAAGTTTCTAATGGTTTAGCCTGATTCGACAGCATTTCCCGAACTCTCAAAACCCCAGAGTTGCACACAGCACTAATAACTGTTCCAAAAGAAACAAAGGGTTTCACAAGGAGATAAGTTTGAGATAAAATCAGAATTGACAAAACCAAGCTGTTTTTTTAATTTCAAAATGTCCAAAAGCTTTTAATACTCTAACATCTACGTGACTCCCCAGTTTGATGGAACTCTCCTCTCCACCCACCCCATTTTTTCAGGAGTGTCTGTTAGAAGCCCACAAGAGCTAGAGACCACGTTTCAGATGCATGGGCCACAGTTTGATGAATGCTGATCTAGAATAGGGATGTTCAACCACTTTCATCTCATGGCACACATAAACTAATTACTAAAATTCTTCTGTAGTACACCAAAAAATATTATATTTTTTGCCAGTATGACAAAAAAATAGGTGTAATTTTAATTCATTCACACTGGACAGCTATTGTTGTGTTGGCTGTTGTCACTTTTCATTTAACAATCTAAGGGAAAAGACTCGGTGCCCCTGACTAAATCGTCAGGTGTTGCATGTTTTAAAATTTCTTGTTGCACATTGGTTGAAAATCGCTGACCTAGAGGAACAGCTAAGCCGAACTCCTCCAAATAAAAGCTCCCTCGCTCAGGAGTTTGCTAGAGCTGGCCACCCGATGGTTTAAGGCAATGATTCTGACATGGCCCAGACTTCCGTCTTCTGATACTCTCGCGATGAAATAGAAACACCTCTTTCGCAAACTCCTCTTCCCCGGGACTCACGCTCACTGAGTCCCCACAACGAGAGGGCATGGGAAAGACGTTACAGGGGGTGAACCTCTGATGACCCCCTCACAACCGGTGAGATGCTCCCTGTCCACCAAGTAGGGGCCAGGTGTGCTCCCCTAGGGGCCTGGGTCAGGTGCAGAGTTGGGGTTCCCTTTGTGCACGGGCTTGGCTGCATGGAGTTGAGGAGCAGTGAAGAGAATGGAGTCTCAAAGACGTGTTAGATGTGTCCCAGAAGGTAGTCAGAAGTAGGTCGGGGATGAGTTTCAAGTTGAAGTCTGAGCTAGAGCTGGCCAAAGATATGGGGGCCGGAAGGGACAGGAAAGTTGGTTTAGAGGTAGCAGTGAGGAATGGGCGTGGCGAGACCTAGAATCATTCTGAATTCAAAAAACTGTGGGCTGTGGGCGTTCTTGTCTGGTTTCTCTAACCTCGGGAGGAGATGTACTTTGATAATTGTGAGTCGGACGAAAATGGTTTCATCCATTGTTCCCTGACGATAGTTTCCGAAGTCCATGCCTCACATCAGGTTCACAGACAACTCAGCCGAGATTCAGAGTTGGGACCTGAACCACCAGATGCTCTGAGCCAAAAAGGCAGGTAGAGAACGTCACACACAGATCGCAACTTTGAAAGCGCGAGATATGAACAGCACACGTCCAAGGGGGCTGGTCCTAGGGCTAATAATAACAATGAAAAATGGAAAAACACTTCAACATTCCCCTCATAGGAACGGATTAGCTAAAATGTGGCACTTTCATATGACAGGGCAACCTTCACAAATGATTTGAACTGTATTTATTAATATGCAAAAAGGATGTAGGATAACTTAGTAAGTAAAAATGCACATTACCAAAATATAAAGAGCAGGGTCGGATTTTAATGGAAGGAAACACTTCTTGCGAGGGTACGCAAAGAAGGGCGTCTGAAGGGACGTTCCAAAGCTAGGCCTGGTTCTCTGTGCAGTGAGGCTGCTGGGCACTGATGTCTTTTTCTGCATGATCATTGGTAATTCTTTTTCTTCTTTTTTAACAGTAAACATGGAATTTTTTTTACATAATTATTCTTAAAAAGCAGAAAAGGCAAACAGTGCCGTTTCCCATTTCCTGCAGTGAGTGCATGAGCCACTTTCTCTCTTGCCTCATCCCCATTGTCCTTGAACTTGGGTTGTGCTGCTGTTGTCATTTTGGTTCCAAATCTCCTTCCTCTGCCCACGAATCAATCCATCCTCAGACACACAGGTGCTTTGAGGGGGTGCAGGTGCAGCCAGCTGGGGTCTGAGGAGCACAGAGGTGGGAATTCTGGAGTACGAGGTGAGCAGGACACCAGCCAGCCCCCAGGGAAAGAGGGCATCGGAGGGAGATGGGCGTTCAGCTAGGACGGGACTCTCCGAAGCCACTAGAGTGTGGTGTGAGGGTGGGCTGGCCCCGAGCAGAGAGAGGCCAGGCATGGACCCAACGGTTTGACCTTATGGCATCGCTGCACCCTCATTCCTTCCCCAGTGAACTCGATGCAGGACCTAATCTCAGATCAAAAGCGTCTTTGTAGGACTCGGATCTGTGGCTGCCGGCCCAGGCCGGGGTCCATCTCGAGAGAACTGGCTCCAGTTTCCCCACCTGCAGCTGGGTGTGAAATTCTAACCCCTCTGGAGGCTGTGCCTCTCACACTGCGTCTAACCCCGGGGGGTGTCTGACCTCTCGGGATCAAAGAAACTGCATTTCAAAGGAAAAGAATGTTACTGGGGATTAATGAGTTTGCATTTGTACAGAGATTAAAAACAAACATGTTTTATTTGGAGATGTGGAAGGACTCTAAGTTTTTGAATTCTAACGTTACAGCAAGCACACATAGAACCCCGACCAGAATGAGACATCTAAGTGAATGCAACATTTTAAGGCCCCAGAGACATTTCGCACTCCCCGGGGGGGTGGACCTGCTTCAGACGGTGCCCCAGGCCCACATTCACTGCTCTTTAAGACGCACTGGATGAACAATCACACAAGTGTCTTATCTCCCCGTTCCTAGAAGGGATGGATTACATCAAGGTCACTTACAAAGCAAGGTGCATAAATTACCGAGAGCCTCGCCTGAGCAGGTTTGGATGAGGTGGGGAGTTAAGTCATCTCCCACGATTTCCTACAGTGTTAGGTTTCTATTTGATCAAATGGTAAAACTGAGCCTCAGTGAAATGGAAATGACTCACCTCAGGTCACCCAGCTGGCAAAGTGACAGGAGCCAGATAGCCACCTGCAAGGCCAGTGGAGACCATAGCTCAGCCAAGGCACCTTTAAGACACAAAGCGGTTCCCTAGCCAAGGTGGTAGGATGGCAGCCGCGTGAAGGACCATGCTGTTAAAAGCCTTCGTTTCTCAGAGAATGGAATTTTCTCATAGAAATGATCACATTCTCCTGAATGTATTTCTGTAATACTTGGATGGTTCTAATCAATATATTTTCTTAATTGTGTTTTTCCAAAAGTTTCCAATGGTTATTCTTTAGACACGAAGCCCAAATAACAGCCCTTGGTCCGATTTTGACCTCACCCACCTACCTGCCTGATTAGCTGGCTTCCAATAAAGCTGGCTACTGGAAGAGGGGACACTGGCCTAGCTGTCAACCCAGCATTGTCCACCTGATTTTCTATTTCTCAGTATAAGTGAACGCAGCTCAACAAATTGTTTCTCCTCCTCTCCCCAATCCTTCCTAGGACCGAGCAAACAGAAAGGAGCATTATCCAGTGCAAGTCAAAGCAGAGAAAAGAAGCAGTCTCTTTTAGCATAGGGACACACAGGCGTTGGTTCACCCTTAACCATGCACAGGCTGGCTGGTCGGTGCTTGCCCCCATGGCAGACAGCTAGTTAGGGCTTCTTCATTTATTGCTGTGTTACTGTTTCCTTTGCAAGGGACAGAAATCCAACTTCCACTGGCTTAAGAATCAAAATTTGGGTGCATTTTTAGATGAATAGAACTTAGAAAGCCAAAGATAGAGGTCTGGCTGGCTTCAGGCATGGCTGGATCTAGGCATTCAAACAATGCCATTTGGCCTTTTCTGACTGTTCTCATTGTTTTTGTATGTGTGTATGTGTGCTGACCTTATTCTTGGGCAGTGTCTTTGCATGCAGTGGTCCTGGCAGTGCCAAAGTTCTGTCCTCTAGTTTGGAAATCAAGCAGAGAAATTTCTCAGTAGTTCCAACATAAGTCCGAGAATTGAATCTCATTGGCTTGGCTTAGATCACGTATTTATGTCTGAACCAATAGCTGCAGCCAGAGGGTGGAATATGCTGATTGGTCTGCCCTGACTCACATCACTGCCCCCCTCCCCACCACAGAGCTGGGAACCACACAGAATGACAGAGGGGAGCAGTGGTTGCCCAGAGGAACACACAGGCCACTGTAGAAGGAAACATGGACACTTGACATGGGGACAAAACAGAGGCCCAGTGCTCCATCTGAGGTCCCCTTCAGCCTGATCTGGGGGGGAGCAGAATGGAAAGAAACTGACTGAGTGTTAAACTGAAAGCAAAGGAGAAAAGATGGCACGGTGAGGGTGCAGTGGGGGGTTAGATTTCAGGGACTGAGGGCCCAGAGGAGGGTGCAGCGAGAGGGCACCGCCTGCCCCTGGGCTGGGGGAAGAGCTGGGTCAGAAGAGCTGGACTCTATGGATCTCAGCACGTGGCCTCAGCACAGGGCCGCTCAGCACGTCCTGGATTTAGCGTGGCCTGAGTGAGGCAGTCATTTAAGGGAGTGGATTTCACCACCCCACCCACCCTGATGTTTAGGGCAAGGTAACAGGAAGAAGAGACAGGGAGAGAAAGAGAGAACATCAATTTCTTGTTCCCCTCATCTATACATTCATGGGTTGATTCTTGTATGGGCCCGACCGGGTTCAAGGCCCACAACCTCGGGGCATCAGGACGATGCTTTATCACCCAGGACGGGGACTGTTTTCTTTCCTGCTGTGCTGTTCGTACCCGTCAGTCCCATGTTAGTCCTGTTAGCTTGAGTCACCTTCCTGGCAACCGATTGCCTCCACACAAACTAATGAGATTAAATTCCTGGACCCACGCAGCTGGGAATCCGACCTTGGACGCCGGTAGATTCCTGCCCCATGGAAGGCCCCTTGGCCGGCAGCCAGCAGGCCTGCCTGACCCCAGCCTGCGTTTTGCCTCCAGGCCCCCGAACCTCCTTATAGCACTGCGCCAGGGTTCCAGGGGACCGCAGGCAGAGCCCCCAGCACGGGGCTCCCTCAGCGTAGGCCAAGTAAGTGGCCGCTGTCCTCATTGCTTACGCGATGTGCCCAGCACAGGACTAATGGTAGCTACTATTACATATGTGAAGGGCACAGCAGGTACCGATGAGAAGCTCGGGAATCGGTAACTATACATAGGCTGTTCGGCTGGGCTTCCCCACCCCTGCTACTCAGAATACTTTCCCATCTCTCTTTTTCACGGGCCACCTGCTTACAAATGTGTTCAAAACACAAACATTTCCCCCACCGATCCTGACATCCAAAAGATTTCATCTGAGACCGCCTTTGGTCGTGTTTCTCAAAGTGGGGTCCCCCGGTCCACCTGCGTTAGCATGACAATGTTTGCTCACTGTGCAGGTTCTCAGATCCTGTCCAGCCTGCTGGGTTGGCCTCTGGGTCTGGGGGCTGGAGATCTGCACGTTCAAAGGCCCCAGCAGCGGGCTGGTGGTGGCGGCGGAATTGCTCATGCATCCCAAACTCACGAGTCACGTCTTCTGTCCGAAGGCACCGCTGAGGCACCTGGCCCCAGAAGGAAAGCTCTGATTCACGCCCCGGCCCTGCCCACTTTGGCCGTTCTATCAGGTAATTCAAAGTCTCCCGGCCTGCTCGTTACTGATTAACTCCAGGAAAGAAATAATAATGACCGAAGAGACAACACAAGCCCAGAGACAAGCCGAGCCTCCCTGGGAGCGTGGTGCCAGACAGCTGCTGTCACCAGGCACCTAACAAGAAGGAAAAAGGCTTCATACGCCCCACCTCACCAAGGTCAGACTACATCTGTGTCCCAGCAGCACCTTGTCCATGCCCCCGGGCCCTAAGCTGCCAGTCCCGCCGGCTCCCATGTCCAGAATGGCCTGCACCGAGGTCCCACAGCAGCCAGCCCCACATCAGCCCCAGCCCATCTCCGCGGGAGCCACCACCACCGACACCAAGGGCCCTGCTGGGAGTCACTGCGGCTTCTCGGAGCACGACCTGGAGTGCCTGGTGTGCCGGGAGCCCTACAGCTCTGCCCGACCGCCCAAGCTGCTGGGTTGCCAGCACTGCTTCTGCGCTGTCTGCCTGAAGCTCCTGCTGTGCGTGCAGGACAACACCTGGTTCATCCACTGCCCTGTGTGCCGCAAGGCCACCACGGTCCCCGGGGGCCTCATCTGCAGCCTGCGTGACCAGGAGGCCGTGGTGGGGCAGCTAGCCCGGCCGTGCCCAGAGATGCGGCTCTGTCCTCAGGAGCTGGAGAATCCTGTCACCTTGACGGCAGGGCACCCCAGCTTGGCGGGAGAGGATGGGCAGGACGTGGTGAGTGTCAACCGCATGGCAGCGCGGCGCCTGGTGGCACACGTGCTCCTCCTGGCCTTGCTCATCGTCCTCATCCTGCCCTTCGTCTACCCCGGCGTCATGCAGTGGGCACTCACCTTCATCATCGCCCTGGCCCTGCTGATGTCCACCCTCTTCTGCTGTCACCCCAGCAGCCAGGGCAGCTGCCGGCCGGCCCCCAGGACTCTCTTCAGCAGCGAGCAGAAGCACAGCGAGATTTCTTCCATTGCCTGACCACGCGCCCACATCACCGTCTGCCTCTGTGTCCCACAGTGGACAGGGTAAGGATCTGTGAAGTAAGACTGGCTCCCGCAGGAGAAGAAATGCCAGTCAGACCTGCAAGCTAAAGCCAGAATGGCTGTCTTGGGTCTAGAACTACGTGCTCGGGCGATAGACTTATGCCTGCCCCAGGGACGGCACAGCTGCACCGTTTGGGGTGGCGAGGAGGCACAGCGGACTTGCATGCTGCCAGGGAGGACCCCCTGTTCCTCTCCTTCCGAAGCTCCGGGTTGTCCGCTCAATGCCTTGGTGAAAGTATTGCAATAGTAATGTTACTGAAAAGTAAATAGAGCCAGAAACTCCTCTTTGTTTATTTCCAATTTATGTAGCCGGTTGTATTTTATTGCTTGGTTTTGGATTGGGTTTTTGTGTTTGGCGGAGTTTGTTCATATTTCTGGCTGCTACACATTTTCCCTCCTGAGAAGGCAGAGCCCATGGGAAGCCCTCCTGTATTCTGCAACCTTCCCCCCAACCCCCCGCCAATGCTGCCCATCTCGTGCCCACCCCACCTTGCCAACGGTCCTGGCCATTTGGGTCCTCCACTGAGTTGTCCTGCCCTCCTTTTCCCTAAGAATGGAGAGAGAGAGAGAACCTGTGTGAGGAAGTGGTGCTTCTGATGGCGCTGGGAAAGTCCCACGTTTAGTTGACAGAGCTGGGGAGGGTGGAGGGGATGCAGGTGAGTCTTGGACTATCCCCCACCATCCCCACCAGGATTTCCCAGCTCCGTGATATCCGGCGCTGACTTAACAGAGAATCTCGGAGTCACGAGGGCTTCCCCCAGTGTGGCCCAGCTGCCCACCTGGTGCGCAGTCCCACACCCCAGAACCAAATCTTTTGGGTGCTTCTTGCTTTATTATTGCATCTCGAGTCTCCTTTGAGCTTTTGTCATAAAGATAAGGAGCCTCGTAAATGCAACAGTCCTCTCCGACAACCCCACATTTCCCGCCTCACCCTGAGAGTCAGGGTCATCAGAGAGGCTTTCATGTCTTTTCTCAGTCATTTCTGCTCTGTCACCTAGAGGAGGCTTCTGCTGGAGGGAACGACCTTCCACGCTCGTCCAGGTCGCGCCTCAGCCAGGAGGGCCCATGGGGTGCAGGGCAGCGGAGGGTGAAAGCAGACGTTACTTCCTTCCAAAGGCCCCGTAATCGAAACCTCAGAGGGACTCACTGAGCGAGCGCAATCCACTGCCCTGCCCCCCCCCCCCTCCTGGAGACTCGTTATGGTGACGGTACATCTGTCAGGGACAGAGACAAGAGCTCTGCTGCTGGAGCACGGGTCGGCCCTGCGTTCCGAACAAGATCTCGCCTCTCAGAGCCTCAGTTTCCCCAGAATGAGCTAGTAGAACTGGACTATTCCTAACACCCCTGCAGCCCAGAGCTGAGGGCACACACTGGGACCCCGAACAATGGACATGCACACGTGCATGGGTCACATTCCCTGTGACCTCTCACAAAGAAAAGTCAAAATGTTAAGAATGGATGATGCACTTAGCTGTCCTTGACATCTGGAGGCCTTCCTCTTTCTCTTAGGAGGCCCCCCAGGGTAGCTCTGCAACCCCACGCTGTGGGCCTTGTTGACTGCCGGTGCTGAGAAAGAGCGTGAGTGTGTACGTGAGTTTGTGTCACGCACGCTGTCAAGCCAAGGCCAAGTGGGCCTGAAGAACACCTTGTCCCCCAGGATGAGTGAATGGCAAGAACGGCTTGGCATTTCCTGACCTGGCCTTGGGCATGCGGTTCTGGGGTGGGAGCCAATAGGAAAGGGAAAGAATGTTCTCTCCCCACTTACAACCACTCCCATTTCATCTAGTTCTTGGACCCTCCGCCGACAAGAAAACCTTTACCAAGATTAACGACAACGCTGTTTCTACCTTAATAATGGTGGCCGCATGTTTACTGAGTTTTTGCTTTGTGCCAAGCCCTGCCATACTGCCTTAAATAACAACCTATGCAGCAGAGACCATTTGCTGATGAGGAGACTGAGGATCAGAGAGGTACATTCATCTGCCTCTGGTTGCACAGCCAGCCGCTTTCAGAGCTCACCGGGGCATTCATCCAGGGCTCTCTCTGCTCTGTCACGTTGCATCCTTTGTGTGCAGTTCCAGCACCACCAGGAAGCTGGTTGCCACCTGTGGGTTTATGAGGGAGAACAGAAAACTAAGCTCAGGAGCCCCCCAAAGCCCAGTGGTCAGACACTCGGAGAGGCTAGAGAATTCCAGAACCTGTTGTCTGTGCTAAAGAGAAAGAAAAGACAGTGACACGAATGAGATGGTTCTTCTGCAGGCTTCTACCACCCAGGCCCGGCCTCTCCTGCAGGGAGCCCTGTTGTCACACGGTCCCCAACCAGCGGGCCCCCGTCCCCCTGAGTAAAGATGTCCTGACACCGCTGTCACCATGACCCTCCAAGCCCAGCTGGTCCCAGAGACCCCCTGGCCCCTTGCAGTGCGGGAGCAGAGAGCACCAGAGGCCGATACCCGCTCAGGCTGCCCAGCAGGGGAGCAGAGGAAACAGGTGGCGTTGAGAACGCGTGTGAGTGGAAGCGACCCGAGAGGCAGGCCAAGGTTCAAAGCTCAGTGCTGACCCAGCGTGTGACCAGTTACAGAGCATCCCTGGGCCTTCAGTTGCTCACGGTAAAGTTGAGGAGGACATCTCCCAGAGTCTCCCTGGCCGTTCAGACTGCTCCTGGCCGAGAAGCCTGTCTCCTAACGGGTTGCCTTTATCATCCATCATGGACCCCCTTGGGGGATGGGTTTCTTGCGGCCTGTCCAGCGTGAGAGTCAGCGGAGACCTGGCCTTGATGATGGGGTGGACAGGTCAGTCCAAAGCGGAGCACTGCCCAGGACAGGCCAGTCTTGTGGAGAACTCCGTGCTTGGGTTGTAAGGGGAGGTCTGCAGGATGAAGAAGAACTGTGGGGGTGGGGGGTGGAGCAAATCTCATCCCCATCAGACGCGTCTCCCTGATCTGTGGCCTTGGAGTGAAGCACATCTGGCTCGAAGTCCAGCTTCACCACTTGCAAGTCACTTTACCTCTCGGAGTCCCAGGTTCCTTACCCGTGAGACGGAGCTTAGAATCCGTGCTCCAGAGGGCTGCTGGGGGAGTTCATGAAGTAGCCCACGACTGAGCACTTAGGGTCACCAGGAGGTAAAGCAGAAAGATGAAAAGAGGGGGAGAGGGAGCTGGGCTGAGTTGCAGAAAGCCCTAACAAGATGATGAGAGCAGACTCCCCTTGTGTTATTCAATCATTGATAAGGAAGTTTATTAAAACCTGGCCACTATGATTCATTTCTCCCAAGACCAGCCTCAGCATCAGCAGTGTCGTCAGCAAAATATAATAAAACAATAATGACATGATGGTTTGACATGGCTAACGTGATTGGAATGCCCTGTGCGAAGTATATTACATGCTAGCACACATGCTCTAAGGTAGGCACTAGTATCACCCCCGAATGACAAACAGGAATCCCGAGGCACAGAGAGGTTCAGCAACTCGCTGGAGATCCCACAGTGAGGCCATGGTGGGGCCAAGGCTAGACCGCAGGAGTCTGGCTCCAGAGTATGGACTTTGAGTCACTTGGCTTCATCAGAAGGAACATCTCTGGTCCATCATAAGTGCTCGAGGTATGTGGTCCGCCTGGCCGGAAGGGTGAAGAATTAAGAAGAAATATCATTCCTCCGTGTGGTTACAGCTTCCTGACTTAGTGGGTGCCTGGGACAGAGGGCTGTGGGGGCCTACCTGTCCCATTACCCACCTCCGTGTTCTTATCTTCCAGCCCCCGTTCGAGGACGCCTGGAGGAAGTCCGTCAGCCTTGGCTAGAACAATGAATTCTTTGTCGCTGGCAAAGGACAGCCTTTCCAGGAATGAAAAAACGTCCCTCCAGTTTCTCAGAAACAGCATAGAGCACATTCAAAGAGAAATCAGATACCCGCTCTCGAAACAACCTGGGGCGATTTTTATGAACTTTCTATTCTGGTCAGAAGATCTCGGGATCACTGTTCAAACAGGGGCAATGTTTCCCAGGTCCGTAGAGAACTCTGAGGAACTCCGAACGCCGGGAAACCTAGGATCCGTCCACGTGTTCGTTTGTTCAGAAAATATGGTTTGAGCCTCTGCTCCGTTTCAAGTACCGAGCAGGGTGCTTAATTTACTCAACAAGGAACTTTGATGAGGAAAGAAAATTAGTATGTGCAAAGCACCTGTTATGGCTTAAATTGTGTCCCCCTGCCGAAAAGAAGACAGGGCGAAGCCCTAACCTCAGGATGCGATCTCATTTGGAAATGAGGTTTTTGCAGAGACAAGTTAAAGCGAAGTCATTAGGGTGGGCCCTGAAACAGAATGTCCTTATAAAAAGGGGAAACTGATGACCTTACAAAAAGGGGAAATTTGGACCCAGAGATAGACAGACGCAGAGGGAAATTGATGTGAAGACACACAGAGAAGCTGTCACATGACAACGAAGAGACCAGACTGATGCAACAGCAGCCAAGGAAAGCCGACAGTGGCCAGCAAGCCACCTGAAGCTAGGAGAGAGGCGTAAAACAGGTGGTCCCAGAGTTCTCAGCAGGAACCAGCCCCGCTGACACCTTGACCTTGGACTTCCAGCCTCCATACTGTGTGAGCCCACGCATTCCTGTTGGTTAATCAGCAAGGAGTGTGGCGCCTTGTAGGGCAGCCCTAGGAAGCCAGTAGAGTAGCTTCCCTGTGTCTGTGCTTGCACCATGCCCCTTGGCTGGTCCACTTCAAGTTCAGATAAAGAACTTACCCAGAGTCTTGTAGCATGTAAGAGGCAATGTTGAGCTCAAAATTGAGCCTGATGGACTCCCAAGATTAGATCTTACTGTTCCCATTTTGTGGGTGAAAAACCGAGGTTCAGAGAAGCCCTGATATCCTTCCCCATCGAAAAAAGTGCCCAAATATCAAAGATGGAGCTGGAATCTGAACCCACAGTTCCTAAATTGTCTTTAGTCTTTGCAACAACCATATGGGATTTACTGAACCATAACCCCCTGTCTCACAGATTAAAGAGTTCAAACCCTGGGCATTGAGGCACTTAGTCGACCGAGGTCACAAGCGAGTGAGTGAGGGGCCAGGATGAACCAGCTGACTCCAAACCACACCCACACTTCCCACTGCCACGCGCTGCTTCTGTCCGTAGCCCCTCGGCACTCAGAGGCAGGCCAGAGTGTCTTTCGGGACACCCGAGTCCCCATCGTGAGAGCTTGTGTGCTCAAAGAGAACAAAACTGTGCTGGACATTTATCTTCTTTTCTTTCTCTTGACTGTCTTATATTCAGCTGCTCCCCCCGCACCCCCACCCCATTGACCCTTCCTCTCCCTTTCTAAGAAAACTGCCCCGTGGTTAATCTTGTCAAGGGCGAATTCCACCAGCACCAACTACACCAAATGGGGCACTCGGTCCTCCCTTTGCCCACCTCCCGGTTCACCAAGGTGGTCACATGACACAGGTCACGTGATCTTTCCCAGCACTTGAGGCTAGTGATGAACCTGGGGCTGAAGGCGGAGGGCTGCAGGTCTGTTAGTGGCAGCAGTAGCGGCAGACCAGGAGGGCTCCACAGCTCTGAGCCGCTGGTAGATTCCGTGAACACTCAGCTTTCTTCTCTACAATTAATGAATTATTTTCTTGAGAGAGCCAGAATCCGTTTCTGTTGCTTGCAATCAATACTCCTGAGCAGGAGCTGTCCAGGCCTCTGGTTGCTGAAAAACACCACCGTAACCCACAGCCCTTAGAAAGCCCAAGCAAGCCGCCCCAGGCCAGGGAACCACCTCCACCCGCACCCACAACCCTCCCGAGGGCCAGCCTGGCCTTGCGGTAAGGCTTCTCTGATGCCAGCCCCAGGAGAGAGATGCCTGGGGCATCTCTGCCCAGAGGTGAGGTCAGATGGGAACACATGGCATTGGACCTGAGGTCAGCCAGAGTCCAGAGGAAGCTGGACTCCATTCTATTGACCTCATGACCCCCAAAAGAAACAAGCTCTAGCTGTCCAAACACATCCACCCAGAGGCCCATCCCTGGAGCCAAAATGAAAATAAACAGCCTACAACGTAGCTATGGATGCAGCAGTTTCAACACAACAGCGGTGGCCACGGTGGGTAATGTTTACCCAGTGCAGGTTAATGTTCCACCCTGGAGGGAAGGACTCTTACTCATTGTACTAGACACTGCACATGGCATGTCACTGAATCAAAACAAAACCCCTATCAGGTGAGAGACTAAAGCTTGGAGAAGGTAAGTAACTCGCCTGAGTGGCAGAGCCGGGGTTTGAAAGCAGGCAGTCCAGTCCGGCTCTGAGCCCCCAGCTGAATCACGGCACCAGCGCTCCCCTCCTAGCCCACCTCTCCCCCTTCCTCACATTCCCCCCGCAACAAAATGACCCACGCACAAAGTAGGGCCCTCCGTCAGACAGGCCTGGGTACAAAACCAAGTCCTGCCATCCACTCTCTGCACGCCCAAGAAATGTGTGAGCCTATCCCCACCCCCAGCACTCCCCTCCTCGCCCACCTCTCTCCCTTCCTCACCACCCCCACCCCCACCACAGATAATCGGAGGTGAACTTCCCTCCTAATTGGGGTTCTCTTTGAGGGCCTGCCTCCTCCTCATCCGGTCTCAGTCCAAGTCGATTCCGATGGTAATAACATTATATTTGTTTTCTGGGGGGAAAGCGTGTGTCCCAAACCTGCAGAGCATCTGTCCCCTGGCCACAGGGCTTGGTTCAAGGCTAAGCCAATGACAGTTCTGCCTAGGAATCTTCCTGAACCCCTCTGGAAGAAGTGCTTTCTCCACCAGAGTTGCTAAACTGATAGACTGTCTGTCTGGACTTTCTGGTGACTATATTGCCATATACCCCAAGGTATATGGGTTTTTGTATCTTCCCCAAACCCCCAAGGACGGGGTTTTTTGACTGGTGAAGCCACCCCAGAGGCAAGCTGAGCCTGGGGACAGAGAGAGGTCTTCAATTACATCTGAGTACCTAGACCTTGCTACGCCCACAAGCTGACTTTCCTCTGGACTGTTCAGTAGTTACATGAGACAGTACATTCCCTTTCTTTGCTTACACCATTTTAACGGGGTTGTGCCCTTTGCAAGCAAAGGAGTCCTGAGCGGTTCGCACATGCTTGAGTTACGAGGCCACGTGCACAGTGCAAATGCGCGTGTCAAAGGCAGGAAGCCAGATGTGAACGACTAATGAAACCGTTGCTCACAGAGAAGCGGACAAGAGGGAGGCCAGGTGGCCTCTGAGAGGCAAACGGAGCCGCCTCAGGTCCCGACGTCCCAAATCGCCCCTCTCGGTGAAGCCTGTGCGCCATGCCTGTTCTGCCTGTCCCTGAGACCACCTGTCATACCCTTTAACATCCCTGCTTTAAATAAGCCAGCCACCCAGAAAATTCTGGTACCTCACCATCCCTTCCCTCCCATGAGACCTGATGCCCGGCGAGGCCCGTGACATCTGCTGAATGTTAAGTGGAAGGGTCTGATGGGGGGGTGCTCCAGGGCAGGGCGGAGCGTTGGTGAATTGCTGTGGAAGACACCGGGAAGCAGGCTGGGGTGGCCAGGGCAGGGCTCAGAAAGGTTATGGGAACTGGCTGGGCCCTGAGCCAAGGGTTCGATTTGAGTAGCCAGAAAAAATGGGGTGGATGAAGGCATCGCAGGCAGCAGAAATTGTGTGAGAAAAGCACAGAGGCTGAAAGATATACAGCCTACTCGGGGCAGAGAGTGGACCTGCGACGGGGATGCATCCGGGGGAGCAGGGGAAGACAGCAGGCCTGACGGAGGAGGGGTCTGGACACCAGCAAGTGGAAGTCCTTTGCTGCATGAGGAGGGCGTGGTGGGCGGGTGCTCAGAGTTCCCGGCAGCCCCGGAACTCAGGGATGGCAACCGCAGACCCTTGTTGAGGGGGAGTCCATGGCTGCGTTCACTCATTCAATAAGCCTGCCATATACCAGGCACTGGGTTATCCCCTACAGAGACAAGGGTCGATGAGATACAAGACCCCTGGCCTTATTGAGCACATAGGGCACAGACAGCAAGCGTCTCCTGCTCAGCAGCTATTCCACCTTCTGCCGTCAGGGGGACCAGATTTTGTCTGTGCAGCAGCAATACGCCCAGCCCACATTAGCCAGAGCACTCTCTGCTCTGGGCTCATCTTTTCGACGGCCCCGCTCTGGCCCTCCTCCAGCCGCACCCATGCCAGAAGGATGCGTCTGCATACGTGCACGCCCTGGGCACCTACTACCCCAATATTCCTGGTCAAACCAGCCCTAAGCACACATCCAGCCTGTTGGAGTGGGCCTCTTCCCTGACCTGTCTCCCATGGGTGCCACCAGTCCTCACATTCCTGGCTAGGTTTGAGGAATGACCAAGGGGTGGCTGTTTATGGGAGGGGAAACAGCTTGGATGCATAAGTTCAAGCCTGATCTTCCAGACGGTTCCAAGTTCATGCCTGATCTTCCAGACAGTTTGAAGGTGTACCTGTCAGGTCGGGAGGTTAGGACGTGTTTCATCACTTTGTGTTCTTGCCCTGAGCTCTGCAAGTGGTAGGACTGGACTGTGCCTCCCCCCAGGAGTCTGAGCCAGTCTCCTTTGTCAGATCCTTGCTGTCCCAGGGGTGGTCATGGGATCTAGACACGTGATCCCTGCCAGGGGGCTTCTGGGAAATCATTTCCACCCTGACCCTGGGAGAGAAGCCCACAAGAAAACAGTCGTAAGGACAGTCCCCTTCTTCTCTTTCCTTTTCTAATTTTGAACATAACTGCTAAAGGGTGCTTGCAGCTGAGGGCACCATCCTAGGATCTCAGGATAACACGGTGAAGGACACAACCAGCACGCTAAGGACAATGAAAAGAATGCAGGTCCTCGCTGATATCACTGAGCTGTTAGGCCAACTCTGGAGCCACATACCTCTGTATTTTACGTTCCATAAAGTATTGGAGTCATTGTGATTTCGGCCACTTTGTTGGTCAGCATTAGACGCTCACAGCAGTGGCTGGCCGTCCTACCAGAAACAGCCATCCTAGTGAAAATAAGTGACGCTAAGTGTAATGTGGTATCCTGGGGTGGATTCTGGGGTGGTAAGAGAACATTAGTAGAAAAACCAGCCAATAAAGTCTGTACTTTAGTTAATAAAAATGTGCCTTATTGGTTTCTTAGTCCTGACAAATGCAACATCATTATGTAAGATGTTAACCCTGGGAAAAGAGGGCAAAGGATCTACGGTTCTTAATGAAGAATTCTTGGGGTTCCAGTCAGGTTGGCAGCGTAGGTAAATGCAGTGCATGAATCCTCCCACAGTCATATCAAAGTTACAACTGAACTACAGACCAGCCATCATTCAGAACCACCTGAAATCCAGCTGAACAGAAGTCCTACAACTAAGGGTATAAAGAAGAAGACCAGGAATCAACATTGGAGCTGATGAAGCAGAGGATCTAATCAGCAATTTGGAAGATAAGGGAGCAGAAAACACCCAATCCTAACAGCAAAAAGAAGAAAATCCAAAAAATGAGGTTAATATAAGGAGCCTCTGGGACAACTTCAAGTATACCAACTTCCCCATGATGGGGGAGCTGGAAGGAGGAGAGAGAGAGCAAGGAAATGAAAACCTATGTTAAAAAATAATGATAGCAAGCTTTTCTAACCTGGTGAAGGAACTAGACATACAAGTCGAGGAAGCACAGAGAGTCCCAAAAAACATGAACCCAAAGAGGCCCACACCAAGGCACACCATAATTACAATGCCAAAGGTTAAAGATAAAGAGAGATCTTAAAAGCAGCAAGAAAAAAGTGGTTCGTTTCCTATAAGGAAGCTCCCATAAGACTGTCCGTTGGTTTCTCAACAGAAACTTTGCAGGCCAGGAGGGACTGGCAAGAAATATTCGAAGTGATGAAAAAGCAAGGACCTACAACCAAGATTATTCTACCAAGCAAAGCTATCATTTAGAATCAAAGGACAGATAAAGAGCTTCCCAGACCAAAAAACCTTAAGGAGTTCATCGCCACCAAAACAGTATTACAAGAAATGTTAAAGGGTCTTCTTTAAGAAGAAGGAAAAAAAAGATTAAAAATATGAATGATAAATTGGCAATAAGTACATATCTATCAACAATTGCTTTAAATGCAGATGGGTTAAGTTCTCCAATCAAAAGACAGAAGGAGGCTGAATGTAAAACAAAACAAGACCCTCACACGTGCTGTCTTCAAGAGACTCACTTCCAATCAAAAACACACCCAGACTGAAAGAAAAGGGATGGGAAAAGATATTTCATGAAAATGGAAACAAACGAATGAACAAAAGCTGGGGCAGCAATACTTATACCAGACAAAGTAGACTTTATTTTTTTTAAGACAATTTTTTAAAGATTTTATTTATTTATTTTTAGAGAGGGAAGGGAGGGAAAGAGAGAGAGAAACATCACTCTGCGGTTGCTGGGCGCCGTGGCCTGCAACCCAGGCATGTGCCCTGACTGGGAATCAAACCTGCGATGCTTTGGTTTGCAGCCCATGCTCAATCCACTGAGCTACACCAGCCAGGCAAAATAGACTTTAAAACAAAGACTATAACAAGAGACGAAGAAGGACCCAACAATTCCACTTCTGGATATTAATCCAAAAAAACCCAAAACAAAAAATTGAAAAAACATGTGCATCCTATGTTCATTGCAGCATTATTTACCATAGCCAATATATGGAACAGTGACTGTCAACCTTTTTCACCGACTAGCACACAAATACTAATTACTAAACTTCTGTGGCACACCAAAAAATATTTCTAGCCAAACTGACAAAAAAATAGGTACAATTTCAATTCATTGACACCAGACAGCTATTATTGTGTTGGCTGTTGGCATTTTTTATGTGACAATCTAAGAGAAAAGAGATCAGTGTCTTTGACTGAAGAGCCAGGCATTGCTTTTTTAAAAAATTCTTGCAGTGCACTCAGTTGAAAGTCACTGGTATGAAGCAACCTAACTATTTATTGATATATGAATAAATAAAGAAAAAGTAGTACATATATACAATGCAATATGACTCAGCCATGAATGAAATCTTGCCAACTGCAATAATGTGGATGCACCCAGAGGATGTTGTGCTGAGTGATAACATGAGACAGAGAAAGACGAATGCCACATAATTCCACTTATGTGCGGGATCTAAAAAACAAAATAAATGAACAAGCAGAACAGAAACAGACTCTTAGATACAGAGAACATTTTGACAATTGCCAGATGGGAGGGGGATTGAAGGGACAGATGAAGTTATTAAGAAGCACAAGTTGGCAGATACAGACCAGTCGTGGGGATGTAAAGCACAGCACAGGGAATATAGTCAATAATAGTGTCATAACTACGGATGGTGCCAGCTGAGTAATAGATTTATTGAGGTGATCACTTAGCAAGTTATATAATGTCTGATCCCTGGGTTGTACAGCTGAAACTAGTATAAAATGGTATGTTAAGTGTAATTGAAAAATAAAAAATTATTTAAAGTAAAAAAAAAAAGAACCCTGTAAAATCTTTGTAACTTTTTGATCAGTCGAAAATCCTGACAAAATAAAAAGTGTATTACATAAATGAATGAGGCTGGGATGGGAGTAAAAGACAGAAAGATGTCCTTGAACAACAATTAAAATTAAAATTTTAAAAAATAAATTAACAATTAAAAAATAATAATAAATGAATGACAGAATAATTGAATCCTAACTCAGTAGTTTAGACAGCCAAAGCCCCTGAGCTGGAGACTGGCCTTCCTTCATTCAAAAGGATTATTAGTAAATTTTAGAGCCCAATGGAGTCTTATGCAGCCTTTTAAAAGAAGGAAATCCTCCCATTGCGACAACATGGATGAACCTGGAGGACACTGTAGAAAGAGGAGTGAACCAGACACACAAGGACCAATGCTACACCATCTCACTCATGCGTGGCACCTAAAATAGTCAAAGATAGTCGAGCTCATAGAACTAGAGAGTAGAATGGTGGCTGCCAGGAGCTAAGGAGAGGGGGGAGGGAGAAATGGGCAGATATTGGCCAAAGGGTACAAAGTGTTAGTTATGCAAGATAAATGCGTTCTGGGCTCTGGCTGGTGTAGCTCAGCGGATTGAGCTCGGGCCTGTGAATCAAAGGGTCGCTGGTTCGATTCCCAGTCAGGGCACATGCCTGGGCTGCAGGCCAGGTCCCCAGTGAGGGACACATGAGAGGCAACCACACACTGATGTTTCTCTCTTTCTCTTTCCCCTCTCTAAAAATAAATAAATAAAATCTTTTTTAAAAAAGATAAGTTCTGGAGATCTAATGTACAGCATATGACCACAGGTAACAATACTGTCTCGTATATATTTGAAATTCGCTAAGATGATCGATCTTAAAGTAAATCTACACACACACACACACACACACACACACACACACACAACTGGTAACCACATGGGGGGAGGGAGTAAGTTATTCAGCTTGATTGTCGTAATCTTCACAAGGTATACACACGTCAAAACATCAACTTGTGTGCCTTAAATACACATAATTTTATATGCTAAAATATCTCAATAAAATTGTTTTTAAAAGAAATATTTATATATACACTTTTTGTTTGTTTGTTTGTGAACCTGTAAGTCACAAAGAAAAATCTTTAAATATTAGATAAGTAATGGCCTTGATTATCAGTGGTTTACAAGAAACAAATAAAAAGTATACCTTAAAAAATAAAAGATTCAATAGCATCAAACTATTCTCGACAGAATAAGGACTGGAGGGAATAACTTTCTCATGTAGGATCCAAAGCAATTTAATGCAAGCTCATGTACCAGCTAAAGGTACTTTGGATGCCATCAGTGATATGGGTCTCCGCATTAGAACATATCAGACCAGCTCAAGTGCAAAGCATTCTTAGGTAAGAAGCAGGTAGAAGTCGTCACCCAAGTCTCTGTGTAAGAGATAAGGTAGAGGACTACAGAATTATTGCCTAGCACACAAGAACAGTGGGGGAAAATATTAACCCAAATGGCTTTGACCCCCAACCCCTGCCACATAGCATAGCCAATTCCAGTTGATGGCCCAATTAACAAAAAGAGGTTGTTTGTGGGTCAAAGATGCTTTAGGGACCCAAGAAATTGCCCAGCAATGTAACAATACCCACAATAACCACAAACCACCTGCAACACCCTCTACCCTGTCCTTCCTCTAAGGCGTGTCCAGCTCCTCCTGATGAGAGGAGCGTCCTCCTGTTTATTTCTGAGCGTCATTAGGAAAGAAGCAACTATGATCCATCTTCTGAGTCATTCAGTCTCAAGTTCATCATAACAGTGTCATAAAGATGCTCTATAGGAAAAGATGCGGGCCACCTTCAGTGAAATCATTTCCGAATTCAATCCCATTCGACAACAATCGGTGCCAGGCCACGCCCCACCTATATCCCAGAAAGACGGACATCTGTGGGACATAGCAAAGGAGCCATCCTCTGCTGGGAATCCATTATCTGCAACTCACACGAATACCTGTGAACTGGTCTTGATAGTTAAACCTATGAGAGGTCAGGATAGCAGAATCAGCCAGATCCAGGATCAAGTCCTGGCTCCAACGTGTTGTAGCTTGGTGACCCTGGCCAAGGTGTTTAACCTCTCGGAGCTGGGGTTCCTTCTTCTGTGAAACAGGCTAATAATAGTATAAACTGCATAGGATTAAATGATATAAAATATGTATGAAAAGCACACAGAGCCAGCCACAAGGATAATGCTCCCTAAACAGTATTCATGGTTAGTTCTACAATTTCTGGGACAATAGAATCCAGTCATGTAGTTGGTCCAAATCTGATTGTTCATCAGAGTCACCAGGGGAACTTGGTAAAGTATAAATTCCTGGGTTTCCAAACCCCTGAGAAATTCTAAAATGGGTGGGTCTGGGCAGGGCCAAGAACCTACGCCCCCATCACGTACTTCTATTGCACCTAGCTCATGGTAGGCACCCTACACAGCCCAGACTATTGCAACAGCTTCCTGACTGGTTGCCTGTGTCCATTCTTAGCCCTCTGACCTCCACAAAGAGCCAGGGAGATCCCTTTAAAACATGTGACCAGCCCTGGCTAGTATAGCTCAATGGATTGAACACAGGCCTGCAAATCTAATGGTTGCCGGTTCGATTCCTAGTCAAGGCACATGCCTGGGTTGCAGGCCAGCTCAGGTCCCCAGTAGGGGGCATACAAGAGGCAACCACACAAGGATGCTTCTTTCTTTCCCTATTTCTCCTTCCCTTCTCCTCTCTCTAAAGATAAATAAAATTTTTTTAAAAACCCATGTCACATCACTGCCTCAAACCCTCCACAACTCACTATCTCACGCAGAATAAAATCCACAGACAGGCCCTGCGTCAGTGCTTCCTGATGCTGGGCACACATTAGAATACCTGGTGAGCTTCTGAACGATACCTATACCTGGGCTAACCCTAGACCCGCAGAATGAGGATCTCTGGGGGTCGGGGCCCGGGGGGGGCGGGGTGCTAGATAAAATATAGAACACCCAGTTATATTTGCATTTCAGATATGCAATGAAAACTTCTTTAGTATAACTATGTTCTGGACACTATTAGGACATTCTCCTACTAAAAAAGTATTTCTTTGTTGTGTACCTGAAAATCAAATGCAGCCGGGTATCCTGTATTTTTATTTGCTGCATTGGGTGACTTCGGCCCAAGACCAGCCTCTCCCATGCTATATCTACAACGCCGAGAACCTCGCCCGCTACTCAACAAATTCTGGTCGAATTAGTTAATGGTTATGAAACAGCTTCTCCTTCTAGCACAACCCCCTAAACATTCCTTTGGGAGAAGCAGACAGAAGACATCTTAGTAGAAGTGTCTTTCACCAAGACTGAGAGCAGTTAACTTTTACCCAGCACGTCCCGTGCGCCCAACCCTCACAAAGTCCTTCAGCTGTACATTCTCATGTAGTCCTCTCGGCAGCCCTCGTGGGGGCCATAATGATCCCCTTTTACAGACGAGGAAGGTAAACTCTTCAAAGTCCAACACCAAACCTCAAAACTTGTAAGAGCATGCACTGGAGGGGAAGACCTGTTTCCCCAGCTTTCCCACAGCAGCCTTGGCTGTGGCTTAGGTCCCGTGTGCTGTTCGGTGCCAGGAGCAGGGTGCGGGGTGGGCAGTGGCTGTAACTGGATGCAATGTGCAGAGTTGAGAGTGTTCAACACAGGATCTCAAACCAAGCTAGAGACAGGGCAAAGCACGTGTTAGAGACACGTGCACGATGATGCCTGGTCCCTCCCAGCCACTGAGAGGAGGTCCGGCTGGAGGCTTTCTGTTGGCGTCACGTCCACATCGTTACTAACATTCTATCTTGACAAGACCCACATGCTCAGATATAACTCCCCATGCCCTTAAAGGATGCACACGGTTGACGCATGTGACCTCAGTAGGCAGAGAGGCCATTATTCTTGGTCTTGATTGGCCAGGGTGGAGGTGAGCAGGCGAAGGCCCAGAGCACTCTCCAGAGGCAGGCAGGAGTCACAGATTCTGCACTGGCAGCTGGTCTCTGACCCCGTCCACTGTCTCGTCCACTCAGGGCGGTGCTCTGACTTCACCGAAGGAGCGGCAGCCTTCGTGGCCACGGTGGCTCAGGCTCCCACCCCGGCGCTCATTAGCCCTGTGGCTACTGCCTGGCCGGCCCTCAGCCTCAGTCTCCTATCCTGTAGAATGCGTGTGATAAGAATGTACAGGGCTGTTAGGGGAATAAGACCCATTCGTGAGTTCATTAAGTGACTCTGAGCACCTGTCAGGCGCCTGGCACAGTCCCTGGGGCTGGACACACAGCTGAGGACAAGGCAGCCAAGACTCCCATTCTCCAGGCTTTTACATTCTAGTGGGGATGGCAGATCATAAACTGCAAACAAAATGGTCAAAATAATACCAAAGAGTGTGAAGTACTGATTAAGTAGAACAGGACTGGAAGGCTGGTATGATTCCCCTGCACTTAAAGCAGTACCTGACACACAGTAGGTGCTCAGTAAACATTTGTTCAATGACTGAGTCTGCTGGGTGGTTAGGGAAGACTGGCAGATGCCAGCCCGAGTGGACAGTGCAATGTCAAGCTGGGAACATACGCAGGAAGAGGAAGTTCTGGTGGCAGAGTGCCAGGCACAGGCACCTCAAATGCGAAGGTCCTGAGACTGAACCAAAGTCAGCGTTAGAGAAACCGAAAGACAAATCAGGGAGCCCATGCATATCTCAACACTCTGCAAACTTCAGCGGGGTCTCTGTACACGCGGCAAGGGTGTTTCTGTGGCTGGTCCTTTGATTTTTCCTAATTTACTTTGTAAAATTTCCATCCAAGTCTCTCGCTGTTAGTCCTTCCTTCCACTCCCAGCCAGGACGCCTCGCGGGCACTTTCTTGCAGAGCCAACCCGCACGGCCTTCCCTCGCGCCCTGCCCTGCGCAGCTTCCTGCGGGGCAAACACACCCACAACCCGAGTTTCGCGCCGGGACAGGCCCGTCACTTCCTGAGCCGGCATCCCTGCCGCGGAGTGGCAGCGGGACGAGCCGGGTGGGGACTCGCAGCTCGCGAGCTAGAGCCCGGAAGGCCCCGCAGTCCCGACGCGGCCGGGCCGAGCGCGCCCGGGGCGGACAACCCAGGGCAGGCGGCGACACCGGCCCGGGCCAGCGCCGGCCGGCCGGCGGGACTGGGCCGGGACGGGGGAGGAGCCGGGCGGGAGGAGCCAACTTCGCTTTCGCGCCGCTGCCGCCGCCTTAGCGTCCAGGTAAGGGGCCAGCTCCCGCCGGAGCCACTCCCCACCGCCACCCGCGAGCCCGCTAGCCCTTTGCCCCCCACCGCTTGTGAGCACGGGACCCGCCGGGAGCCGCCGCGGGCTTCCCCTGCGCTGACTGCCGCTGAGACAAGTCGGCCTGGTTGTCGCTGGTTTTCTTTCCCAGCCGGAAGAGCCCTTAGAAATCACGTGGGGAGGTGGCTGGGGAAACTGAGGCGGGGCAGAGCGCAGGGGCTGTCTCCTGCTTCCCAGCTCAGAGTTCGGAGCCCTTAGTGATCACCCAGAGCTTCCCTTGATAAATGAGCCCACTGCTCTGGTCCCAGCTGGAGAAGGGACTTGTTTAAGGTCACACGCACGGGTTCACTGGGCTTCACCTGGTCCCACGCAGCCCCTCCACGCACCACACCAGCCTCTGGTGAGGAAGGCCTCGGGCAGTTGTCGCCCCTTCTGTCCTTGCCCCTGTGGCCTCTGAGCTCACAGCAGACACTGAAACTGAGGCGGTTTAGGAGTCACCTCTGGAGAAAAGCCCAGGCCCCCAATGTTACAGGCCGGTCATGTGTCCTCGCCCAGCTGCCGTTGTTAGAGGGAGGAATTACTGCTGCTAAGTTTAGAGTGGGTTTTACAGCTAAGAAAACAGGCTCAGAGAGGTGGATGATTTCCTCGGGACCACACAGCCAGGAAGGAGAACAGGATAAGGACCTGGGTACCCCACCCCACAGCCTGACCCCGTGGCTGGCGCAGAGTAGGCCCTCACCGTGTCCTTCTCTGCCCTGCCCTGGGGTCACCCAGGGAGTCGGGGCACAGCCAGGCTAGAGCCAGGGTCTTGCCCTGAACACTAGTAACACAGAGTAGGAGTGCACAGGCTGCTTCTCCTTTCCCTGACCCACCCAGTGTTCATGTCACTGCAGAAACACGGAACCCCTTCAAGCTTTGGGGGCATCCATGTATTCATTCAACAAGTACTTATTGAGCACCTACTGTGTGCTGGCGTGAGCATGTTTAGGCACTGAGGATAGAGCAGCGAACCAGCACTGCCCTCCAGGAGTACACCCCAGAGAGTGGAACAGAAGTCTGCTATTCGGTGGGGCAGATGGAGGTGGGGAGGGCTGGGCAGGGAGGAGAGACCGTTGGAATCTTCCCAACCCTCGAAGTATGGCAAGAGGACAAACAGAGACTGAACCTCACAGCCTCCAGCCTCTGAGCCTTTGGTTCTCGCTTGTTGGAGATGCTCTGCCAGCCTGAGCTTTCACCCCACTCCCCAGGGATTTGGGGGGAGGGGGTGCTAGGTGGATAGGGAGTGGTCCAGAGGAAGTCCTAAACTAACCCCAGAGCCTGGAAACCTGCCTCTGCCACTTCCTAGCTGTGCGATCTCATCACCGCACGTCTCTGGGCCTCTGTTTTCTTATACAGTGGGGGTCACGATACTTCACAGAGTTGATGAAACTATGTGAAAATGCTTCACAGATGATAAAGCACAATCCCAAGTGCAGCCGCTGTCAGAAGCCTTGTAAAAGCAGGTGTGAGCTCAGGTGGGTTGCTTTGGAGCCGCTAGGAACCGCGTTGATAACCTGTTACTGCTCTGGGTAAAGAAACGAAAGAGGCAGCGCTGGGGCTGGCTGAGCTCCAGGCGCCCAGACGGAGGCTCCCTGCCCGGCTCCACAAACAATGCTCCTTTCTCTGTCAGCATTTTAGCCTCTCCAAGCCGGGCAGCACGCATGCAGCCCCAGAGAGACGTGGGCTCAGGTCCTGGCTTTGCGGCCTCCTCCAATGTCCTCATCTGTAAACCACCTGTGTCCGAGGTTGTCATGAGGATGGAAGGAGCTGAAGCCACAAAGAGCCCTATGCGGTGCCAGCCGCTCCAGGAGCCCTTGTGCTTTTCTGGCCCAAGGCCCAGGAGCAGTTGGAGGGGCAGAGCCAACTGACTCGGTGCCATAGCTCAGCCTGATAAGCTCCTAGGGTCAGAGCCCACAGAATTTCTCATTGGCCTGAAACCCTCTCTCCCTGCCCTGGGACCAGCAAGCTACAGTGGCTGCAGCAGCCACCCGGGCCTGCACACGTGGTACCTGAGGAGACTGCTGTATGTTTTAAACGGGGGCTGCCGATGAGGCGGGGGTCCCACTGCCTTGAATGTATATAAAGCAGGCAGAATGGGGCTGGAAGGGGGGAATCCGACCCGCTTTCCACGTAGCTACCCTCCAATCGGATTGTACCCTTTCTGTGTAAACCCTGCTGTGGCTTCTCACTTTCTTGGGTTAAAGAACAAAAACCTTAATGCAGACCACAAGGCCACACAGTCTGGGCCCCACCCATGCCCGGCTACTGCTTCAGCCTGCCTCAGACCACTCTGCCCACGGCCCTCTGTGCCTGAGGCCCACGGCTCCTCCCTCCCCAGGGCCTTTGCACATGCTCTTCCAGGCCACTCCTCCCTCATCTCGTTTTTCCTAGGTTAACACCTCCTCAGCCTTCAGATCCGGGCTCAGACTACACTGGTGCCCCAGGCCGCAAGGCATCCTGGGTACGCAGGAAGTTTAGCTCAGGTGGAATTATGCACTCATCCCTGGGAATGGTAATTTCTGCCTGTGCCCGTACACCACCTGGACTGTAAGACCCAGGCCCTCAGGGACTGGTCCGAGTTCGCTTGAAGGGGTGTTCATCCATGAAATCTACTTGTGGGGGTAGCTCTTGAGCAAATGTGGGGACCCCACTTTGTATAAAATGGTATGGTCCTTTGTCAAAAAAAAATAATACTGAAGTCATTTCTTAGCTGTGGGGGTTGGTGTTCATTCATTCATTCATTCTGTCACCTGCTCTGCCAGGCACTGTTCTAGGATACGTCCAGGAACACGATACAAAAGCCAATGCCCTCGCGGAGCTTTCCCTAGTGGGGGAGTCAGACCACCAGCAAGCCTGTAACCCATCGTCTGGTGGGGGCGAATTCCGGAGAGTGGTCACGAGTCTCTGGTGGGAGGGGGAAGTGGTGGTGCCTGCTCTTTCAGAGCCAAAGGGGTCCCGGGGGAGCTCTGCTGGGGAGTCAGGGGGTGGGGGCACTAATGTCCAAGCATCTTCCGCTCCCATCCTGACCCACCTAGTCACGGGCTTGGGCACAGAAGCAGCTAGTCCTGAAACCCGAGAGGAGGTGGGGTGGCCCAGACGAAGCCTGGGGGGCTTCAGAGGTGGCGGGCCCCACGTTAGCTGGACGGGTCCAGGAAGGCCCCTGGCCGTCCCCGAGCCCCTGTAGTGAAGTGGGAAAGAGCCTGGGTGTGGTGGAGTCACGCGGCCTTGTTGTCAACAACAGGGACAAGGGCCGGCGTGACAGACAGGAGTCTTCAGCTATTCGTGATGGCGGGACGGAGGTGCCTGTGGTTCCAGCTCCGTAAATGGTCCCGTCAGGTGGGCTGGGCCCCCAACTGCTCCAGCTGCAGAGGGTGGTGGCAGCTGTGGGCGAAGGGCATGTGCCTCCTGGACTGTGTGTGCTGGTCCTCAGGCACCTCCACCCCTCGGTCTGATCAGGGATCAGGACCCAGTCCAAAGCCAAACTGGATTCTCAGGTGCGTCTGAGGAGCCAGGCTGATGCCGAGACAGGTGCTGGGTTCCTGCAGAGAATGGAGACCCTGCTGGTCCCGGCCACTGGGTCTCTGCCCTCGGGGCCCCTCCGGTGCACAGAGCTTTTCCAGCAGCACCCTGGGCTCAGGAGGTCACTTGGGCGGGGGCAGCCCCCAGCTCCCAGGGGTCTCCTGGGGGTCTTGTTCCCACCTGGGCACTGTAAGGACGCCAAGGCCTGTACTTGACCCAGAAGGGCCCCGACTCTCAGGGACACCACATGGACAAAGTGAGGAGAGCGGGGTGAGCACTGACCCTTGGAGACTGCAAAGGCCAGCTGTGGGCTGGACAGGGATTGTCCTCCAGTAGGACCTCGGTTGGATGCTCTGCCATTGTGACTTTTGTCCGGCCGGTCACATTACCCGTCACCAGAGAAAACACTGGCTGCGTTATTTTTGTCGGGAGTGGGGGCAGACAGCAGCCGTTCCGCACACATCTGTCCGCAGCCCGCAAGCGCCCACAGCAGGTGCCCGCCAGGATCTGCCGACTCACAGCATAGACAACACGTGGGGGCTCTTCTCGGGGAGACGAGAAATTCCAAAGGCAGCGCCGAGGAGAAAACCAAATACGGCCACTGTTGTCTTTGAAAATCCTTTAAACCACCCTTAGAACTCCACACCTGGGCCCTTAGCCCATCACACGCAAGAATGAATTTCTTTTGTTTTTCTTAGATGCCAGCCTGTGGTGGCCTTTACAAATAAAAACAAACAGAAAACTTGGAGCAGCCAGTGAAGGCCAAGGTCAGATTTGACATGCCTCTCTGTGTGTGTGTGTGTGTGTGTGCGTGTGTGTGTGGTGTTCTCTGTCTCGCTTCCTCTTTTCTGGTTAACTGGTCCCAGATGCACTCAGGCATAATCGCAGGAACAGAAAGTAGAATGGGGGTCACTGAGGCTGAGGGAGGGGGAGGGGGAGTTGCTCTTTGGGTATGGAGTTTCCCATTGCAAGTTGGAAAGGTCTGAAGACCCGTTGCACGACAGTGTGAATGTGCCTTTCACTACTGAACTGCACACTTAAAAATGGTTGAGACAGTGAATTGTATGCTGTGTGCATTCTGTCAGAATTGAAATTTTAAATTGAACAGCAGACGCTTGGTAAATGGCAGCCGTGTGCCACCGCTTTGTATCATCATCACCTCATTTTCTCCCAACAGGCCCGCAACATGGGTGCCATTGTCTCCACTGCGCAGACGGGGACAGAGAGGCCCTGAGGAAGGAAGGGCAAGGTCACGGGACAAGCGCGTGCAATTCAAACGTGTGCCTGGGTGTTGGCGCTAAGGCTCACGCTGCTTTTCTTTGGACTAGTGTATATCCCGAAGTGGCCAGAAAGATTTCAAACACAATTTGAAAACCGCCCGGTTCGATGAATCTCACTAGCTGCCACCTGCCCGCAGACAAACATCGCATCTTTCTGCCAGCCCCAAGCACGCGTGGGGCGGGCCCGGCCCACCTTCTCACCACGCTGTGAGACTGGAGCACAGGCCTGGAGAGGTGAGGGCGCTGGCTGGGGCGGGGGGTGGGGAGGGGTAGGGGGGTACTTCCAGCAGAGGGAACAGTCAGGCAGAGGCCCTGAGGTGCAGGCGTGCCTGGAGGGACCTGGGGTGGTGGGGCTGGACGGAAGGAGTGAAGGGGACAGGAAGGGGAGGGCAGATGGCACCTGGCTGAGGCGCCACTGTAAGGACTGTGACTGGTGAGGAGGGAGTCCTGGGAGGTTTGGAGCAGAAGAGGCACATGATCTGACTTCGGTTTAGACTGGGGCGGTCTGGGGCTGGTGTTGCGGGGCGGATAGGTGGGGGTGAGGGCAGAACGAAGCCGGAGGCTGGTGACAAGGCCCCCCCCCCCCCCAGAGCGATGATGGCCGCTGGGACTAGGGTGGGAGTCGGGGAGGCAGGCACCACGGTAAATGCGGACGAAATGTTACAGAGCCTGGGTGTCCGCCCCAGGGGCGCCCCATCGTCCACGCCCACCTCGCCCATCCTCCAAGCTGCTGAAGTCGGGTTGGGGTGGGAGCTTTCTGTGCCAACATTCCTGTTTCCTTCCAGTCTGTAGTGGGAGTGTCCCAGACCCTCCGGGTCCTTCTCTGTTGGGTCTGTTGCCATGGAGACTGGCTTCCAACTTAACTTCTGGATAGAGAGAGAATGAATGGGTTTCTCTCCCAAATCTCTGGAAAGAGGAAGAGGGCAATAAATTGGGCCTGCTAGAACCCTCCCTTCCGGGACCTTCTCGAGATTGGGGGGGGGGGGGGCAGGGCATGAACTTTGATCTACAGTCTTCAGAGTTTCCGGCCTGAAAACAGTGCTGAGCTCTATTATTGTAAAGGATTCCTTCAGCAGATGCTTTTCATTCTTGGCTCAAGAACAATTAGACGATCAGTTCTTAGCCTTTCTGCAACACTGTAGCTATCTCTCTAGGAGTAACGCTCATTCTGCTGTATACTTCGGACGTATTTAAAAGCCCGTGACTAGTTAACCAGAAAAGAGGAAAAGCGAGAGAAAGAGAACAAACACCACACATGTACACACAGGCACATCATATTTGACCTTGGCCTTCACTGGCTGCTCCAAGTTTTTTGTTTGTTTTTTGTTTTGTTTCTCTTTGTAAAGGCCACCACTGGCCACCCTTGAGGCTTGACTGGTCCGCACAGGGCCAGGACTTTCTGAGATAAAACACTCCCCCTTATAGGGCTCTAAAACAGAATTGTTGTTTTTTTAATTAAAATGATTTTTCTATTATAAAAGCACCAAAAAGCTCATGACAGAAAATGTTTAAAAACATAGAAAATTAGAAAGAACAAAAACTAGCCACACACCCTGGCTGGTGTGGCTCAGTGGATTAAGCTCTGGCCTGCGAACCAAAGGGTCACCGGTTCGATTCCCAGTCAGGGCACATGCCTGGGTTGTGGGCCAGGTCCCCATTAAGGGGCACATCAGAGGCAACCACACATTGATGTTTCTCTCCCTCTCTCTCTCCCCCTACCCCTCTGTCTAAAAATAAATAAATAAAATCTTTTCTAAAAATGAAAAAAAAAACAACCAGTTACTTCTAGTCCCGCAGCCCCACTGCTGAGAGACATTGATCGTTAACATTTTAATATGCTTCCTTGTGATGATCTGAGACATTTTTCAGAAACGTAACTGGAATCGTATGGTATATCCAGTGGCATGCTATGAACCATCTCTCTCAAAATTAAAATCCCTCGTTTGTAGCACTTGCCAATTTCTGTGGTGCAAATACTCTCGCCGTGGCCCATTTCAAGCCACCAGCATCCATGGAATACGGACTTGGAAAGAAGTGCATAGAGCTACTTCTCGCCAGCCAGCAGGAGCCCAGAGCAGCATATTATAATATAATTTAAAATCGCGTCTATTTTTTCTAATCTTAAAATCAAGACATACTCATCCTTTAAAAATTCATAAAACAGAAACATGAAAGAAAAAAAGTGAAATCACCTATAATCACCCCTCCCCGTGCCTTTATTTTTTTTTAAGATTTTATTTATTTATTTTTAGAGAGGGAAGGGAGGGAGATAGATAGAGAAACATCAATGTGTGGTTGCTGGGGGTCATGGCCTGCAACCCAGGCATGTGCCCTGACTGGGAATCAAACCTGCGACACTTTAGTTCGCAGCCCGAGCTCAATCCACTGAGTTATGCCAGCCAGGGCTGCCCTCCCCCCTGCCTTTAAAGACAGCCACTGCCAGCAACCTGAGGCAAGTACCAACAGTCCCCTCACTGGGGACAGGGACATAAACAAAATAGCTTGCTCCCAAGTTCAAAAGCAGTACATAGTTAGGGCAGAGCGCTGGGGGAATGCAGAAGAGTCTCTGGCCTCTCATCTTTCAGAAGTAAAAGGAGGCTATTCTTCTGGCTGTTTTTCTTCTGTGCAGCTTTTTAACAAGGTTGGACTTGTAGCTGGACTCTGTCAGGTTGGAGGCATGGTAAGGGCACGTCCTCATGCCCCGAGGAAGGTGGACAGCCAGGGGAAAGGTGTACATTTTCAGTGATAATTAAAAACCCTACGGAGGCTTAAAGAGGCAGAAAATAATACTCTAGCTCCTTGGCGTGGAAAAGGGCCGTGAGGATGAAGTTCAGGTTACTTGAAGTTTTGGGGGACCCTGGGGTTGGCGCTCTGGGGCATCCTGGGTAATTCCGGACACTTGGCCCTTGTTCTGTCTCTGTTCCTCATCCACTGTCCAACGGGAGGGTAAGAACAGGAGAGAAACAACCAGGAAAGTCTAGCTCTTGCTCAAGCCCCCACACTAGTTCGTTCATTCATTGGAGTAACATTTCTGAGCAGTCCGTCTGTGGCAGGCAAGGGGTGCGCACCGGGATGGAGGAGATCGGGTGCCTGCCCTCCACGGCCAGGCTAACCAAGGAGCAGGCGCAGCGACCACAGCTCAGGGTTCGAGGAGTTACAGCAGACGGTTCAAGCAGAGTCCAGGGCTGTGCTCAGAGACTGGTAGCTAACTGCCTGCCGCCCCGCTGAGAAGGGATCCCAGGTTCAGGGACCGGCGGGGCAAGGCCTCCTGAGCCTGGGCGTCCGGATCCCTGTCTCCCACGGGCCTCCTCCAGATCCCACACCCTGTGGACCCACGGGCTGGTTTTTCCGGTTTGTTCCTCCAGGGTAATTTGCATATTTCCCCAAGAACCATCCAGACGCTGGCAGCCTGTTTTCAGACCTAGACGGGAGGCCTACAGTTGTTTCCAGAAATCTGGGTAAGTATTATTTAAGGTTCCTTTTCCTTCAGAACCCTCACAATTATTTAAGATTGTCTTATTTTAGATAGAAGTTTGCATCTTGTCTGTCGCACTAGAACATAGCTCCGGGGTGGAGGGTTGTTGTCTGTCTTAGTCACCGTGTGTCCCCAGCATGTCAGACGGTGCCTGGCACATAGTAGGTGCCAATATGGGTTTATTAAATTAACTAACTGCTTAGTTTGGGGAGGAGGTGAATTTGTGTGTTTAGTTTGCTCAGACCTTAAGAAAAGGTCCTTCAAGTCTTGTAGAGACATCACAGTGCTTTTTCTTTTTCTTTCTTTCTTTCTTTTCTTTTTAGTTTTTAGTTTTAAATAATTACAGACTACAGGCAGTTGTAAAAGTAATAGTATGGAGAGGTCCCACATGACCTCACAGCTCCTCGCACGGCTGTGGCCGTGCAGCTAAGTCTCAGCCCTTAGCTGGGAGACCGTGGTCTGCGGTGCGCAGCCCCTGGCGGCGGCATCCCCTCCCACCCCGTCTCTTCCCTCCCACTGCCAAACCCTGGCTGCACTGGGCATCTTTCTGGTTCTTAAAAAGCACCTTCTCTTACGCTGGCTGGTGTGACTTGGTTGGTTGGAGCATCGTCCCATAGACCAAAAGGTCGCAGGTTCAATCCCTGGTCAGGGCACATGCCTGGGTTGCAGGTTCAATCCCTTGTCAGGGTGCGTAGGAGAAGGCAACAATGGATGTTCTCTCTCGCATAGATGTCTCGCGCGCTCTCTCTAAAAGGAATGAAAAAATGTCCTTGGGTGAGGATAAAAAAGAATGGAAAAGCCTTCTCTCTCTTCCACCTCTGAGTCTTGACGTGTGCCGTCCCCTCCGCCCAGAGCACGTTCTTCCCCCCGCCCCCACCCCCATCTGACGTCCCCTTCTCCACGAAGCCACTTCTGGGTTCCGGCCCCCCCTTGCTATCCCCCTGTCTCTTTCTTCCATCACGGCGTCTATTCTGCTGGCTTGTCGTCATCTGTTCACTTGTCTGCCTCCACCACATTCCTGCTGCTTCTGCTGGAGTGCTCTCCCACCCATCCGCAGGGCTGTGCCCTGTATTTCCCTGCAGGCTCTGCTGGGATGGCTCCTCTGCCTTTCCCCTGCATCCCGCGGTCACTCCCGCCTGCCCATCACTTCCTGCCCCCTCACCCTGCCTCACTGTTCTTCCCTGGCGATCCCTTCCTGACCAAACGTTTACTGTTTGTTGAGCGGACTGCTAAGGGCGCGGACCCGACAACCAGACCACCCAAATGCAAATCTTGGTCCCACCACTTACTAGCTGTGCGATCTTGGGCAAGTCACTTGAGTCATTATCATTACGTGTCGGTGTATTACTGCCCGTGTCCCACCAGAACATAAGCCCCTGAGAGCAGGGAGTTTGTCAGTATTGTCCCCTGATCTGCCCCAAGGTCCAGAACAGGCCATCACACATCATATACCCTCCCTCATTCATTCGGCAAGCAGTTATGGAATGCCTGTAACACCCAGGGCCACCTCAGGGAGCGCGGGGCGCAACAGGGAAGAAGCAGCCAGGGGCCTGCCTTGAGAAGCTTATGTTCTATGGGCATCCATAGGTAAGTGAATAATTTAAAAATATGTTATTGAAGATAGGACTAAGTATTATAAACCAGACAGGAAGCTGGAGTAGAGGAAAGAAGTACTTTAGCCTGGTGACATTCAGGCTGAGGCCAGGCTAATGTCCAGGTCAGGGGACGAGTGTCCCAGGCAGGGGGGATGGCAAGTGCTAAGGCCCAGAGGGGAGGCCAGCCCGGGTGTTTGAGAAGCAGAAAGACGGCCGGTGCGGCTATGGTGTAGTGAACAAGTCGGGTGTGGGGGGCACGAGAAGCTTAGAGACAGGCGGGCCGATCACGCAGGACGTTGTAGCCCACTCTAAGGGGACTGGATTCCATCCTGGTGCAGTGGAAGCCTTCCGAGGCTTTTAAGCAGCCAGGTGACGGGACTGGTGTATGTGAAACAAAGGCCACTAGGGCGACTGTGGAGAGAACGGACTATAGGGCATCAGGAATATGTTTGTTGAGTGAATGAGTGAATTTGGCCCGAGCTGAGCTTTTTGTGCACTAGTTACCGGGAGGGGCAAAAGGAGGTTTACTGTTGTTTGCATGGAAAATAATAACAATAATTAAGAAAAAACAATACAAGAATAAACCATGTAGTGCGTACTCATAACTTTACACCTACTTTTTCCCCTCTGCCCTGTGGTTAGAGGCAGGCTAGCTCATGCTTCTCTGATGACAGGGTTGTTTATTCTTGAACTAAAAACCACTGTGGGCCTCCCTAGAGACCAGCCCAATAAAATACCACCCTGGGCCCCTTCAGGTAATAGGCACAATTGCCGCAGCCTCCAAAGAGCACATGGAGTTGATTACATGCAGTGCAAATTGCTAAGCCTGCTGGCATGGCTGGCTGCTGCCCCAATGCCGTCCTCAGTTCCTGGCTTACGGCTGCCCCTTGGCCCACCGCCGTGGTCTGAGATGATCCTCGGAGCCAGGGAAATCTGTGAATCCCTGGTTCCTGGGGCAATCACTGGAGGCCAGTCTTGCTGGGCAACTTTGGGCAAAGTCTTTCCCTCTCTGTGCCTCAATTTCTCCAGCTGAAACAAGGGAAGAAGGATCCCTGTGCTGGTGCAGAGGAGAGAGCACAGGGTTTAGAGCCAACAGCCTGGTTTGACTTTCATCACATACTTACCATATAACTTGGGGGAGGTCATTTGGCCTCTCTGAGCCCACAAATCATAATGGCTCACGTCCCATTGAACCTTACAGGGTAGTTGGGAGAATGAAATAGATTGGAAAGTGCTTTGTAAACTGGAGGTGCCCTCCAGTTTATTTGCTGCTGGTTTGATTTGCTGCTCCTAATGAAGTTCAGAGTTCTTTTGAAATGCTAATCAAGTACTAGTTGTGGACAGATATTTAAATAACTCCTTCATGGGAGGTATCTTTTGAGAACAAACATGTTATAGCTGGATGGGAGTGGATTTATGTCTCTTTCTCCCTCTGGGAAGGAAGGAAAGAATAAAGGGAGGGAGAGGGAGGAAAGAAGACCTCCCTTCCTCCTTTCCTCCTTTTTTCCTTTTCCTTTCTTCTCTCCTTCCTTCCTTTCATTGAAATAGAGCATATAGAGAGTGCACAAATCTTAAGTAGACAGCTGAATGACTTTTGAAGTACACTTATACCCACGTAATTACCACGTGGGTCAAGATACAGGACATTGCCATCACCAGAAGCTTTCCCGTGCCCCTTCTGAGCCGGTGTTCCCTCCCACAGCTAACCTGTCCTCTGACCGAGATCACCTCCGATCAGTGTGATCTGTTCCTCAAGTTCATACAAACATAACCCTACAGAATGCATCCTCATGCGTGGCTGTCAGCGTACCATTGTGTCTATGAGATTCACTCTTCTTGTTGTTATTAGCCAGACTTCCTTCTTTTTCATCATTGCATAATAGTCCACGGTTTGACTAGGGTGCCGTCCCTCCCTTCTGCTGCGATCAAACATGTGGGTTGTTGGCAGTTTGGGACTGCTATGAATGGAGCTTCTCTGAGCATGCGTGCACGTGTCTTGTGGTGGACAGAGCCCTCATTTATCAGGAGTGAAATTACTGGAGCAAAGAGAAGAACATATGTTTAGCTTTAGTGGATAATGTCAAACCCTTTTCCAGATGGAGGTGAACACTTTCATGAGCAGTGTATGAAAGTTTCATTTGCTCCTTATTCTCACCAGCACTTGGTATTGTCGGTCTTTTTAGTTTTAACAATTCAGACAGTGAGTGGTAGTATCCCACTGAGTTTTTTTATCCTTACCCAAGGACATGCTTATTGATTTTAGAGAGAGGGGAGGGGAAAGAGAAAGAAGGAGAAATACCAATGCAATATTCTCTTTGTCTGTTACCCTCATCAACACTTGGTGTGGTCAGTCTTCTGTTTTAGCCATTCTGATGGGTGAGTAGCAATGGCTCATTGGGTTGGAATTTCTATTTCTCCAATGACTAATGATGTTGAACATCTTTGCACATGCTTATTGGCCATTGGTGATCTTTTATGAAGTACTTATTTTGCCTATTCTTTGGGGGATTTTTTTTTTAGAAAGAGGGAGAGAGAGAAACATCCATGTGAAAGAGAAACATCAATCAGTTGCCTCCTGTTCACACCCCAACGGGGGACTGAACCCACAACCTAGGTATGTGCCCTGACCAGGGATCGAACCAGTGACCTTTCAGTGTATGGGACAATGCTCCAGCCAGCTGAGCTATACCAGCCTATTTTAAAAGTTGTCTCCTATAACTTAGAACTTAAGTTCTTTATAACTTAAAAGGGCTGCTTATACACTCTGGATACAAATCCTTTCTGGAAATACATATTGAAAATATCTCCTAGTAGTGTTTGGTATATGTTTTCACTCTCTTAAAGATGATGAATAGAAGTTCTTAATTTTAATGAAAGCTAGTTTATCCATCTTTTCTTTTATGCTCAAATTTTTGTGTCCCATTTAAGTGACCCCTGCCGACCCCCCGGACACATTTCTCACTCACTGGGCTCTTTCTCCTGCAGGATTGGCAATGGCCACACGGGACAGATCAAGCCTGAGGCTGCACCCAGTGGCCGAGCCGGCCACGGAGGGGGAGCCACGTCAGCCCATGGGCCGGGAGTTGTCCGAGGCCAACCGCTTTGCCTACGCCGCCCTCTGTGGCATATCCCTGTCCCAGCTGTTTCCAGAACCTGAGCAAAGGTGAGTACTTTCACCTCACAGAGGGAAGGTCATCCTTCTTCGGGGAGACCATCAGGGACACCCCAAGCGGCCTGCCAGGTGTTTGGGGCACTGCAAAAAGAAGGGAGTCATTGTGCTCGCCTTTAAGGAGCTCGCAGCCTGCCGGGGGATAGGACATCTCAGTCAGCACTCCCCAGCATTTTCTGAGCACCTACTGTGCGCCAGGCACCATTTGAAATACATGGAAGATACCCATGAATAAGGCGAACAAGGCAGACAGTATCCCTGCCCTCAGGTAGGACACAGTCTAATACGGAGATAAGATATTTATTGATTCATGCGACATGCATTTGTTGAACTACTACTATGTGCTGGGTGTACTACAAGACCCTGTAGGTAAAACAAAGAAGAGCAAGGTCAGGTGGGGGTGGGGCGGTACCTGGATATGACTGGATGACTGGATATAATAGCAACAGATGGGGTATCACGGGAGCAAAAGAATGACAAGTCTAATGATCATGTTAATATCTGCCATTGTCACTATGGAACATGTGCATTTAAATGTATATTTAAAGTTCTAATAGAGAGTTGTTCAGAGCTTGGTCTTTGGCCTTTAAGGGCTTCAAGGATTCTATGGGGAGAGAGTTTAGAGGCAGGAGGAGGCCAGTGAGGAGGCGGATGGGGTCACTGGGGAGACGAGGACAGTGACCAGGAGGTGGAGGGAGGGCACGGGCGAGACAGACCTTTCTCGGGGAGAATGGGGTTGACTTGGGAACGGGCTGGAGGTTGCTCGGGCAGAGGGAGGAACTAACTATCCCCAGAGGTCCAGGCGGGGAGGGCGCCTGGGAGGAGAGAGATATCATTACTGAGATGGGGAGCAGCAGGCCGGGGGACAGGAGATGACAGGAAGTTTTTACATCAGCAGGGTTTTCAAGATCCCTCCCCCGAAACCTCCCCCATGAGTAAATTTCCCCATGCCTTGGGTCTCTGCTGGGTGTATTTGTTTGATTGTATTGTTTTGTCTTTTATTTTTGTCTATCCCACTGGACCCAACACTTAAGTATATTCCTCTCCTTGGGGGTCACCTCCGGGAAGCCTTCCCTGACCTTCCCCACTGTCAGACCAGGGTGTCTCTCTACCTGTGTGCCCTGCGACCCATCACCGTGACCTCAGGATGCACTGTAACCCTTCCTGCACCCGCCACCCTGGCAGTTCGAGCTCCCAGAGAGCAGGAGCTGCCTTGTTCACCTCTGAGTCCCGGGGCCTTACACCCAGCCTAGCGCAGCAGAGACACAGGGCGAGGTCCACGGCAGGAGGGGGTAGACCCACACTGGCTTTATTAGCACAGGAGACGTTCCCTGGGCTTTGGATTCAGATCTGGGTTCAAATCCTCTGCCACTTTCCAGGTACATGTGACTGACCGTGTGCAGGGTACTTAATTTCCCTAAGCATCAGTCTCTTCGTCTGAGGGTGGGCTGACAAGACCCACCCTGGCAGGGGGATGACAAGAATTAAATGATTGGAGAAAGGTGGTCAAAAGGTACAAGCGTTTGTACAAGATAAGTAGGTCCGGGGGTGTAAGGTACAGCGTGAGTATAATTAACGCTGCTGTGCGGTAGACACGAAAGTGATTAAAAGAGTCAGTCCTACGAGTTCTCATCCCAAGAAAAATGATTTTTTGCTTTCTCTTTTTATTGTATCTATATGAGATGCTGGATGCTAACTAAGCTCCCTGTGGTGATCACTTCACAATATATGCTGATTTATGTGTATTAATACATGTAAGTTAAACTTATACAGAGACATATATATATATAAATATAAATTATATCTCAATAAAATTGAGGGAGAAGTAAATGAGATAATGTAGGTAAAGCCCACAGCACAGTGCCTGGCATGTAGTAGGTGCTCAGTAAATGGCACTGGTTACTTGCTAGCTCTGTGACTTGTTTCATTTGCTCCAGTTTCCTCATCTGTAAAATGGAGACAATACCGAGCTTCCTCCTGCTAGTCAGGGCATTTGGAGCTGCACGTCACAATAGATTCCTTGTTTCTCGCTTAACAGGAAATCAGAAGGTAGGGAGCTCCAGGCTTAATTCAGTGCCTTGAAAAGCCTGTGGGTTGGCTTCTCTGCAGTTCTCAGGCCTTTGCCTCCTGATCACATCATGGCTGCTGCGGTGCCACAAATCACATCCTCACAGCAAAAGGCCCAAGGCACAAGAAGGAGGGCAGGGATTCCCCTCAAGTCTCTCTCATCAGGTAGAAAAGCTTTCCCAGACTAGGCCAAGAAGGTTTCCCCTTTTGGCTAGAGCCAGTCACTTGTCCAAGCCTCTTCTGCAAAGGAGGCTGGGAAAAATAAAGTCACTTGCCATTTTTAACCTCTATTGTGAGAGGTGGGTTCTGCTGGCCAGGGAGAAGGGGCTGGGGAATTACTGCTGCAGAGGACAGCATCCGCCAGAGAGGGCGCTCGTGAGGAGGGAATGGGCTGACGGCCCCGTAGAGCCTGGCGTAGAGCTGCTGCCAAACAAATATTGGCTATTCTCATTATTAATAATGAAGTCACGTACTCTACCTGGAGGTTGGAATATATCTCATTGGATATTCTGTTCCCAAGCAAGCCAGAGTCCCATCTCCTGCAAGGGTTCAACTCTCTCCCTATTCCGGCCAATCCCAGTGCCCTGTCTAGGAAGACTCCATTTTTCTAGAAGCTTCCCCTGACCTGGTAAACCCCTACCCGATAAGCTGATACATAGGTGGGAAGAGCTTTGTGAACCTGGGCACTGTGCCAGGCCTGTGCTGGGCACCACTTGTGCGGGGCATGCAGGGAAGTGAGTTGTCGTCCTCTGCGCCCTCTCTCAAGCACGCGCCTAGGCATTGTTCTAAGCACGTGGCCCCGGAAGCGTTCCTTCCTTGAGGCATCCCTTCTGGAAAGTTTCTGATTCGGGATGCCAGCTCTTTCCACGTGCTTGGTCTTGGTTTTCCTTGGCCCAAAACACATTTTGCACACGGCATCCATTTGGTTTTTTTTTACAGCCCAGATATGCTCTTGGGTTCAGTCATCATAAGAAAACACTCTGTGGCCCTGGCCAATGTGGCTCAGTTGGTTGGAGCATCATCCTATGTACCAAAAGGTTCTGGGTTCGATTCCTGGTCAGGGCACATACCTAGGTTGCAGGTTCGCATCCCCTAGGATGCAGGTTGCATCCCCTGTTGGGATGCCAGCAGGAGGCAACCAATTGATGTTTCTCTCTCCCTTACTTTCTCTCTCTCTAGAATCAATAAATGTATCCTCAGTCAAGGATTTAAAAAAAAAAACAAAGCAAACATTCTGTCACCACTTTTGTCCCCATGGGACATAAAAGCAAGCCTTTAAGATACAATCAGCCCTGGCTGGCGTAGCTCAGTGGATTGAGCTCGGGCTGCGAACCAAAGCATCACAGGTTCGATTCCCAGTCAGGGCACATGCCTGGGTTACAGGCCATGGTCCCCAGCAACCACACATTGATGTTTCTCTCTCTCTCTCCCCCTTCCTTCCCTCTCTAAAAATAAATGAATAAAATCTTTTTTTAAAAATCTGTTTAAAAAGATACAATCATACCTCAGTACTCATCAGCTTCAGAACTTGTCAGACCCTGTACTCGTCATGTTTTGACAAGAAAAAAAATGTTTCGGCACTCGGCACTTGCTCAGGACTCGTCTCACTCATTAGAACTTGTATGGATCAAAACGCCATCCTGCAAGAGAAAATGTTTCATTATTCAGTACCCATAGGTTTCAGCACTCGTCATGAGTTCCAGAATGAATTAAGGATGAGTGCTGAGGTGCCACTGTACTTATTTCTTACCCGTGCTGTAAACATCACAGATGCCGTGTTCCACGATTGATTCTGCTCATCAAACGTGGAGACGTGCTGGGTAGAGCAGGGCCCATGTTGTCCGTGGAGGATGGGGTGTTTTAGCTTTCGGGCCGTGTGCTCTCTGCCCCAGCCCCTCAGCCTTGCTGTTACAGCCTAAAGCAGCCCGAGACCACGTGTAGAGGACCAGGTGTGACTGTGTGCCAGTGAAACTTAGTCTACGAGAGCAGGCCGCAGGCCAGCTGTGGCCGCCCGGGAGGTTTGCAGGCCCCTGGTGAGCAGGGAGAGCTCTGGACTCCGGATCTCTGGGCTCCAGGTGAGGCTCAGCCCTTCCCATCAGGGAGACCCTCAAGGAGGCATTGAATCTCTGCCACCCCAGGGGCTCCCCCTGCAAGTTTCGGTAAGGATGAAAGAGGGTGTTTGATGGCCCTGCCGTGCCAATGCCCGGCAAGCGGGGTGTCCCCAGGGGTGTAATCTCTGGGGAAGGGCGGTCTCTCCGTGGCTAAGCATGGCCTCCGGAGTCAGACTTGTGGTCTCGAACCCTGGAGCTGCCCCTTAGCCCCTCTGGGTCTGGGTGTCCTTATACCTGGAAGGGGTAAAATAGTACCCCCCTCCCTCACGGGGGTGTGATGGGAAGGGAACAGGCGGTGTGTACAAAGCACTTAGCATGGGGACCGAGGGATAGTTGCTCCGTGGTTGTTGTTTTTTGTCAGTGTTGCTGTTGATTTTTGTGGATCTCGACTAGACCTCCCACCACTTTAGAAGTGATTACCAAGGGCCTGCCCCTCAAAAATGCTGTTTGTTATTTGATAAATGGCTGCACCACCACTCTCCATATGTATAAAATATTTATTTTTTTAAATGGTTGGAGTCTCTTTCTTTTTTTAAAAAAATATTTACTCATTTTTAGAGAGGGAAGGGAGGGAGAAAGAGAAAGAGAGAGAAACATCAATGTGCGGTTGCTGGGGGCCATGGCCTGCAACCCAGGCATGTGCCCTGATTGGGAATGGAACCTGTGACACTTTGGTTCACATTCTATGCTCAAACCGCTGAGCTATGCCAGCCAGGGCTCACAAAATATTTATTAATTTACTCATTCTTTTAAAGAAACACACATATAGTGCTTTGTATGTGCCATGACATTTTCAACACCTACCCCTAGGAAATAGGTTTCATCGGTATTGCCTCTTTTACAGATAAAGAAACCGGGGCACAGAGAGGTTAGGTAACTTGTCCAAGATCCCACAGCGAGAGGCAGAGCTGTGTGCTCCTGACCCCTCCCCTCTTGTTACCAGACGCTTCTCTGCCTCCCAGACCTTCTTCACAGAGGCAGGGCCAGGCCACACTGCCGCCCTCAGCCCTGCGCCCTCTTGGCAGGGAAGTTTGTTCCTAAGGCATGTCCAGTCCACGTGGCCCTCCCCCACCCCCTGCACACCCCCCACCCACACCATCCGGGGTGGCCCCACCCAGTACTGGCAGCGAAGTAAGCTGTCGTAGCTGGAGGAGCAGCAGCTAACATTCGTTGAGGGTCATTGGGTGCCGGGCTCTGTGACCGTGTCACCGTGTCATCTGATCTCTCCAGCCAACCGGAGGCATGTCCCGGTGTCAACTGCAGTTTACGGCAGAGAGAAATGAAGCTGAGAGAGAAGAAGAAAAGACGCGAGGGGGACACCCCAGGGGACTCGGGGGCCTCACTCGGCGCCCTGTTCCCCACTGCCTCCCTTGGCCATCCCATAAGTAAAAATAATGGCGCCAGGTGAACGCAAGGGGAACAGCTACTACGTGCCCGGCCCTGCTCTGGGTGCTTCCTGTGTATCGTCTCATTTAACCTCCACAGCCTTCTGATGTTGATCTCTTAAACCCACTTGCAGACAAGGGAACTGAGGCACAGAGAGGTCAGTTACTTTTGCAACTTGCTGCATCACTCGCATGCCCCTTTAAGAATAAAAGACTTTCCCCCAGCTGCTGGGAGGGTGTGACTGGCTGATGGGGAGGCATAAAGACCCACCCGTCCTGCCCCGTGAGGACAACTCTGAAGGGTCACCTGCCTTCAGCACTCCCTGCAGGGTTGCCTGAGGCCTCCGTAGAGACAACATGCACCTCAACTGCTCCCCCTTCCCGGCCCTGCATCCTCCCTGCCCTCCCACAAACACTGATCCCAAGAGGATCCTGATAATCATTTCAGAGCTGCCTCCTGGGGACCTGGACCCTAACAGTGGGGCCAGGATTTGAACCTGAGCTTTTCCCCGCTCCTGTCAGGAGCCCAGCCTGCAGAGATCTCTCTACTTGGGCTTTGGTGGCCCTGGCTCTCAGGACTGGGGTGGGTGGGCTGCCTGGGATCCCTGGGAGCTGGGACCCCGTGGTGCGAGCAGGAAGCTTCTTGATGTCACCACCATCCCCAGGGAGCTCTGCTTGTTTCTGGGAGGCCTGATCCCACCCCACTCTGGCCAGAACGGGGGTGCAGAACCCAGTATGGGGAACGCCAGGGCAGTGGGGTGGACGCAGGCAGGGTGCTGGGTTGGGAGATAGACCTGACCTCTAGGTCTCAGCCTTGGCTTTGGGCTCCTAGCTGACTCCCCTGCCCCGGGTCCCTCTGCCCACCTCCCACTCTGCTTACCACCCTCACTGCCACGAGTGGTGACTTCGAGGCAACGGCTAATGTGGATGCTGCCGCTGTCCCCCAGATGCCATGTACCTGCTGCAGCTGTCTCTCCGCTCCTGGGGCTCCTCCTTCCCTGCAGCGTCCCGGCCACCACCCACCCAGGGACTCCCGTGGGGCTCACATGCCCACTGTGGAGAGAGACCCCACAGTGGCAGTGGCCGTGGAGGGAGGGCAGACTCCTCTGCCCTTTATCTGTTGCCGCGTGGCCGACTTTTCCCGAGAAAACACGCCCTCGGTGACTTCCAACGGCAGCAAACCTCCTTCCGTGGGAAGCCTGTTCTAGGCACTGCTCCTCACCTCCCCCACAGGCCCGTCTGTGGCTCCCTCTCTGCACCCACCAGGGCTTGATTCCCGCCCCTGCCCGAGCGCATCACACGCCACCGGGGTCCGTCAGTCACACCCCTGTGTCCACCCGCTGGGAGCTTCTCCTCAGAGGCCGCACCTCACTCCCCTTCAATCCCTCAGCCCCGGCACAGCCCTGGCTCAGGCCGGGCCCAGGGCCCAGGGTCAGGGGCTGCTCGTGGACCTGGTGTATCAACCTCTCCGGCCCAAGGTTCGCTGGGGGAAGAAGCTAAAGTCCCCACCACCTGAAATTGGCTCCTCTGCGCTCCACACACTACGGTCACCGTGGTTTTTGACATGTTGGCTGTTCACATGCGTGAACCCGTCCACGGTGAACTGCCCAATGGCCTCGTGAGGTGCACAGTCTGGAAGCTTCGGGATCTCAGTTTTGTCTGTCTTCCAGCTCCTTCTGCACGGAGTTTGTGGCGGGCCTGGTGACGTGGCTGGAGCTGTCCGAAGCTGTCTTGCCGACCATGAACGCCTTTGCCAGCGGCGTGGGAGGAGAGGGGGCTGACATGTTTGCTCAGATTTTAATGAAGGACCCCATCTTGAAGGAGGACCCGTTGGTGATCACCCAGGTACACCTACCCACCCCACTCCAGGTGGCGGCTGCCCGGGGAAGCCAGAACAAGTCATTTCCTTAGTCAGTCTGAACATGGCTCCTGTGTGGGGCAGTGGAAAGATAAAATATTTCATCCAAATACTATCAGGTGATGATGATCAATGCTAATGTTACATCATCATTATTGAGTATTTACTATTGATTTAATTTCGTACGTAAGCAGCGCTTAGTATGTGCAAGTACCTTTACAAATATTAACTCATTTAATTCTCAAAGCAACTTCGTGAGGTTGGTTGTAAGACCATTCCCGTTTTGTAGAGGAGAAAACTCAGGCACAGGGAGGTTAAGTAACTCGTTCAAGATCATGCAGCCGACAAGGGGCTGAGCCTGGATTTGAACCTGGGCAGTCTGGCTCCAGAGCCCCTGCTCCTGAGTGCCGTGCAACAGTGCCTTTTGTCAGAAGCAGCAGCTTTGCTGTGTGCCCTCGGGCTTGTCACACACCCGCTGTGTGTGCCGTGCAGCAGGCAGCTGTGACTCGGCTGGGGCGGCTCAAGGGAACGGATTTAAAACGGCACTTCCCCTCCTTCATGCCACTCCCGGAAATCCTCACGCATTTATTCATTTGCTTACTTATTTGTCTGACTCACCAGCAGAGTATAAGGCAGAGGTGTTGTCTGTCTGGTCCTCCCACTTAGTAAGAGTCAATAGATGTTTGTCAAATGAGCCGGCTGCTTGCATTCAACTGATTGCCAATTCCTGTTACTTTTCCCCAGGACCTGCTGAGCTTCTCCCTCAAGGATGGTGAGTGGATCTCTGAGTTGTGTAAACTGCGGGCGCTCATCTTCACCTGGGGCCCGGCTGCCCCTGGTCTTTTTGGTGCGAGGAAGGAAGGGGAGCCCCACGTAGTAGGGCAGCCGGTGCGAATGTCCTTCGTGCCCAGCACTGTGTGGTACTTCCCAGCGGTCACCTCATTTTATTCCTCGTGATGCCCTGAGGTTTTCACCTTCTAAGTAGCTCTTGATCTGGCCCTTCCCTGACTCCACCCTCCACCACCCTGGTCTGAGCCACCTCCAGGCCCCTCCTGGATGACAGCAGGGGTCTCCTCCCACCACTCTGGCCAGCAGTTTGTCTTCCACCCTGCAGCTCAAACGACCTTTCCCAGACACACATGTGACGATGCCGCCTTCTGGCCCGGTACCCACGGCCACTCCTGTGCACTCGGGAGAGAGATGGCCCTTCCAGGTGGGCTGGCCCCTCCCCCTCATCTCTCACCACGCACTCCTCCCTTCTCCCCACATAGAGTGCACCCTGCTTCGGGCACCAGCGTCTTTGCGCAGGCCCCTCCCCTGGCAGGAGAAGGTCCTGCCCCCAACGCCCAGCTACTCTCCACCGCTCAGTCGTCACTCCCCGGGGGCAGCCTCCTGGCCTCCCGCCTGTCGCAGTCGAACACCTAGCCACGCGCTTCTGTGTTTGGTAGCTGGCCTGCCCTCCAGACCGCGGGCTCCACGGGGGCGGAACCGTGCCGGTTTTCTTCACCGCCCACGTCCAGCACCTGCACACAGTAAACACTCAGTAAGCATCCGCTGACTGGGTTCACGAGATGGATCCTAGTGGTCCGTTTTGTGGACGAGGAAGTCCGCTCCGAGAGGGGAAGCAATCTGCCCACAATTGCTCAGTGAGTGGCAGGACAGGATTTCACTACATTCGTTTCCCAGGGCTGTCGAAACGAGTCACCGTAGACGGGTGGCTTAAAGCAGCAGAAACGTGTTCTCTCGTGGTTCTGGAAGCCAAAAGCCTGAAAGCGAGGTGTCAGCAGGGTCTCCCTCCCTCTGCAGGCTGCAGGCTGCAGGCGAGAATCCTTCCTGCCTCTTTCAGCAGCCGGTAGCTCCACGTGTCCTTGGCTTGTGGCTGCGTCGCTCTAGTCTCCGCCTTCCTCTCCCACGCTTTCTCCTCCTCCTCCCTTCCCTCTCCTCTGCGTGGCTCTGATGAAGACATTGTCTGAGCTGACCTCGCCTGGAGATCTTTAACTTAGCTACGGTAGCCCCCCCCCCGCCCCTTATCTGCAGTTCAGCTTTCTGTGGTTTCCGTTACCCACGGCCCACCACCATTTGAAAATATTAAGTGGAAAATTCCAGAAATAAACAACGCATATGTTTTAAACTGCAGGCCGTTCTAAGTAGTGTGGTGAAAGCTTGAAGCCCAGCTCCATCTGGCCTGGGATATGAATCATCTTTTCGCCCAGCGTGTCCCCGCCCCGTCCCATTAGTCACATCATAGCCATCTCGGTCGTCAGACCATCGATCAGAGAGACCACAGTCACCTAACTGTTGCTACGCTATGTTGTTGTAGTGGTCTGTTTACTCTTAGTTATTGGTCATCTCTGACTCTGCTTAATTTATAAATTTGCCTTTATTATGGGTGTGGATCTGTACAGGAAAAAACAGTGTGTGTGCAGGGTGCAGTACGATCCACAATTTGAGGCACCCACCCAGGGCCTTGGATTGGGGCAGAGAAGGTCGGTGTCAGAGTCAGGCTCTTTGCTCGGTGCCTTCCCCACAGGCTCCGTGAGGGCGGGGCCCTCGTCTGGACTGTTCGCCGCCGTCTCTCAGCGTCTGCAGCGGTGATGGGCGCATGGTGGGCATTTAGTGGTGGATGGGTGGATAGAAAGATGGAAGGAAGAATGGACGGACAGAAGGATGGATGGGTGGCCTTTCTTCAGAGAATGAGCTTCGGTACTAACAGGGTGGTTTGTCTGAACTTGAGGGTTGAACTGCACAGCAGAGGCGGAGGCCCTCTGCGCTGCTGGACTTCTCCTGGGTGTGCGGCCAGGCGGTTAGTCAGGAAATCAGCCCAGGAAACCCACGTGAAAAGCTGCGTTTCTCAGAACTTCCTGGAGGGTCGGCCTTTACCAACAGTATTAGGATCTTAGTCCCAGAACAATGCCCTTTGGGCAGCTGGGTGGAATTTTGTGTGGGTGCATGTTCATCATTTTCTTCTCCTCATCCTGTGACAACCCACGAAGCTCTGCCCACACAACTGGACAAATCCATCTCTCGTGTGTGGAGGGTTAGCCTGAACCTGAGCTTGCGCTGCACCGGGTTTTGCCGCCTGGGCGTGATTGACATTTGGGGCTGGACCCTTCTTTGTCGGGGGGCCACCCTGTGCATCGTTGGGTGTTTGGGGGCATCCCTGAACTCTAGTCACTAGATACCAGAAGCACTTTCTGAGTTGTAACAACCAAAAATGTCTCTACGTGTTTTCAAATGTCCTCTGGACGGTGGGGGGCTCGGGTGGGGGGAGGACGGGGCTGTACCTGTTGCAGAAACAGCCCCGGTGTGAGAGCTGGTGCTCTCAGACCCGAGACATGGCCCTGTCAGGTGGGGCTGGTTGATGTGTACTAGGTCATCTTTGCAGCTGTTCTAGTGGCTCTCCTAGGTCCTATACGACGCTTGTGAATGATTGCAGAGCACACAATCCTCAGATCAGCTGCTAAGTGGGTCCTGTTATTATTCCCCACCTGCAGGAGAAGGATACTGGGCTCAGAAGGCTGAGCAACCCAGGACTACATGTCAAAGTTTAAAACTTCCATTTAGGAGAAAGTGAGTCTCCCTGGGAGCTCTGCGTTGGGTCTCAGGAAACTTCAGCTGGATTGTGGATTTTGCCCCCTGTCCTCTGAAGCCAAAGACGGCCTCAGTCGAGGCCTTGGGACCCGAGGGGCGGGGGTGTGCACCGCACGGGGCGGCAGTCTCTGCCGCAGACTTGGCCTTTGTTCCCAAATTGCAAGCCCCGCCTCCCTGATGAAGCAGAAGGGTTTGAGATACTGGTCTTTCCTCGTGGCGAAATGCAAAATGTTGTCACTGCTGGCGGGGTTCTCCACCAGCATCCCAGAGAGTCACCCGACGTGGATCAGCATTAAAAAGGGCTGCCCCGTTCATTCGGCAGGTGAGAACTGAGCACCCACGGCAGGCGCCAAGCCCTGGACTGGGCTCCAGGTGTAATTTTAACTACAGCTGCTATTCATTGCGTGCCTACTATGGGCAGGCCCTGAGCTCAGTACTTTATTCTAATTCTTTCAAACCCCTCAGCAACTCTGGGAGGTGCACTACCGTCCCCATATTACGGAACAGGAAAATACAGCACAGAGCAGGAAGTAACCTGCCCCCAGCCACAGAGCCAGAAAGTCAGGGGTTCGAGATTCCAACCCAGGCGGCGTGATTCCAGAGTCCACTCTCGGCCGCTGCTGTGCTTCCCACATGGAGGGAAATGGATAAAGCCCTTGTCCATTTCCCTTAAAGCTGCCTTAGAGAGGGAGGGTGAGGCCAGAAGGCAGAGTGGGTGCCCCGTGTGGCAGGGCGCAGCCGATTTTGCCAGCATCCTAGAGGGTGGAGCTGGAGGGGGGCCTCAGAAGCAGCCCCTCTGCTCCCACGACACTGGTCATGACATTGTCCCCCCAAAATAAGCTGTGACGAGAAAAGGCAGGACCAGGCCAGAAACAACCTGAGTTCAGCTTCTGGCCCATGAGGGGACCCATCCTAAAGTTCCCGACCCTCCAGCCACACCGGCCCTCCAGCCACACTGTCCCTCACAAAGTGAAGACCCTGAACCTCCACATGAAAGCTAAAACCCACTGCCCAGCTGCAGCCAGGGTGATGGGGATGAGGTGTGGTTACCTTATATGAAAAAAAAAATTTAACCTAGGGTGAAAATTGGGATAAATATTCTAAATATTACACATAAAAATATGTAACTGGAGCAGTCGGTGAATCGCTGGACGGTAGTAGAATGGGCCACGTAAGCAGCTGTGTGACTACATCCCGAGAGGTGTGTCCTCAGACCCTGGGGACAGGAGAGGCACAGGGTCCCTGAGCTGTCCTAGCAGCCCGCAGCTCTGAGCTCCGCCACCCTCTCAGCCGTGTGACTTAGAAAGTGCCTCAGCCTCAGCCTCTCTGCACTGCTCTTCCCCGTCTGCAAAACGGGGCCTCGCACGACCCGCTTCCTGGGACCGTTGGGAGGATCAGCAACCCCAGATGCAGGCTGCTGGAGTGATGCCCAGCTAGCTCTCAGCAGGAGCACCAAGGATGCTGGTTTTCCTTCCCGGTGGAGGGGACACAGGGGTCTTCTTGATCACGCCCTGACCCCCAGGCGTGAGTGTCCGCAGCTCAGACTGGCAGGTGCGCCCCTGTCGGCGCACTGCTGGGTTTCTGAGAGCTGGACCCCTTGCTGCAGAATCAGCTGGGAGTTGCTGCAAGTGCCGACTCCTGAGCCCCGGGCCAGATCGTCTGCACGCAGGGCCGAGGCATCTGCACTTTCACCAGCTCCCCTGTGGCCTCCCCTTGGAGTCCCTGTGGGAGGGGCCACCTTCCTCTCCGAGACGCCGCACCTGGATTCAAGTGTGCAGTGACTTGCAGACTCCTGTCTCCCAGGGTTGTCTAAAGACAGTGGTGCAGAGGCTGCTTTTGGGGTGTTTCCACTCCATTTGACCTTGGACTTTTGAAAGTTCCTCCCTATGACAGGGAACAGGCACTCTGAGGCTGACCCTTAGCTCTCTGTGCTGGAAGGGACCTCAGGGGACCAGCTCCTTGGTCCTTCAGGTGGGTTTCCAAAAGCACTGGCCTAGGCACCAGACTGGGCGGGACCTGAGCAGCCCCCAGGACCAGTAAGGCTGGGGCGTCAAACTCATCCTCACCAGGGGCCACATCAGCCTTGCGGTTGCCTTCAAAGGGCCAAATGTAATTTCAACTCCTTAACAGTTAAGGAGTAGTTGCATTTATACAGTCCTAAAATTATTTCGGCCCTTTAAAGGCAACAGTCAGTTAATAATCTAACAGATCCTAATGGGGGAACCTACCAATCGCTGGGCATTTTCCTGGGCACTGGGAAACAACAAGGAACAAAGCAAAGCTTTCTGCCCTGATGGGACTTATGCTCTGGTGGGGAGATCCAGACAATAGCCCTGTTCACAGCTCTAACAGGGGCAGGGAACAGGGCGAGGGGGACTGAGGGGCTGGGGCACAAGTGGTTCCACCTCAGAGGCTGATGGCCCCTCTAAGGAGGTGACCTTTGAGTAGGGACCTGATGGGTGAGAAGGGACCAGCCAGGTGGAGCTCTGGGGGAGAGATTTTCTAATTAGAGGAGTGAGTGCAAAGGCCCTGGGGCAGGACCGGGCTTGGCTTGCTGGAGGAACAGACACTGGTGCGTGAAACAAGGACTGACACAGGAAGTGAGGTGGGAGAGGGCGTCCGCCTTACAGACCATGGGAAGAAATGTGGACTTGCTCCCGGGTGCATCGGGGAGCTGTTGGGGAGTCTCCAGCTGGGGAGGGAGCATGGTCAGATTTCGGACTAAAGAACCCCTCTGGCTGCTGTGTGACACACAGGGCACAGACGCAGGACTGGAAGATGGGAAACCAGCGAGGCGGCTGGCAGTCGAAGAGGGGCAGTGGTCACGGTGGTGTCACAGTGGCGATGGCCGAGCAGGCGTAGCACAGAAGTTAGACTCAGGATGTGTTTTGGAGGTGCCGCTGTCCACATTAGCTGGTGGATTGGGGTGTCAGGGGTGGAGAAATGAGAAGGATGAAGAACAATGCCCAGGCTTTTGGCCTGAACCCCAAGACAGAGAAGACAGTCCTTTGAGGAATGAGCTGGCCACCTAACAGGTTGGCCAGGACCAGAGCCAAGACCAGGGAACCCTGGTGTCCTGGGTAGCCTGGGACTCGTGCCCCTCCCCTGCCCCTTAGCACCTGTCTTTAATAGAATGTCAGCTCCCAAGCCAGCAACCTGGCCACCAACGTCCTTGAAATGACCCCTACCCAAGGCTGACACTCTAGAGCCCCGAGCCTGAGAACACCTTGCAAGGCTACCTGTGTGCCTGGCAGCCTGGACCACTGCAGCCCAGATGAATGGAATATAAATTAGTGACTAATTGTAATTGCCGCCAGTTAATCACCATGACCAAGGCTTGGTCAATTTCCACAGCTCGATTATCACCAGGTGCAATAGTCTAGGATCTAATTCGGGCACAGGGAGCGCCTTTGTTTGGAGCGCTAACCGACCTGGTGACCCCAAACACAGCATGCAGTGTCTGTTCCCCAGCACGTAGGCAGTTCCCAGTGTGGGGAGGTGTAGGAGACCGTTCCGCGTGATGTGGGCCCAGCTCCCACTGGGAGATGCACAGGACCCACGCCCATGGATAGGTTCTCCTGTGGGGAATCAGGCCTACAGTATACCTAGGCCACTATGAGTCTTGCTTTTTGCTAAAACTCCCTCACCCTGAATTGAGGACATTTACTGCAAAGTAACTTCCTAAAATCCATGCTAAACCTTCCAAGGATGAGTGTAACCGGTTCAACCACTTTTGCCTTTTCATTTGCAAATATCCCTCTTCTGTGATGTGATTAGCAGCATTGGCTCCTTTGTTTTCCATAAAAGGGAACCACCTAAAGTGAACCTGTGCATAGGAAACGAGGACCATCATGTAATGGGCAGAGAAACCCAATAAAGGCCTGTCATGGTGGAGGTCATGGCTTTTGCTCCCCTTGAGAGAAAAGCCATGCTGTCCCTTTTCCTCCACCAGATTTGGTAGTCCGTGTGAATGTCTCACTTCATCCATAATGACGCGGACACTGCGGGCCGGTGTCTGCATCAGGGAGGCAGCCAGGGGTGGCTAGGCCAATGCAGCCAGACTATAGCTCACTCTGAGGACCCTAGTTTAAGGAAGGAACCGATTTATTTTGCAGAAGCTGAAACATCACACTTCAGGACTGGGGCAGGGGGGTGCTGCGTCATGCTGAAGGCCAGCCACCACTGCTGTAGTATAATGTCATTGCCCAGCATGGCAGAGGAGACCAGCCTGTGACATTCACTGGGGCCCATCATAGACCAGGAGCCCTCTCCCCCAGACCCTGTGGCGTGACTCCATGTTTCCACTCTTCCCCTGGGCCAGGATGACCTCTGCACTTGAGGTTCGGTGCACGAGTCGAGTCCCTACCCAGGTTTGTCTCATCGCCTGAACATTTATCCTCTGGGCCGGGCCCTGTTCTAAGGACCGGGGGACAGGGCAGTGAAAACGACGACCCTCATAAAGTTTGTATTTCACAGGGAGAGACAAACAAATGAGTGAGCATGGTAGCGGAGAGCTCTGTGAGAAATAAAATGCAGCGTGAAGGGTAGAGAGTAGTGGGGGGTGGCTGGGGAGGCCCCTCTGGGCGGGAGTCGTTTGAGCAGAGACCTGAATTAGGAGGAGGGGCCCCAGGTGGAGATCTGGAAAATGAGCCTTCCAGGAAGTGGAAACATCAAGTACAAAGGCTCTGTAGAAGGAACATTCTAGAAGGGAAGGTCAGAAATTGGGCCACAGGCCTTCTGGGTCATGGCAGGGTTTGGACTTGGTTGTCATGGTGACAGATTGCAGGTCACATTACCTCCCAGGAAAGCAGAGAGCAAAGTGCCAGGAGGCCCGACTGGGGTTCCTGGGGTTGGGGACCCTGGAACCAAGGAGGGAGAGGGGCCCCGAGGAGAATCGGAGCAACAGTGGTCTGTCCCTCCAGACTGGTGGTTCTCAGACGTGGCTGTGTGTGCTCGGAGATGGGTCCCAGGTCCTGTGCCCAACCTACTGGGTCAGAATCTCCGGGAGGCGGCACTCGTTCAATCCGAGAAGTCCCATGGGTGACACCCCTTGTCCCCGCCGGTTTGGAGCCGGTTGAGAGATTTCACAGGAGTGAGGTGGATGGAGCTGCAGTGTCCGGGGGTGATGGGAGAATATGGCGGCAGTTTGGCTGGTTGAGTGGGTGACATGTCCCACCCGAGGGAACCTGGCTGCCCTGCGAAGCCCACAGCCTGCTGGACTGGGCAGCCAGGCGGGTGCCAGAGAGAAGAGAGAATGTCAGACCGGACCCAGCCAGATCGTCGCTCCCACCCAGAAGGGCAGCGGGGGAGGGAGAGGAGGCGAGTGGAGAGAGGGTGGGACGCCTGAGGCCAGGGAAGGGAGGCTCCCACGCGCCCTCCAGGGTCAGAAAAGGGAGCCCTTCCTTCTCAAATAATGCCGATGTCCCGTCGGATGTGGGAATTTGTATTTTAGGCAACGCACATCATCACATGGCCTATTCGAAAACTAGCTGGATACTGAGTCCTTGGGACTTGCCCTCTTTGTCAAAAAGGTCCCATTTGGAAGCCTGTCATCTTGCTGGAATCATAAAGAAGTTGACTGAAGATCTGAAGAGTTCGTTCATTCCTTCCTTCCTTGAGTAAATGCTGTTTGAGCTCTTGCCATGTGTTGGGCTCGGAGCTGCTGATGAGCGACTTTGACACAATAAGATGGAGCAGACAATGAGAGAGAGGCCTGGGCGAGGGACAGTGGGCCCCAAGCGAGGGGTGCTCTGGAGACGGGCGCTCAGAGAGGAGGTGATGGCCGAGCCACATCTTGGGGGGAAACAGAAGTTCAAGGTTTAAGTAGTGGACAGAACAATGCTCCCCCAAAGAGGTCCATGTCCTAATCCCTGGAGCCTGTGACTGTGTCACCTGTACGGCAACGGGACTTTACAGGTGTGAGGGAGGTGGGGATCGGGGCGATCTCCTGGATTATCCGGGTGGGCCCGACCTCATCACCCACCTTTAAGAGGGAGGCAGGAGGCTCTACGTGAGAGTAGGAGGAGATGGGAGGAGGGAGCCACACTTTGAGGATGGCAGGGGGAACTGGGAAAGATGAGAAAGCAGATTCTCCCCCAGGCCTTCCAGAAGGAGTCGGCCCTGCTCACACCTCGATTTCAGGATATTGGGCCTCCAGATCTGTAAAAGAATAAATGTGCATTTCTTAAGACACTAAGTCAACCCTGGCTGGCGTAGCTCAGTGGATTGAGCGCGGGCTGGGAACCAAAGTGTCCCAGGTTCAATTCCCAGCCAGGGTACATTCCTGGGTTGCAGGCCATAACCCCCAGCAACCGCACATTGATGTTTCTCTCTCTCTCTCTCTCTCTCTCTCCCCCCCGCCTTCCCTCTCTAAAAATAAATATAAAAATAAAATCTTTAAAAAAAAAAAAGACACTAAGTCTAGGAATTTGTTACAGCAGCCATGAGAAACACATATATCTTACTTTGCATGATGCACCATTGTAATGATTTACACTTATTATCAGGAAACATTCCATCAGGGGGTACAGTGACCTAAGACCCCTCAAGTGGGAAAGTGAAATGGATGCGGTAGAGTTGTTTTTAGATAGAGTCCACACGACTCGGAGACTTGGGGTGTAAAGGGTGAGGGAGGAGGGTGGTGGGTGTCCCTCGTCTCTGGCTCGGGTGCTGGGTGATGCAGTGCTCTAAGGCTGGGCACCCGAGAGGAGAGCCAGGAGGGTCCCTAATGCCACACAGGGCACATCATCTAGTGGACAGGCTGGGGCACAGCTGAGGCTGGCAATGGCATTGGTCACGGTAGAACAGGGGCACTCTGCCCAGGGCCCTGCCCCTCTGCTGCCTGAAGACAAACCCCCACACGGAGCTGGTTCGCCCGACCCCTTTCGGGGGCCCCGTCCTTGTGAACCGTTCTCGCAGGCTTCAGAGCTTGGACGGGACACCTTTGGTCAGATTCTGACACATGCATTTTTCCAATTATAAATTAACCCGAGGTGATTATGGGTAATTTTTCAAAGGCAAAAAAAAAAAATCCTCTCTTTAACATATTTCCTTCTCCTTTTGTTCTGTGCAGTGTTTTTTTTTTTTTTTCTTTCCTTACTTGGGCCCCTTGGACATATCACATGGATTTTTTGTCCGTTCTTTTTTAAAGATTTTATTTATTTATTTTATTTTTAGGGAGGAAAGGGGGAGAGAGAGAGAGAGAGAGAGAGAGAGAGAGAGAGAGACATCAATGTGCGGTTGCTGGGGGTTATGGCCTGCAACCCAGGAATGTACCCTGGCTGGGAATTGAACCTGGGACACTTTGGTTCCCAGCCCGCGCTCAATCCACTGAGCTACGCCAGCCAGTATTTTTTGTCCGTTCTTTTAATCTGTTTCATTGCACAAGCATTTTTCTCAGTGACTACACACTTTTAGGGCTCATTCTTGACAGCTTTATAGTTTTCCACTGGGCGGTGTGCTCACTGGTCTCGCCCCCGAGGGCGGAAGCCTCCCATCGTTTCCACCTCCGTGTTACAAATGCAACAGTGGGGCCTTTATTTACTAAACATTTGCTGCATTCAAGATTGTTTTCTTAAGATCAGAATTTGAGAAATAGAGTTCCTGGGCCAAAGGAGCTGTACATCCTTTTCCCGGGTTTGGGCGGGGGCGGGGGGAGCGAAATATTAACATGAACTTTAGCCTCTTGCCCACGTTTAAGCGCCCAGTTCAGCGGCATCAGGCACATGCAGGTTGCTGTGCAACCATCTCCAGAACCCCTCATCTCACAAAGCTGAAAGACCGCCCCGTTGAACACTCACTCCCCACTCCCCCCCATCCCATACCCCCTTGTAGCCACCATTCCACCTTCAGGCCCTGTGACCTGGGGGGTGCGCATTGTTCAGATATAAATATTGTCAAACTGCCCTCCCGGGAGTTTAGGTCATGCACACTCCCACCCGGGCACCCGTGGCCATTGTCTCCTTGAGAGCTTTGGGTTAAATTTTTTTTAAAAGCCTGACCTTTGCCCTGGCTGGCGTAGCTCAGTGGATTGAGTGTGGGCTGCAAACCAGGCATCGCAGGTTCGATTCCAAGTCAGGGCACATTCCTAGGTTGCAGGCCATGACCCCCAGCAACCATACATTCATATTTCTCTCTCTCTCTCTCTCTCCCTTCCCTCTCTAAAAAATAAATAGACAAAATCTTTAAAAAAAAAGACATTTATCTTAAAAAAAAAAAAAAACCTGATCTTTGCTAATTTGGTGGAAACAGCACTACCTTGCTGCTGGTTCCTGCTTTTAACGGTCTCCCAGGACTCCACCCAGCAAGCTGCGCTGGCATCTGAGTACCGGTTCTCGTGCGGCTGTGTGTTTCGGGCGCCTGTGGGGTTTGGGTTTTATCAGTTACTCTGCTGCTGACATCTCTGTTTTCAGAAGCCAAGCTGACCCTCTTCTCGTGTTGTTTCTCTCTCGAGGGCAATACGACGCGCGGGCCCGAGTCCTCATTTGCCACATGACCTCCGTCCTCCAAGTGCCCCTGGGGGAGCTGGAGCTCCTTGAAGAGACATTCCTTGAGAGCCTGAAGGAAACCAAGGAGGAGGAATCTGAGTAAGGGAGCCCCAAGACCCCGGCCCCACCTGCCGGGAATGGAGAACTTTTCAAATAACAGCCCCCTCTTTCCTTTCCTTCCATTCAGAGACGGTGCACGGGGCATCCCTAGGGCAGCCCGGGCGCACCGAGGGGCCTCAGCAAAGTCACTTCCCCCGCGGGCCCCGTTCCTCATCCCCAGGAAGAGGGGATTGAACAGATGATGGCTAAGGGCTGTGGCTAACATTCCGTGGCCCCGATCCCCTGCCTCCTACCAGGTTCTCGTCCGTGGGCCAGAGTGGCCTGGGTTTAAATCCCACCTCTGACATCCATCTGCTTTTTTTGACCTTGGGCAGGTGCCCCCACCTCCTCTGAGCCACAGGATTCTTACCTATATAACAGGAGTAACGATAGAGTCCCCCCAGGGTGGTTGTGAAAAATGAACGTGACCATATCATAAGGCGCTGGGCCCAGGGCTGGCACGAGCCAGTGGTTGGAAGGTATGAGTCCTTCCCTTCCCCCCGTGCCCCTGCACCCACCAGCTGAAGAGTGGCTTTGCTACCTACGTACGAGTGTGTGGAGAGAAATTACCCTGGCACCGTGGCCAGTGCTCAGCTCTTTGCTAAACACCTCGCACAGGCTCCCAGAGCAACCGATCGATCCAGGCACGGCCTAATCACCGGCTGCTCACACCAGGCACGTCCCCCAGCCTGGGGTCACATTGGGACACAATAACTGGCTCTGAACAGCCAGGTTGTGCCAGCCCAGCCCACCTGGGAATCTGGCTCCGAGGCCAAGTTCAGAACTGCAGCCGCTCCCCTGCCAGGGTTTGGAGAAGGGGGAGGCAGTTTCCCTGAGAAACGAGGGAACTCGGTCTGTTGAAATAACCTGAAAACAGACTGGTTTTGACTCCCAGAGCTGTGTCAATAAGGAAACACCTGGACCCAGGTCAGTTACCAGTGTCACAGGGCTGCCCAGATTCCGGGGCTGGATCGAGCACTGACAGTATCTCACGGGCCTTGCAATGCAGGAAACTCTGAGCTCTTGTTTGCAAAGCCTGTCGTCAGAAAGAAATATACCACCCAGAGGACTTGTTCAGATTGTACCAGCAGTCAGATCAGGGAATACCCTGGGCCAATAACATGGCCCAGCTCTGCCATGTTAGACCTTGGACAAGTTAGTTAGTGTCTCTGGGCCTCAGTTTCCTCACCTGCAAAATGGGTATAATAATAACGCCCTGCTCATAGGGTTCTTGGAGGTTTCAAGTGAGTCCATACGTGTGAAGCACTTCGAGCAGGCCTTGTGCAGCATCACTGGTTGGTGGACATCACTGTTTGCTCTAGTATCTGCTGTCGTTGCTGTTACTACCACGTGTGAGTCCTTTCCTCGGAAGAATACTCCACACGTGGCATTTGTCATTTCTGTGGTAGGGACTTTGGAGACCTCTCAGCTTCTGTCTCTGGTCTGCGGAAGGATCTGAGACCCCGGAGACAGACAGTGCGTGTCCAGCCTCGTTCTCAGCTGGATTATGCTACCAGGGCTCTGGGTGGCCCTGGATGCCTTGCTTTCCCTCTCTGGGCAGCAGCAGCACCAGTGTTTTCACCAGTGCACTGGACGCCTTGCTTTCCCTCTCTGGGCAGCAGCAGCACCAGTGTTTTCACCAGTGCACTGGACGCCTTGCTTTCCCTCTCTGGGCAGCAGCACCAGTGTTTGCACCAGTGTTTGCACCAGTGCACGCAGAGGATCGAGTTATGTGTAGGCTTCTTCTAACCCTAAGGTTTTGTGTTTCTGCAAGGTGAGCTTATCACTCGGCACCCCAAGGCGATCCTTTGCAGCCAGGGCTCAGGGTGTGATGAGCCTCCTTTCTGTTCTCGGGTCCCCAGAGGAGCCCCGAGTCACCCAGGCTTCCCCCGCCTGTTTGGTGACTTCACTCCTCTGTGCTTCAGTGTCTTCATCTCTGACCCCGGCTCACGGAGGTGACTCCCTCATGAGGCAGTTAAGAGGACTCCATGAATGAATGCACATCAAAAGCTTGGAACAGCGCCTGGGACACAGCGGGGTAAACGTGAGGGAGTGTGCTGCTGGACGCTGACTCTGGTCACGTCACAGTGACATCGTCAATATCTAACTTTTATTGAGTGTTGACCAGACGCAGGCCCAAGCCGTCACCTCATCTGGTGGTTGTAACAATCTCCTGAGGGGTTTGCAGGTCAAGGAACAGAAAGGTGACAAGACTCGTCTAAGGCCACACAGCCCGTGGAGGCACCGGCTGATTTTGCCACCACGTCCAGCTTGACGGGCATCCCTCCGGGCCCAGCTGAACATCCCAGGTCCCCTCCTTCACCTGAAGAAAGCAGTCAAGATAGTTCTTTTACTAGGGAAGCGTCTCTGAGCTTCCCCGTGATAAGCTCTCCCTCTCTATCTAGGGAGAAAGTGATTAAAACAGAGAAGAGGGTGGTGGTGAGGACCAAAGGGTAAGGAGCACCCTCTCGGGGGAGATAAGCTGGCAGGGAGTGTGTCTGGCCGGTGGGACAGTGAGCTGGGCAGCGGGCCCCTTGCTCCTCACCGGGCGTCTGGGGCTTCGGCCCGGGATCTGCATTTAGGCTTCCGCCTCCATCTTGCACAGGCTGACACAAGACGCCAGCTTGGGGTCCTTTCTGGCTTTCCGGAACCTCCGTGTGGCCATGATGGGTAACCACCAAGTGCCGTCAGTAGTGGGAACAGGGCTTCCTTTGAATCGCAAGTCATGCCCTGAATTCTCACTTCCAAATACAGGGCGTGTCCTCGATGTGAGTCAGGGCGCGTGTCTGCTCGTGGGCCTGAGATGCAGAAGTTCAGACGTTGACGTAATAGCAGGAATAAAAGTCCGTGATCATTAATGACGGCTGGGAAAGCTCTTGATTCTAGGCACAAAACAGTTCTTAAGAACGTTCAAGTAATGACACACACAAGGAAGCAGACGGGCAATTCGGGTGGGCGTTGCAAGACAGCGCCTTAGCTAAATAACTTAAGGGAAACTACGTCATCCTTTTTGACTCAGCAAATGTTTAGAAACGTTTCAGTGATAATACAAAGCAGAATACTAGAGATTAGAGTATACGGTCCATCTTTGTAAAATGGATTTGATATACGAGCATTCATGCCTTTAAATTAAACAGCCTCAAGAGTGATTGCAATATATTTACGTTTCAATGACTCTCTTCCCCAGAGGCTGTGGTTTCCCCAGCCACAGGCCCAGCTATCCGGGCCTACAGTCCAGCGCCCTGGCTGTGCTCAGTATTTCCAGAACCCGTCTGGCACCGCACACAGCTATGACAGCCAGGACTTCCTTCTCGTTGGTGACTGGCCTGCACTCTGTTCTGTGTCCCCCCGATCTTCCTAGATGTGAGCAGTGAGTGGGGGACAGATCTCTGCAGCAAGGGGTTCCCGGTCAGTCCTGGCCAGAAGGACTCAGGTCTGTTGAAGAAGCGCTGTCCGTGCGCCCCTCGGGTCCCATGCCCAGGGCCGGCAGCGGAGGGTGCAGAGCAGGAAAGGCTCGGCCTGCGCCCTGAAGGTTTGGCCCTGTGGTTCTCGGACTTGAGACACAGCAGGCCCCTGGACACACAGCTTGTGACAGGCAGCTTCCCCTGCCTCAGGCCCAGAGCTTCTGGCCCAGGAAGCTGTGCTTTGAATCCCTGGGGATTCTCATGGTCTGGAAGTGCAGGCTACTTCCCCCTGGAGGCTTAGAGGACCCAGAGTCAGGGCATTTAGGTAACCTTGGGGCTTGAGCAGCCTTCCTGGAGGAGGTGACTGACTGTCCGCCGATGTTCTCTGAGAAGTTCCTTGGCAACAGAGGGCCTGCGGGAACACAGTACTGAGGTGCAGAGGCAGTGGCCTGTGGGAGGCCCGTGTGCCTGGAGGGCACGTTAGGAGGAGATGGGCAACAAAACACCCCCAAACCAACTCACAGAAACAGACCAAGGGGATGGTTACCGTAGCGGAGTGGGGGACAGACGAAAAGGAGAAGGGGAATACAGTCCATAATATTGTGATAAGTTTGCACAGTGGGGTGGTCCCATGGTAAGCTATAAAAATGTCAAATCAAGCCCTGGCTGGCGTAGCTCAGTGGATTGAGCGCGGGCTGGGAACCAAAGTGTCCCAGGTTCGATTCCCAGCCAGGGTGCATTCATGGGTTGCAGGCCATGACCCCCAGCAACCACACATTGATGTTTCTCCCTCTCTCTCTCTCTCTCTCTCTCTCTCTCTCTCTCTCTCTCTCTCTCTCTCTCTCTCTCCCCCTCCCTCCCTTCCCTCTCTAAAAATAAATAAATAAAATCTTAAAAAACAAAATGTCAAATCAGCCCTGGCTGCTGTAGCTCAGTGGATTGAGTGTGGGCTGCAAACCAAAGTGTCGCTGGTTTGATTCCCAGTCAGGGCACATGCTGGGCTGTGGGCCAGGTCTCCAGTGGGGTGCATGAGAGGCAACCACACACTGATGTTTCTCTCCCTCTGTTTCTCCTTCCCTTCCCTTATCTCTAAAAATAAACAGATAAAATCTTTTTTAAAAATGTCAAATCACTGTATGATATACCTAAAATTAATATAACCAATGTGAGATTGCATACCAACTACACTTAAATGTGAAAATGATTATTATTTTTAAAGTGCTGAGCAGTGAGTCTGTGAAGGAGGCAAGCAAGCCGTGGAGGGCCTGGGGAGGAGACAGCATTCTCAGGGCAGGGAGAGGGCCCGGACGGGGGAGAGGGAGGCAGACAGTGGTGGCCGTACTTCCCACCTGACCTTGGTCACTGTGGTGGTGCTGTCACCATCCTTCCATTTGCAGCCCCCAAGTGAGAAAACGGGCTCGGAAAGAACTGGGTGAGCCAGCGGGGTCACGGCACAGCTGGGCTCCAACACCTCTGCCCCCAGAGGACCAGCCCTTCCCAGGCAGTGCGTGTTGAATGAGACGATGCTGACTCCCAGGGCCCCTGCTTGTCCCCTGGTGTGTTCCCATTGTGTGTTCCCACTTGCATTTTTGCTCCGACCCTGACCTCTGCCAAAAGCAACTTGTTTACAGCCTTCCTATCTTTGCCCTGATTAGCGCTAGCAGTTAAGGGCCAAAGTATATCTCCTGTGTTTAGGAGGAAACGACCGTTAATAATGAACGCAATGATAATAGCAACAAACATGTCAGACGATTACAACACGCCTGTGCTGTGTGTGGATTACTGCCTCCAGCTCCCACAATACCCCTGGGCATCAGTGCTATTATTACCCCCGCTTGTCGGACGAGGACGGGGCTCTCTCCGTCGGGACGGTCGTTTGCCGCATTAACAGATGACCTCCAGATCCCAGTGACTTACAGCCACACGGGTGCATCTCTTGTCTGTACGACACGTCCACTGCCGACCGGCTGTGGCTCTGGTCCACGCTGCCTTGGTTCTGGGTTCCGGGCTGACAGCGAGACCTCTCTCTCTGGAACATGGCTGTTCCCAGAGCAGAACAGAAGGAGACTTCTCAGCCTCCCCACTGACTCTTGAAGGTTTCATCGGCAGCCACACCTTCTTCCCGCCTGCGTTTCATTGTGGTCCAACGGGGAGGGGTGTGCACCCTTCCCGTGGGGAGGCCGGGGCAGGGAGGGCTGACGGGGACTCGGTGAGCGAGCGGTGGGTGACACACTAGCACCCTGCGGAGGAAGCATGCAAGCCCCTGCTGCCAGGGCTGGAGTCCTGACCTCAGAACCCAGGCGCTGCCTCGCCGTCCGCCTTCCACTCGGCTACATGCGTGCGGCTCCGACGCCTCACCCGGCACGCCCCACGCACCGCAGCTGGGGGATCGGGCGCCTGTGCCGTGTACGGAGACTGTCATCCCTGGTTTCTGCTTCTCTGTAGTGAGGCGTCCGAGCAGGGCCCTGCCGGTCCACCCAGCAGCTGCTCAGGGCGACAGTCAGCTGAGCTGAGCTAGCAGAACCCCAAAAAGCAGAGTAGATCCCGGAATGCCCAAGTCAGACCCCGGTCCTCTTTGATGACTGGGGGGCCGACTCTCTGTCCCACCCTCAGGGGTGGCTCTTGAGGGAAAGGGTGGGAAGGAGAAAGGTATTGGGTCAAACCGCCTTGTTCCGCTCACCGGCACGTGGCGCCTGGAGGGGCCCACGGGTCGTCCACTCTCAGACAAAGAGTGTGGATTGAATGGAGGAGGAAGGAATGAATTTAATCCTCACAAACCAGCTACCTTAAGAGGCAGATGTTATTATTCCGATCGTACGCAGGAGGACACGGGGGCTGGGGAGAGGCGGGAGCCACCGTTCGTCGGCACTCGCCCTGCGCCTCAGTGCCTCGGGTTTGGCGGGTGTTCTCCTCCCTGAGCCCCCAGCCCCCCCGGCCCCCCCCGGGGGTGGCACTACCAGCCCCTCCTCCGAACACGGGGACGAGAATAACGCTGCCTCTGGGAGAAGCTCCGCCACGTGAGGCACGAAGCGTGGCAGCTGGCACGCAGGGGCCCTTCAGTAAACATGAACCCCGCCCCTTTTATCGCCGGCATCTGCTATCGGTCCACGCACCCCGCTGTCCAAACTCCAGCTTCAGGTCAGAGTTCGAGCTCATAGTGACCTCCCCGACCTGCCCTCGGTCCTGCCCCGAGGTGTCCCAAAGCACCGAGGAGGACCGGGTGTCCCACCGGAAGACGGGGCTTAGCAACGCTCCTGTGCCCTCGCAGTGGTCGCGCTCAGGGCTCACCTGGCCCCGGGTCACTCTAAATGCTTCCCTTCTGCTGCATGTCTAGCTTTTGCATTTCCAGTCTGAAGGACTCTAGCTATCGCCCCAAGGCCAAGGTCTCCAGGGCAGGCATTTCTCTAGTGACCCACCGTTGAAATGATTATTGAGAAGGATATCGGTTTCCAAATACCCCAGAAGGAGACTGAGCCCAGGTGCTGAGGGGAAGGCAAGGAAGGAGGGAGGCGATGGAGTCTGTGGTTCTATCTGGACCTCCTCTGGGTCCACCTGTTGAAAGATAATTGTTGTGCTTCTTTGACTGTTATCGTCATTTTCTTGTCTTTTCATTATTCAAATTGCAACCCTGTTAGGATGGATCCTTTGGGTAAGTAGCGCGTCCCACGCACTGGGATTCCCCAGGTTCGTAAAAGCACCGATGGGCCCAGGGTGACTTGGGACCTTGCTCGGAATGACAGAGCACCCAGCACTGCTCCCCGTTAGGGGCTGGTGAGACAGGGAGGCCTCAGGGGGGCCCAGGCACAGCTCACCCTAAAGACCAGCCTCTCCTCCCCCAGAACGGCCGAGGCGTCCAGGAAGAAGAAGGAAAACCGGAGGAAATGGAAGCGCTATCTCCTGATAGGCCTGGCGACCGTCGGAGGCGGGACAGTGATCGGTAAGGTTGGCTCAGGGCGAGGGGGTGGCACGTGGGTCAGCGCAGTGCAGAGCGAGGGGTGGTGTCCGAGTGGACGTGGAGAGGGCGGGAGACAGGCTGGGAGGCGCCCCCAGGCACACAGTAGGTGCTCCTTCAGCAGTGTGTCCATTCGCGTTGTTAGAAGCCTCCGTGGAGGACGGCGGGCAGCTGATCGGGGCAGAGCCCAGCAGGCCACGCCCTCACTCCCGCCTTTACCACGCTTTCCTTGCAGGTGTGACCGGGGGTCTAGCTGCCCCTCTTGTTGCCGCCGGGGCCGCGACGATCATCGGCAGCGCCGGGGCAGCGGCTCTGGGCTCAGTAGCCGGCATAGCTGTCATGACCTCGCTGTTCGGTGCCGCCGGAGCCGGCCTGACCGGTAAGTCCCAGAGCAGCGGTGGGCTGGACGGGGGTTTTCAGCCAGGGTGGCCCAGCCCTGAAGGACACGCCCATATTCTTCCCCGGGATGGTGCTGGCTCCCCGGGAGACTACGGAGGAGGAGCACATGGCTGTTCTCATGCCGGTTCCAGCCCTACCAGACCTTGGCGGCTGCTTCACCGAGGACTGGGCAGGCGCTGGGCGTGGGCCGGTGTGAGGGCCGAGTCTGGGAAACCGCGCCTCCTGCAGACTTCCCGAGAAGGGGCTCGTCGGAGCTGCGTGCCCCCACGTAGGAAGTTTCCAGACAGGCCTCCTCGGAGACCTTTGAGCTTCCTCACGGGAGAGAGCACGTGGCTGTCCGTCATGTGCCAGCATGTCCTGGGGGAGTTTTCCCAAATCGTGTGTCAGCAGCCCCCAAGTCCCACGGAGATTGCTGTTCCACTCTTCAAGGGGGAGGGCACGTCCTGCGTTGAGGATCTTGGACAGTCTGATCCCCTTTCACTGAGAGGAGCGCAGTGGGCCGGCCTCTGGAGTGTGTGGGCGGGAAAAATGACCTGGAGCCGGCGGAGTCAGGCCAGAGCGGCGGTCACACGCCTGGGTCCTCTCTTCCACCCCGGCTCTGCCCTCGGTGCCGGCCAGCCTGCGGAAGCCTCTTACTCTCATCCCTAACTGGGGACAATAATGGCACCTTCCTTAGTGAGTTGGAAAAGGAGACCTTTGTCCTAGGACAGGGCACACAGTCGGCCCTCGCTGTGCGTGACGCGAGCCCAGGGAGCCCCTCTGACAATGCTCCCGGGGTCCGCGGTCACCCCCACTCCCGTTTGTGTGTCTGGGGCCTTAGGATACAAGATGAAGAAGCGTGTCGGGGCCATCGAGGAGTTCACGTTCCTGCCGCTGACGGAGGGCAGGCAGCTGCGCATCACCATCGCCATCACGGGGTGGCTGGCGTCCGGCAGATACCGTGAGGACCGGGGCGGGGGGGGACAAGGATGTCGAGGGGGGTGGACGTCGGCCGAGCTGGGCTGGCTGCTGTGGGCCAGACCCCGGCCTAGGCTCTTGCCTGGGTGTGTTCTTAGAGGGTAGGGAGGGGAGCCCCACTTTGCAGAGGAGGAAGCTGGCTCAGAGCAGTGAGGAGACTGCATCCCACATGCATCCACTCACCCTTCCACCTGTCTTCCCTCCATCCACAGTCCACTCATCCAGCTGTCTGTCCGCTCACCCGCCCACCCATCTGTCCGCACATCCATCCATCCATCACCCATCTGTCCAGCTGTCTGTGCACCCTCCTACCCACCCGTCCATCGACCCATCCATCCGTTCACCCACCCTCCCACCTCTCCATCCGTCTGTCCAGCAGTGTGTGTTGAGCCGAATTACACACGCTGTGTGCCAGACCCCGAGCCAGCCCCCGGGCATTTAGTGGCGAGTGACACAGTTGCGGCTTCCGCCCCCGTGGAACACCTGGTCTGAGGCAGAAGACAGACAGCTAAGCAAGCGACTGTCGGGGGAGCTTTGTGGGCGGCACAGTGGGGGAAGCACAGAGCATCTCTGCGGAACTCGGGAAAGGTTCCTGGAGGAAGTGACCTTCAGGCTAAGGACCGACTGGGAATCAGCTGGGTAAAGAAGGAGCTAGAAGTGCACCCGAGCCTAGGGGCAGCAGGTCCAAAGGCCCGGTGGTGCAAGAGAACAGGAAGGAGCACGGGGAGCTGGAGCAGGGAGCCAGGAGACAGGCGTGGGGGCAGGGCCAGAGTGGATCACACAGGAGCAGGTGAGGCGAGGAGTTTGAATTGTCCTGAGAGCAGGTGGAGGATAGCAAAGGACTTAAGCACATAGGTGAGAGATCAGTATGCCTCGGCTGTGTGACCTCAAGCAAATTACTGAACCTCTCTGTGCCTCAGCTGTTCACTTAGAAAGTGAACAGCTTACTTGCTCCTGCCTTTCAAGGTACTTACAAAGATTAAGTTAAACAAGATAATGTATCGAGGGCCCCTGGTTTCTAACTGGCATTCCACCAACATAGTTCCTTTGCTGCTCTAACCTGGACACGTGTGTCCCCTCCACCTGGTGGCGCTGGGGACTGACGGCATGGCCCGCTCCCTGCCTGGCTCACATGTGCCCAGTGCAAGGCCCAGCACAGAGCTGTCACTCAGAGGGAGGTGACGGTGGGCCAGGGAATCCTGGGCACACAGCCAGGCGCACACGCTCAGAGCCCCCCGGTTCCCAGATCTCAGGAACCCGAGGGCGGATCTTCTAAATGACCCAAAAGAAAGCCAGTGAGAAAGCCAGGTCACAGAGGGCCTGCATGTCGACTGGAGAGGTGACACTATCCTCAGGGCAGGGTGAGGGCCAGGACGGGGGAGAGGGAGGCAGACAGTGGTGGCTGTCCTTCCAGCCTGACCTTGGTCACTGTGGTGGTGCTGTCTCCATCCTTCCATTTGCAGCCCCCAAGTGAGAAAACGGGCTCGGAAAGAACTGGGTGAGCCAGCGGGGTCACGGCACAGCTGGGCTCCAACACCTCTGCCCCAAAAGACCAGCCTCTCCCAGGCAGTGCGTGTTGAATGAGACGATGCTGACTCCCAGGGCCCCAGCTTGTCCCCTGGTGTGTTCCCATCGTGTGTCCTCGACAACTTGATGCCAGCACTAGTGCAGGACGTCAGAAGAATGCCACTTTCCTATCTAGTAGTCCATACTTAGTTCTTACAACTACTCCGTGAAGGGAGATAAGTGCTGATCTCCCCACTGCACAGACCAGCAAAGTGAGGCTCAGGGTGGTAGAGTGATGTGCCAAGGTCTCCCGTCTATTAATGAGTGCAGGAGTTGGGACTTGAACCCCAGCCCGCTGACTTACAGGGTGGAGCCACGCTCCATCTGGGTGCTCCATCCGCTCCGCCAACAGCTGCCACTCATCGGCAAGGGTGGGCTTCTTGTCTTCCCCCAAGGGGGGAGTGGTCCCCAGTCTGGGAAAGTGGGGTGGGGCACCCTCTGGCACAGACAGGAGAGGCCCCACCTACCTGTGTCCTCCCAGGGACCTTCAGCGCCCCGTGGGCCACGCTGGCGCACAGCCGCGAGCAGTACTGCCTGGCCTGGGAGGCCAAGTACCTGATGGAGCTCGGCAATGCCCTGGAGACCATCCTCAGTGGCCTCGCAAACATGGTGGCCCAGGAGGCCCTGAAGTACACCATGTTGTCTGGTAAGTCTCCCTGTCCCCACCGCCAGCAACATGCCCACTACTCCCAACCCACCCTGGTACCACACCTTTGCGTCCCGGGGGCTCCCGCTGAGCCAGGCACTGTGCTGGACCCTCGGAACACAGAGAGGTTAAGGCTGCATCCCTGTCTGAGAAGCGTAGCATAGCGCCTCCCTTTGTGGGAGGAGACAGGTGGACAGCCAGTCACGTTATCACACCAAGTATCAGCCACCCCAACACTCAGCGACTTAAAACAACACTCATTTATCCTAATAGCTCAGGAGCCATGAGGTTTCACCGGGCTGATCTCCGCCGGGCTTGCTCGTGCGTCTGTGGGTCAGCTGGCTGTCCACTGATCTAGGCTGGCCCCATGTGGGACAGCCAGGGTGACGTGGCTCCAGTCCACCTGCCTCTCACCCTCCTGGGGTCAGCAGGCCAGCCCACACCGGTGGTGGAGTACGTGAGAGGCCAGCCTCCATGCACCAGTCCGTCTGAGGTCTCACATCTCGTAACATCTCATTGGCCAAAGCGAGTCACGTGGCCGAGCCCACGGTGGGTGGGCAGGCACCCTGCAGAGGGATGAGGCCAAGTGGGAGGGTGCCGGGTGGAGTGACTCCTTGGGGCCACCTTTGGAAGCTCACACATGTCAGACGCCCGAACAGCAGGGATCTGGTCTGTGGGTCCAACACGCGTGAGCTTCCACTTTCTGCTGTGGCCCTGAGCGGTGTGACGGCCCTTGGAGAACCCACAGGTCCCAAGTGAGAGACACTGTGTGTACTCGCTCGGGCAGCCCTTAGCCAGCCCGCCACTTCCCGACAGGGGCCCCCGCTGCCTACATCACTGCCCTGTCACCCTCCCAGGCATCGTGGCTGCTCTGACCTGGCCGGCCTCACTCCTCAGTGTCGCCAGCGTCATCGACAACCCCTGGGGGGTGTGTCTCCACCGGTCAGCGGAGGTTGGCAAGCACCTGGCCCACATCCTGCTCTCCCGGCAGCAGGTACCTGGGAATGGCTGCGGGCGGGGGCCCAGCGGGGAGGTGAGGGGGCCGACTCGTGCGTGGACGTCGGCCCTAAAGACATCTGTGCGGAGAGGCCCAGTGGCTTTGGGGAGTGGGTGGCCTTCGCTGCTCTTCCAGTTTGAGTCATGGAAGTATCTCGGGATAGACCAGTAAGGGTTGTAGACTGTGTGTCCCTAGCAGGTGACGAGGTGGGGACTGAATAACGGGGGCACCTGCAGGGGTAGACGAGGCCAGGTGTTTCTTCCTGGAAGCACAGAGCGAGCCTCTGAGCACGTTGTCAGTGTTCCAAAGGCCACGGAACGTGGCCTGGGTTACATCTGCGTTCCGGACAGTCGGAGGCAGGAAAGTGGGGTGCAGGGCACGCCTGGAAGTCCCATCTGTGCTTTCCTTGGCATCCCTGGCCAGGACTCAGCCCTGGGGCGCCATCCCTAGCTACCAGGGAGTTGGAGAAACTCAGTCTTTGGCTGGGTGGCCCGAGAAAAGGCAGGAGTTCTGTCACCAAGCCCATGGTGGGGGTGGGGGGGTGCGTGGGTGTCGAGAGATGGAGAGCAGCCTTCATCACCGGTCTCCTGCGGAACTGGAGTGCACTTCAGTGGTTTTCTGTGGTGGTGAAGGGGGTGACGGGGGGGTGGATACATTGACTGGCACAAAAACAAGGAGAAGGGGTAGACGGGAGACCAGATGGCCTGTGGGCTCATCTTCGCCTTCCCGCTCCCTCCAAGCAGAACTGGCACCCAGACACCCCAGATAATGTCCTTTTCCTTATGAGTTGCCTTTTCTACAAATTCTTTAACATTGTAGGAAGTTCTTTCTTAAGTCTAACTCACTACCTACTCTTGTAATGCAAGGCCGATATTTCGGGTCCCACCTGCCTTTCCAGAAACAGAACAGCTCTCCCTCCCCTGTCACTCTTTGCCTTCTTTTCCCGTTGCACCGGGGCACCTTCCACCTCCCCTCCCTGGCTCCAGAAGGGCCCCACTTCGGCAGTCACTGCAGTCTTTTGCCACGAGGTGGGAGAGTCCTGTCTCTGGGGGCAGAAGAGGCCGGCGGCTGGGTTACCGTGTGAGAGGAAAGGGAATGAACCCAGCTGCCTCTGGGCCCCAGGGCAGCCGTCTCTGGAGTCAGGTGTGCCCTGCGTGAACGAGGGCTGGGAGCGGCACACGCCCCATTCATGAAGGTCAAGGCAGGCACTGGGGAGTGTGCAGGGGCCGCCTCGTCAGGGCTGATGTTTTGCTAGAAGCGACTGTGTCCCGTCCCAGACATCTGTGTCCTTTTTCCCTCAGGGCCGGCGACCTGTCACCTTGATTGGCTTTAGCCTGGGAGCCAGAGTCATCTACTTCTGCCTGCAAGAGATGGCTCAGGAGAAAGGTGAGTCTGGCTTATTGTCATAGGGGAAAACCCTTCCCAAGTTCACCCCCTAGTCCAGAGGTTCAGGAGAGGAGTCGTGAGTCTTGTCAAGGTGTTGTTTCGGGAAGTAATAGCTCACTGCTTAAAACAGTTTGAAGATAGACAAAACCAGTACGTCTCTTGGAAAATTGTGTATGTTTTCTGCATCCAAATTAGAGTGGATGCAAAACAGTCCTATAATAATGACATTGGCCTTGGCGTGCCGATGCATGTTGTTGAACGGGAAGGCAAGGAGCGGGATGAAAGGTTCCAAATCGAGGTGTCGGCAGAGGCATGCGCGCTCTGCAGGCTCTCGGGGCGGCTTGGCCGTGTCTCCTCCCGCCGCTGGGGTCTGCCGGCCCTCCTTGGCTCTCCTAGCCCCACAGACGCATCACTCCACCCTCTGCCTCCGCCTTCGTGCTGCCTTCCCCTTTGTGTCCTCTCTTCTGAAGACAGGGCCATTGCGTTTATTTTGGGCCCACCGAATCCAGCATGATCTCATCTCAGGATCCTTAACCAATTACATTTGCATAACTTAATGATAGCTGCTAAGACACCTTTTCCATAAAAGGTCTTGCTCACAGGTTGCAGGTGGACGTGTCTTTTGGGGGCGGGGCACCATGCAACCCCCCGCAGGTACCTCTGGGCGTGTGGTGTCGTGCCCAGGCAACGGAAAGCCTCGGGTGGGGTGGGTCTCCAGGGCAGAACGCCGGCTGGGGGCAGGTCTGTCAGCAGAGGCTGCCGTGGGAGGGGGTTGGGGACTGAGGTGCAGAGCTTGGACCTAGTGGTCCCCTGTTTGCGTGACCCAGACTAGCCTCTCTCTTGATAAAGCGCAGCAGCAGCCGGGCCTAATGGCAAGAGAAGGCATTGAGACAGGCACCCTTGTCCTGAGAGCAGAGGGCGGACGAGAGAGAGAGGCTGGAGTTATGCCCAGCACTGTTACTCAGGGTGATTTCAGATGCATCTCAGAACCTCAGCTTCCCTGCTTATAAAATAGAGTTAATAATTCCCACCCCATGCACTTCTTTTGAGGAGCAAGCGAGGAAGCCCACGTATAATAATTTTGCAAATCATAAAGCCCATCAATGACCACATTTAGCTCAAGGATGTCTGTTGGCAGCTTCTGCTCTTCAGACTGTCCGCCTTCCTAAGGCTACCCCTGAAGATGTCCCCTGGCCACTCCCCCTGGTCGGCCCCAGTGTGAGACTGGATTGCTGACCAGCTGCTAACAAGCAGGAGGGGCGGGAATGTCTGCCCTCGGCTGGACCTGAGAAACAGGGCGATGAGTCGGGGCTGGCTGGCATTATTTTCAGTGTTGGTGTCACCAGCGGGCATTGGAGACACCCTGGAGCTCAGGAGCATGATTCATTCCTGTTCTTTATCTTTTGCTTAAGTGGACTGAGGATCAGAGCTCTTTTCTTGGTTGCAAAGGCAAGGTGGACGTGCCATCCTTAGCAGTCACTTGGGGGGCGGGGGCAGGGGGGACAAGCTCCTGTGTGTGAGCCCTGCAGTGAGCCTCCCAGTCCTCTGTGCCATTGTGGGGGACCCTGAAGCCCCCTGTGGCTTCCAGCCACCTCCTTTGCACCTGGTTTTGTCCACATCAGTAAGCAATGGGAGGCACCTCTATCCTGTTTCCAGTAGCGCTGGGTAACCTGGGACCACCATGCAGAAGGGCCTGGGGAGCCAGCTCTGAGCTGGTTTTCAGCAGGAATTCCAGCCTGGGATCAGAGGTCAGGCAGCGACCACTGGGGAGACAGGGCTGAATCCGGAGCTCTGGTACAGGTGAGCTTCCGTTTCTACCCTGGGCAGCTTTGCGCCTTCCCTTTCTAAATACGTGCTCCCTCCTCCCCAGCATCAGCAGAGACAGAGCAAGTCAAAAAGCCATCCCTTACTTGCCTCTCCTGCTCCACCTGCTACAGACAATCCACCTGGGACCTTAGGGCCCACTGGGAGGAACCCCTGGGGACCCACACCATGTCTCCACCCTCAGCCCTTCATTCCCTCCGGTAAATGGCTTTATTGAGCTGCAGCAACACCACTGAGTCCTACTGCACAACGCCATGTTCTCTGTTCCTGCACCTTTGTGCAAATAACTACACTGTCCGAATCTCTGCTGGGAAAAATAGGGGCACTGTCTCTCTCATGGAACCCAGCCTCTGCTATAAAAATGTGTGGGCTATAGAGAGGCGGGATGAGTGTATCAGTCAGCTCTTGCTGCAGTGATGCCGCATAACAAACCACCCCCAAACTCAGAGGGGTATAACACCAAATAGTTGCATGCCCAGCATCTACAGCTTGTCTGTGGCTCGGTTACTCTGGAATAGCCTCTGTTTCTGGCTCTGAGTTGGATAGGCTTGGCCCCAGACTGCGGGCTGGGCCCAGATCTGCTCCACATGTCTTTGTCCTGGTGAGGCTGAAGAGGCAGCAGCCACCGGGGCTTGCTCTTCTTCTCGTCCATCACTCGAGGGCCAGAGCCAAGCCAAACCACACATGTGCATTTAAGACCTCCGCTCCTGCAGTATTCACTAACGTTCTGCATCAGTTCCTTATTACTGCGAACAACCTATCCACACACAGTGGCTAAAAACATTCTGCCTCAGTTATTTATTACTGCAAGCAACTTATTCAAACATAGTGGCTTAAAGCACTAATAACGGATTACTTGTCACAATTCCATGAGTGGACTAGGCAGTGCCTCCCCTCGTCTCGCTCATGCAGTCACAGACAGAGCTGGAACACCTGGGAGGTCTAAGGCGACCTCACTCCCTGCCCAGCCACTGGTGCTGGCCATCACCCAGCATGCCTCAGTCCTTCCTCAGACCTCTGACACCCCCCAGGAGCCCCACCTGACCTCCTTCAAGATGGCAAAAGTGAAACCTGCACAGCCCCGTAAGGCCGAGATTCCACAACGCATCACTTCTGCCGCAGTCTCCTGGTTAAAACAAGCTGCAGGCCTGATCGGATTCAAGGGGACAAAGTGGGGACTAGACTCCTCTTCTGGGTGGGAGAAGGGGCAAAGAAATTTTGGCAGTTTTTAACCTTCCTCACGTTCTGCTTGCCAGAGCAAGTGATGATGGCCACGCCCTGGGTCGGTGGTGTGGGGCAGTGTGCTCTGCCCACAGCGGGCCGGAGGGGCATGAGCGGCTGCCAGGCAGTGGTCCAGACACTAAGACTAGCCCAGACGCTCTCGCTGGGAGAAAGGAAAGTGTGGGCTTCGCAGTCCTCTGAGCCCTGGTTCCGAGTCCTGCCCCTGCTCGGCTGGGCGGCCTGGGGGAGGCAAGGAGGCAGCCTCGCTGGGCGTGCATCTCTGCATTTGCAACAGGAGATTAACGCCACCTCCGGGCAGTGGCAAACGCCGGACAGCATGGAGCCAACCCCATGCCGGGCCCCGGTCACTGCATCCTCTGGCAGCATCCTTCAGGTTGAGGTCGCTGCAGGTCCAGGGGGTGGCTGCAGACTCCCCTTGCTCTCCAAAGCTGCCCGCCCCCAGGAGAGGCTCCTGAAAAACTGTCATTCTCTGTGCTGTCATCCTTTCGCCCCTTTCCTAGTCACCCTCCCCCCAACCCACGCAGCAGACCATCAGACCATCTGCCAGGCTCCTCATTACCGAGAGCGACGTGATCTTTTTAATAGGACCGGGTCTCAATTTAGAGGAGAAAGGCATGTCTTTGGCTGCAATTAGCATAAATTACATGTTAACTTCAGATCACCGATACAAGCCAAATCTTCAGCTCCCTTTCTGATCCAACTGAATTCATTACTGTTTTCTGTTTGGCTGTGGCAATCGGAAGTGAGTTCACCCATGAGCTGCCTCCAGAACGTGAGGCTGGAAACTGGACGGAGGGAGGGAGGGAAGGAGAGAGGGAGGGAGGCAGGCAGGTGGCCCCTGGGTGTTGGGGCTGGTCAGTGAGACACCGAGGTGCTTCTGCCCCCCAGCCTTTTGGGGGATGGCTCCCAAAGCAACTGCCTTCTTGCCTCTTTCCTAGCCCCTGCTCCCTCCCCTGGGTCTTCATGGCCCATTGGTAAGAACTGGGGCTTTGATATCAGGTGGACTTGGATTCGGGTCCTGACTTTGTCCCTGGCTGGCTGTGGGACCTTGAGCTGGCCACTTAATCTCTCGGAGCCTCAGCTTCGTCACCTGCACGTGGGGCTTAGGACACTTACCTTGAAGGCACGTCAGCAGGTTAAAATGAGCTGATGAATAAGGAAGGCACCTGCCCTGAATAGGGTGAATGTTCCTTCCTCTCACTCTGATCTGCGGACCTACTGTGCACGGAGAACTGTGGCGAGTGTCATGTAGAGAGAGGAGCTTATCGTTTTCGTTCCCTTTGCAGCCCCTGCGTTGGGCCGTGAGCTCCACGTGGGCGGGATCTGCCTGTGCCCCACCCTCTGCCTGGCGCCTGGCACGTGGGGGGCGCTCAGGAAGATGGAGGAACTTGACCTTGGGTGAGGGGTTCAAGCACGGGCTGCTGTGCTCCCGAGCCGGGTTCTAGTTCACCGTGTGCCAGGCCAGGGACTAAGCATGTCCATGCAGGGTCTCAGTCAACCGCACTGCAACCCTAGGGGTGTGTTCTCCCGGATTCACGGCTCCGACAACTGTGGCTTCGTGGGCACGACAGGCGAGTCCTAAGTGCCAGAGGCAGGACTCGTGCCCAGGGCAGCGCTCTACTTTGCAGAGGAGCTCGACCTTGAACGATGGGCTGGGGTCACCCAGTGGAGCCAGAGGGAAAGGACTGGCCGGAGGGCCGACTCAGCACGGCCCAGGCAGGCCTCTCCGGGGGGCCTGGGAACAGGAAGCCTCGAGTCTCTGTAGCCGGTGAACGGGGGCTGCGGCAGAACGGGGGTGGGGAATGGTTGGGCAGGAGCCTGGCACAGGGTCTCCCGCGCCTGGCAGAGGAGTCCAACCGCTGTGGTCCCTGAATCGAGGAGTGGATGAGTGGCTGGGCGGGCCCTGTGGGCGGAGGACCCGGGGCAAGGTCAGCTCCAGGCAGCCTGTGGTCCACCCACGTAGGCACACTCACACACACACACTCAGGTACACACGGCAGCGACTCGCCCACCCCAGGGGCCAGCGCAGACTTCTCAGCCTGACTTACAGCCCCTGCCCTGCCCCCTCCACCGCCAGGAGCAGCCTCCTAGCGTCTCCTCCCACCCCTGGGTTCCACGGACCGAGCTCCATATCCAGACGGACCGTGTTCTCGCTCCATCTTTTTGAGGTAACCCCTGCTCATTTTTCAGGTCTCACTTCGTCTGGAAGCTTTCCCTCCAGCAATAATAATACTAGGTTCCAACAGTAGATTATTAACAATAATAGATTCCAATCGTAATATTAACAATAATAGCAGCAGCAGTAATGGCAGCAGCTCTGGAGTTAGGGCATCTGGTGTGAAGCCCAAACCCACACCAGGCGAGTAGCCTAACCCCTCCGAACTCGGGCGACTTGGGCGGAACACACAGCACGTGCGTGATGACGGTGCCGGCACAGACCTTGCTGTGCGGGGGAAGCACAGGAGTGCCTACAAGTGCTGGCAAATAGTAAGAGCCCAGTCATTTTTAGTGAGCATTTATATTATGCTGGGAACTGTCTTACGCTTCCTGAGCGGGAGCTGGCCCCGTGGCGTTAGAGCGCCCCACAGACGGGTGACACGGGCCGTGGACAGAGTTGAGTTAAAACTGGCCTCCCCCACTCCCCTCCCCCGGGACTGGGGCCTGCGGTCCCCATTCCTGCCTGTCTCCAGAGCCACCTCCTACATCCTGGCCTCATGCAACCCACGGGGCATCGTCAGGTCTCCCCCTGGCCGTGGCTGAGAGTGAATTATTCCCTCTTTGCCCAGAGCTGCTGTTTCGCATCTAATTCATCCCCGCTCCCCCGTCTGCTTTCAGGCAGGCCTGCTTGTTTAACACCCAATTAATCTGCACACAGGGGAGACCCTCTCCTAATTGCAGGAAAGCTGTCATTATCTGAGTTAGGGGATGTGGCAGAGGAATTACTGTAATGCGTTTGAATCTGCTAATTGTTTTCTGGGGGCCCTGGAGACCGAGTGGTGAAATGCAGCGATGAATCCCAGTGGTGGCTGGTGACCGGTGACCGGTGACCCCATCCTGCAGCTGGCCTCCCCTGCCCTCCCCACTCCCTCCTGGCTGTGGCCCGTCCTCCCTCCCCTCTTCCCCAAGAACCGCTGCCTGTAGAATTAACCACTTTCACCTCTCCACCTTCCTTTTCGGAGCGATGTTGCCAAGATCAGGGGGTTCCTGCTTTGCAGATGTGCCCCCATTCCGAGGGGCTCCTGACAGCCGCCCTGCCCCTCCTCAAGCTCAGAGTGGTCGGCTTCCTTTCGAACGAGTTCAGGTCTCGCAGAATGGCTGTGGGGGTCGGCGGTGACGTGTGTCCATCATCTGAAAAGCACCTGGCACGTGGCAGGTGCTCAGTGAGGGAGCCCTTGCTGTTTTTCCATAGCCAGTTCTAGGGCAGCCGCTTGGCTGGGGCTGGCACCCTTAACCTGCGTGTCCTATGCTTAGGTGGTGGTCACCTCTTTAAGCCCGTAAGGACTTGGCCTAGGAAATAGGAGGAGTCACAAGAAGCCAGCCCTGCAGGACATGGTCAGATGCTCAGTCAGGCTGCCGGGCCAGCCGGCTCTGCTCCGCTCGTGTCTCCAGGCAGGTGGCTGGGTTAGCAGAGGCACAGCGGGGGCTGGACCACACTCCACCGTGCATCGTCCTGCAGATGTGTGCAGCATCTGCAGAGCTTTCTCCGTCTGTTCCTGGGGTTCTCGGAGCAACCTCACCTCGTATTCAGATGCGCCCAGGCTGGGTGGGAAGGACTGACTCCCAGTGGGAGTCTCTTGCTTTCTGGGTGAGTAGGTGAATGCTTGGTGTGGCTGAGGAATCTTCAGACAGAAATGGACCCAGATTCAACTGAAGCTTCCTGAGACCCCTGCCCCCTACTTGCCTGATTGATTCATTCTATCATCATCTTGCCAGCTAACAATTATGGGGCCCTTACTATGTGCCAGGCACGGCTAAATACGTGCCTTATTTGATTTAATCTTTGCAATAATCCTATGAGGATTTGGCTACCCCCATTTTACAGATGAGGAGACTGAGGCTCATAGAGGCGTAGTCACTAGCCCATGATTACAGGACTAGTCATGGTGAAGCTGGAACGTGGGTCCGCAGTGGCTAACTCAGGCTCTTATTAGTGACTTGACCCCTGATCCTCAGAGCGACCTATGGCCAGGATAATTATCTCCACATTACACCTGAGGCTCCGCGTGAGGCAAAGTGATGTGCTGGGTGGAGCCGTTGGGATTTTTTGGTTGCACATCCTGAGATTTCCATCAGCTGTGCTTCCTGCAGCCACACCCAGAGTTTCTCTCTGCCCAACAAGGAAAACTGGGGGTTCGGGGCTACTGCCGTCTGCCTAGGCCCAGCATCCTGTGCCTTTATACCTGTTCTCGCCCCCCAGAATGCTGTCCCCCCTCCCCGACCCGCAGCCTGGCGCCAGCTCAGACGCCCCCTTCAACGTACGGCTCAAACATCCCGCGGAAGGCAGACTCAGATTCGGAAGCATTTTTCTTTTAAATCCTCGTCTGAGAACGTGCTCATTGATTTTAGAGAGAGGGGGAGGGAGAGAGAGAGGGAGAAAAACTCGGATGCGAGAGAGAAACATCTATCAGTTGCCTCTTGAATGAGCCCGAGCCGGGGACCAAACCCACAACCCAGGCATGTGACCTGACCAGGAATTGAACCCATGACCTTCCTGTCTATGGGGCAACGCTCCAACCAACTGAGCCACACGGGCCAGGGCAGATTTGGAAGCATTTTGAAAAGTTGTTTCTTACAAAAATAGTGTACATTGGTTAGACTCCAGAAGGCCTGGCTTGCCAAATTACACAGACACGCCCACCAGGTTCCGAAAGGGAAAACACGTTCACAATTACCAGGGAGATGGAGTTGTCATCCATTTGTTTCCGGTGGAAAAGCAGCCCTTTTTTCTCCCGAGGTCATTTCCCATGAAGCCACGCAGGGCATGCAGTATCTCCAGACGGCAGCCTCCCAAACACCAGGGACAGAGCTGTCCCCATGAGTGAGCCAGTGGCTCGTGGGAAGTGCCCGTTCCCCCTGGGAACTAGTAGACAAGGGGACCCTGTTATGTTTGCTTTGCCTCGGACAGAGGGTCAAGCGTGGGGGTGGCGTTGGCGTTGGTGTCGGCCGCCATGGGATGGAACGTCTGTGCGGATGCCCGACGACGGTCATTTCATACCTCTGACCCTCAGTGTCCTCGGGAGGCAGGTGTCACTCAGCCCGTGGTGCAGAGGCGCGGACCCCTGGGACTCTGAGCCCTGCGGGGCATTGGCCCCGAGTCAGGGCAGGAAGGTGGCAGAGCCGGGATGCCCGCCCAGTGCCGGACCCCTAAGTCTGGGTCATTCTGCCTCCTTGTCCCTCCGCCTCCTGCCCTGCCTGACCCCAAGCCAGCTGTCTCTTTCAGCCCGCACCACACTGTTGCGGACTTACAGGGCTCCGGCCCCCGCCAGGGGGTGCTCAGCTTCGGGACAGGCCCTGTCTTTCTGGTTCCCCTGCGGCCCACGCCTTGGCCCACGGGAGACACCCAGTAAGCACATGTTAGTAGTTGATTCATTAACAAGGGCCCGGAGAGCAGCCGTGGCACTTGCCCTGAATGCCGCCTACAGAAGGTGATGCCCGAGGCCTGCGGGTGGTGAAAGGCTTGAGCTGCCTCAGCAAAGTAGAACCCCCAGCCCCCAAGACCTGGGCCAGCTGCTTGGCCTATTGTGCAAGCCCCCCAGTGACCCAGGGCGCCAGGCCACTGCACTTCCGGACTGCCGACAGGCACGACCGGGCATGTGCACACCCCACGCAACGATGTGCCCACTCAAAGCCAAGACAAAAGTGCACCTGCCATGTGTTTGTGCCTTTGGGCAGGAAATGGACGTAGGCAGAATTCCCAGAGATGAACGGTCTGCTTCTGACAATGGCCCATCTGCCAGTGCACAGGGTGAATTTGCTTTGGGAGTGACTGACCCTCTGACCAAGGGTATTTCTGGCCCCAGCAGGTGGCGAGGACAGGGGTGGCGGGGCCTGAGGCCAAGAGCAGCCACTGTGCCCGTCCTCACTGCGAGACTCTGGGCCCCAGATCCCAGCCGATTGTTCGTTTTTCTGTGTATTTGCTTCACAAAGATTTCAGAAATTGAGTAGTTGCAAAGTGAGCTCAATTCCCGCTGACGCATGGTAGGCAGCTGAGCCAGGAAATGGCCACATGAACCAAGAAATCAGCTCCGCTTCAGCTTACTTATGCATTTGCTCCCCTCATCATTCCCAAAGGATTTGGAGGGAATTAATTAGAGGCATTACATATCGTCTCTTCCCGGTGGCCCTGTCCACGCGGTTGGAGAGACATCACGAGATGAGCCAGCTTGGCTGTCAGCGTGTTCGTGTAGCAAACAGAAGCCTGCAGGGCTGCTGAACGCCAGGCACTGGGGCCCATTCATCCAGTCAACCTTGGCTCCCCCATCCCGTCTCCATCTGCAGAAGCCTCCGTTCAATCACTTTCCCCCTTGCCTTCAAGGTGCAAGGGGCCGTGGCAACCAGCTGAGAATGATGAGCTGAAAGAAGAAACACTGGACCTAGAGTTTAGAAGCCCGAGTTCAAGGGCAAACTCTGCTAGTTACTGTCTGGGTGCCTTTAAGCAAGTCGCTGCACCTCTGAGCTTCAGGCCAGGTAGTAAAACAGGATACTCATGCCGCTCGGGAGTGTTGTGGAGCCTAATCACAACCGTTTATTGAGCACCTACTATGTTCCAGGTGCTACGCTGCACTAAGCCCTTGGTGTATGTCTCTCCTTTAATGTGCAACAAACCCCAAAATGTAGGCACCGACATTCCTAGTTTACCAAGGAAGAGGTTGAGGGTAGGGACAGTGTCCCTTCCCTTCTCCCCTGTGTCACAGCACCTGGCATGGGAGTTGGCACAGTGACGTCCCTAGGGTGGACCCCAGGGCCGGCCGTCCAGCACAGCGGAAGTGACAGCAGTGCGTGGCGGCACACAGTCGGCCCTCGGTGAGTCAGGCTCCTTCCTTCCTCTCTCCATGACTGCGAGCAGACGGACCCACCCAAGGCTGCGGCCCTCGCCGCGTCTGAGCTTGCTGAAAACCGTCCTGTCTTCAGACGGCCCGCGCGCCCAGGGAAGGAATGAGTCGGCAGAAATTAGAATTCATGTGCTGCTTCCATCTAAATTAACGGGGTCTTTCCGGGAAGCTTGGCCAGGGGTTATGCCAACTCCCTTTGAAAGCATTTGCTTCCTCCCGGGCGCGGCAGATGCCCTTGATGTTGGCCAGGGAGGCAGCTGGCAGCCGGATGGAGCCCTGAGGAGGGCTGCAGCACCTGCCCGGCCAGCGTGCCCCCAGGTCTGGTGCTAGGCTTTTCAGAAACACGATCTTCCTGCCCATGTTGCACACTGAGCTGGTCAGAGCCCCATTAAGCAAACTCAGGAGAGACAGTGTTGGAACCTGAGTGCTGGTTCCTTTAGGCCCGCCGGTCCCTGTGGATGGAGCGGGTGCCCGCGCTAACTGCCCAGGCTCCCGGGAAACAGCACGTGCCCGAGTCCCAGTGGCTAGCATGGGCGTAGGGAGGGAGTGGTCTCCAGGAACGTTTCTCTTCCTGATGACCGTCCCAGTCTCCGTCTCAGGGACAGCTGTCTCTCTGGTGACCATCCCTTCCCCCCCGGCCCTCCCTCTCATTCAGAACTTTGTTTAAGCAAGTCTGCGCGAGAGCCTTGGTGGGTAATAACTCAAGCATCCAGACTGCCTGCAGTGAAGGAGCATTGGGGGGGTGGGGGGGGCAGGCTGGGGCGTGTTTCAAACAGGGGAAGAAAACACCCCAAGTCTCCCTGATTTACATATTAATGAACCACCTCGGTCCAGGGCATTCTGTAATGGAAACTGTGGGGTTTCTTTTCCTGGTATCTGGGACCATCAGGCCTGCTTAGCTGGTTTTGTCACCACGGTTATCTTTTGGGAACTCGCCAGGCCCGTTGTGCAGAACAGGAGATAAAAACCCGTTTCTGTCTGTGGGTCAGCGCATACCCCACCCTTGGTGTTGGAATGACAGGGCCTCAGTTTGGGGGCCCCTGGCGCTGCCACCCCAGGACAGGAGGTCCCTGTGTGAACCCTGACCTTTTAGGGCTTGAGTACAGTCTTCATTGTTCTTTCATTTCCTCCGTCTTTTGTTCAGTCAGTTGTTCACACCTCCGTGTATCTCCGGATTTATGCAAAGCCCCGGTCCTGTCCTCAGAGGGTCTGCAGGGGTTCTCACAGCCACAGAAGCAACAATTTAATGGATAAATAAAAACTGTCAGGACCAGAGAAAACACGAATCTGAATGGGGCTCGTAAGCCAGTTGAGAGGGTCAAATGCTGGGGAGCAGGGCCTGCAGTGGGAGGAGCTTGGCACCCCACGGCCAGGCCTGGGTCCGAGTTCCAGCTCTGCCTCTTACTGGCTGAACAAACAGGCGCATGGACTTAGTCCCTCGGCCTCCATCTCCCAGCCTATGAAATGGGTCCAGGGACACCTTCTCCGGAGGATCATTAAAGGGGGTAAGTGAGATACTCTATGTAAAGCACTTAGCAGAATGGCTGGCTGGTCGTAGGTACTCCGTAGCCACCGTTTTTGTCACTGTTGTGGTTATGACAACACCTTCTCCTGATTGCCCAGTTGCTGCCATTGAGCTGCGAATCTAGCCTGTAGCTTCCTAGCAATCAAAGCCCCAACGGAAGGTGTCGGCAGCCTGTTTCTCATTTCTCACGTGGAGGTGCCAGCTGCACAGATGACGAGACCTTGCATTTCAACCGGACTTCCTCCGGGAGCTGCATCCTCTTTAGGAGTGAGCGCCTGTGTTCAGGCTTAATTAGCCATCAAAGCCTCCGACATCTCTGCCTTTGGCTGCTGGAAAGGTCTCGACGGGGGCTTTGGCTTGCAGACCTCGAACCAGGAGGAGAAAGTCCTGGCTGGGAATAATCCTGCAGGAAGCTGCCTGATTGACAGGAAGCGTGTAGCAGGGGCTTCTCTGGAAACTAAGCCTAGAGATCACGATCTCCTCAGCTTTGGCCATCACCTGGGTACTTGGAAGACTGTGAATGAGGCGACGGGCCCCAAGGTGGATCTTCCTCGTGGTGACTTTCCGTTTTGTGACTTAGCAGTTGCTAGAGATTCAGGAGGCTTCATGGGACTGTCTGAGCCTGGATCACAGGCTCCGTGAGCGCTGGAAGGCGGGGTGAGTCTGCCCTGTGGCATTCCACTGCAGAAGTTTGCTGGGGAACAGCTGCTCATCTCCAAAATAGGAAGCCCAGCAAGGGGAGGGAAGAGGAAGCTGGTAGTCATTGACAACCTACTGTGTGCCGGGTGGGAACAGAATCCCATCTCGACTTTTTCCCCATGCACCTTGGAAGATGTGGACCTGGTTACACCTGGAACCAGGCGGTGTGCTTCCCATTTGTACGGAGGAGGAACCGGAAGCCCAGGGAGGTTGAGTGACTTGTCCAGGGCCCTTCATTACAAGGGCCCAGACATGAAGCTGTTGAGAGGAGGGAGCCTCTCCTCCAGATGGCAGGGAGGGCTTCCAGGAGGAGGTGGCAGGCATTGAAGGACAAGTGAGCCTTGGGCTATGCGGTGGGAGGCAGGAAGCCTGAGAGCCCAGGATGGACAAGAGTAAAGGTCCAGAGGTAGGAAAGTACATGGTCCAGGAAGGCAGCACCGAAGCCAAGGCTTCTGCTGGGAAGGTGGGAGAAGTAAGGCTGAGGGACAAACAGGGTCCAGAAGGCAGGGGCTGGACCTGTCGGATGAGAAGCAGAAACAGGGATGCAGCTCTGACTTGAGTCTTCAGTTTTTAACTTTCACTCAATGTATTTATTTATGCATCAGCAGCGGACTTCTGCAGAGGACCTACCGGGGGCCCGTGGAGGGCACAGAGGGGTCAGAGGTCAGCAGACTTCATCCCCACCCAGGATTCCAGATAGGAGAGAACCTCCCTTCTGAACGCAGTCCCTACCCTGTCCTGCGGCTGTCCCCACTGGAGCTGCACGTACACACCGGAGTCCTTTCCTCTCGTGCTCCACTGCCCCAAGGAAGGGGTCTCCAGCCCCCCGTGTGGCCCCACCTCGGATCCCCAGTAACCGGGTGTGTCGAACTGCACCAGACGAAGCCAGCTGATTGAGGGCCTTTCCTTCAGCCCTTCCCACGTGCTGTCTCCTTCACTCTTCGTCACAGCCAGCCAGAGGGAGAGGGACACTTGTCCCTGGTTCTCCAGAGAACAGGCCCAGAGGTCTCCGGGGGGTTGTTCACCATCCCCCAGCTTGTAAGCCACAGAGCTGAGGGGGGCCCCAATCCTGTCTGTCCGACTCCCAGCCCTGCCCCTGGGGACCCTTTAATTTTACAGCTGAGTGGTGACCCGGCTTGCCCAGGCTGCACAGCAGGTCCAAGGCAGGGCCGACCAGGTCTGTAGTCCCAGTCTCAGGGCTCCCCTCGGAGACTCTGGGGAGCAGTGGCTGCACTGGGGGGCGGGCAGCCCAACTACTGGCAGGGCGCTCTCACCCTCTCCAGCTGGAAACACATCCCAGGAAGCTCCAGCACCTGGCCAGAAAGGCAGCCACAGCGCCACCTTGTGGTGGATTTCGGTGGGGGGGCACATGCGGCACAAGGGAGGGGGCTCCTCCAAGCCTTGGGTTTGCACCACGTGCTGGCTGGGGCAGGCCTGACCGCCCTCCATGGAGGGCTTGTGTAAAGCCAAGTAGCTGCTCCTGCTTCCCGAGAAATGTCTGTGCCACCTACTTACCCTTCTGGTGCACATTTATTAGGCACCCAAAATACAAAGAGGGGAAGGAATTGATACTTATCAAGTGCCTGCTATGACAGGTGTTTCTAGGATTCTGGGGCCATTCTCCAGGTGAGGAAATGGGCAGGTGCCCGCTGGCCCCAGCCCCCACAGGCATCAGACCCCTATCAGAGTGAAAGCTCCGCCTGTCTAAGCATGAGTGGACTTCCAGGCTGCGGCTGCCCAGCGTGCACTCTCCTTTCAGTGACCTCTCTTTCCTCGGTGCAAATCAGGAGGAAAGGATCTAACAAAGCCCTTCTCATAAGAAAGGATGAAGAGATACACATTGGCTCCCATTAATGACAAGTCACCTTGTTTTAAAATGATCAAAACACTAAAAAGGGGGTCACGTGGCTCTTTTTTTTTTTTTAAGGTGAATGGGAGGTGGAGGTTGTGTTCTGATCATTTTACAGCAGTCACTGGGAGGCCCCTGTCGTGTGGCAGACCCCAGTGGAGAAAACCACTGGCAGAGGGAGGAGAATCGATGGCCAAGTTCACGGACACGCATGCATGCTCACAGGGACGCCCAAAGACACAGGCGGGTCCACAGTCAGGGCTCCAGCCTGGCCGGGCCGCTCCAGCGAGGAGACTTCCTGCGGCCGGCGCTCCCCGCCCTGCCCATTCCCACCCCGATCGCTGCGCCGTCTGTTCCAGGGCCGGAATGAGCCATTGGAAAGCTTAGGAGGGGGTAGAAGGAAGCAACCACGGGGAAATCTCATTTTTGTACTTGGATCCAGTCAAATGAAGCAAACTGCTAGTTGAAATAGGACCACCTTTTGAAACAGCTGCACTGTTGGAAAGCGGACCGGGTGTTGTGGCCCCACGAACATCAGAAGCGAGCTGGACTCATGGATGTGAGAAGGCGGGGATAGAAGGGAAGTGCATGTTCTTTGCTTAACACACAGTTTTGCAAGGTGTCATGGCTGTCGAAAGATTTTATATATTTTTTTAAGATTTTGTTTATTTTCAGAGAGGGGAACGGAGGGAGGAAGAGAGGGAGAGAAGCATCAATGTGCAAGAGAAACATCAGTTGGTGCCTCTCACATGCCCCCAAATAGGGACTAGACCTGGCCCACTACCCAGGCCTGTGCCCTGACTGGGAATCAAACCAGTGACCCCTGGGATCACAGGCTGGCGCTCAGTCCACTGACCCACACCAGCCAGGGCTCAAGATTATGTTTGATGGCAAAGGAAAACGGGACAGGAGAGTAGGAGAGAAAATGGAGGAAGAACCAAGTTCCATTGCACCACTTCCTGTGAGACTGTGGACAAATGACCTGAGTCTCTGAGACCAGCTTTTCCCACCATACAATGGGAGAGCTTGTGCTTGCCTCCTAGGATCGTGGTGAGGAGTAAATGAAATAATAGATGTATAAAGCACTTGACCTGTCCTGAAGCAAGCTCTGATGCTTATAATGATGATGGTGATGGTGGGGGGTGATGATCCAGGGGGAGGATTCAGAAACAGAATTCCAGAACTTTTTTTTTCCTTGAATTTCCTTTTTTTTTTTTTAGATTTTATTTATTTTTAGAGAGGGAAGGGAGGGAGAAAGAAAGAGAGAGAAACATCAATGTGTCGTTGCTAGGGGCCATGGCCTGCAACCCAGGCATGTGCCCTGACTAGGAATCGAACCTGCGATGCTTTGGGTCACAGCCCGAGCTCAATCCACTGAGCTACGCCAGCCAGGGCAGAATTCCAGAACTTTTTAAAAAGCCTTTGCAGCAAGCTCTCTCTCCAGTTTCATTCCCAGCGCCTGTGCATTCAGACCATCGTGACTGTCCATAAGGTTTGCTAGATAAAACCAAGGCAAAGGAGTTTGTCAATAAGCTCACACCCATGCGTCCCAACATCCTGACCCTCGAGTCCCGAAACTCCCACTTGGCTGAAAACTGTCCCTGAGCCACCTGTAGGCACCAGCTGAGAAGCAGAACAGGCTGTCATTGGGTCAGCCAGCCCTTTCATCTTTGCGAGAGCAGACATCACCCTTGATGCAATTTAGTCCCTGCCGTGGAATCCGCCCACCAGCTGCTTTGACCTCGGACAGACCCAGCTTTAGTCCTCACAACGGGGAGCACCGAGGGCTCAGGCGTGCAGGTTCATGTCCTAGGTGCCAGGATGCTGGTGATAGCCAAACCACGTTGCATGGCCCAATGAAAGAGATGGGGACCAAAGGGGGAGATGGAGGCTTCCTCATCCCCTAAAGAATTCATCCTGAATCCTTATGATATATCCAAACAGCCTTCTCTAAGCAGTTCTTGCCAGTGTGAACCTTATTCCAATAGTGCGGGGGGGACAGCAAGGAGAGTTGGTCAAAGCTTCCCTTCTGCCTGTAGCTCTGTCTCCCCTTCCCGCTGTCTCCCTCCCTCTCCCTGTGGCGCCTTCTCTGTGTGTTTATCATGCTTGTGAGGGTGCGTCTCTGGAAGGGATTTTGTTCGTGTTGGAGGCAGCTCATACCATTTCTTTCAAGGTCTGTCTCCTGGACCCGCGGTCAGGAGACCGTTCCCTCCTGCGTTCGCCTCTTATCACACGCTGCACACCCAGCCCACCGCCGGGAGGGAGCAAAGCTGTCTCTTTTACTTCTCAAACCTGAGAGCCTTTGGTCTGTGCAGCCCAGGAGAATCTCATTACTGACAACGTGACAGGCATGCGGGAGTGTGTGATGTTGCCTTTCAGCTGTTTGATGAGACTTCTGGGTAACTTCTGGGGGAGGCGGTTTGGAAACACCTGGAGAGCTCCGCATGGGCCTGCCTCGCTTTAAGAGAGCCCACTGGGTGGGAAAGACAGAAGGACGAAGGAGCAGTTCTTCCCAGAGGCCACGGGCCTCTCCATGGTGCAAAAGGAGTCTCCCTGGGCTCTTAGAAAGAGCTGGCCCTGCTTGGTACATTCAAAGAATGTTTCGTTTTATAAAAACTCAATTTGTATACAATTTTGAAGACCAAGGCGATAGTGTAGGTAAGAGTTTGCTATCGTACGGAAGCTCAGCTCTTACTTGTGTTTGAAAAGCTAAGACAATCCCCAGGCTGAGAAGTGCCACATGGTGATACAAGTGTCCTGTGAGCACCCAGCGGGAATAGCTGACAGTGTAAGGGCGCCTGAGGAGACGGGGGCGGGTGTGTCTGAGCTCTGACCGACACCAGTAAGCAAGGACAGTTGCACAGCAACGTGAAAGCACTCCACACTACGGAGGCACACGCCTAAAAGTGGCTAGGGTGGTAAATGTTATGTTAGGTGTGCTTCACCATAATTTTCAAATGTCTTTAGAAATAGGCAATATTTTTTAGTATGTATGTATGTATTTATTTACTTTTAAAGAGGGGGAAGGGAGGGAGAAAGAGAAGATGAGAAACATCGATGTGAGAGAGACACATCAATCAGTTGCCTCTCGGACCGAATGTGCATCCCAGGCCCGTGCCCCAACCGGAAACGGAACTGGCAACCTTTCGCTTTGCAGGATGGCTCCCAGCCAACTGAGCCACACCGGCCAGGACAAAAGGAGCAATTGTTTAGCCACAGTTTACAGCTCTTCGGCTGCTTCTCTCCGGAGGCTGGGCTCCGAAGGGGACCGAGCCTCCCGTTCACGACCGCCACCTGTCAGCCGTCACCCAGCGATGCCAAACTCCTGAAGCTGAGCCTGTGACCGACCGATGAGGGGCTGGCCAGATACAGGCACACCGAGGGGCCGTCCCCAAAGACGACGCTTCACACACACCTTCCGACCCAGCTGCCAGGCTGAAAGCCTGTGTGGGCATACAGTGAAGCAGACAGCCCTGGCCAAGCCCGGTGCCAGACGCTGCCCTGAGCTCACACCCTCACTCCTGCTGCGGGAAATCGGCACGATTCTATTACCTCCGTCTTGCAAATGAGGAGGCTGAGGCTCCGGGTTGTTCAGTAATTGAGCTCAGTTCGCTTGGCGGCAAAACCAGGATCTGCACATGACTTTGTCCCGTGCTGGAGGCCACTGCTGGGCCAGCAATTCCCGGCGTCCTTGTGCACTTGGGCCTGGCCTACCGGCACCGTCTTCACGGGCCAGCACGTGGCAGCGTAGTCACGCTTTGCCTCCTGGCTGAGAAAATGCGCAGTGACCGAAGGCTGCCTGAATCCTGTGCATCCCACCGGCGTCTGCCGTCTTAAAATTCCAACACCTGACGTGTGAGCCATGAGGCACTTAACTGGCTCCTGAGACCCTCCAAGTCACTCCGGATCTTTGCCCCCAGGGAGTGGGCACCCCGAGCCATACCATGAACCAGCTGAAGGGCCTGGAGACCCTGAGCTTTCTGAGGCTGTGGGCTGGGGCCAAGGAATTCTATAAATAGGGCTTAGGTCGGAACTCCTTGGGAGTGTTGCCTTGAGCCTTTGGGTCACGTGGTCTGGGGGCGGGGTGGGGGAGGAGCTGAGGCAGCTTTAGCTTTGGAAGCATGTTCATCATTCTTGCCCACTGCAGGCTGCAGTCAGTCACAGTACCACCAGTTACCCCCGCCCCCCCACCCCCCGCTGCCCCAAGCACAGCTCAGGAAAAGAGCAACTGAAGAGCTGAGGACCACGGTTGAATACCCTTTCGTGTACCTTCAGCCCGCTTGGCGCTCTTCATTTGCTTTTAGACTGCCTACACAGATCCCCATCTGTGGCCACTGGGGAGAGATTGTACCAGGAGGAAAACACGAAAAGGAAGGAGGAAAAACAATCTCCTTGCATTTGTTCTCAGACGCTGGGTTCACGCTGCTGAGTTGCACTGCTCGCTTTCATTCATCCCACAAATGTTTACTGAGCACAGCCCCTGCGCCAGGCACTGTTCTAGGCGCTGGGGGTTCACCAGTGAGCACGAGAAAGAGCAGGCTCAGGCCTTGGGGAGCCCTCATGCGGGTAGGAGACAGACCGTAGGTGAAACTTTTAAAAGTAAAATAGGTAGTGAGTCAGATGGCCTTAAACTCGATGGGGCAAAAGAATTCGGAGATGGGCACCTGCCTGGTAGGGGTGGGGTCGCGTGTGCCTGCCCTTGGAGGGTGACATTTGAGCAGACAGGTGAAGGAGGGGGGTGGGGGGTTGTGGATGTCAGAGGGAAGAGCATTCTGGAGAGGGAACAGCAAGGGGAAGGCCTGGCGCGGTCTGGGACAGCGAGGCCCCTGTGGCTGGGGCAGAGTGAGTGGGGGGAGGGGTGGCACAGGCAAGGTCACAAAGGGCTTTGCAGGCCCTCGCAGTGACCTTGACTTTTACCCCTTGAGAGATGGGTGCTGTGGAGGGTTTTGAGCTCAGGAGTGAAGGGATGCGACTTTCCCGCAGTATCATTCACATACTACAGAAGTACAGTTCAATGAGTTTTAGCAAATGTACAAAGTTGTCCAAGCACCACCACACCTCAATTTTACATTTCCCTCACCTCCAAAAGATACAGACATCATCGGGGACCCTGCATTACCACTTCTGGCCACAAGGGGTCCCAGCCGTCCGGGTGTTGGCACCCACGGCTGGATTCTTCCCAGAGAGCAGGTGCCTTGAGCGACCGGCCCCCAGAGGGAGCTGCTGCGCTGTCCCTGGCCCTGGGTGGATAACTGGCCCTGTGGGAGCAATGATAACCGGCCTTCGATCGCGGTGCTTTGTGCTGTTACTGCAAAGAGCAGGAAGCGTGGCCTCAGGGACCCGGCAGCTCTCTGTGCAGCCTGAGCGCTGGTCCGACTTTGTTCCCAGCACCTGTGTGACCTTGGGCACGCTCCATCCTCTCTGAGAGTCAGTTCCCTCATCGACCAAGGGGAGGGGCGGAAATAAAACCTCGTTCTCCACAGCTGTGCCAGCAACAAGCCCCTGAAATAGCCCTTGCATCAAGAGGTATCTGAGTCAGCCTTGCTGTTCAGAACAACCCGCCAGCTTCCTGAAGTTTCACATCCTTCTGCCGGAGGGTCATCTCCCCGGAAGCGAGAGGAGCGAAGTTTCAGAATTCTGTGCCACGGCACCGTTCAGCAGCAGAGCCAGCGCAGGGCTCAGAGAGCTTGGTGCCACGGGGGTTCTCAAACTTCTGTCAGCCCGGAACACTGTACTCAGACTCTAACATGGACGCCCACACAGAAAACAGATGCACTCGGGTAGGAAGCTGAGGCCCCGGGAGAGGAAGCCAGCTGTCTTGTGTCACCTAGCAAGAGAGTGGCAAAGCTGGGCAGAGCTGCCCCCTCCTGGGCCCATTCCCCTGGGGGGCACTGAGCATGCAGCTTCCCGAGATGTGCAGGAACTCAGAATCATAAGGAAGTGCCAGATGTGGGGGACTGGGATTTGAACCCAGGGCTTTGCAACTGCAAAGTACCTATACTGGCTTTCCTGAGGGATAGCAGTTCATTCATTCATTCGAATGTCAATTGAGTACCAAGTACGCAGCAGGCACTATTCTAAGCCCATACAGCCGTGAACAAGGCAGGTAAAGCACCCGTCCTCATTGAACCTAGATGTTAGAGGAGGAGACAGACTTAAGTGATGTGTGGCAAGAAGAAAATGCAGCGGAGTAAAGGAATAGAGAGTGACAGAGTGGGGTGGGGCGGGGGTGGGGCATGTGCACCTCTCATTGGTCAAGAGCCATGCTTCTCAAAGTGTGGTGTGCACACCCATCTGTGAACTGTTGGCTTCCAGTCTGATGTAAGACAGGCCTCTTCCCTGCTTCTACAGGACAGGCAGCCCGTGGAGTAGCCCCGGCCTCAACTACCCCTGAACCGTTAGGTCGCTGTTGCGTATTGGCTTGTTAATATCTCCCATCCACGTGTTTGTGACTTGAGTGAAGTTGTTTGGACCTAAGGATGAATGTGTTGGCACTGTCGTCAGAATTGTCGTGCTCCTGAGTGTGTATGGATACAAATGAATGGCAGAGCGACGATGATGTAATTAACGGACACTTATGCTAGAAATGCCAAGAGTCTGGGAAGACTTCCGAGTGTTCGGCGTAGGCGGGGCTGCCCTCTGCTGACCTAACGAGCTCTCTGAAACGTCTGGACATTAGCCCCAGCCGCGTGCCAGGCTGCTCTTCTCCGGCAGCAGTGAAGACCGAGCAGCGGCTCGTGAAGGGGAGGACCTTGCCCGCCAGCGCCGGCACTGTCTTTCCGCCAGCATCACGCCCTCGCATCGTGTCGAGGAGCTTTCAATGAGCGCTGGCAGCCAGACGTCAGCTCTTGGTTGGCTGAGCCGAGTAGAACATTACGCCTCAGTGAAATCTAGACTTTATTTCTTTCGTCTCCCCTTTGCCTGGAATAGGAGTGTAACCAACCAACCTTTCGTCACTTTGGAGGATGCTATTTCCTTTTTTTTTTTTTTTTTACGCTTTTATTTTTAAAGAGAGGGGAAGGGAAGGAGAAAGGAAGAGAAACATGAGTGTGTGGTTGCCTCTCACGTTTCCCCCCCACACTGGGGACCTGGCCTGCAACCCAGGCATGTGCCCTGATTGGACATCGAACCGGCCACTCTTCGGTTCACAGACCCACGCTCCATCCACTGAGCCACACCAGCCAGGGCTGGGGGATGTTATTTCTTGATTAGCTATTTAAAAGACATTATCTTGTATGTTATTGGCTTATGAAGTATTATTATAAATTATAATCCCCACAGTGAACCTGTGTTAAGTAATTTGTTGGCAAAGGCAATCTCGGCCTCTGAGCATAATTTTGCCACGAACAAAACAGTCGGTGTCGCTGATGAGTGCACTCCCTGCCCCGGGAGCCTGTCACCTGTCCCCTCTTCACGCCCACGCTGCACAGGCCCCAGGGGACGGTTGCCAAGGAAGGCCACGGTGTCTCCCACTGGGTGGTGTGATAAGCCAGGACCTGTCAGTTCCTTCTAAGGAAAGACGTCCCATCCAAGTCCATGGCCAGCGTTGAGCCTCATGAATGGTGGGAGTAAACCCAGGTCCCAACTCAGGCTTTGTTACTTACTAGCCATGTGATCTTGAAAATGTCTTTGGTTTTCCTTAACCCTAAAAGTGGGATAATGGTGCTTTGCAGGACTAGCTCAGGCACTTGAGGGGCTTCACCCAGGGCCTGGGACTCAGGAGGTGGAAGCCCCATTACTGTGTGCGCATGGGCATATGCATGAATGTGGGTGTGGGTGCGTGTGTATGCACGTGTGTGTGTGTGACATCCATCCCCACCACCGCTGCCGCCAGGGACGCTGACGGCCTTTTCCGGGTCTCTCACCAGATTGCCACGGGATCGTTGAGGACGTCGTCCTGCTGGGCGCGCCCGTGGAAGGGGACGCCAAGCACTGGGAGCCTTTCCGGAAGGTGGTGTCCGGGAGGATCGTCAACGGTTACTGCAGGTCTGTTCAAGCCCCCGCCAGGGGGAGGGGACACCTAGCGGCTACCATACCCAGGCCCTGTGCTGGGGACACGGGGACCAGGGGGCCCTGGCCTGTCAGTGCTCTGAGCTGGGAAGCCTCTATCCCCCTAGAATGAAGATCCTGAAAACAGTCTCTCGGTGTCAGGCCTGAGACCAGCCTACAGGAGAGACAGGCTTGTCACTGTGATCTGGGGGAGGGGCTTACATTGGTAAACGGGACAAAAACTGGAAAGCAAAGATTAGGCCTCAAGTGGGAGGTCCTCCAACGCCCATGGGAGCTCAAATGTGCTCATGTGGCAGGAACAGGGAAGGGGGAGGCTGAGGCCCCAGAGTGTGGCTGCAAGGCGGGGCCCGGTGATAGAACCGGAAGCTGACAACGATGGGGCCCGCACCCACACCCTGCGAACCACCTCCGGCTAGAGGTGGGGGCCTGCCACGGCTGACGGCTGTGGGCTGGAAAGGAGGTGCCGGGCTTGGGGTTTGAGGGAACTCGAAGGGCTGCAGCCAAGGCTGTGGGGGGAGAAGAGAGATGACACCCACTGCCGAGACCTCAGGAGATGGGCCTGGGAAGGTGCCCGGGCCGTCAGCCCCCAAAGGAAGCAGGACAGGGTGACAGTTTACGAGCTCACAATTAGGGATCACACGGACCTGGGCCCCCATGCTGGCCTCAGTTTCTCCATCAGTGAAGGAGGGATGCTACTCCTGACTCCCCCCAGGATCTCAACGATGGTTCAAGGATTTATAGAGCCGCACGTGTTAAGTACGTGCAGACGATGTTACTGTCCACCAGCAACAGCAGCAGCAGCCACTTGGGATATTCATTCAACAGCCTCTGAGTGAGCACCAGCCTCGTGCCGGGCCCTGCGCTGGGGCTGCACGAGGCAATAAGCCCAGCCCCACGGGAGCTAGCGTCCGGTGGGGAGAGCAGGCAGGAAAGCCGGCTGTTCCCCAGGAGAGGTGCGAGTGTTTAGGGACAGACTTGCCCAGAGCTGATGATGAGAGCGATGTCCAGGCTTTGCGTCTTTCTGCCACTGGGCCTGTGGGTCAAGTGCCTTGGGGGCCCCACTGCAAGCCCCTCGGGGGTATTATGGGATACACAGGCTACGAGCCAGATCATCTTCCCAAAATCTAAACCATTATTCTGAATCCCAAAATCAATAGGCCCCTGAAGATTTTGGATAGGGGACCCATTGTTCGAGGTCATTGCCACAGACGCTCAGAGTACTGACTGTGTCACCAGAGAAGCTGACATTCCAAGCCTAGATCCAAAGAACAAGTTTTAAGTTTAAGAAGCAGTAAGGTTGGGGAACTAGTTGTAGGGGCAAAAAGGAAGAAGGAGGGCAAAATGACTCTGGAGTGTTGGTGGGAGGTGGCCAGCGCCAGTAATACAACTTTTAAAATTACAATAAAAAAATAAGGAGGTAGGACTCGTTGGGGAAGTTTCCAGAAGGCAGCTGGAAGCACACCTTAGAACGCAGAGGACTGGAACTGCGGCAAAGGCCGCGGGCTCGTCGGTTTCAGCTACCGCTGGAGGGACCCGGGAGACCCTTTGACAGGCGAAGTGGAGAGAGAGGAGACGCTGGACTGCCCAGGCTTGGGAGTCCATTTCAGGGTGGCAGGAGGAAGGGGCTCCGGCCTGAGGTTGGGGCAACTCAGCATCACCCTACGCACTGTGCCCGCGACCTGGTGCTGGACGTGGGAACACACACATGGACGCGTGAGAGAGATGCTTGTGTCTCATTGAAGGGACACATGGAAACCCTTGTTTTTAAACACCTGAAAGTGCCATATAGAAGCAGAGGAGCAATGGAGAAGGGGGAGGATACAGCAAGGATTAGACTCTTCCCACCTGCCAGACCCTGTCTCTGTTATAACTACCTCCTTTAACCCTCCCGGAACACCACGGTGTTGGTGTTATGAATCCAGTCTTAAAAGTAAGGAAACGGAGGCTCAGAGAGGTTATGTCAAAAGGCCAATTAACTTTAAATTTGATCGAAGGCCAGCCATCCTGAAGTAAGTCCAGGACCTGAAGTTGGAATAGATTAGGAAGTCTTTACCATTTGGGTACTTAGCCCACAGGAGTAGCTGTGTTCCGCAGAGCTAGAGGTGAAGGTGGTTTGCAGCCATCGGCAGAGGGCGTGGAGCAGGCCGCAGGTGCAGCCTATTGCTGGTCTCCAGCGCAGGCACGCCCAGCCCAGCCTTGAGAATCAGGGCGTGGTAAACAGAGCCGAGAATCAAAAGACCAAGAGCCGTAGCGTGTATGGAGCTCGTGCAAATCAGTAAGAAAAATATATACATAAGAAAATGGCCAAAGGATATGTACACAGAAACCCACAGAATAAATACACACGGTCAGTAAACTTCTGAAAAGATGCCCCGCTGCATCATTAATGAAATGAATGAAGCTTAAATTCAGTCACCTGCGGTTGGTTGAGCACTCACGAGGTCATCAAGCAATGAGGGACGTTTCGTGTCGGTGACGATGTGGAGAAGTGAGCACCGTCAGTCACACGCAGTTGGCCGGCAGCTGAAGTTAGTAAATCCCTTTTGGAGGACAATTGACAATATCTATCAAAATTCAAGTTTTATAATGTGCCAAGTTTCTGAGCTCCCCCCAAATTTGACTTCTAAGATCCGGATTATGCTAGACACACGCGTGCACAGAGAGGGCTGTAAAAAGTGGGTAGTTGCAGCTTTATTTACAATTTAAACATGAAAACAACCTAAATTACCGTAAACGGAGGGACTAGCTCAAGGGAGAAAAAGCGAGCGCTGCCGTGCGTACCGCGGTCTCGTTCTCGGAGAAAACGTCTGCGCATGCGTATGTGCCCGTCCCTCTGACGCTGCGCCGGGAGGCCCAGAGACCCTCCGAGACTGATAGCGGCGCCCCCCTAAGGAACGCACAGGCACTGGAAGTAGGGCATGAAAGAGACTTTAATTTGACTTTTTACGTAAGGACAGTTTGAAAAAGAATGGACTAGCCTTTGATGGCGGACTATCCTCAGTAAAAATTTTGGCTCCACTGCCCTGGCCAGGTGGCTCAGCTGATGAGAACGTTGTGCCAGACACCAGAAAGGGTTGCAGGTTCGATTCCCAGGCAGGGCACACACCTAGGCACGGGTTTGATCCCTGGTCAGGGCGCGTATGGGAGGAAACCAGTCAGTGTTTCTCTCTTTCTCCCTCCCTCTCCCTCTCTCTCAAATCAATAAATGCATATCCTCGGATGTGGATAAAAAGTGTTGGCTCCACCGTTTTCCTATTGAGGTATGACTTTGGACAAACAACCCTGAATCCCAGTCTTCCTGCCTATGAAATGGACTCATAGTCCCCTCTGCACACGGGTTCTAGGAAAATTAAGTGAGATTTTGTAGGAAGAGGGCTGGCATTGGTAGGTGCTCACTAAACAACAGCGATTAGAAGTGCTAATGCTGGACATACCCGCGTAGCACATGACTTTTTGGTGCTTTTCATAAACAGCAAGGAAGGAATTAAAATTGCATGTGTGCAGTATGAGATCAACAAAACCTTATTAAACCCATCTGTTCTATTGAGAACTTGAGGCTAATAAGCTTGCTTTCCAATTATTTTGTGAAGTCCTGGGCCATTTCTCCAGAGAAAGACAGGAGGAGGGGGAAGGAGAGAAGAGAAAAGGAACAGACCAGAACCATAATTGTAGTTTCTCGGTAAATTAAGCACCAATCAGACATTTGTATCCTTGGCTCCTGGAGGCATCGTAGTTGCCATGAGCCTCCTTAAATGTGGGGGAGGGGGTGGGGGGAGCTTCGGGCCAGCACTACCCCACTGTGTGCACTTACAAATTTATAATGCGCATTCACAAAGCTCTATGCAAATTCTTTCTCTTACTTGGGCTGTCGTGAACACCCTGGAAGCTAGCCAGCAAGTGGCTCTGCTCCGTGTTGGTACCGTAGGAAACTGAAGTTCAGAGAGAGTCAAGTACTTGACCCAGATCACACAGCAGAGCCAGGAAGGGACGTCAGGCAGGCCCGTCTCACTCCAGGAGGAGAGCATTTCACCCTGAGCCCCCGAGGGGCTCCCTGAGGTCTGTGCTGCAGGCACCGTGTGGGTGGAAGGTGGTGGGAGGAGGAGGGGCAGGGAGGACCCGTGCCCACAGGTGGCTCCAGGCCTGTGAGTCGCTGAGGAGCACGCTTCCGCACGCCACGTGAGGGCCAATCGGGGATTCAGCTGTGAAATTCCCGCATCAGCATTCCCTGGAGGGCCACAGCCATGGCTCGCCCCACCCCAGGGAGTTCCGGATGCAGTTCCGGGTGCAGGGTACGGGACTGAGGCGCAGCCCTGCCTAGAATGACGAAAAGAGCCAGGACCAGACACACAGGGGACATGTGACAAATGTCACAAAGGGAGCGTGTTCTGGGCACCTGAGGGGCAAAGGAAGAATAACACCAGCAGGAGGGGCTCAGGGGCAGTTCCTGGGGCAGGCGACGTCCAAGCTGAGTTTCGAAAGGATGGACGGAAGCCCATCAGAGGCTAGGAGAGTAGGCCAAGCAGGAGGGCCGCCCGCACGCGAAGGCCCAGAGCGGGAGGTGGAATGGGACCGGACGCTTCCTGAGTGCCCGCGGGTGAGCCCTGCGGACGGGGCGCACCGGCTCTGCACACCCTCCCACCCAGCCCGAGAGGAGGCGGAGGCTCAGAGGGGTCAGGCGGCTGGCCCGGGGTCACACAGCTAGTAACTGACAGGGCAGGACTTGGGCCTGGCTCCCGGTGGCCCACGCCGGCAAGAGAGGCAGGTGAAGGGTCTCCAGCGCCAGTAAAAGCCCTGTGGTTTGCTCAGCACAGCTTAGAGGATGCAGAACCTTCTTGCATGTGCCCCTAGATGTGTGTAAGTGCCATGTACACCTTACGTAGAGTGTTGTCATCATTGAGACTGATGTTTTTGCAGGAGGGATTCTGGCTTTGCTCCTCTGTAACTGTCCTCATCAGGGACACTCACGGACCATGCTCAGACCAGCATTTGACGCACCTGCGTCTGAGGGTTAGTTCAGCAAAACCACTTAAGTCAATCTCCCTTCTTCCCCCCTTGCCACCCTTTGTTAGAGACAGCGCTTGATATTAAGATTATCATTGATATGAAGGTTGCAAGCATTGCTCTCTGGAGAGAGCTGAGGAATTTTCTAGAAGAGGAAGCCTGCAGGCAGTGGGGGTCGTGGTCAGACGAGTGTTTAAGGAAGGCCGGGGCGGCTCGGGGGCGGTGAGGCCAGCGCAGGGCGAGCAGGGCAGAGGCCGTGGCATTGGTCCGTGGGGGGCTGGGTACCTGACCCCAGGGCTGAAGCAGAGGACTGGGTCTGGAGAGGGAGGGGATCAGCAAGACCCCGGGAAGTTGGCCACAGGGAAAAGGGTGCCCGAGACACTGCCCTGCCTGAGGGGCGGGGCCGTGACAACGGAGGAGTCAGGGGCTGGTGAGCTCAGCTGGGGCCCCAGCAGTGGCCCCCTCAACTCTGGGCCAGCCCTTGTAGGGGCTCCCTGGGTGGGAGCCTGGAGAGCCCCACCACACCCTGGGCCCCAGACGGCTGGGGGACTCTCAGCCATCTCCTCCCACCCTGCGGTGAGGGTCGGCCCTTCTTTCAAACAAGCAACACAAGAGTGGGCTAAGTTGCCACACACACCAGCGTGGAATTGGTCTACATAGAAGACAACCAGATGGGCTAAGTTGGACTTAAGTCCCGGATGCAGAGGGGAGGATAGGAGCCTTCACATGTGTGGGCTTGCCGAGTGGGAGGTCAAGTGCATGGCTCTGGGCCGGCCCAGCTTCACCCCAGGACAAAGCTCAAGGGCCCGCGAAGGACGGCTGTCTCGCAGACCTCAGACCGGGTCCTCCACCGGCAGTGCTCTTGCCCCTGAAGGAACAGGCGGCGGAGGGTCCAGGGTCATTTTCTCTCGATGGTGTAGGGGTGTGTTTGACCGGGGTGTGCGGGTGCAGGGAATGGGGTTCAGAGCACCCACAGAAGTAGAGAAGCACTCCCAGGGCTGTGACCTGATGGGCGGCCATCCTCACCCACTCTGGGACGGCCAAGGACAGGGAGACCATAAGGCCAGGTCAGGCCGGGCTCAGGGCAGAGCTGCCCTCTCAGCTCGCAGGCAAACTGGGGACTAGGCCCAGAGTTCCTCCCAGGAGAGCATGGTGGCCCCCAGTTCCAATGGTGCTCTGCCCCAGAAGGAGCCTGCTGCCTTTCTCTCCTTCCCGGGGAGCCCAGGACCGGCCCCCAGGGAACCGGGACCCCTCTGAGCTGACAGCAGCTCTCCTGCTCCACACACGGACCTGTCCAGACCTTCGTCCAGCCTCCTTGTTCATTCGTCCATGCACTAGAAACCCACCTGTTGCATGCCAGGCACGGTTCTCGGCTCTGGGGACCCAGCAGGGAGCAGAGCCGACCCCTGCGTGCAGCTCCCTTGCCCCGGGCAGCACTCCCAAGGGTCTCTGCTGCTCCCACCCCACCCCACGGTGCAGTCAGGGCCCTGGTTTCCCACAGAGGCACCAGGGCCAGGCGGGGCCCGCCCTCGTCCTGGGGCTCCTGAGGCTGACGTTCGCCCACTCTGTGCCTGCAGGGGAGACTGGCTGCTGAGCTTCGTGTACCGCACGTCCTCGGTGCAGCTCCACGTCGCCGGCCTGCAGCCCGTGCAGCTGCAGGACAGGAGGGTGGAGAACGTGGACCTGTCCTCCATCGTGAGTCCCAGCACCTGCTCCCCTCCTCCCGCCACCCCCAGGGCTCTGCGTTTGCGGGGTGGGGGCGGGGAATCCATTAACCAACCCAGCAAGCCCCGGCCCCAGGGACACTAGGCCTGGCCCATTCCACCAGGGAGGAGGGAGATTGCAGCATTTGTTGGGAACAGGTGACTCCTACCTGTGGCCGCATCCCTGTGCCATGGGTTTGTCACCAGGCCCTTTACCTGAATCACCACTAACCCTCACACAGCCTCTGGGCAGGCCTAATTACCCCCATATCACAGATTAGGAAACTGAGGCTTAAGAGTCTATCACACAGCTAGTGACTAATAGCCTGCACCTGAACCCCAGAGCCCATGCTCTGGCCCCTAGATTCCTCCCCTCCCCCCACTCCCTTCTCCTCCCCTCCCCCCACTCCTCTGCCCAGTGTCCCCCCCCCACGCCCCCCCCTACCCCCAGGTGACTAGTCAGGACAGTCTGTGTCCCCAGACGTCACCGCAGGACTCGGGTGGGGGAACTCAGGCCAAACCACAGCAGAAGCACCTGAAGGCCTGGCTGTGCCACTGTGGGGCGCAGAGCGGGGAACGTGGGAGCAAGGGAAGCTGGGTAATGAGACAGGGAACCACTGGATCAGCGAGGTGCCTCCTGACGCATATCCAGGGGTCTGTGTCCTATTTAAGGGCCCCTTATCCTGAAGTGGGGAAGAGGAGAAGTGACTTTGTGCCGCGCCACCCCGAGAGTCTCCTCCCTCTGCCAGAAGGAGGAACAGCTGAAAGTTCCTTTTAAATGAAAATCCCTGTTAAATTCCACAAGCCCGCACAAGATCCGGCTTCTGCCTTGGGAAGTCTCTGAATGGGATACACTGGGCAGGGCACAGCCTTTGGCACCAGGGAAGCCTGGCCTAGAATCCTGCCTCAGCCACTGGTATACTGGTGTATTGGTGGCTGTGTGACCTTGGGCCAGTTACTTAACCTCTCTGTGCCTATTTTTCTCATCTGTGAAATAGGGGAAATCACCTACCTTCCAGGACAGCACATGTGAAGTGCTTGGTGCGTAGTAGGCCCTCATTTAGCACTAGCTCCCTCCTCTCCTGCCAGCACCTTCGGTTCTTCCCGTCGGACCAGCAGCTTCCGGAACAGCTCCCCCCTCTGCCCGCCTTGATGGCAGCTTCCCAGCTCTCGCCTAATAATAGCTCTTTATCATATTAGGAGAACATCACAAAAAGCAGTGCTTTCTTCGTTGGGGTAATTAGAGTAATTAGCACTGCCTTTGTGCCTCCCTCCTGTTCTTCCTTGAAAATTCTTGCCGGAGGAGAGGTTGCTGGCAAAAGAGTTGCCTTACTGTGTTTAGGGGAAGCCCGGGCTGCCCCTGCAGGACCTGCCTCCTCTTGCAGGGGGCCGGGCCCTTTGTGAACCACCTCCGAGGTCAGCCACCCGCCCCACACGCCCCAGATGTGGTCTGAGGTGGCTCCTGGTCTGAGGGCACGCCTGAGCCAGGAGTGAGGGAGGGGCTGGTAGGGGCAATTTGGGGTGAGTGAGGCAGACCAAAGCCAGGCTGCCTCCTAGTGTGGGGACCACACTGCTGTGGGTGGGGGAACTCTGCCACCCCAGGGGACCACCTCATGAGGCTTCTGGGGGCAGAGACCCAGCCCAGGGTCTTGAACTCTTCGTGTCTCAAAGGAAATGCCAGCTGGCTGCTGGAGCTCAGCACGGGCGCCATCTTCATTTTACAGACGGGGAAGCTGGGCTTCTGGCCGTTGGAAGGACCCGCCCAGTTAGTGGAAACACACAGAACCAAACCCCCTTTTCTCAGATCCCAAACGTAGGCTCTTTCTCATGCCACACAGCCACTCAAAACGTCCGTGGGAGGGAGCTGCCCCACCCTGACCTCCACCCCGACCCCGGGGATCTGAAAGCTCCTGTGTGTGTATGTGTGTGCCCTGTCACCGAACACTACTTAAAAACGTTGGGAAAGAACAAGAAGTAGGCAGGCCCTGGTGATGAGACAATATCGAAACTGTACGGCGAACTCTGTTCCCGTGTTCCTGAAAAACTGTTTGCAGAACCCACTGCGATCACGTGGAAATGCAGATGTCACCAGCCAGGCCTGTGTATCGTTTCCCAAGATCGCTCACACCCGCCTCCCCGTGTTTTCCTGTCTCCTTTGTAAGCAAAAACCTTCCCCTTCAGCCTCGAAGGACGGCTGTGTCCCGGGCTCACCTCTGACCCCCTGGACCAGCTGGAAAAGCCTGCAGCCCCATGGCCGGGAGCGCATCTGAGCTCAGCGGCCTCTGCCCGCAGCATCGCAGGCACAGCTCGTGGCCTTGCTCTTCACATGCTGTGTGTCTTAAGCAAACCACTGCCCCTCTCTGGGCTTCACCTTCCTCATCTATAAAATGGGAATGATTTTTAAAATTTCCTCTCACTCACCAATTTTCTGTGAAGAGGATAGACCTGATTCAGCTCTCAGCTCTGACACGTCCTAGCTGTGTGACCTTGGACAAGTCACTCACTTTGCTTCTCAGTGGCTCAGTTTCTTCATCTACAGTTAGCAGCCGACCCCTGTCAAGGAGTATATACCCCATAGGTTCATTTTGTGCAATGTGTTAAAGATCCCCTGTGTGTTGAGTGTTGTCTATCATCATGGTTAGGCGTCCGGCATTCTAATCTCGCTTCTGCTTTTCATTCACTGGCACATCCCAACACAAGAATGGGGGTGTCTGGATTCTCTGAGGAGGAGGGTAACCACTTCTGAGTTCTGGACCCTTGCCCTTAGTGAAGATTCAAGTCCACATACCAGAGGCCGGGCTGAAGTGGCTTAAACAAACAAGAGTTAATGTTGTCACGTAAGAAAAGGCCACAATAGCCAGTTCAGAGCTGCTTTAGTGGCTCCACACTCTTCAGGGGCCAAAATCCCCCCTGTCTTGCTGCTTTGCAAGCCAGCAAGTGGACCTTAGTGGGCCAACTCCTGGCCCAAGCTGGCTGCTCAAGCTCTGGCCATAGTGTCTGAATTCCAGCCAGCGGGAAAGAGGAAATAGGGGGAAAAGAAGAGCTCTCCCCCTTTAAAGAGGCTTCCAGGAGGCACCCCATAACACTGCCCCTTCATCTCATTGGCCAGAATGTCTCACAATGCCTCACTTTGCTACAGGAGAAAAAGCACCCAGCTGTAGGCTGAAATTCTTAGGACTAAGGAAAAGGGGGAGAGCGGAATGTGGAAGGTGCCTTGCAGTCTGTGCCACGGTGCTGTTTCCAGGCTGAGGCCTTTGCCGCAACCTCACGGCAGCCCTCTGATGGAGCTGCACTTAGGTCCCCACCTTGCAGCTGAATGAGGCAAGTGGAAGCCAGAGGCTTGCCCGAGGCCCCCGAGCCTCTGAACAGCAAGCAGAGTCCTTCTGCGGAGACCCAAAGCTGCAGACAGAACGAGAACCCCCACTCCCACCATCGGGAGATTCCTTCCCGCACCCCGACAGCCCAGATTGTGTAGAGGAACCTCCTTCATCTTTCCCTAATGAGTTCTAGAGGCTTCCCAGCCCACTCTGCATCTCAGAGTCATGGAGAGCGGGAGTCAGGGCTTTGGTGACCGAGGGAGAGGGTGAGGCCCAGGGGTTTAGCTTGGAGCCCTGGGGAGGGCGGGGCTCTGCCTGCCCACCTCGGCCCGCACTCACTGTTCCCCTGCAGGTCAGCGGCCACTTGGACTACGCCAAGCAGATGGACGCCATCCTGAAGGCCGTGGGCATCCGCACCAAGCCAGGCTGGGACGAAAAGGGGCTTCTGCTGGCCCCAGGCAGCCTGCTCCAAGAGGAACCTCGCCAGGCGGCAGCCGCCTCCTCGGCAGACAAGACCCCCGAGCAGGATGGGCAAACCCAGGGTCCAGCACCCGGAGACACCTCCGGAGCGCCCACATCCGACAACCCCAGCCAAGCCCAGGTGCCAACGGGGCCGGACCAGTCCAAAGGGGCCGCCCTTCCCACTGCTGCCTGCCCTGCCGAGAGCCCCCAGACGTGCAGCCACGGCGTGAGCCCCAACCCACTGGGCTGCCCCAGCTGTGCCAGCGAGGCCCAGAGGCCCTGCCCAGGACTGGATTGACCCCAAAAGGGGACTTGAGCCGTCTTCCCAGCTCCCCATAGGCCTTGCTGCTCTCTTGCCCCTTCCACCAGGCTCCCCAAGGGAGCTCTGAAGAACTCCCACCAGTGCCCTCCCAGACTGAAGGCTCTGGGGTTGAAGAGCATGGAGCTGACAGGAGGGAGACCTGTAGGGAGATGACGGTCCCTCCCTGGGGACGCGAAGCCAGAGCCCCGTGGAATCAACCGAGCACAGCCGAGAGCCCAGGACCACCCGCCCAGGGGTCACAGCCGTGACGTCTGACCGTCCATCAGGAGGTCCGGGGGGCTGTCCGGGGCCTGAGGCTCCCACCCGCCACTCTCCCTTGGCCTCAGTCAAGCCAGATGTCTGCCTGCTCTCCCGTCCACTCCAGGGCTGTCCCCCAGCCCACAGGTTCCAGTAGGGAGCGGGCAGCTCACCCTCTGCTCTGGGAGTTCCGGTCAGATCAGCCACTTACGGCCATGCGGGCTGAGCACTGCACATCTGCAGGGGCGTCAGTCCCACAGACGTGATGTGAAGGGCGCCCCCCAAGGTGCGCTACACCGTGGCCCCAGATGTCATTGTAACAGCAGCACGGCCAGTCAGTGCTGAGTCTGCCAGCAGTACAGGTGGGAGCTGGCCCCTGGCAAGAATGCGTTGTATGGGGAAAGGATTTCCTGTAGCAGGTACAGAGGTGATGATGAAAATAAAAAAAGAATGATGGCTACCACTTACTGGGTGTTTACCGTAGAGCTTACAGAGCGCTTACAGGGATTGTCTCACTGTTATTACCTTCATTTCACACCTGCAGATACTGATGCCCAGGCAGGTCGGGTAATCTGCTCAAGAGCACACAGCTGGTCAGTCTCCAACTCGTCCGTCGGCCGCCAGAGCCCAGCTCTCAGCCACTGTACCTGCATCTCTGGGAACCTTCCCCTTTGTTCCTCCCTCTGCCCCTGAATGGCAGGACCAGGGATCATCCCCCGCCCATTGTACAGATGGGGAAATCAAGTCCCGAGCAGGGACAGTGTTGACAAGCTCTGGAGTAGGCAGCCGGGAGGAGGAGAGACAGAGGCAATTGGAGTGTTGGAACTGAACTGGTCCTCGGGGGCGTGTGTATTTGTTTATTTCACAGATACTTACAGAATTCTTGCTGCTATTCGCCCAAACAGCTAATGTCACCCACGGAAAAACGAGGCCCCCAAGAGGGAAAATGATTTGCTGAGGCCCCAAAGCAAATGAGGGGCAGAGTCTGAACCAGAACCCAAGACTCCTGTGCCCAGGGTCTCCTCCCGCATCCCCAGCTGCTGCTGCAGCAGCCTGAGTGGCCCCTCGGGCGGATCCAGTCCACGCTGCAGCCGCCGCCTTCAGCCGGTGTTTATGGGGCATCCACTCAAGCAGGCCGCCAGGCAGAGGGCAAACCCCAGCAAGCACCGTGGTCCCTCTGCGGCCCGTAGCCAGGGCCAGGGTTGAGTCTAATCAGCACCAAGGAGGACCCCTGGGAGTTTGGGTTGATGGAGCCTAGTGCAAGTGGGGGGTAAGGGGAACCTCAGACTGACAAGGACCCTGCAGCAGGTACAGTGTGGGAAATGAGTCCTCCCCCCGACAAAAAAAAAAAAAACCCAGGCCCATGTACCAGGGTTCACCTGCTGACATCAGGTGACACCCAGGACAGCTCTTCAGCTCCACCCGCCTGAGCGGGCACCACTCCCCTTTCCCTCACTGACCCAGGAAAGGCCAGAAGGAGGTAGGGCGAGGGGACGGTTCTGTCCCCATCAGCTGGTTCCCTTCTGGGTCCTAGGAAGCCCAGGGCAGAGGAATGCCCATCCCAGATGATGAGCAAGAAGTCAACAGCCACCCCTTTGCCCCAGGAGAGGCCGTGTGGCATCCTGGGAGCTGGTATGGGGCTGAAGAAGAGGAGGAAGGCGGATAAAAACAGTGGGAACAAATGGCCCTTGTTTCCCACTGTTTCCCCCGGAGGCCAGGAGCTGTAACAACAGCAGGTGTCACCTGCCGGCCACCTGCCGGGCGCCAGGATCCCACGGGCACTGCCCTGATTCTCGTGAAACCCTATGAGGCCGGCAGGCATCGTGACCCCATTTCCTACGTGGAGTAACAGGCTCAGCAAGGTTGAGCACCTGTGCCTGAGCTTGTAAGTAGTGGGGCAGAGGTTCAAGTTTAGGCCTGCAGGCCTCCCAGCCTCAGGGGGTTTCTGGTGAGGCCACACACATCCAAGGGCATGCTGGTCCCCAAAAGTGTCCAGCAAACCATCCTCAGGGCTGAAGATCAACTAAGCCAACACACCTCCAACTTGAATGCACACACAGGTCCCCGGGGGCCTTGTTAACCCGAAGATTCTGACTCAGCAGATCCTGGGTGGGGGGCAGAGGTGTGCATTTTCAATGAACTCCCAGGGGTCACGCTGATCTGATGGCCCACGGACCACACTCAGAGGAGCGAGGGATTCAGCCCTGCACTAACCCACCTCTGCAGACGGAGCCTCCCTCCCGTGTGAGCTGATGGAATGTGCCAAGGGGACTGTCTTCGTCCTAATCTGAACCCAGAGCCCTCCAACCATTCTCTGCACACAGCCACAAGTTACACTCAGCAACGCAGCATCCTGGGGAAGACTATGGAAGCCAGCCATCACCCCTCAGGTGGAGGACCTTGAGGGGGTCATGGGGACTGATGCAGTGCACCCCACTGGAGTTCAGAGGGCGCCCAGGAGGCCTGCAGTCTCCTGCCCACAGCTGAGAGCTGGCCCAAGGCCTTGGAGACTTGGTTCCATCCAGTCCAGCCCCCTGCTGACCAGCTACAAGCCCAGATCAGTTCGTGGGGGTACCGAGTGGATGCAGCCGCAGCTTGGGTTCCGCAAGATCGATGCTGAAGAAGTTGACCGCAGCAGGAGTCCTGGCAGGTGGCGGGGGGTCCTGGCTGGCCTCCCCTGGGAGCAGCAGCTGGGCCGCGAGCTGCAGGCCTGAGGAGCCTCCCGAGCCTGAGTCGGAGTCGGGGTCCGAGTCGGGGGGCAGGGGCAGGGGCAGCACGTGCTGCAGGCTCAGGCCCGGCCGGGCGCCGCTGTGAGAGGTTCTCATGGAGGGGGAGGCCTGGCTGGCCCGGTGCTCCTGGAGGCAGTGGGGGCATGGCAGGAGCCTGCCCAGGGCCCGCTTGAAGTCCCTCATGAAGAGTGGGTAGATGATGGGGTTCATGGTGCTGTTACAGTAACCCAGCCACGTGAGGACATCGAAGAGGCCTGGGGAGATGCAGTCGCACACGGCCTAGAGGAAAGGGGCGCATCACGCCCGGTTCTGGGGCGGAAACACAGACCACCCCACCCAGCGTGGCCAGGACAGACTCACACAAACACACCACGAGAGGCGGCCCACGGTCCTCCCTCCCTGAGCCTGGTACCCCACTGGCAAGGGGCTCGGGGGCCTCCCCAGCAAGGCCTGGACTCATGTGCCCCCTGCAGTGGCCTTACCTGGGCTATGTTGGCCACAAAGAAAGGCAGCCAGGTCACGAAGAACATTCCCAGCAGGACGCCTAGGGTCAGGCTGGCCTTCAAGGCCTTCCTGCTGTGCTTGGTGGCCAGGTGCCTGCTGTCAGCCGACTCCGCCCCTGGGCGTGGGGTCCTGGGCACCTGCGGAAAGGAGGGCCACGTGACTCAGCTGAGAAAGAGCCCCTGACCCGCCCTGATCCCACCTCCCACCCGCAGACTGAGCCTCGATCCTAATGCTAGACGGAACCCTAGCACCAGCGATAAACTGCGTCCCGACCTTTGAGGACCGACCACAGTCCTAACCTGAGGCCTGACCCCAACTCCAGACCAAGCCCTGACCCTGGGCCCCGACGGATCCCTGACGCCTACCGGAGACTGAGCCCCTGTATGACCAAGGTCTCAAACTCAGCCTCGGGCCTGGACCCCACCGAGCCAGCCTGAGCACCAGCTGGAGCCCTGACCCTGGTGCAGCACGTCACGAGGGGCTCTAGGAACTGCAGGGAGACGGCCACACTGCCCCGAACACTAATCGGTTCAAAAGACCCACCCTCCACGCGCAGGACGGTGGCACGGGCCAGCAGCAACTGTGAGCCCCAGCCCCTCCCACAGCCCTTGGTGCTGCAGAATCACTTGCAGCTGAACAGTATCTGACAACAGAGGTTTCCGTGCTGGGTGGGGGTCAGTGACCTCCTGCAAATGGGTTCTCTTCCTATTTTGGAGTAATGGTTTTCCTTGCACTCTGACCCTTAGGCTCCAAAAACTAAAGTGCTTTTTTTTTTTGAAAATGCGTGCCCAGAACAAATGTTTACAATGAAATCTATTACAAATTACTAGGGGTGCTAGTGAGCTTGGCAGGTCACAGCTCAGACTATGTGTGGACCGGCAGGCGTCCCCATTCGCAAACAGAGGCTTCAAGAGCAGGAGACGGGGAAGGAAGGGCGGTCAAAGGAGCTGCTCCCCCAGCCTTTGAAGGGGGGGGGGGGGACACGGGCGTGAGGAGGCTAGAATTTGACTCTGCGCAGTGACGGGACGGCCCACAGACACACAACAGGGAATGTCTCCCTCAGCTGGACGACCTTTTAGCCCAGAAGTTCCCGTAACTTTTTCACCCTCGTGAGCCCTTTGAGAATCAAAGGACATCTACACTGTTCCTCAGAAAATTAAAAGCTTACCTATTTTTGCACACACACACAAAAGAAAAAAAAATTGCACACATCCAGAGAATTCTGAGGCCATCTGGAAGTCCATCCATGAACGCCTGGGGGTCCATGAGGTCCTCCTCTAAACCGTATGTTGTAAACAATTCGGATTCCCATACATAAGATTTACACAAAGTGGGACCCACGTGTACCCACAATTTAAATAAATATCAGTGTGCTGGGGTTTGCACACTTCATTGAACTGTGCAAAGGGTGAGTGTGTTCGGCAGAGCACACCTAGGCTTTGAAAGTCGGGAATTCTGCCCAGCGTTCCCTAAACTGCGTGAGAGCCCAGCTCCGTTCACGAGGCAGCCAGTGCCGGGTTGGAAGTCAGAGCACAGAGATGGAAGTCAGAGGAGGCAGGAAGGGAACCAGATTCCCAGGCAACCTTCGCAGATGGAAAGGGGGCGGAAGAGACCAAGCCAAGACGTGCGGGCCCCATTACATTAGCACCAAAGTCGAACCCCGCCCCCAACCCCGCCCTCGGATGCAGGGCCCCGCCTCCTCCCAGCCCTGCTTTTCGCTCCCCGCCTCCTCAGAGTAGCCGGGCTGTGTTCTTGTCCATGGTGCTGAAACGCCGGTTCCATGCTGTCTTTCTATAGGATCAGCGGTCTAATTCTGGAATGGCAGCGGGAGGGAGAGGAGAGATGAAGTAAACTGTACCTCCCACCTTTCAATGTGTTTATCCACATAAAGTCTAGCTCTATGAATATGAAGGTCAAGTTCACAAACAGCCGCCAAAGCGAAGCCCTTGTTCTCTCCCTCGTCTTGGCAGGGCAGCGTTGTGCAGAGGCAAGAGCTGGGCTTCTGAGACGAGTGCTCTGGCTGCAGACCATGCCTCTGCCCCTTACTCCCTCTGTGACCTTGACAGAGTCTCTGTCTCCACACCCACCCAGTCGGAGCAACAATACTCTGCGGAGTGGCCGTGAGGCCCTGGGAAACAAACGTCTGCGCGGTGCCCGACGCAGAGTCAGCGCTAAATACATGTCGGCTCAGTGGTACGCGTGTGAGGTTGGAGGCATGTTAGCACCTCGCGAGCCGGCCCTGCTGCTAGCAGCTCGGCCTCCCCAAAGCGGCACAGACGTCAGGACAAGTGCTCTGACTCACCACGCTGCAGTGGGGCGCAGGGGGCGGGGGGGGGAGGGGAGCGGGGGGCGGGGCTGAGGAGAGCATCTGCTTTTATCTTTCTCTCCTCATTTCCGCTCCTCCAGAGTGGTCTCCATATGGCTTCTGTGGCCTCACCATGGTCAGCCTGGAGGAGGGTCTCCTGTCTCCCCAAAGAACCTCCTAAGATCTTCCGTGCCTTCCGGCGGCTGCCATTGGTGGGGACAGACAATAGGGGAGGAGGAGCCAAGGCCTCCAGAAGGCCCCGCCCACACAGGGACCCCCCTGAGCCCTGAGACCTGGGGCGGGGGGGAGGCGAGAGAGAACCCTGATCCCGTCAGAGCTCTGGGGCACGGGGCACTGAGGGAGATGCCTTGGGGGCAGTCGTCTGGGGAGACAGCACCAGAGGTAGGGATTAGAGGTACTCTGAGATCCCCTCTCTAGGCTTCCTGGGGACGAGCACAGGTTTTCCTTTCTCCTCCCCTCCCCAAAGAGTGCACCCAAGAACACAAGCAAAAGGGAAGAAAAAAGGAAACAGGCTCAGAGAAAGTGGGGGACCTTCCCAAGCTCACATGGTGCCAGAACAAGGCCTTGAGCCAAAGCACCACTGACCCCAAGCCAGCACCGTGACCCCCATTTACTGAGCCCTTGCTGCACGTCAGCGTTTGATATTCATCGTGCCACTCAGTCTCCAGGGGAGGGCCGTGCTACTGGCCCCATTCTGCAGATGAGGTTCACAGAGGCAGACTAACGTGCCAGGAGTCACGCAGCAGATTAGTGTTGGGCCAGGGGTCAAAGTCATTTCTGGCTCCAGAAACTGCACTTCTTCCGCTTCACCATGCTGCTTCCCTTTGTGGGGGGCGGGGGTGGCATCCATGAGCCACAGTCAGGGTGGGGTGATGGAAACCCCACTGCTGTCGCCGAGAGGCCTTCATGGTCACGTTATTTGCATGTCCCTTATATGTGCCCATGCCACGTGTGACTGTCAGAGGGCAGCCACCTGGAGGGCACGTTGGGCAGTGCCTTTCCAGGGGGCAATTCCATTTATAGGTTCCTGTGTTCAGAAACACCTGTACACGTGTCTGCACACTCGACATATACAAGAATGTGTCCCACGGCACTGTTCGTGACAGGAAAATAACTAGAAATGGCCTCCATGTCCATCATGCAGTGGGTGGTTAAATAAACCATGGTATGTACATCCCACTACGGAATACCACACACATGCTTAAAAGAATGAATCGATCAAATGGAAAGATCTCCAAGCTCTGGCCAGGAAGCCAAGTTAATTGGAGAATCAACTGTACACCAAAAGGTCACAGGTTCAATTCCTGGTCAGGACACATACCTAGGTTGCAAGTTCGATCCCCAGTCATGGCACATACAAGAGGCACCCAACTGATGTTTCTCACATTGCTCTCTCTCTCTCTCTCTCTCTCTCTCTCTCTCTCTCTCTCTCTCTCATCTCCCCCTTTCCTCTCTTTCTAAAAGCAATGATAAAAATGTCCATGGGTGAGAATAAAAAAAAATTAAGATCTCCAAGACTTACTAAGTGATCATGGCAAGCTGCAGAACAATAAGTACAGCATGATTTCATTTGTTTAAAAAATGCAAATAATGCCCTGGGTGGCATAGCTCAGTGGATTGAGTGCAGGCTGCAAACCAAAGTGTCACAGGTTCGATTCCCAGTCAGGGTACATGCTTGGGTTGCAGGCCATAACCCCCAGCAACCGTACATTGAGCTCTCTCTCTCTCTCTCTCTCTCTCTCTCTCTCTTTCTCCCTCCCTTCCCTCTCTAAAAATAAATAAATAAAATCTTTTAAAAAAGGAAAAAAATGCAACTAATCCTAAACTTCTTCAGATGCACAAAAAATATGTGAACACACAGGAAAAAGACCGGAGAGACATCATCTAAGTTAACGAGACTCCCTGGGAGTAGAAAGTGATTGGTTGGAAGTCAGAGGGGCCTTGCACTTTATCTCTATATTTAAATTTTTATTTTAAAATGTACTTGTGCAATTAAAAATTTTTATAACCATCTAATCATAGTGTGAGGTTACAAGGCAGGACTCCAGAGCCAGATTGCCTGGTTTCAAACCCTGGCTCTGTTGTTACCTAGTTGAGTGACCTGTAGCGAGGTCCCTCACCTCTCTGTGCCTCAGTTTTCTCTTCTGCAAAATGGCAATCCTAAGAGCATGGACCTCATACCATCGCAGTAAGAAGTACATGAAATAACATACAGCAAGTTACTTGAACAGAGCTTGGCACACGTTGGAACCACAGGTCGGCTCTGTTGCTGTTGTTTTCACTGTCGGTGTCCAGTTTAGCTCGTCGATAATGGTGATGATGACGCTGGTGGCAGCGATCGTACTTTCCCTAGAATGGCTTAAAAGGGGGTGAGCTCCCCCAAACCACATTTTTACCATGAGAGGAGAGGACAGGAACATTCGTGGAGCACCCACCATGTGTCAGGTTTACATATATTATCTCATTGGTTCTTCAAACCAACGCAAGTGATGAACAGCAGTAACCCTGGGGCAGAGGGAGGTGAAGGACTTGTCTGAGGTCATCTGGATGTGATGGGAAGGAGGCAGGATTTGAACCTATGACCAGCCAGACACACAGGCTCCAGCCCTGGCCCCACCAGGTCACCTCGGTCCCAGCAGCAGCCAAGCCTGCCATGCACGACACTGCTCCTCCGTCAGCCTCTCCCCAGGTCAGCCCCCTCCTTTACCTCTGAGATATTTCTGTGATCACAGCCTCCCCCTCTGAGGAGGAGGGAGCGGAGAGGGGAGGGAAGATGGATTGCTAAGACAGAATGATGCATAGTTGGATGAGGGTGGGTGGGAGGATCTGGGGAGCAGGGAAAGGAGACGTTGATGGGAGAGAAGTGGGTTGAGGAAGACAAGAGGACGCAGGAGGAAGAGAACGGGGTGAAATGCGACTGCAGGAGAGAAGAGGGAAGGGGAGAAGGATGAGGCGCAAGAGGAAGACCATGGGGTGGGCGCTCTGAACCCCAGTCACAGGAATCCTGGCAGACGGAGAGAAGCTGAGAAGGCAGACGCTGCCAGCAGGGTCACCTGCTTGTGCTCCACCAGGCTGAGCTCCTCACTGGCCCCTCTGGAACCTCCCGGGGATGAGCCCCATTCCCACGAGGGCACAGTCTCTCTCCCCCGACCCAACCCCGACCCCACCCTGGCAGCATCTCCCTCTGACCCCACTCCCTCCCATGCCACAGTCCCTGCCTCAGCTCTAAGCGTGACCCCCCTCCCCCTTTTCTCACAGCCCCTGGGACCGGGAAGACCTGGTTGAAACCGCTGAGTGAACCGGTGGCTTTTGAAAAGCCCGTTCACATAAATAGGCAGCTGTGGGGGGTGGGGGAGAGAAAACGCTTAAGCCTGCTCAGCTCCCAAGTCCTCTACCCAGACGCCAGGACCTCGGGGACCGGGCCCCCACTCCCTTCCCTCCCTGGGGAAGCCAGAGGCGGGCCCGGGGAAGGGAGCTCAGGGCTAAATGGGGCCAAACACAGGCGGAAAGAGGTCCAGCGTGCCCCAGTGTCATCCATTCCCACCAGGTCCTTTAGGTCCAAGCAGTGAGGAGCCTGCACCCCCAGGCTGGACGATGCTGGCCTCGGACAGGCCAGTTCGAGTGGGAGGAGAGGGGTCATGACCCAGGAGGCCAGAATGGAGGCAACACCCCAGGAGAAAATCCCCAAACACAGGCAGTTCTCCGGGCAGTGAGGAAACAGGGCTCAGAAGGCCCACTTAGGACCCAGTGGTCCTGGCAGCACAGGTGGTGAGTGGCGGGGCCGGCCACTCCCACGCTCAGACCCGGAGGAAAGGCTTTCCAGGAAGTGGGAGGGATCAGCCTGGGGGGCCCAAGGGTTGTTCCACCTGGGAAGCAGGGTGCAGCCTCAGTGACCCATGAAGGCTCCTCCCAGCATTTGGTTTTAGGGCTCACTGTGCCCCCTCGGCTTCGGTGTGCAAACACACGCACGGTGAATGACAGACTCTGAATATTCACGGGGTGAGCACCCCTCTTACAGCTCCACCGCCCTCATCTGGATAAGGTTTTGTGATCGATGTCTGTCTCCCCGACTAGAACAGATTCCGAGAGGGCAGGGCCTTCTCTGTCCCGTTCATCACCGCAGTCACAGCCCCGAACAGCTCCTGCACATAGTAGGTCCTCAAGACAGGTTCCCAAGCAAACGAACTGATAGACTAAAAAGCGTGGGATCCATCAGCTATGAGGACGGATTCCGGAGAGAGTGGGAAGAGAGGGAGCAACAGGGGCCGCGGGCCGGCTCTGCGGAGCGCTGTGCGCATTTCAGTCCTTCCATCCATCCATCCGGAAGCACCGAGTGCCAAGGCCGGGCCGGGCACGGTCGCGGGCGCTGGGAACCAGCAGTAAACAGAGGGACAAGGGCCCACCCACCTCCCAGAGCTGGCATTCTGGTAGGAGGAAATGCACAGCAGATACACAGATGGGAAAGCGCGTCACAAGTCAGGGGTGCTAAGCGCCGCTGAGAACAGTAACCCAGAACAGGAGGACTGAAGGGGGTCCGGAGAAGTGGGGTAGCTGCTACTCTTGAGTGACAGCTGAGCAGAGGCCCGAAGAAGGTGATGGAGGTTGTGGACAAACCATGTGGAGATGCAGGGGAGGGGCACTCCGGGCAGAGGGAACAGCAAGGGCAAAGGCCCTGAGGCAGGACTGTGCTTGGAGCCCCAGATGACTCGAGATGTGAGGCCAGGGGAGCGGAGGAACAACAACAACACAACAGGATTGCATTTTAAAGGGATGGCTCTGAAGAAAAAGAGGGGGGAGGTGGACGGCTTCGGCTGCTGTGTCCGCTGGAAAGGGAACGAGAACGGAATCGGATCAGTGGGAGAGCCTTGCAACAACCCAGGCGTCAGAGGAAGGGGCTCAGCCTGGGGCCGGGGACGGCCGTGGAGACCAGAAGTGGCCACAGCCTGCCCGTGAAGTGAAAGTAGAGACGAGAAGACTGGCTGTGGATTGTGAGGAAAAGGGAGGCATCCGGGCTGCCTCCAAGGTTCCTGGCCTGAGCAACTGGAAGCCTGGAGCTGCTGCTCACCGATGCGAGGCAGACTGTGGGGGGACTGGGGCTGGGGCCTGGAAACCCCAAGTTCTGCCGGGAGCCTCCTCACGGAGCAGCCCGGGCTGGCAGTCATCAGCGTGTGGGTGGTATGTGGGGCATGCGACAGCATGAGCTCACCAGGGAGCGAATGTGGAAAGTGAGTGAGGTTGGAGGCCCAGAGATGTCACGGCTGGGGGACCCAGATGAGGAGACTGGGAAGACACAGCGGTCAGGCAGAGGGACACGGGGTGATGTCCCTGAAGCACTGTTTTAAGAGAACGTCATCACCCACAGGCGGCCCAAGGCTCACACCGAGGCCTTGGCATCAGCCCGACCTGAGCTCGAACCTCACTAACCAGCCGTGTGACCTCGGACAAGTCACCTCTCCTGTCCCTGAATCTCAGGTTCTCATCCGTCACGTGGGGGTGGTGCTGGTATTCTCCTCGATGGGAGTCTGGGGGTTCGCTCAGCCCTGTGCCTGGCACACAGTGAGCCCTCAAAGGCTGCAGGGCTGCAGCCGCCAGCACCTGGGGGACTCGTGCCCCGGCTCCGAGGCCACCGCCGGCTCAGGTTCAGTCCTGGCACCACCCAGTTAGCTCCACGGTAAGAAAATCTGTGTGTCACCGACCCCGCTGGAACCAGGAACCCAGACCTCTCCCACCCCAGCCTCACGAGGACCAGCCAACCCCTCCCATCCTTGGGCACGAGCCAAGAGCTCCCCACGGTGTGGGATGGGGGTGACTTGAGGCGGGACATGGACACCCTGTGAAATAAGCGAGTCACAGAGTGGAAACCTCCGCCCTCGGTGAGCAGGCCCGGCTCAGTCACTCCCACCGGCTGGGCTGGGTTCTGCGCGCCCACTGAGCCTGTGCTTGATCGACTTCCATTCATGGCTAAGATATTGATCGTCCATTTCCGGAAGAGACAAGTTTTCTTCCGAAACAAATTCATGGAAGTAAAAAGGTAAACGGGGTGATTTAAAGAAAATGCTAAGTACATACGAATGAAGGGACTTGAGGACTGTGGGGAGTGGGGGAGGGGGCAGCAAGACAGGTGTCCCCGGGTGGTTCCTTCTGCCTGAAGTTCGGGACACATTCCTTTACAAGAACCCAGAAGGTAGGGATGGCCCATGGCAATTCTTCCTGCCGCTGAAGAACCAAGCCAGGGTCACAGCTACGCGCTGACCTCAAGAGTGCTCTCCGATGAGCGCAGATAGGGGAGAAAGCAGGCCTGCAGCCAGGACCCCGCCCCCCCCTCACCCCCCAAGCCCCGCCCTCCTGGCTGTTGAGCAGCTGCAGGGCTGGGCCCCGCTGCTGGGGGAGGGGCAGACAAGCAGCTCCACAGGACTGACGGCAGGGTGATAGCCTTGCAGCCCTCAGCCAACTCCACATTCGCCCGGTGACCCATGAGCCACCCCCAGAAGCCTGCAAGAGCCCCCTCCACCTGAGGCTACACCTAGGTGAGCCTGGAGAGCCCAGATGGGACCTCTCTTGGGGCCTGTGACCTAAGTCTTTAGGGCTCAGGCCTGGTCAGTCTAAACTCCCATCCCTCAGGTGGACAGTAGGACTTGGGCGTCACATGGCCTGGGTGGCTAAAGCAGGTCCTCTGCCTCGAGACACCTTGGGGCCTTGAGCTGAGGGCACCCACCCCATTCACAAGCAATTAGGAAGCACCTACTCTGCTCAGTGGAGATAAAAACCTACCCAGACATGCCCGGTCCTCGTGGAGCTTACATTCGAGTGGCGTGAGAAACAATGAACAAATCAACACATAAATCAAGGGTTCAGCTAGAGAGCAACTGGGTGGAGAAGGGTGTGGGCCCGCAGGCAGAGCGGCCAGGGCTGGCATCCAGGAAAAGGTCATCTGTGCGCTGAAACGCCAGGCAAGCAAAGCTCCAGTGGGGGGGAAGCATTCCAGGCAGTGGGAACTGCACGGGCAAAGACCTCGGCTGGGAAGTCAGCCTGGTGCCTTCAAGGCACAGCCAGAAGAACCAGGCGGCTGGTGCAGAGCGTCGGGGAAGGAGGTGCAGTGGGAGAGGCAGGCAGGGTGGGGCTCCGAAGCCAGACCGGGAGGCGAGTCTCCTCTCTATCGTGACAGCAGTGGGGAGCCGCCAAAGGGTTTGGAGCTAGGGAGTGACATAGCCGCTCTTTTCCTCGCTGACTCTCACTGCTGTGCAGAAAACGGGTGGGAGCAGGGCTGGGGGGGAAGTGGGGGCGGCCAGTCGGAGACGACCACAGGCTCCCAGGTTAAAAGCCAGGATGGCTTGGATGAGGAAGGGGGCATTGAGGGTGGCACGTGTTTAGGAGACAGCACGGACAGGTGGAGTCCTGTGATGCCGTGGCGGTGCCCTTTGCCAACACGGGCGGGGAAGGCCTGGGAGGCGCAGGCGGGAGAGCTGGGACACCCTGAATTTCCTGGTGCACACGTTACCTCCAGGAGCCTGCCTCACGTCCCGATGAAGCTAGGCTGTGGACAGTCGGGCGCTGAGTCTGGAGTTCAGGAGACAAGTGGAAGCCACGAATGGCCACTCCGAAGTCACCAGCAGGCAGTACACTAAGTGTTGGATGCCCCCTAGGTACCCCCAGTGGGTGCTCATTTCTCTCCAACCCGCAAGCCCGGATCTCCCTGCGTGCCCCCGGGTACCTGCAGCATCTCCAAGGCTTGGCCCGCCGTGCCCGTGCTGAGGGAGGCCACCTGCAGGGCCTGCTTGCGGGCGGCCAGCAGGATCCTGCAGTAGGTGAAGCAGATGGCGCCCGAGGGCAGGAAGAAGGTGAGGCCCGACGCCACAAGGACGAAGGGCAGACTGGCCAGCAGACGGCACTGGCCCGGGGCGGGCGCCCGCGCGCGGCCCAGCTCGTGCCAGCCCAGCAGCAGGGGCAGGAAGGAGGCGAGCGCGGCGAGGGTCCAGGCGCCCAGAACCAGCGCCAGAGCGCGCGCCGGCGTCATGCGCAGCTTGTAGCGCAGCGGCGAGAGGATGAGCAGGTAGCGGTCCAGGCTGATGAGGCAGAGGTTGAGGATGGAGGCGCTGCAGCACATCACGTCGAAGGCGGCCCAGAGCAGGCAGAGGTCTCTCGCCAGCACCCAGCGCCCGTACAGCGCGTTCAGCATGGCCGGCGGCATCACCACCAGCCCCACCATCAGGTCGGACGTGAAGAGCGACACCAGGAAGAAGTTGGACGTGCTGCGCAGCGCGGGCTGCGTGCAGATGAGCGCGATGAGCAGCGCGTTGGCCGCTGCAGTCAGCGCGATGACCACACACAGCGCGGCCGCCACCCAGCCGCTGCCCCCCGGGTCTGACGCCAGCGCCGACCCCCCGTCGGGGGTGCTGTTGTACGCAGGGCCCGGCTCCGGGACCATGGAGGCGGGGGGTGGACAGCGAGGCCGCGAGGCCCGAGAGGAGTCCTGAGCACGGTGGGAGGCCCGAAGGAATGGAGGCTGGAGCGGCGGCGTCGGTGAGAACAGACCCCTCGGGAGAGGGCAGGTGGGGAGAGAGGAGCGCGCGCTAAGTCAGCGGCCGGAGACTCGGAGACGGTCGAGAGGGTTTTACGGGCGTCCCCGGCCGCAAGGCGGGGGCACCTGGATCAACGGGGCAGGAAGTTCGGGAGGGGCGCCTGGTGAGGAGCGGAGTGCCTTAGAGGGAGCGGGAGGAAGGTCAGGAGGATGGGGACGCCGGGGACTCTTGGAGGTTAAATGGGTGGGAGCGGAGCCCCCTAAAAGGGGCGGTAAGATCAGGCGGAGGGCGCCTGCCTGGGGCAGAGACCCGGGGAGGTGGGAGCAGAGGGCGAATGGGCGCTCTAAGGCCCGGCACAAGCTCCCCCGAGGCAGGCGGGCGTTTGGGGGCGCTAGGTCCGGAGCCGTAGTGCTTGGGGTCGCAGGGCGGGACCCCTGCGCCAGAGCGAAGTCCCCCCGCGGGGAAAGCAGGTCTCAGAGGCGGTGCACAGGCATTTCTGGGGTTGGGCGGACGCGCTCTCCTGCGGCGTGGGGGTGGGGATGCCGGGCCCGCCGGAGGGGACAGAAGGAGCGGCGGCCGCGCCTCCACCGCCTCCGCACCCGGTCGCCGGGTCACGGGCCCCGCTTCTGCGGGCGCTCGGTACCTGGGGCGCTCAGCGCTGCTCCACCGCCGGCGACTGCGGCAGGCGCCGCGAAGCTGCGAGAGGAAGAGGCGGCCGCCGGCCGGGCAGGCGCCCAGGGAGCCCGGGAGGCTCGGCGACGGGCCGGCGCGCTCGGAGAACCGGTGGTGCTACCGGGAGCGCGTGGTTCCCGCGCCGCGGAGCCCGCGCCCCTCCTCGCGGTGGGCGGGGAGAGCCGAGCCCCGGACTAGCAGGCGGGCGGGGTGCCTGGTACCCCAGGTCTGTGGAGGGACCATCCGAATGCCTCAGCGGCAGGAGGTCGCCTCCCCAGCTGTGACAGCCTCCACAGCACCGCATTCCCCTCCCCGACCCACACGTGGCGACGGCGCAGGAGGAACTCAGAGGAGGAGGCCGTGGCTCACGTTTACCCAGGACGGCCCCCAGTGCGGGTCTGCGCACCCGCAGCCGGGCCACCGCGCCCGCAGCCGGGCCACCGCACTATCAGCAGGAGCGCACTGGGAGACACCGGGCAGACTGCTTGACATCCATACGCGTACACACACGCGCGCACGTGTACATATATAATATTATACATAATATATGATATACAACATTACATGTAACATATAACACAAAATATTGTATATCATACATCATATATTATACATGAAACCTTCCGTTTGAACAGCGGGTTGCCCCCTCCTCGGGGTCGTCCAGCAGACACCGCCCCTTTTCCCACGCGGCAGGCACCGCGGAAGCAGGCCCTGGCCTGCGGGCGCTCCCCGTTTAAGAGTGCGAACAGGTCTGGGGGACTCTAGGCCAGGCAGGGGGTGGAGTCCCCGCAGGCAGAGAGGTGGGGCGCTGCGCCCCAGGGTGTGACCCCACTGTGTCTCTCTTCTCCTGGCTGAGACGAGTCGCTATCAGACTTCTCGGGGTAATATTGTGAATTCCATTCGTGCCTTCAACAAACGTTTAGCGAGCACCCAGTGGGTGTCACTGTAGTGTCCCCGTTGGTGTGCTGCTCTGCCCACTTGGGACACTACAGTGACCAACACCGAGACCCCAGCTCTGTGGCGTTTACACTCCAGCGGAAGGACACAGACCAACAGTAAGCATTATAATAGATGCCTAGTCAGAAAGTGACAATCGCTATAGAAAAAAAAAATAAAGTGGAGAGTAACGTAGAGGACATCTAAACGGGGGTAGGGGGCAGGCGACCTTTTCCCTTTGCAGAAACAGAAAAGCGGCACCTCTGTGGGGGAGGAAGAAATTCTCACTTCCTTTCTAGGTCCTTCCAGCTGATCTAATAGTCACATTGATGCGAGACAGATGAACAGGAGGAAATAACGAAGTTTAACCGCATATGTACACACGGGGACCCCACATGCGTGAGAGGCTCAGAGACAGACTCGGACGTCGAGGTGCGTGCGCCGCCCTCCTGAGCCACGGATGCCGTCGGGGCCTTAGGCCCCCGAAGGGAGGAGGGCCGTCTACAGCTGCGCGAGAAGAGCAGGTGTCCAACAATGCGATGCTCGCCCTGCGGCATGGATATAGCAAGAAAAGGCTATTTCCGGTGATAACTCCTACTACGGGCAAGGCCCCACCGTCACATTCTTTGAGGGAGAAGTCCAAGTTTCTCCCGAGCCCACAGGGTCTCGCCTGCCTTCAGCTCCAGAATCTGCACCCCACAGAGGCACCCCTCGTGGAGACTCGCTCTGAGCCCCGGCCGCGCCCACGGCCGAGGTCCTGCTCTGTTCCGAAGGCTTCATTTTGTTATTCTGACCTCCCCAATAATGCTGGGCAATAGACGTGAAAGTGGAGCTCAGAGAGGCCACGGGCCTCACCCAAGGGCTCCAGCAGCCAGTGGTCCAGTGGAACCGAAACCCGGGTCTCCCAAGACCCAAGGCAGAGAAACCTTAAGCCCCTACAGCACCCTTCGCCCACCCCTGAGCCACCGTTTGGCGTTCAGAGCCCCTGTCTTGCCCACACGTGGGTCCAGGCAGGAGGAGGAGGAGGCCTGTTGTCCTTTCCAACACCACCTGCCCCCTCTGACAGTTTCCGCCCTGCCCCCAGGAACAGGGTGCAGAATACCAAGCACTGGGTGAATATTGTGAAGACCAGACTTGGGGCCCATTTCTGCCACGTACCGCTCTGTGCACTTGGGGCCAGAGGCTCCATCTCCTTGGGTCACTATTTTCTGATCTGCGATTGTTAGCAGAGCAACGCAGCGCCCCCTGCCCCCAGGGTTATTGGGGGGATGAAATGACCCAAGTAGAATCTGTACACCTAACGGCACTGCATCAGAGCTAGCTAGCGGCTGGCCTCAACGTTCCCATCTGAACAACAGGAGTGCATGCAGCTCTGCAGGGAGCCCCACAGCCCTGGCTGAGCAACAGCCCACCTGAGCGGCGCTATGTGCAGCTGACTGTGAGGCCCGAGGTCCTGGGTTGAGAATCCTGCCTCTGCTACTTGCTCTGTGAACTTGGCAAAGCCTCTTCAGTTCCCTGCTCCCGGTCTCTGAAACTGATGCGGGCAGAATGAGTACTCAACCATTCCACACACAGGGAGCTGCCTGATAAATTTCAGCTTTGAAAAATTAGTGGTGAAAAGCCCTGGCTGCTATAGCTCAGTGGATTGAGTGCGGGCTGTGAACCAAAGTGTTGCAGGTTTGATTCCCAGTCAGGGTACATGCCTGGGTTGCAGGCCATGACCCCCAGCAACTGCACATTGATGTTTCTCTCTCTCTCTCTCTTTCTCCCTCCCTTCCCTCTCTAAAAATAAATAAATAAGATCTTTTTTAAAAAAGTAGTGGTGAAGAGTGGAATAGAATATCAGTCTCTCTGCTTTAACTTTAGCTGTAATGTTTGATAGCCTTTATTTAAAAAAAAAAAAGACCTAAAGAAAACATGACAAAAATGTTAATATTTTTTCATTCTTGGTGATGGATTCACAGATGTTTGTTATATTATGATCTGTACTTTGCTATAATTTTTTAAAAAGTCTATTTTTCAAGCTTGGGCCTGGGTGGTGGTGCCACCTTGTGGCCATGCTGTTATTATGATACATTTAAGAACTTTTCCGAAGTTCTGTCCTTGCTCCTAATTTCTCATTTCCGGCATTGATTACTGTCCTAGACTTCCTTAACGTCTCAGGGTAGAATGGAGCCTTCAAGGATGCTTAGCCTTTGCTTGGTTACTTCTGGCCACGGGGTGCTCTCTCCCTAGAGGAGAAGGCCAGTGCCACAATGGGACAGCTGAGTCTTAGGAAGTCCTCTGCCCCAGGCCCGTGTTTGTCAGTACGGAGAGGACCCAAGGGAGCTCCTCCTGGCAGAGATGGAGAAACTGAGGTCCAGGGAGGGTGCGAGGTCTGCTCAAAACTGCTCTCACGGAAGACATCGGCCAACTGGGCAAACTTTATGAAGGTCGCAGTTTGTGGGTTTTGTTGGCTGCTGCGCCCTCGGCACATGTTAGGCTGTCTGTAAATACATGTTCAATAAGCGAACGGACAAAGCTATCAGCCTGACCACTAGCAGGCACGGGCCAATCATCCATTCCCAGCGTCTTCAATAATGTGGGGCATCAACTACGGGCCAGACACTGTTTCAGGCTCGATAGGTACATTGATCAATGTAAAAAGCGCATGACAACCCCTCCAGTGAAGAGATTGTGAGCATCACTACTCTGCGTTTTACTGATGAGAAAAGGGAGCCTCAGAGATCTCAAGGGACTCGCTCCACATCACACAGCTAAGAAGTGGCCCTGGATTTGAACCCAGGAACACTGGGTTTCCCCTGAGGCTTGGAGCAGGAGGAAAAAAAAAAAGAACCAGTTTGGGGTCGTTGGCTTCACACAGGCTAACAAGGCGGGGAAGCGGGACCAATTTCCCACCCATCCTGGGAGGGGCCTGCGTTGCCCATGCTGTGTCGGTGTTAACCCCTTGTAAAGATTTTATTTTTAAGATTTGTATTTATTTATTTTTAGAGAGGGGGCAGGGAGGGAGAAAGAGAGGGAAAGAGACATCAATGTGCGAGACAAACATCGATCGGTTGCCTCTTGGGCTCCCCCAACCGAGGACCTGGCCTGCAACCCAGCGGTGAGCCGGGACCAGGAATCAACCCGTGTGTGACCTTTGAGTCCCCCCAATCCAGTGATCCACACCAGTCAGGGCCCTTGTGAAGATTTTTAATCCCTTGAGGGCGAGGGTGGGGAGGAAGGATGGCGGGGGGAGGGGGGGAGACGCAGTTTTGGGGGGATTGTCTAGTCCGTTTGAGGAAGGTGGAGAGAAAAACCGGCAGTCACTACTTCACATCTTACTCCCATTGGGTAACTAGCACAACTAACGTGAGCCTCAAGTCCCTCACACCTGGCTCCTCCCACTTACTGCTCCCGAATCCAATCAGCGGCCTCTCTCTTGTGTGGCCCCGCCTCCCCAGACTCGCGCCCAACTCGGGCTTCTATCATCTTCTGCCTGGATTGTTGCAGTTTCCAGCTGGTCTCCAGCCTCCCCCTCCTCCCCACGAGCCTTCTTTTCGGTCTGAATGAAATTCAGCTCTGCGCAGACACTTCCAGGGCTCCTACTGCAGAGAGAGCGAAGTCTGCACTCTGACCGGCGTTTCAGGCCCGCCACCAGCCCCGCCAACCCACTTTCCCGCTTTCTTTCCAAGCAACCTCTTACTAGTTTCTTTATGTTTCTATGAATGTATACCCTGCCTTATTCCACACAGAGGATGGAGGCGGCTGCTGACCAAGGCACATCCTGCCGAGACAGTGCCGGTCTCAGACGCCCAGCACCAAAGCCACAGCCCCCGGAACCTTTCGTTTGGACCTGGTCTCTGTGTCCTCGGTAGCCCCGCAGGACTGCGCACTCTGGAGTGAGTTCTCACCTCCAGCCACATCGAAAGACTATTCATGTGGCCAGGGCTTGACCCTCGAGACTGAGGGGTCACCGAAGTCCGCATGCAGTTCCACAACAAGGCTTGCAGGACCACCGAGGGTGGCCATGCAAGTTGTGTCCCGCACGAGGGCAAGAAGCGCCATTCTAGAGTCGGGACGTTCTCAAACAACAGTGCACAGCAGCGGTGAAGGAAAGGCTCTGGACACTAAGGAAATCACGTGTAGTTCGCAGCCCTCATCACTAGAGGGCGCCCGATCGGAATCCTGGGGCCGCTACTTTCCAGCTTGGGCAAATCTCTCCCTGGGCATTAATTAAGGCCCTCATTTTTCTCATTGGCATGATGAGCATTTTCCCCGAATTAGAAATAATATAACTGTCTGGTATGTGGCGGGTACAGCCATGTGTGTGAGGAGGAAAGGTCCTAGCCCTCACCCTGTCCCGCCCCAATGGAGAATCTGGGGGTAATGTTGCCACACTGGTGGGGTCGTTGCCAGGTGTCAGGAGCAGCCCAGATCACAACAAAGAACTGGTAACGGCTAAGGTTATACCGAGAGCCGAGTGGCGAGTCCGGGCTGACTGGCCTTGAGCCCTGTTTCCAGGTGGCCCTGGCACACCGACCTCTCTGCACTTAAGAGTCCCCATCTGCAAAAATGGGGGCCATCCCTGTGTTACAGGGTGGTGGTGAGGATTAGGCAAGCTATTTGCTCAAGTCTTGAGAGCAGCAGCCCACCTGTATGCAGTCTGCCATCAACTGCCAGTTTTGTCTCTTCCCCGCTCTCCCGGGCCAGGCCAGGCTGGGGGCCGGGGAAGGACAGAGGCGGGGCCGCTGTGAGGGTGGAGATGGCATGAGGCCAGCCCCAAACCAGAAAAGCCCCGCTGGGGAAGCCCACCAGATACAGGCAAGGCCAGGAACGGGCACCCAAGGAGAGGCGGGAGCTGGGAGACAGGGCCCAGGGCTGCTCAGGGCAGGAGAGTGAAAAGGTCACCAGGGCACAGGAGGGTCCATCCACTCAGGGTGCCCTGCACAGCCTGGCCCCTCCCCCTAGACCCCCGCAGGAACCCTGGCTCAGTGGAGCCAACCAGTGAGGAAGGAAACACAGGCGCTGAACGAATTTATTCGTGAGAAAACTCAGGGTCTGTCAGGGAGACCATCTACTGGTTACAAGCTCCAGAAGCTCTCGTCGGAACAGCTGTGACAGGCGGGGCAGCTCCCGGCAGGAGGCTGGTGGGGCTGGAAGCTGCCTGGGGCAGGAAAGCAGACATAGGCGGTGCTTCCCGCCCTGGTCTGGATCCCTCACCCCCTCCAGGGTTAAAGTGCAGTGGGAGGGGGGAGGCCGGTGGGATCGGGCAGCTGGACAGCCACGGTGAACACAGTGAACACGGTGAACGCATGGAAGCCCTCGCTCCTCCTCCTTGTTTCTTGAGGCTTAGCCGGTATCCATCCCACCCAGGCCCCTCCTCGGAATCTGAGCCACGGTGACCCCTCCACAAACCAGATATTTAGAAAGAGTTCCCCCAACAGGGTGCGGCTGGCTCCATTGGCTTTCTGAGGGGCCTGGAACTTGGGGGCAGTGGGGGGCACTGAGATCTGAGACAGGAGGGAGGGATGCTCTTTGTGGCAATGAGGGTTGGGGGGAGGGGTCATTGCCATGCCCTAGCCCAGGAAGGGCCCTCCCTCTCCTCCCTCCCCTGGGAAGCTGAGAAAGCCAGAGGCCCCAAGAGCCTAGCCCCTGGCTCCAGGGCCGCGAGTCAGCAGGGTCCTGCCCAGGCCTGACTCCCAACCAGGGAGGGGGCGGCCACCACGGGACCATGCAGAGGAGCTGCCCTAGCATGGGACTGGGGTGAGCGGCCTCTGGAGAAGCCTGTGGGGCACAGGCTGGAGTTCCCTGCTTTAGCCAGTGGCCTTCCTAGCCCGGACCCATGGCCTCCTTCAGGGCCGCTGCTGGCGAGGTACCCACCCTCTGCTCAGTGCCCAGCTCCACCCCTGTACCCCAGGGGCCCTGCCCCACCAGAGGCCGCGTGGGCCTTAGCCTGGCTCCCGCCATCTTGGATGGCCTCACCCGCACCTCAGCAGCTTAGCCAACTTCCTCCCCTTCCCCAGGGCACATCTGCAGGAGGCAGAAAGGAAGGGAATCCCCTTCTCCGAAAAAGAACCCTGCAGACCTCTGCTTCCTCCCCCCACCACTCTTGAATATATTAAATTGTGCAGCTTGGCTCCAACCCCTCCCTGCAGATCTCCATGGCAACTGGGAAGCATTCCAAGTCCAAGTCCATCCAGTGCCAAAGGGGGGCTTCGGCCTCTCCCCACACACATCCCCCAGCATTCCACGGGGGATGAGAGGGGAGGAAGAGTCAGGGGCCTCAGTCCTCAGCCCCCTCTTCCTCAGCGTGGGGGGGCCCCGGGGGTTCCTCAGGCTCAGGGGTCTGCCCGCCAGGGTGGGGGTGAGGGTGAAGGTGGGGGTGAGGGTGGGGATGGGTGCCCAGCTGGGCGCCCGGGCCGTCCTCGCCCTGCACGTAGACGCTCAGCCCCTCGTGACTCGGCTCCTTGCCGCACGCCTGGCAGCTGCAGTGCACGATCTTCTCCACCAGCTTGTCCACCCGGGGCACCTCCTCGTGGCCGGGGCACTCCAGCGTCACCTGGGAAGGGCAGCGGGGGTGAGTCCAAAGGCCTGTGGCCGGGAGGGGAGTCCCAAGGGTAGCACATCCTCACGGGACCGAGAATCCCAGAGACCCTGGAGTCCTGAGCCCACCCTTGAGACCCACCCCATCAGCTCTGGGGGCCCGTCCAGGGGGAGAGGGGGGGTTCCTGCAGGTGCCCCCTGACGTGCATGCTCACATTGAGGCCTGCCACTCTCCCATCTACCCCCTCGCCGCGTCCAGAGGGCGCCCTGAGGGGGCAACCCCAGTGTGAACGGGCCCCTGCCTAAAATTCCCTTTGGGGGAGAGGTGGGGAGAAAATGCAGACAACTGTAATTGAACAACAATAATGTAATTTTTTAAAAATTCCCCCTCAGGGCTCCCCGCCAGCACTTGGAAGATAACCCGGCTCCAGGCCCTTCAGGCTGCGCCCCGAGAACCTCTCCACCCCGGGCTTTGTGCTGCTCCTGCCACCGAGGCGGAATGATCTGCATGAGGCTTTGCACATGCTGTTCCCTCTGCCGGGAAGCTCCTCGCCCCGCCCATCCCCTCCCACCTGCCTGAAACGTTGCAGTTACCTCCGGGTCTGAGCTCAGACATCACTTCCTCAAAAAGCTCCCCGACCCCAGAACCCTCAGCCCAGCTGAGGTTTGCCCTATACGAACACCCCTAGCATCTTGCTCTGCCCCTAGTTACGGTCCTTTCCCCTTCCTTCCCTCCTTCCCCTCCTTTCCCTCGCTCCTTCCACGCCAGCTCCTGGGACACAAGGCACGGTCCCTCCGGGAGCTCCGGGTCTAGTGTGGGAAACAGACTTGTCAAGATCCCCCAAATGCAGACAGAGAACTGGGGGTGTGACGGATGCTTGAAGCAGAGGCACACGGTGCTCAGGGGCCAGGAAAGGGGCCCTCAGTAAATGATGCGTGGGCCACAGGCAGAGGGTTGAATAGAAGTTCACTAGGTGAGGAGGAGGAGAAAGGTGTTCCAACCAGGGCCAAGAGCACGTGCAAAGGCCCTGTGGTGATGGTAACCAGCAGAGCAGGCGTGAGAGGCTGAAAGGAGGTGAGCTGGTGTCAGGTGTCAAGCTAGCGAAGAAGGTGAGAGAAGCCAGGTGAAGCTAGAAAGACGGGTGAGCCAGACCACACCGGGCTCCGGGGGGCGTGGCAGGCGGGGCTGGGGCGGGCAGCGGTACTCACAATCTCCCACATGGACTGGGCCGGCATGCAGGAGTCGCAGTGCACCAGGGACTCTGTAGACTGCGGGAAGGTGTTGGGAACGCTGTAGCTGAAGCACTGGCCTAGGCACGCTCTGTGGGGGGAGAGGTCACCGTGCCCTTGTCACTGTGGCAGAGGCAAGGATGGGCAGCCCTTGCCTCTTCCTCCCTCCCCTCCCTCCGCCCATCCCCCTGGACCCCACCTGTTCTGGATGGACTTGGCCTCACAGCCGCTGTGGCCCACGATCTGGGTGATGTTCTTGGCCTCGCACCAGGCACTCTTGTCCGGAAACAGCGCCAGCTTGTTGATGGGCGGTGGAGCGGCCAGCAGCATGGTGGGGAGGACGGCCCCCACCAGAACCCGGAGCATCATGCCCGTGACCTGGAGAGCCCTGGAACTGAGCACAGAGTGTGGGTGAGGCCAGCCGAGCTCAGGGGGCTGGGAGGTGGTGTTACAAGCCCGAGCTCTGGCACCTGACCCCCGGGATTCAAATCCTAACCAAGCACAACCTTGGAAAGTTATTTCTCCCTTATGAACCTCAACACTGAGGCTGCTGCCCTGGCTGGTGTGGCTCAGCTGGCTGGGCATGGTTCTGCAAAGCAGAGGGTCGCTGGTTCAGTTCCTGGTCGGGGCAGGTGTCTGGGTTGTGGGCCAGGCCCCCAGTCCGGACACGTGCAAGAGACAGCCAATTGGTGTTTCTCTCTCACATCCGTGTTTCTCTCCCTTTCTCTAAAAATAAATAACATCTTTAAAAAAACTGAGGCTGCAAACAGTGTGTGCATCAGAGGGTGTCAAGAAGGTTAAATGAGGTATGGCATGAAAAGCCCGCAGGAGACCACACACACTCCATGTGTCAGTTATTTCGATAACGTACAAGGTAGCTTTGGACAAATTACTTCTACCGCTGTGCCTCAGTTTCTTCATCTGAACAATGGGGGTGGTAACACTGGGCGCGGCCAAGGACTGCTGCTAATACCCAACAGGACATTAAGTCCCAAGCACGTGTTGGGGCTTGGGCGATCATTAATTAGCTCCCTCCTCCCTCTGATGTCGTGGGTTCCCCCAGGCAAACGAAAAACTGCCCGCACGTGCCCTCGAGGGCTGGTCATCCAGCACGTCTCCGGGACCTGTGGCCACGGCTGTTGTCGGGAAAGCTCGCTTCCACCTTCCTATCACTGAATCCTCGGGCCGCTTTGGCTGGCTGGACCCCAGGTTAAAAAGAAAAGAAAAAAACAATCCCAGACTAGACCGTATTCTTTTTTCGGATGCCCCACCAAAGCCTGGAGCCCTGAGTGGACGCACACACCATCATCCGCAGCCCCATCCCAGCTGGGGGGCAAGCAGGAAACAATCCAGGCCCAGCCTGGACTGGTAAGTTACCGTATTTCGTCGTGTATAATGCACACCCACGTTCTTGACCCAAACTTGCAAGGAAAAAAATCCTTCATTTTTTTTTAGTTAAATTTTTATTTAGGTACCTTTTTTTGGATTATAAAGGAATTTTAGTATATGTATTATTTTGCACATGGCCATCATTATTGCCTTCTAGAGTTTCACTTTTAATGCATAAGCATAAGTAAAAGAATTAAAAACATTTATATAGACATGGAATCAGTACTACCCATGTATAATGCACATCTTTATTTTTCCCTCAAAAATTTGGGCAAAAGAACTGGACATTATACCCGGCAAAGTACGCATAGGAGTAAGACACTAGAACACCAGAATTTGCCAGCAGGTGGCGCTGCAGGGCAGTGTGTCCCAAGGATTCCCCCCCGAGGGGGCTCTCCCAAGGTTCCCCACCTCATTTTCTGTGGGTTTCCCCCACCCCTCCCCACCTCAAAAAATGTGGAGGAGGAAGGCTTTAGGGGACTTCAGGAAGGAGGGCAATGCCTGCAAGGAGGGCCCCTGGGAAAGGGCGCTGGACGGTCAGGAGTCCACGCATGCTGTGACCCTGGACACAGGCCACACCGCCCCCTCCTGTACGGTGGGTGAGTGAGGTACCGGAGACCACTGGTCTCTGAGATCCTCAGAAGCCCCTGGGGACTTGTGGCGTGGACGTCGGAGGGTGGGTGGGAGTCTGCGATTCTAGCAAGTGTCGGGGATGGTTTGGTTCGGGTATGCAGCCAGGCCTGGGAACCAGCGCGGCTCCACCCGTCTGGGATTCTGGGTCTCCCCAGAGGGGCCTGGGTGCGGCTGAAACAGAAGCAGGAGGCAGGTACAGTGCCACCGGCCCCACGGAGGCCCAGCGCTAGGGACGGGCTGGCTCGGAGCGGGACAGCCCGGGCAGGACAAGCTGAGCCGGCTTTCTGACACGAGAGGCAGGTACTCCAGACAGTGTCAGGGAAGGAGGGGGACACGTTGAGGGTGTCCTGTCTGCTCCTGCAGGGGGGACCCAAGTGTGCTGGCTCAGCCCGGCTTGCAGCGAGGGGCCGGCCTGCTGGGCTGTGACCACCCCTGGCTCTCCCCACCCAGCAAGTCCCCTCAGTGGTGCAGGCGGGGGTGGGGTGAACAGCGAGCGCAGCAGGAGGTGAGTCCCGACAGTCTGCCCCCGTCCCAGAGGGGACCGTGCCATGGCCCGGGCCCCTACCCACACACTTCCGGTCTCGCTCACAAGACAGACAGCAAGCCTGTTTTTAGTGCAACCACATCCTAACAAAACAGAATGGACTTGTTCCTCACCGGCCACCTAGCTAATTTTTCAACAGGCTTGGCACCCAGGAAGGTTCCTCACTCCCAATGGGGCCCGTTCGTCCCCAGGGAATCGGCCTGGGCCGGGCAGGGTCTGACCATGGCTGGCCAGAAAAGGCCAGAGGCCCATTAAGGCCAGAGCCCCCTGGGTCTCCCCAGGCTGGACTGGCCCCCTAGAGACCTCAGAGAAATCCGGGACTTCTGTACCTGACTCCATCACGACGCATCAGGGAGGTCGAGGCAGGGGTGGCCAGGGAGGCAGCCGGGACGGGGGACCTCAGGTTTCCTTAGGACTGGGAATAGAGACTGGGGTTTTAATGACACCCCGGCCTGACAGGATGAGGAGAGGTCAGAACTGAGGCCGTGGACAAGGGTCCGGCTCCAGGCGAGTGGAGACTGGGACTGAAGTTACCAACCAGGCTTGCTGGGAGACAACAGGGAGTCTAGGGGGGCCGCCGGCCCAGGCCACGGGGACTGGTCACTAGGGTCACCGTGCGGCAGAAGCTGATGAGGAATGAGACACACTCGGGCAGCAGACCGCCCCCTGCTCTTCCTCCGCTTCTAGTACACGGCTGAGCGCGAACCCTGGGGCCAGCTGCATCCGCGGGGAGGGCACACTAGCCCCGCCCAGAGGAGGGGCCTGGGGCCGCCCTCCGCATGTCTGGGCCAGGAGCCCTGGGCTCCCGCATGCACGGCCCCTGGGGCACGGCCCCTGGGGTGTCCTGCGTTCGAGTCCCAGCCTTCCCACCTAGGAGCTGTGTGACTTCCAGCAGTAAAGTTCGCCTCCCTGCACCAACCCACCTCGACCCTAGACCGGGGGCCAGAGCAGTTTCCTCTGAGAGCAGCTGGGAAGATGCAGGGAAAGCACCCAGGACCCACAGGCACCCAGCTTGGGCCAGCTCCCCTCCCCAGCGGGGTCTTGGGAAATCTGGGCGGACATCGGAGCCAAAGCTGGGGGTGCTGGAGCGGGAGGCAGGGAGGAGGCCGGGCCACTCTCTCCCTCGGACACGTCTGTCATCAGGACACACCCTCCTCTGGCCCTCACACCCAGCCACCGACAATCCCTGCCTCGCCCCACCCCCACCTTACCCCCACCCCGCCGCTTCACACAGACGGACGGGGTGGGCTCTGTGCTGACAGGTTTACCTTTTTGTTGGTTTATCCTTCTGCAGCAGTCGGACCTTCCTCCTTGACACTTGAGAGCCTCGCCCCCACCCCATTCCCACCCCGTCCTCCCCACCCTGAATGTCACCTGGCCGGTCACAGACTCGCAGAACACCAGGGTGGGAAGGGGGGTTCCCCGCCTTGTCCTGAGGCTCCCCCAGCCAGTCAGCCAAGCGGCGCCCTTCCCCCAGAGTCACCCGGTTCCCTGCAGTCCACACGCACTTCCTGGGCACCTCCTAGGATGGCGGAGAGGAAGGCAAGGGTGTGGGCAGGGGCCCCAGACCCCGTGCCCACTCAGGAGCTCGGAGCCTGGATGGGGAGGCGGAGCGGGTGGGTTAAGGGGAGGCTGTTTAGAGGAGGGGCCGGCAGAGAGGGCTGTGGGGGGCAGGGAGGAGGGGGTCTTAACCCTAGAATTATCGCAGGATCACAATGAGTTGCCCACAGTGGGCCCAGGAAGCACGTTCCGGGCTGAGGGCACTGCGTGAACCAAGGCCCAGGGAGTGTGTGGGGGGGGGCATTTACCCACAGCAGCCCAGGGCAGCTGACTGTGGACTGGGCACTGCTCCAGGCGCTTTTGCATAAACCCATTTATTCAGTCCCTGCCACAGCCCTGCGCCGGGGAGCCTCTGGTCCCCCCACTGCAGAGGTGAAGAAACCGAGGCACAGAGAGGCTGAGAGGCTGGCTCGGGGTTTACCGAGAAGCAAAGAGCAGAGAGAGATCTACGATTTACAAGGAACCTCTGTGCCCCCGTCGGGAGGACCAAGTAAAGGGCCACGTGTACGGTGCTCAGCGCCGCATCCATAGTTACAACCAGTAAACAGTAAACAGAACGGAGCTTTGAACCTGGACACCACCAGCCACCTTTGCAGATGAAAAGGGTCACCGAAGGGGAAGCAGGAAGTGGAGAAGGCGGCCGGGAACTTGGAGTGGGCACCAGGCCTGGGGCTCCCTGCCCTTGGCCCTGGCGCTGGCCCTGCCCCAGCCTGGCCTGGCTGCTGTGTCTCTCTCCCCCGTTCAGCCTGTTTCTCACTCTGGCGTTCAGCCGCCGCCCGGATGGGGAGCTCAGCAGCCCCTCAAAACAGGGTTCAAGCCCCGCTCCTGAGTCCCCTGCAGGCCTCAGTGAGGGTGCCTGCGGCCCAGGAAGTAGGCTTTCCTACCACCTCGCTGCCCTTCCCAGAGCCAAGCCCTTCGGACCCTCCGGGGCCTGGGGCGAACACCGGACCCGTTCTGAGGCTGCCAACAACACGGAAAGGGAGTTTCCCGGGGGGACACTACTGACCCATTCTAGCAGTGGGGAAACTGAGGCACAGACCAAGAAAGCGGCCACTGTCTCTTCCACGCGGGGAAAGGGGGAAGGGCCGGAGGAGGGGGCAGCAGGAAGAACGCAGGCCGTGGGTCCCGCAGGCCTTTGGGGTCCTCTCTGTTTCCACGCTGCCCACAACTCAGCCTCCTCCTCGAGAGGCTCGTCCAGACCTCAGAGGCTCCGCACCAGGTCTGACCCCTCAGGGGTGGGGCGCGGCCTAGGCGTATCTGCACGGGCCCCCACAGGATCCCGAGGCCCGGCCAGGCCAGGAGCCAGAGCCCAACTCCCCAGGGAAGCGGCCCCCATCACAGCACGGCCGCCAGGGGGCCACCCACCCCTCTGCCTGCATCCTGGAGCCTGGGGCGAAGCCTCCAACTCCCAGAGGGGCCCAGAGGGACCCAGATGCCCAGGGAGACCTGGGTCGGCCACCACCCATCGAGAGGCCCTCTGTGGACCGAAGAGTCCATTTGTCCAACAAGTGAACCACCACTCCCCCACCCCTCTTTTGGGTGACCCTGAACATCCAGGGTTCCTTAGTGCCAAGCACGCCAGGATTTTCTTGGTAGAAAGTGTCTACTCACCTCAAGCCACCCCTCCCCGCCACAACACACACACACACACACACACACACACACACACACACACGGCCGGGGCTGGGTCTTCTCCGTCGTCACCACAGGCTGTGACAGACCTGGTTCCCATCCCCACCCAGCCACCCCAACCTTCTCTGCCTCAGTCTCCTCCTCTGCAAAGTGGGCGGTGATAGCAGCCACCTCATAGGGCAGCTATGCAGGGAAACCCCTGGAGAGGGTGCCGGTCACGGGTGCGTCCTCAGTAAACGTCCCCATTAACGCTGGCTCAGAGTCACCCTGGGCTGCTGGTCCTCCGGACTCTGCCCCCACCCGTCCCTCTGCCTCCCACTCACCCCCCCCCACCCTCTCCTCCCCGCTCCCTCCCACCCGCCCGATCCTGGGTGGTCCCGACAATATCTATATCCAGGGCTGCACCTGCTGCGATGAAAATGGACGGAGGGGGAACCTCGAGGAGGAGCTCACGCAAATGACGGCACAGCCGGCTGGGAAAGGGTTTTATAAACTGTCCGGTCCCGCCCCGCTCACACTCGCTGGCCAGGGTGGGGGGGCAGCCCAGGGCAAGACCCCACTCTGACTCCTCGTTCTTGGGCCACTGACGGAAGGCACAGGGTCCAGGAGAAACCAGCCCCCTCTCCGGAATCCAGCTTCCAGAAAACGGGCTGGGCCTGGCCGCCAGGCTGCTGGGTGCAGAGGGTGTGGTTTGTGGCCCTGGGCTCAGGGATCAGCGAGGGTGGGGCGATCGCTTCAGATCTTGGCCCGAGTGCAGGGACTTCCTCGAATGGTGCAACGGGAAAGGTCACTCTGGGAGGGGGCCAGTCTGGGTCCGCGCGTGAGGCTTCCCGGGCCCACTGTGGGGCCGGGGGCAAAGGCAGGCCCAGGCTCATCGCTTGGCTCTGAGCGTGCCCGGAGGCAGGGTAGTCTAGTGGTCACAGCCCGGGCTGCAGGCCACCGGTTCCGGCTCCCGAAGACTCACATCTGTAAGACAGGGAGAGCAGCCTGGGAATGTCCACTTTAGCTGATTCCCTCCCAGGGAATCTGGCTCCTGGGGTACTGCCGGAGGCCACTGGGATTCCATGACCCCAGTCTCACCGCAGGGCGGCTTCCTTCCTCCCCGGCAGCGCTGGCAGAGCATGAACCAGCCATCCAGGAGGCGGACACGCAGGGCCAAGCCCAGGCCCCAAAGGCCTGCCCGCCTCTGCCTGGCAACTCCACCTTCCAGGCTGCAAACCCCCAGCCCAGGCCGCAGCCCTCCTGCCCGCAGACCCTCCGGCCGGAAGACCCAGAGCGGTCTCCAAAACAGATCTATGCTAATGAGCTGCTGCGGGGCCGGCGGCACATCTGCTCAGCAGAAGTCCCCCTGCAGCCCTCACCAGCGTCCCTGCTGGCTCCTGGGACCCCTGGGGCTGGGGGCGGGAGAAGGGGCCACACTCCCTCTGAGATTTCACTTTAAAAGAACGAGGAGATGGCCACCGTCAGGGCAGAGCAGCCACCCCTCCTGCACCCGGGGCCCAGGAGGGAGTTTGCAGGGGCGGGGAGAGGGGGGTGGGGGTCTCGGAGGAAATGCTCCAGCTTCACCTTTTCTTTGGCCCCAGCTGAAAGCAAGCCACACCCAAGCAGCCCGGCATCTGGAGTTGCGGGAGGCTGGTGATTTGACAGGAACAAAGGGCCAGGGGCCTGTTGACAAATTGCTTCCTCGCCCCCATCCCCTGCCAGCGCGCGCCCAGCCGTTGGCCCCAGGCCCTGACCTCTGTATTCCCCGGGGTTCCCTTAGTTACAGGCTGGTGTCCTCCAGCGGGCGGGGCCTCAGAAAGTCTGAAAGTGTACACCTCTCCCCCAGTGCCCGCCACCCCGCTGGCCACGCCAAGGCCGGCAGCGGCCCCTTTACCTCTGCTTGTAAAAGATCAGAATCGCCCCGCCCAGGGCGCAGGCGGGCAGGTGGCCTGCAGCAGCGCCCTGTTGTCCAGGCCGCCTCGCGGGGGTGGAACTCTTAAGAAAACTGAGCCCCCGGAAAGGCTGGCTCCCCCTGCCCAGACTCAGTTCCAGGGGGATGACCCCGGCCAGGCCCCGGGGGCAGGCGGAAGGCAGGGGGGAGGGCTGCGTTTCTTTTACGGGGTCTAGGAAACTGCTCGGACCCCTCCGACACGGGAGGATTGTCCGAGTTTGAGGGTGAGGGGTCAGGAGCACGCACAGGCACACTGCGAGAGAGAGACCCCCACGGAGGGGCAGAGCGGGGTGTCGGAGGAAACACGCAGGCAGAGACACAAACCCAGGGCAACTCAAAAGGGAGGAAGGGAAAGAAAAGGGACAGAACCGGAGGGGGCAGCAGATGGGCGGGGTGCGGGGTGGGGGGAGAGGGAGAGATATTGAGAGAGATTAAGAGAGGGAGAGACACAAAAAGGAGGCAGAAACATACCGGAGCCGAGAGGCCTGGGTACAGCTGGAAGGACGCGCGAGCCCCGTTGCCGAGCTCCGGGCGCTGTCCCGGCGCCCGCGCGGCCCGACCCGCCCTCGACCGACCGGGCTTTCGCTCCGCCACGCATCTCCCTCCCACTCTCTCCCGGCTGTGGCGACTCCCACCGAGAAGTGAAAATGCCGAGAGAGTCCGAGGCCGGGCTCAGGGAGCAGGGGTGTCCCCTGGCCACCCCATGCCGCACCCACGTCCCGAGCCCCGGCGTCCGGAGGGGCTCGGCAGCAAGCGCCTCAGCCCCGTGTCCTGGGCCGCCGGACAGGCCCGGGTGAAGCTCGCCGCCGCCGGGGGCGCGGCGCTGCCCCTGCGGCCGAAGCCTCCTGAAGCCGAGCGCCCGCGTGCCGGCCCGGACAGGACTTACCGCGCGCGCGCGCGGTGGCGGCAGCGAGGAGCGCGGCGCTCCCTCCGGGTCCGGCGGAGCTGTCTGCGGGCGGCGGGGGTGGCAGGCCCGGTGGCCCCGGGAGGCTCGGGGAGACGGCCGGCAGGGCTGGCGGCGGCCCCGCGAGGCTCGGCTGGGCTGCGCGGCGCACCGTCTGCGGCCCCGGGCGGGCGCGCGGTGCGGGGGAGCGGCGAGCGAGCGGCTCCGACGTCAGGGGTGTCTCCGCTCCAAATAGGGAGCGAGGGCGGGGGCAGCGGAGGGAGGGACGCGAACAAGAAAGAGCGGGCGGGCGGGCTCGCTCGGCCGCTCCCTCCGGGGCGCAGGAGGGGGCGCCTTGGCGGCCGGGGCCCCGGCCCCCTCTCCCGCCCGCTCAGGAGCCACAGGCGGGCCTTCGGCGCGCAGGGACAGGGTGCGCGGCCGAGCTGCGGTGCCCTCCTGGCCTGTGTCCCAGGGCCAGGGCAGAGAGCCCAGCGCCCCTGCCTGTTCCGAAGCGCCCTCCGCCGTGTTTCTCAGCTCTCGGACTTCTTGCCACCTAACTTTTCCCGAGACGGGGCGTCAGGCCGTGCCAGGCCTCGGGGTGACAAAGACGGAGGTGTTCCTTTATGTGGGAATACCAGTCCTGCTCCGAGGGCGTGGCGCTCCAGCCCGCGGAGTCCCCACATCAGGAAACTGTCCTCGCTCCGCAGCCCTGCGGGGCAGCGCCCAGCCTATCCATACACCCCTGGATGGGGGGCCGGTCGGGCCGTACTCTTAGCCCCCTAGTGTCGCTTACCCTCCGCCCAGCCCCCCCTCACCTCGGACACTTGGCTTAAGCATCCAGAGAAGGGTCTGAGGGCCCCGGGGAGGACTATTCGGAAAGACAGCGCCAGGAAAGCGCTCACTTCTCGAGCTCCAGAGAGGAGCAGAGCCCCGCCTGGGCCCAGCCCCATCCCGAGGTGGGGGTAGGGGGCACCCAACCAGTCCATCTGCGGGCGGGCACTGGGGGCGATTGCGGTCATGCCCTCTCTGTTCTGTGTGCCCAGCGGAGTGAGAAAATAGCACTGCTCCAAAAGAGCAGCCGCCCAGGACGCAGTCCTGGGACTTGGAGATTTGCTGTCTATGCTAGTTGTCCGTATCCAGCCCGGCTAGAAGCTCCGGGACTGATGAAGGCCGGCTCATCGGAGGTCTGGAGGTTGCTGAGCAAGCACCTGGGCAGCTCCCAGTGGCCCCCTGATGACTCCAGGGTGACCTCTGGCTTACCCGCCCTCTCCATGCCTCCTAGCAGTTGCGCATGCTGTTCCGTCTGCCAGGGGTCCCTTCCCCTCCTTTCATCTCCTGGGAAAGGCATTCTCCAAGCATCAGAGTGGAAAGCCTTCCCAAGACCCTCAGGTGGCAGCAACTCCCTCTTCCCGCGGGATCCTGGAGCAGTGAGCACACACCTCCGTCAGTGCTGCTAGTTGAGTAGGCCCCCTTCTGCCACTGGACCGTGGGCTCCTTGAGGGCAGGACTGGCGGGGGCTCCAGCGTCGGGCCAGACGAGGCGCACAATACATTTGTCTAAACGAAGCATGATCCCCCACGGGGAAGCGCTTGCCCGAGCATCACCATAATAACCATCGTGATCATGCACGCTTAGCGAGGCCCTTAGCACGTGCCTGGTCCTATTCTAAGAACTCTCCACCGGCACAATAGATCTATGAGGTAAGCAGTATTGTTATCCCCACCTTATTAATACAAGAATAAAAATAGAAAACAAGACCGAGAGAGGTTAACTGACCTAAAGTCACACAGTACGAGGTGCTGCCAGTCACGGCCACCGCCTATTGGATGGCCTCGTCCCAGAGCCCAGCTGTGCTGCGCTGCACGCAGCAGGCGCTTGGGAGACACCGTGTTGCCCACCACCAGGGTCCTCAGTGTGGACCCCGGGGAGGGCGCCCACCTTGGGGAAGAACCCACACCAGTGCTGCAGGAGCTGATCTCCCAGACAGCCACAACTGGACGCCACCGACAGGTCAGCCACTGCTGGAACAATCCCCACAGCCTAATCAAGGCCACGGGCTTGGGGTCGGGCCACACCTGTCTGGCGAAGGCTGGGAACTGCAGGAAGGCCACAGCGAGGGCAGGGGGTCCGAAAGGTGACTTGTTAATAGTACCGACAGCTACCGTTGCCTGCCAGGGATCTCGCTCAGCACTATCGAATTCTTACCACGACCCCACCGTTATCCCCGTTTTACAGGTGGGACAAGTCCCGGTATCACAACGTTTAGGACCTGCCCAAGATCAAGTGGCTAGGGACTGACAAAGTCTAAACTTGAACCCAGACTTGAGCCTGTGCTCCTCTGCCCACTACACCCTCGTGGTTGCCCAGAGTGCCCCCTACCCCACCCCCCAGCGCACCCCAGGACCTGGGGTGGTGGGGCCCCAGCAGGAAAGGCAGAACCTGTCACGTTGGGCTCTCCGAGCTCACGGAGGTGCACCTGGTTGGCAGCGGTATGCCCGTTGCCCCGACAGGCCTGGCTGGCACAGGGCACGGGCCTGGAGCCAGAGCCTGCTGGCCCTGGGCCAGCCTCTTGGGGCCGAGGTAATGTGGGGCCCAGAGCCGGGGGAGAGGGCTGAAAGCCTCTCTCCCCAGCTCATTAGCAAACATCTGGGCTCAGGAAAAAGACCGACCTGGAATGTGACTGGGCTGTGGGGAGCCGCTCCCTCCCAGAGTCCCGGGAATGCGAGCTCCCTCCCGCAGGGCACGGCTCAGGCCAGCTGTTTCCTCTAATCCCGTCAGCCCGCCCCAACAGGGGTCCAAACCTCTGCACTCTCCTGGAGAAAGAGCGAAAACAAGCAAAAGGCCTTCCTTCCTCGTCCACCCCACGGAGGCAGAGGGCTGGTACTGGGGTCCGGGAGAACCACAGTCCCTCCCCTCCCATGAGATAAAGACCAGGTGTCCAGGCTCCGGAGTCTGGAGCTGGGAGGGGCCGCTGGGACTCGTCACGGAAGGTTCTAGAGTCTTTGTGCTCGGGTTTGGATTCACGCCCCATTGTCCGGTGACTCTGGGGCTCTGCAGGCCGTCCCGTGTCTGGGCCCCGGTTTCCTTCTCCGTGAAATGCAGCTGGCAGAGCGCGCACTCCACAGAGTCGTCGTGGGGGCTCACTCACTCAACACGTCTTGGTCCTGCCTACTATGTGCCAGGCGGGCACCGAGGTGTCGGGGACACAATGATGGACGAGACCCATGCGGCCCCAGCCCCCTGGAAGCAGGCAGGCAGAGTATTCCAATAAGCAGGCGAGTGGGTCTCTCCTAACCCACAGCTCGTGAAGGAACCAAGTGAGCCAGAGGGTGGGTGAGCTGGGATGGGAGAAGCCTCCAGACATCTCCGCGGGGTGACGTCTAAGGTACGATTACGATGAGAGGGAGCCAGGACTCGGGGAGATAAATGGAGGCAAAGTGCTCGGCACAGTTCCTGGAAAATAACACGTGTTCCAGAAAATGAAAGCTATTTCAGGGAGGTTCGCAGAGAGCAGAGGGGAGGCGGGAGTCGGAGTCCCTGGATCAAGCCCAGGCTCCAGCACAAGGCATTCTCACCTCACCCCGTCAGTCGTGCCCTTCCCGGGGCTCAGCGTCTGCGTCTGTGAATCAGGGAGTGCCACAGCACCCAACCTGCAGGCGTCCTTGGAGAAGTCACCGAGAGACGCGCACCTGAAGCAGAGCCTGGCCGTGCTCAGCTCTCGGGAAGCGGGAGTGACTTCTGTTACCCCTTCCCAAGGAGGAAAAGCGTTTGCCTACGTTTGCTCCGGAGTCAGGAGCAGAACTGGCTCCTCTGACCCTGAGCCCACCCCCTGGGCTGTGTCCTCCTCCGATCCCGGAGGCTCAGGAAGCCGCTGGGCTTCATCTTGGGCTCTGCACGGAAGGGTCTGTCCCCAGGGCTCCTGAGGCAGTGGCAGGTGTGGCCTTGGCCTAGACTTTGAGGCCCCAGGGAAAATTTTTAAATGCTCTTCTGGGGTGAAGGACCAGGCATCAAGGACAGGGATCAAGTGCTAAGAACAGGGGAATGAGAGGAGAGGAAGTCAGAGATGAGCACTAGATCCTGGGATTTCGGGAGCGGACACTTAAACCCAAGTCTGTGTGACTCCCAACCACTGTCCTCTCCCCTCCAAAGGGGCAGAATGCGTGCCGGTGACGGCTGTCTCCTCATCTGGAAGAACGGACGTGCGGATGCTGCCAGGAACGTGGCATCGACGCCAGGGAGGGGGGGCCAGGCGCGCTCCCCAACCACTCACCCTGCTCTGTGTGCCTGCTTCCTCCCCCGCGCATCTCACCCCCTCACCTGTGGACTGAATTCTGTCATCTTCAGCTGGAGCTGCCTGACCTCCCAGTAAAAGCCACTCGCCTCCGTGGGACAGCACCGGGGCTAGGCTCTCAGGAAGGGGCCTCCCCACCTGGCCCCCCTGCCCTGCCCCCGTGCTAAACAGGCCAATAAGGCTGCTGGGTGGCGGGTGGCACCAGGCAAATGCATTCTTCCTACCTTCGATCCTCCATCCCCCCTGCTGGCTTCTTCCATTTCTCAGCCCCAGCGGCCCACACACACACACGCACACAGAGTGGGATGAGCACGCTTCTCCCTCCTCAAGAGTCGGCCCTTCCGTGCATATTTCATGTCCCACAGAACAGCATTTTTTCTTATGCTTTTGTGCCCCAGACAAATTCACTGTAAAATCCCCTCTTTCTGGAACATGGGAACTGGAGAAAAAGAAGGCACAAAAGAGTGTCATCTGGATGTCTGCCCAGTCCCTCTTCTCCAGGACCCGCCCCCAACCACATCCACACACACAGTGCACCCCCAAAGCCCAGTCTGCTCTCCTGGAACCTGCCCTGCTGCCTGGAGCGGATTGGACCAGAGCAGATACCTGACCCCGCCCTGGGCCAATCAGATTGGAGTCGGGACTGGGAGACAGGGGCGCTGTGGTAGGGGCTGAATCACACTAAGGGCAGACCTCCAGGGAACTCTGACCTGCGAGGAGGCTGACGAAGGCGTGGCTCTCGCCTTGTGCATCCTCAACATTCACCTTCTCCTCGGAATCTCTGAGCTTCTCCAGTATCTTACCATCTTAAGCTGAGTTGAAGGAGTCTTGATTAAAACAATTTTTTTAAATGATTGATACATTTTTTTAAAGATGTTATTTATTTTTAGAGAGAGGGGAAGGGAGGGAGAAAGAGAGAGAAACATCCATGTGTGGTTGCCTCTCACACACACACCCAACCGGGGACCCAGCCTGCAACCCAGGCATGTGCCCTGAGTGGGAATCGAACTAGCGACCCTTTGGTTCACAGGCTGGTACTCAATTCACTGAGCCACACCAGCCAGGGCTGACTGATATTTTTTAATCCTCATCCAAGGATAAGTTTATTGATTTTCGAGAGAGAGGAAGGGAGAGAAAGAGAGAGAGAAACATTACTCAGTTGCCTCCCATTCGCACCCTGACAGGGGGTCGAACCTGCAATCTTTTGGTGTCTGAGACGACACTCCAACCAACTGAGCCACCTGGGTCAAGGCAAAACAATGTGTTTTTTTGCTGCCTACTAAGGGTCCGGCACAGTGCCAGGTTCTGGAGACAGAATAAGGCCTAAGGCCTGCCCTCGAAGGGAAAAAGGCAGACACGCAAGCAATGGGGAAGTCCCAGAGCAAAGGAAGAGCCCAAGGAAGCTGCCCGGCCACGGAGGCCACGGAGTTCAGAGAAGGGAGAACTCCCAGGGGCTGCCATGCCTCAAAAGGTTTGCGGAGGAGCCGCGTTTGAATGGGGCTGGAACGTGAGCAAGACTTGCAGTCCACCCTAGGAAAGAGAGGGACCAGAAAAAGGAATCTGCACTGACAGAGGGGACCCATCTCCGCAGCAGCAGCATCGCAGACACCAGCCACACACACTCTTTCTGGACTGGCCCGGAAACGGCCTCAGAATCCTTCTCAACACGTCTCCTTGGGCAGCCGCCAGCAGGTAGGTACGTGGGCTTATGAGACGCAACTCACTCGCTCGGATGAACGTGTCAGCCCAAGGAAGGCGGGTTTCCGGAACAAATAACTAGATTTAGTTGGTTGAAGTAAATATACTAGTATTCAGCAAGTGTTTACTGAGTGCCTACTATGTGCCAAGCTCTGGGAGGAGACAATCAACAAAATACGTAGGGAAAGCTAGACTGTGAGATAGCGGTAAATGCCAGAGGAAAATAAAGCAGGGAAGCAGGGTAGGGTGCTTGGGGAGGTGGCGGGGGGAAGAGTACAAAAACCAGAGCGGTCAGGGAAGGTCTCACTGAGGAGGAGACGTCTCACTGAGTAAAGACTGGCAGGAGATGGCAGCGAGCCGTGAGGACCCCTGGGAGGAGGTGGTTTCAGCAGGAGCAGCAGATGCAAAGGCCCTGACGTGGGAAGGTGCCCGTGTGTTCGGGGACCACAAGAGCAGAACGACTGAGGCATAGGAGCGAGGCGGAAGATGGCAGCTGGAGCTCAGACGGGTACTGGGAGGCCCAGATCTTGGAGGGTCTTGGGAGTCCACTGCCGTGACTTTGGCTTTGTCTGCAAACAGGAGGAAGAGCCACTGGGATGCTTTGAGCGGAGCACTGATGCAATCCAATTTACATATTAACACTGGCTGCTGTGCGAAGCATGCATGGGTGGGGGGGGCGATAATAATACTGCGTAGTCTAACATTACTATACACACACCGGCACTGTTCAAGGCCTTTCCGTACATGATTTCTCGTGAGAAGCTCTGGAGGTAGGTGTTATCATCCCCATTTACAGATGAGGAAACCAAGGCATGGACAGAGCAAGTAACTTCCAAGGCCCCATAGCAACGGTGTGTCAGAACTGGAATTCAGACCCCCAAAGTGTGGTCCAGAGCCCCTGCTCTGGGCCCCCGACGGGCAGCGAGCACACCGTGGAAGGCACGCAGAGCTGGGGGCTGGGTGGTGGAGGGCCTCGGGCGCCGGGCTAAACAATGTGTGCGTTTCCGAGGAGCCGCTGAACACTTCCGAACAGGAAACGACACGCAGAAAGCGGCGTTTGGGCGGACAGGCGGGGAGAGGCTGGGGCCGGAGGCCATGGGAAGGTGTGCGGAGCTTCTGCAAGAATCCTCCAAGGCTCCCCTTCCTCCCCACCCTCCACCGAACTGCCTTTACAGCCCACGGGTCCAGGCCGAAAAGAAGTTCTAGGGCTGCTCTCGGGGGCCCGGGGGAGGAGTCACGGAACCGTAATAGACGTGGCTACTGGCTGGCATGTCCTGTGCTTCATCCTCTGTGGCTCTGTCCCCTGGTCTCCAAGGAGGGTAGCTACACAGACAAAGGAAAAACCTGTAATTACCTCTGTACTCCCTGACGGGGGAACCTCTCCTGGTAAAACAGGCAGAACTTGAGTCCTATCCACACAGTCCGCCGTGGAGGGCGAGGAGTCGGGGCTGCAACAGCGGGGGGCCTTCCCCGTGGGACAGGAGCCTGCCGCACGGCAGCGCCGCGGATGCACCTCCCCCCTCCCGTTCAGATGGGGGGCCGCCCTTCCGATGGTAATTTATTACAGAGTTGATTATGTTACAAAGCACTCCTACTTAGCTGGCTGCTTCCCTCTGCTCCTCAATGACGGGGTGCTCGACCTCGCACCTGCACTTCGCGGCAGGAAGGGATCCTTACGACCGCCGGCCGCCGTACAATGAGGCCCAGAGGGATGGGGTGACTTCCTCGTGATTACCGTGACCCCGGGAAGCAGCTCAGAGGAGAACAGAGGATGCTCTATAGTCCGAATTTTGGGAAGCCTTTCCTCCGATTGTAAGTCACTGACCCATAGAAAGGATCAGTCAGGGCCACCCACTTAAGAAGGAAGTTAATTTAGAAGTTTTTAAAAATATAGGAAGCATTAAACTCAATCACCTCAATGAAAAATAGTAAGGATAAAACCATGCCATAAATACAAGAAAAATGTCCTCTGGGTCTTCGTCACACCCGGAGGCACAGGCAGCAGCAACGGGGATGGCGAGAGATGACAGAAACTGGAAGAGGCACGAAGGCACACAAAGGCACAGGGGCCAGGGGACACACACGCACCGTGCCCGTCTCTCCGGGGACCACAGCGCAGTCTCACCCACCTACACGCACACAGGAGCCGAGTCGGCCTACCTCACCAGCACTCTCTTCAGAAGACAGAGTTATGGGGAGGGAGGGAGGGAGGGAGGCCGGACTGAACCCTAGGTTTTGGACTGAAGATGTCAGTACAAACTCAAGGTCGAACACACACACACACACCTATTTTGTAGCTCTATCTGGGGAAAGGCCTGGAAGCAATGACACACACACACAGCCATGAGCACACCTGCAGACCGTGGTTTCTAACCACCGCTTCCCAGCAGGAGGGACGAGGGCTCCCTGGGGGGACGGCTGACCCCAGGGCTGGGGAAGCCAGCACGAGAAGAGCCTGAGGTGCCTGGTGCCTGAGGAGCAGGGTGGGCACATCAAAGGGCACAGGTGCCAGCTCGAAAGAGCTCCTGTTAGAGAGAAGTCTGGACAATTCGAGTAATAAACCAATTCATGGGCAGTAATGGCTTATTGTCAGCTTAATAAGATGAAAACTCATGAGTGCGTACTGACATAAATAAATGAACAAGTGTTTGGGGGAGAAGGGAAAGTTCTTCCTTACAAAATGTCAAGTAACGAGGACTGATAAATTTAGAAAAACCACCAATGCATGCTAAAACTGAGGGTGGTGTGATAGGGCATAGGGTACTTACAGCCCCAGCAGATAAAACCGCTCTAACCACATGACCAGTGATCACACCACTAATGTTAAGGCAGGGGGGCATCGTGTGACCCACCGAGGACACATCGACACCTCTGCCTCCACTGTGACCCCGAAACCCAGGCGTGAGGAACAGCAGACAAAACCGAACTGAGGAATGCCCTACAGAATAACGACCGGCTTGTGCTCTTCGGGAATGTCAAGGTCAAGAAGAAAGGCTGATGCACTGCTCCGGATTAAAACAGAGAGTCAGCAACGAGATACAACACATGATCCTGGACTGGGTCCTGGACTGGGGAAAACAGGCAGATGATACGTTATTTCCACCGTTTACACAATCTGAATGTGAAGTGTGGATTAAATAATACGATTGTCCCAGTGGTGACTTCCCGATTCTGATAACCACACTGTGGTTATACAAGGAGCGTCCTTACTCTTAGAAAATGCAATGAAGTATTTAGGGAAAAATGAGCGCGATGTCTCCCATCTACTCTCAAACGGTTCAAAAATACCACACACACACACACACACACACACACACACACACACACACACACAGAACAGTAAGGTAAACAAGGAAAAATGTGAACTGGTGAACACAGGTAAAGGAGATGAAGGAGTTCCCTGAATTATGTTCACAACTTTCTGTGAGTATAGTAACATCAAAATCAAAAGTTACCAAAAACTTAACTCTTTAAAAGTAAAATATAAAGGTAGTAAATATTACCAGTATGCCTTATAAAAAAGGTTGCTTTCCATTTTCTACCTAGTGGTGGGTACATTTTACTGTTTGTAAATGTTATGTCTTAAAATAAAAACCTAACTGAACGTGTTTGTAGCTTTGAAGATGCACAGGTTAATCAAATGTCATGATGCTTTGCTACATGTGCAAGGATTCAGTAAAACTCATCAGTAGCACTGACCTGAAGCTCTAGTTGACAATTAATGTTTCAATTAATGAACGTAGGAATTATTATCTTTACTTTTTAACAAACATGGCTGATTCCAAATCAGATCAACTTATTCTTAACAACTGAAAGTCAATGAAACTCTCGTGAATTTCAACTAATTCAGTCAGGTTTGTGTCAAATCAGGTTTGAACGGGACCAGACCATGTGAAATGAACCTTTCCAGTTTGAACAGCTCTCACCAGGCACAGCAGAGCAGGTGAGAGTCTGGGTTTGGCGAATCAATAAAACTTCCTCCTGTGTCACCTCTTAGCTGTTCGTCCTTGAGGAAGTTAATCTATCCGTTCAAAACCTGTCTCCTCAGCTATGAAATGAGGATAACAGTACTTTTCTCATTAGACTGTTGTATAAATTAAGCCACAGGATGTATGTGAAGCCTTAGAACAGTAACTGGCACAAAGCGTGTATCCAGTAAATACTGACTGTTCTTGTGTCTTCACCTGAAGCGATCGCATTAAGTTCTGCCAGCCTCAGACTGGCTAGACCGGGAATAAAGATGACTTGATTGACAGCTGACAAGGAGGTCCCCTTTCCGGGCCCAGTTCCTTCCCTACGTAAGTCTCCCTCCTGCCCACTCCCAGTTTCCTCCTAGAATTCCTGACTCCTCCTTCCCCCCTTACATCTGACTCCAAGCTCCCTGAGTGAGGATGGCGCAACTGGAGCCAGTTACCCTGCATGCAACTGCTCAGCTTCTGTTTGGTTCCCTGCCTCGCTGGAGCCCCCCGAGTTTCCCATAAGGCAGAGTTTCAGAAGGGGAGAAGCCACAGTGACTTGACTCGTGTGTATCTTTCTTTTTTTAAAATTTATTTTTAGAGAGAAGGGAAGGGAAGAGAAGAAGAGAGGAGAGAAACATCGACGTGACTGGGAGGGAATCGAACCAGCAACCTTCCGCCTCGGAGGACGCCACCCAACCACCTGAGCCTGAGTGGTCAAGGCCTGCTTATATGTGCCTTACCGGAGCAGGGTGCAAACAACTGACATGGATACTTATTTGTGAAGATACACAGGGTTTTCTAACACTTCTTATTACCAGGGACTCATTTGAGAAACTCATTTTCCCCTTAGATCTTGCTAATTCAGACTCTAAGAGTCAACTGGAGCCCAAAGATTATGCCCTTCCTGTTCCGGAACAGTCCCCTGCTGACCATTGAAACCATGGACTCAGCCCTGACTGGCGCAGCTCAGTGGATTGAGCACGGGCTGTGAACCAAAGCGTTGCAGGTTCAATTCCCAGTCAGGGTACATGCCTGGGTTGCAGGCCATGACCCCCAGCAACCGCACATTGATGTCTCTCTCTCTCTCTTTCTCCCTCCCTTCCCTCTCTAAAAATAAATAAAATAAATCTTAAAAAATAAAAAAGATTTTAAAAACCATGGACTGTATTCTGATTCAAATAGAAACACCTTTTTAAATACTTGTGTTAATTAACACATATATGTGGCCCACAAAGCCTATACGGTAGGAATCACTTCTTTTCCCGTTACAGATGAAAAGTGAAGTTTGAAGAGCTTCAGGAACCCCGCCCTCTACCCCCTTGGTCACATGACAAGTAAACGGTAGAACAGAAACTTGGACCCAGGCCTCCCGACTGCGGGTCCTCCCTGTTCCCCGTCCACTCTAACTGGTCACTGACTCCCACTTGCCCCATGTAGAGGCAGCTGAGTGAATGTGGGACCTTCTGCCCTGCCCCTGCCCGGTCTGCTCACCCCGAAACCCTCCTCTGGTGTCAGAGGGGCAGCGGTGCTTGCAGCACTCTTTAAAAAGCGGTGATGGCTTCCAGATGAGCCCGTTACTCTGAATGTGACATTCCTTTTGGTACTTAGAATTTCCACTTTCTCCCGTCCACCCCTTCGCGTTTCTGTAATTAGTAAGCATGCAACAGGAGACTGTTTGCGTCTCAGCACCACTCAGGAGGAAGGCTGTTCCAGCCCCACGGAGTCCATCCTTGTGGAAATACTTTGCAGAGTTTATTTGGACAGGTTCGAAAATAGTCCTGCAACAATACAATCAGATTGTACCACAACAAGTAAAATGTAATTATGGCTTGGTTACATGGGAAAAAATGTAAACAGTGAGGTTTGGGAAAACTAAGCGCAAAACTACATGGATTTTCTCCTCCGTGCCCGACCCCTGCATCTCCCGAGAGCAGGAGTTCAAGGCTGCATCCTCGGAGCTTTGAAGTGGATGAGCGGGGATGACACTCACTGGAGGCGACAGCTCGCCTGAGTGTGTCTGAGGCCGGCCCTCAGAACAAAGGCATGTTTCTGCCTAAGGCAAATGCAGCTTGATAAAGGCTCCCCCAGTGGGTACTTGGAATGCCAAAGTCATTCACCTAAATGAGTTCCAAATACATATTGTTCTGGGCCAAATTACAGTGTCAGGTTCAGACTGTATGTATTTATGTACGTTGGCAGAGCAGGCCTCTTTGGGGGCGCCACAATTTTATCCTCGTATCCTGTGCCCAGCTGGGTTCCCATCTCTCTCTCCCTCTCTCGCCCCCTCACCCCACCCCAACCCCCAAACCCATGAATTTCCTTGCATTTGGTTCCAGAAGGGAAGACAAGAAGCAAAGTCAAAGTTTCACAACCCCACAAGGCAACAGGTCCCGGAAGACTTGAATTTCTAATGAAACTTAGAGTAGAACAGAATGTATGCCTTTGCCAATGAGCTGGAACTTTCTGAAGGTTGGTCTGAGGTGGGGGCAGGGAGTAGGGACAAGATCGAGCATTGTGCTTTGGGCCAGTCTCTGCTAAGAGCTACAAGACAGGAATACAAAGTACCCCGGAATTAAAGCAAACAGCCGCCGCTTCCTCCGGCTGGCCTCTGCCCAGAACTATTTCCTCGCAGTGCTCACCAGTTTCTCAAAACACACGAGCGGCATTTCAAAGATGCCGGGCAAAGGGATCCCTCCAAATAAATGCCCAACCCTGGTAACTAATGGGCTGGAGAAGTCTGACTCCAGCGCCCAGTTCGGCGCCACGGTTGTCCAGCGCACCCAGAGCATTAGTGGATGCAGCCTGTTTTCGGTGTCTCTTTTCGGAAAGGGACCTGTCATTCTTCTCTCTGCCTGAATAAACATGGAAAAACTGGGGGGGAGATAGTAACTTTTAAAGCAAATATGGAGAAGACACGTGTAAGGGACGGAACAGGCTGCTGGGTTATTTTTCTTTTAATTACATGGGCCGTCCTGATCACGCAGCGAACAGGCAGGGTGAAGAACGGGGGGGAGGCTACAGCAAGCCACGGCCACGGCTTCCAGCCCTGGGCACAGGCCTGCTCTGGGCTTTAACTGACCCAGAGAAACGAAGCAGCCCAGAGTGCGGAGGACCCAGACGCTGTGCAGGGTGGAGGGCCACGGCGGCCGCGCCTGGCCCAGAGGCTGGCACACCTTTCCGGAGAGAGGACTACGGTGAGGGCGAGGGAGGGAAAAGAGAGGCCGCACTCCTGCCCTGAATTCACTCACCACAACACTGGCGAGAACGGGCTAGTCCAAGCTCCAGAACCGGGGCCCGGCCTCGCCCCTCGGCCCCCTCCCCTGCCCTGCACACCGCAGCCGCCCTGGTCCCCTCGCAGTTCCCCAGCCGTCGTCATCACGCTGCATCAGGACTCCGAGCCTCTGCGTGGACTGCCTTCCTCTTCTTCCTCGCCTGTCGGGAACGTCCAGGTCAGCTTCAAGCCTCAGCCCGAGTTACCTCCTCCTCCGCCAGGACACCTTGAGGAGACGTGGTGGTTCCTTCTCCTAAGCTCTCCCTGCACTCTGCCCACAAACCTCCTCTTCCAGTGTCAGAAGAGTCTGTGTGTCTGTCTTCCCACCAGACTCTCAGCTCCTTGAAGGAAGGGAGTCTTACCTTTTCACCCACTCAACTCTGTTCGGTAGGTGCTCAATCGACACTTACAGGATAAAGGAACAGGTGGACCAAGCTCTGCCCATCTTAATTTTATCACAAGGAGAGAAATAAGATATGAACGCCTGAGTTCTGGGGTTCTGTATATTTTCAGAAGAAACTGCTACAATACTACTTTTCTGTTCAGCTCCTCATTTCAAGGAAAACCGAAGGAATAAACTCACGGAGGGGCATGAGAAGTGGCCCTTTGGCCCTCAGATTTAGCTGTCACATGAAGACAAAAATCAAGCCTAAGCACGCCCTTCCAGCCAGGTGGGTAAGGCACGCACTCTCCCGGACCCCAGGACGAAGCCCCCCCACCCCGAAGCCTGGAGCGTGTCAAGCTCCGCGGAGCTGCGCAAACCCGCGACATGGCACGGCTGCACGGCGCAGACACGGCCCGCTACCCGACCTGCGCGCAGGAGGCCCAGCGGACACGCGCCCGCAGCCCACCCAGGAGTGGGAACAGCAAGGCCCGGCTCCTCACCGCACTTGTCATCTCCGTCAGGCGACAGAGCAGCGGCCTCCACCCTGACTTACGAGGCGGGAGCTGACCCGAAAACCACACACTAGGCAGGCACGCGGCTGTGGCTTCAGGAAGATCCTCAGAGAGGTCGGGACCGGGCGCTTACGGCAGCGGGCAGGTCCAGTGTAATCCTCGTCGTGTTCAGACACCAAAGGCAAAGAATCGCAGGCAAGGCACTGGGCTGCCTATTTTTGTTTAATTTATTTCTTTTAAGACCACCTCCTTGCAATTTCCAGAGAGAAAATACAAAACAAGAAACAGACTTGGTTTCAAATACATCAACAGTGCGCTGGAGTTTAAAGCATGGCTGGGAACACCGCTGCAGAAGAATGTCGGCCTACTCCAGAGCACGTCGGGTTCCTGAGGAATAAACAGGACTGCTCTCACCTCCCGCTGGGGCGCGCTCGGGCGCAGTCAGTGCTCCTGCTCCTGGAAGGCAAGGCACTGGGGTTAGAGCTGTGCGGGCCGCATTTTCACAACCCTCTCTAACTTGCTGCTGCAGGTCACACCCAAGGGACCCACGGGCCCCAAACCTCACCTGCCCCCGCCCCGCACCGTTTGCTTTAAAACTGTCTCACAGAAGGACTACCACATCCTGCCCAAGCTCCGAAGAACAGCTCCCCAGCTCTTAGGAAGGAGAGTGGGAAAGGAGCGGAGCAGGGCCAAACAACCAGCACCTGAATCAGTCAGTATACTCCTCAGCCCCGCACAGGGGCAGGCCCCAGGGGAGTGGAAGAAGCCTGGCTCTGGAAGCAAACAGCCCACTGACAATGGGGTCTCTGGCAAGTTTCTTAACTTCGGTAAGATTCAGATTTCTCTTCTTCTGCATGAGGACAGGGGCACCTCTCACGGACCTCCTGGGGCCCGGCGAGGGTCAGAGAAAGAACGCAGAGCACCCGGGTGACCCACAGGGCACAGCGGGCACTCGAGAAGCAATGACCATAACAGGACTACATTCGAAAAGCTCCAAGTTGGGATTTTGCTCCTCTTTTTAGAGAATGGAGGATGACAACATCGAGGCATAGACTCAAGTTCAGATAAAGTTACAAGGCCATTTTGGAGCAGTACACACAAGGCTGTAAAAAATGTAACAATATTTTCCACAGTTAAGTCCCAGCCATTAAACATATAATATGCCTATAACCACCCCGGAGCCATTATCCATGGCAACTCAGTTGGGAACGTTTCAAACAATTAAAAGTCCTGAGGCTCCTCTCCCTGTGCCGTGCCGTTCTCCCCCACATTCGGCTGTGGTGCCAATGAGGCGAAGCGCCGGGGCGCGGGGAAACTGCCTGTCGTCAGCGCCGCGCCGCGCAGCTGCGCCTCCTCGCGCTGTCCCTCCGATTACCTCACCCCGGCTCTGGCACGGAAATGGCTCATGAACGTGGGAGGCGGCGAAAGGCCCGCCACCATCTAGCTGGCCAACTCCCCCTGCTCCCCCTCTCTCCAAACACGCGCAGGAGGGTCGGCAGGCAGCTGGCATTCGGGGCAGGTTCTAAGAGAGAGGCTACTGAGCTCTGGTGGTGTGCTGTCATTTAGGATTTGGTGACAGCTTTTGATCGGAATTGGGACACTCATTACTTGTTATTACGATGGAACAATGGACAAGTCAACTGCCCGTTCTTGGTTGGCCTCAACTGTAAGAATGAGCACACCCATTTGTACGAACCTCACCTCCTCAAGCATGCTCACATTAACTCTCACGGCAGCCCAGTGAGTAGCACTCGCTTCCCTCATTTTATAGGCAGAAAAGAGAGTCTCAGAAGTGAACAACTCGAGACTCCTTAGGAAGCAAGAGGCGGACCAGCCTCACGCCCAGGTCCCCTGGCGCCTGCGCTCTTTCCGCTGGCCCCCCGAGGCTGCCCGGATTGTGGGGATTCTCGCTCCAAGGCAACCCCGGAAGTAGATGATTCTGCACAGCTAGCAAATGTGAAGTTCTTCACTGGAGTTTGTATGGCTACAAAGGTTACGCCTCAGTAAGCCTGAGGCCATTAACACCTCTAATAGGGTACACCATTCACTCCATTCATTCATTCCTTTCGCACTGGCATGCCTACTTTGTTCCAGGCCCTGGGAAGACACAAACACGTACACCCCTGGGTCCTGCAGCACCCAGCCTCCCAGGACCCTTCCACTTAAACCCCGTGGTAACCAGCGTCGTCTGCAGTAAGGCGGTGAGGAACGCTGCCACACACGCAATCTTCAGGAAATGTGCCACCTGCTTCCCTCCTGAGGCGAGGACTCATTTTTCGTCTTGTCTGCATCATCAAAAACCCATCTATAGACAAGACTTCGGCAGAATTATGTGGGACATACAGCCAAAAACCTGGCCCTTTCGATCAGAAACAGAATGATGGCTGCGTCCCAGAAGTCTGCAAACTTAGCCCGTGTGTATGTGAGATGCTCACAGGGCATTCTGGGGTCTTGAACAGAAGTGCCACCTCGGGTACTTGTGCACACGGGTCTCCTTCGCCACGACGACACACTGTCAGGCAGGTGTGTCAGTCCAGCCAGGTAACGTGTGAGCGTATGTCTGAACGTACCTGTGCGTCTCAAGGCACAAGGGAGGGGAGAGACTTCGGGCACCAACACAGTGTCGGTGTCGCTAACGGTCAGAGAGCCATCAGGGTCTCAGTGGGGCAGAAGACACACGCAGCTCACTTACTACATACACTACGAAGAAGTCTTCGAGGACTCGGGAGAAAACGCTTTTTCTCTGGGAGGAAAGGGAGGTATCAGCGCAGTACATACTTTGACATACTTCCCATGCAGCAGGTACGGAGACTGGAAGTCGTGCTGGCAGTTGGAGTAGGCCATTCCCAGTCCCATGCCGGAGCCGAAGGCCAGCGGCCACATTCTTCCTGGGGAGCACAAACAGGACACCCGACAGGGCACCACTGTGAGAAGATGCAGCCTTTCCTCTGGCTCGCCTATATGCGCTTAGCTAGGGGCCAATAAATATTCAACATGCCTCACACGGATGACTATACTGGGCCAGATGTTGTCCATGTTTCATCCATCGTCAAAAAAAGGAAGAGGGAGGCTATTAATAAATTTATTAATTTACCAAGTACTTATTAAGTACTTATGCTGCCAGGTTTGAGGTATTAATAATGGTACATATGAATGGTATATAATATAATATGAAAACAGCAGACATAGTTGAAACTTTTAACAACTTCTTATGAGTTCTAATCATATGCTCATTAATTAATTTTTTAACCTTAACAGAAATAATACCACCTTTCAGTAAGGTGCTTGGGTTTTAAAAATACCTAGGAATCTCACCAATATTTCCATGTTTTGACTACAGTTAGCAGTGAGGAGTCCTTAGGCCAACGCTGTGAATGATTATTTCATATCAGCATGAAGTGTTATTTAAGATTCTCTATCTACGAAGTCCCACCGGTTCTTCACGGAAAGAGGGCAACAGCCAAACTTCAGTTCTTCCGCAGAATGAAAGGGATAATGCCTGCCCTTTGCTGAGAAACTTTGGTCAAAAAGCATGTGTATTCCTGGTCCACTTGTTTTTATTACTAACAGTACTCTCATTTTCAAGGTCCTTTCCAAAAAATTATAATTAATTAGAAATATGTGAGCATGCCTACATTTGGCCAAATGACTCACGGACATAAAGGGCGGGCATTTTCAATGACATCATATTTAAGATATGCCCCGGGGGGGTTCTGGAGATGCTCAACCCATCCGACCTCTGCTGAGCCCACGTTCTCTGCCCAGCTAACATGCCTGGGCTGGCAGCCACGCGGCTGCGCCTTCCAGGAGTGCCCCTGCTGTGTGAGTGCAACCAGGACATCATGTTGGAAAGGTGGTAAGAGTCACACTTACTTTTAAAGAAGGTAAGTGAGAAAACAAGTCCTAATCCAAGACCAGTACCTGCGGAGAGGGAGGAACAATGTGTTACACTCATAACAGTAACCTGACGAAAATAAAATGAACACTTCATCAATGTGAATATCTACAAAGGATTTCTCTTTGCAGGAATTTGGTAGAGTTGATTTTCTCGTTTCTAATGTTCTTTCTTGTTGTCAGAGGCTTTTTAGATGCCTTTGGTTCCCCGCCCACAAAAGGGGATAAAAACTTCACTCCCCGTTCTGTCTGGACAAGTCTCGGAGGGCGGGGGGGGACAAGCCAGCAGACCATCCCGAGGAGACGGGCCGCGCCGCTGGGGGACAGCCTCCGGCCCCCTGCGCCCTCCCCTGCCCGTCCTCCCCAGGGATGCCACAGCCGGAGCGCCGGACACACAGCCTCAACTGGACGCTCCTGTTGTCATTCCAGCACTTCGAGTGACAGCTACCTTGTAGGAAGGAAGACCCCAAAGGCTGTCACAAGGCAGAGTGTCCATGTGCGGAGGTTAATCCCCTCCCTCAGTCTACTCACAGGGCGCTTTTAACCACTGTCTTTCAAAATACAAGAACGCACACAAGCCTATTTTAACGGTCTGATTGAAAAAATCTGTAAATGCCTCATTTTAAATTAAACTTCACAGGCACCCAAGCTTGACCCCAAAGGACCAGGCCCTCATTTTCACCATATTCCTCAAGCACTGGTCATCCCAGGGCCACTGCCACAGCTCTGGTAAGCCCACACAGCACCTGTGCGACTATTCACTTAACAGTTTTCTTTAAAACGGAAAAAGGAAAATCAGTGCATGTATGATTACATAACTTTAGCCTCAACTTAAGTATATATTATTGATATAATCATAGACTTGAGTGCTGGCTATATTTCTTTTCATAAGGTGTATTAAAATGAATGTAGCAGCATTAAAATAAAAATATTTGTCTGTAGTACTTTAGGGGAAAAAAAATCAGCCTACATACTGTAGTGATACATGTCCCAAACTTTGAGATACACTTATTTTCCCATTATCCAAAAAATAAACGTGCCAAGGAAGAGAACCAAAACCTAACCTTTCCCCTTCAGATCTGACAACTTTATTTACACCCCTTAGAGCGCACCGACGCTCTTCACCAACCGTCTGTCGCGCAGGCTGAGTCCCAGCTGCCGTCTTTACAATGGAGCACTACAGAAACAGTCCCAGCTCTCACCTGCCTGCGTGGTTTTCCAGTCTGTGCTACTGCGCTCAGAGAGCTGCTTCTCCTGCACCCTGACCGCAGCCGCGCGAACACGCCAAGGGCTCCGCAGCCAACCAGCCTGTCCTGTCCTGACCCAGATGCAGAGACCTAGCGAGCAAGCTAGCGCGTATCTCTTATGATCTAGCTACGCAACAGCGCAGCTGAGGTTGCCTGCAGGAAGTATTTAAGCTAGCACCCGCAATGATTTCTGGTCGTTCTCCCCGACCAGGTATATGTGACCACGATGTACACTTCTTCCTCTGACTGTACACTACATAAACATGAATCCTAATTAAAAACTATTACTTTGCCCTGTCCAACAGACCTAGCCTTATGTACTGATTTGGTGCCAACTTCAATGTGCAATATCTGAAAATCACTCATGTCACCCCAGTTTCCATATAATTTAATAGAACAGTAGAAAACTGGTCAGTTTACAGACCATAATAATTTACCTACTCAAGATCAACATAATGAGAAGAAAAAGGAACTAACATTTCAGTATTTCCCATGAGTCCCCAGCATTCTCTTCCTTCCCAAAAATTACCTGTTAAAGCAAACGACAACCTGACGTGGTGTCATCCCGCACTCCCCGGACGCAGAAAACGGCCGGCTGGAGGACGCTGTCTGGTTGGTGGTAGAGCGGCGGGCTGGGCCCCAGGCTGCCAGACTCCTAAGCCACTACCCCGCCGCACGTCCTGACACTGGATTCCCTTACAGTTTCAGCCGAAACAATCACTGCCTCCCAAGGGAAAGTGGAGTATCAAGATTCCTACTGCCAGCACACTAAGATAGAGCCAAAAAGGAACTGTGCTTCCCATGCAAGAGCCCAGAACGCTAGGCAACCAGGGTAGTAACGAGTCCACACAAGGCCAAAAGGGCTTGTTCAGATTCATTCCCAGACTAATCCGACCGCACATGTCACAGACACAAGTCCGCCTGGTGGGCATGAGTCAAGAACTTCAGAGAAATGGGAGCTATCGAGACTGATACTCCTTGGCAAGAACCTGCCGTTCCTTGGTTCATAAAATGGCACAGGGTTCAATTTCAGAACGGCCTGCCTCACCCCTGTGCAGCTGGAAGATGAGTAAGACAGTAAATTGGTACTAGAGAATGAGGTAAAGGATTTGGACCGGCTCACAGGTTTCAAACCAGGCAATGGGGTGGGGAGGTAGGCCAGTAAAAACATAATGGCTCACAATCAGAGCTTTCGGTCCTCTCCATCTGGAAGGCAATTTTTTGGCAAACAAATCAAAAGCCCCAAAGGAAAATATTTCAGCATTTTTCTCGTCCCTCTGACTCCATGCCTGTCTCTCCTATTTTTCCCCCCGGGGAAAGAAAGCTCTCTGGTGCTCAACTGCTCCCAGCAGCAGACCAAGAACGACGCTAGCCCCCTGCTCACAGTGCCGCGCAGCCACGGGGATGAGACGTGCTGCGGCGCCGAACAGCAGAGAGCAGAGAATCTTTCCTCTCCAGACTTTCCTTACATTCAGGTATATGCCCAACCACCCGGTTCTGCTCCTATAAAAGGCAGTTATCTGCAATTATACACAAAACCAAAGTCACAGTTCCGACTAGCCGAAGTCAGTGTGCTCCACGAGCTTAATTAAATCGGGCTGCTACATCTTCAGTCCTCAAGGGCGATTCCCACCCTCCATTTCCATATTTTTAAGACACAAAACAACAAGGCTATCCTCTTCAGAAAAAAAACATGAAAAATGCTTTTTAGATGCCAGTGTCTTAAAGTTAACTATCTCAGTTACTGAAGAGATGAACAATGGTGGAACTGATGAGTTTCACAGGTTCAAGTTCTCACATGCTCAGTTTTCTTTTAAAAGGCGGCATGTTGCTTCAAAGAAAGTCCCACCTGATCAGGGGACACCAGCTCTGCAGCTGTTTCCACTAAAGATTGGCACCTCTGCGCCAGGTTTAAACTTCATTAACAATAAAACATGAAAGGTTTGTCTTACAATAAAAACAAACCAACATGGAAAAGAGAAGAGTTTTCTCTGCCTCTGGCCACTTTTTTTCTGTTGTTGCATGACAAGCTCCCTTAGAGGAAAAAAGCCAAAGGAAAAAGTACAAAGCATTTTTCACCTTCCCTGGAAGCAAATATTTAACTATGAACACAGTTTATATAACTTTGCCTCCCCCGACTCAAGCCTGTTCTTTTGGTCCATGCTATCTGGAATGACAAATAACCCCGGAGTAAAGAAGTGCCTGATTACAGGTACACATCTCCCTCACAGCAAAGCCCAGTTAAGGGGGGTGGGGTGGGGGCAAGACAGGAGGCAAGCAAAAAAATTTTTTGTAAAAACCCACAACAGAGGAGCCTTATGGAATTGACATTAGGCAAGGAGCCCGTGCTCTGAAACCATTTCTTTTGGAGAGGAAAAAGAATTGGCACAAATTCTTTCAAAAACGAAATTACTCCAAATCAATCTAACCCTGCACTTTAAGGCATGCTTAGTGCCCAAAAGGACATCATAAAACTGGCTAGTAGATATACACACATTTTTAGGAAGGAGCAACTCCCTAACAGTTCATCTGATACTATGTTAATAACAAAACAACAGAGCTCACTCCCACTGACTACACATAAAACATCGCCCTGTCTTATGCCCAAGTGGATTCCTCAACCAACTTAGAAGAGTAACAACTAACAGTGGCATGCCCGCACACACCTTAAGCCACGCTCTGTGTAAAAAGAGGAGGAAAGCTGTGACTCTGACATGTGGACACTAGCCAGTCAGCCGATGCAGCTTTATTCAGAAAACATCTTCGCTCTCACCGGGCCACATGTCATGAAGCTTCTACTTCACTGCAGACAGTTAGCAACCAAACACGATCAGCAAGAATTAAGGAGCAGGCCACATCCTCGGATCACAGTCCTGGGGTAGAAACGCAGTTCGGATGTCAGCTCCTCAGTAAAACAAGCCGGAGGACCACACGCTCCCGCCGCATCAATTCTGTACAAGTGGCAGCTGCCAATGGACTTCCAATTAAGGGGGAATAACTATTGTTTGGAGAAGTGCAGAAAAAAACAAACCCTCGGAAATTCTCTTAGAACACATTCCTCTAACATCTCAGAGGGGGGAAGCCCCCGAGCCCACCTCACTGGTCTATTTGGTATGTTATTTATATGAGAATTCAGGTCTCACTCCAGCTCCCACTTAACACTTCGCACCAAGCTCCTCAATTCATAAGCCTAGTGTATAATAATCAATGCTAAATTGGATCTGCACCCAAAAATTAATTAAAATCACAAAGCAACTCTATTGTAATTTGTATAATAACTTATATCAAGATGCATGGGCAGAAACTTTACCATAAGCAATTGGCAGTTTATAAGTGAGAACTACAGAAATTACAAGCAAGTTTTTAAAATCCTTAGAAGCCATGTGCCAAACAACTTTATTATTTTTTTTAGAATAGAGGTTTTGGTTTTTTTTTTTTTAGATTTTACTTATTTTTAGAGAGAGGGGAAGGGAAGGAGAAAGGGAGAGAAACATCAATGTGTGGTTGCCTCTCAAGTGCCCCCTACTGGGGACCTGGCCTGTAATCCAGGTACGTGCTTGACTGGGATTTGAACTGATTACCCTTTGTTTCACAGGGCCATGCTTAATCCACTGAGCTACACCAGCCAGGGAACAACTTTATTCTTGAGGGTCTGAAAGAAAAAGAAAAGATACAGCTTCCAGAGAATGAGGGACTTACTCTCGGGCAGGGGGGACGGCAGGAACTCTGCTGCTGCAGCCGGACAAGCCGAGGTCACACCCTGTGACTCGGGGCCTGCTAGCTCTTTGGCCGCAGGCCTGCGCCCTCGCCAGCCCAGCCCCGGCCGGCTCATCTGCAAAGTGAGGACAAGCTTACATGTCTGCTGCATGTATGCGTGTCTGACAGAACTCAGTAAGTGGTGGTAAGTTCTGCCGCAGCTCTAGTAAAACTCAGTGTCAAAAGTGTAATATAATAGTTAATCTACTAAAATATACCAAGGTGAGCCACGGCTGAAAATCAGAACCTTTTCCCCCTTTCTTAGCACAGTCGACTATATTTTAGTGGCATTAGCAATTGTTTCTAAGAATGTTTCAGGTTTTGATATATATATGTATATACGTTTTAAATAGGGAATTCCTTCAGACTCACTGTTGAAGTAGAACATTTTGCTTTAAAGTATAAAATAAAGGCCTTCCTAGAGCTGCCTTGTGTTTAATAAAGCTGGATGTGTGCTTTAAACACGGATTACTATCACACTGACCTACTTATAACGGGCAGGTTTTCCTGTTCAATCATGTTTCCGTCGACGCTACTGTAACCATCACATGCATCTGCTACGACAGAACAAACAGGAGTGCGCTTTCATGGAAAAGTACCCTGGGGACTGAGTTTAGTGAGAATCACATTTCCATGAAAGATGCTCGGGGCCCAATTTATGAGGGAAACAAGGTTTTCAGTCAGTTCCAAGCTGTGTTACTTAATCCTTCGAGGCAAAGACAGATTGTCCCAGGTGTCCAAGTGTAAATGCCAAGTCCTGTGCATTAACCGAGAAAGCGTGCTGGACCAAAGACCCAGAGATGGCAAATCCGACCAGTGTTCATCAGCTTCTCAGAGGTCAACATTGCTGCAGGGTACGGAGGCAACAGACCAGGAGGGAGGCTATCGAACCTCCTAAGGAGGGAGACCGTAACCTTCCTGTGGCTGTCCAGAATGGACAGGGGCTGGGACATCTGCAGGAATTTCCTGGGTAGACACCTACTGCCCGCACTCTGACCAGAGCACACAGACCGGCCAGCAGAAGGGAGGAAAGACGGGGAAGGCCACCGTGGAAGGCATTACTGGAGCTCTGCTTCAAGAAGAGCCAAACCCACAAAAGGGTCCTTTTTAAATGAATGTATACGGCACATGGCCCAAACTCCGGAATCCTGATGCCGCACAACCTCCCAAGGATGCACAAGAGAGGAACCACCTTTCAGGTGCATCGTGGTCCTGTCTTACAGAAGAGTAAACAAGGTAGAGGGCACGTGACTTACCCAGGTACACATGTCTGTAAAGGCGGAATTCACGCCCAGGTCGTCTGCCTCTGGTCGTGGCTCTTTCCTGTACACAGGTATACACCTCAGAGGTCTGCAGCGGCGGGTCTACTGTCACATGTGACAACCAAGTGTTTCTCGGGACTGCAGCACTATGTGTGGGTAATTTATGACTATGTCACTACTCTTCAGTCCCTTAAGAAACCAACAGAAACCACAGATATTTGACTTAATCAGGAGTGGTAACAAAACCCTGAAGATTACTTAGGATCAATGAGAAAGTCAACAAATCAAGGCAGGAAATATTTCCCTTGCACTGACTGGAGACAAGACGAACCCAATGGGCAGAGAGCCGACAAATGACCCCGCGCTGCCGGAAAGGGTGTTCTGCTGCCGGTCCCTTCCCTCCCAACAGCTCCACTACCTCCAGCCTCTCTCGCCAATGTCAGTAACTGGGTTCGCACCCTCGTGAGAGCAAGTACAAGAATCAGGAATCTACCGGACCCTATGTGCACCGTCATCATAGTTACTGTGTTGTTGCCTAGTCCTGCTTCAAATGAAAACTTCGACAGAGGAACAAGCACCAACACTTTCTTTTTCTTACACATCTGCCGTCACACCTCGGTGCTCCTCGGCTCCAGAACTCGTCAAACCCTGTTCTCGCCGCGCTCTGACGAGAACAGGGTGTTTCAGCACTCGGGGCTTGCCCGGGACTCCCCGCGCTCGCCCGGGACTCGTGGGGCTCGCTGAAACCTGGCTGAGCCACAACACCATCCCGCGGGAGAAAGCGTCTCACGGCCCAGTGCTCACTGGTGTCGGCCCTTGTCCCGAGTTCCGGAACAAACTGACGACGAGTGTCGAGGTACCACTGTGTTAGCATTTATCAAGTAGAAGGCACTGAGCACAGATTCCTTTACTCCTGGAGCACACCGCTCCCGTTCATAGCGTTTATTCTCCGAAAAGCGGTAAGTGTTCCACAGTGGTTATACTCCAGCTACAAGGTTATGTGGGCTTGGGGGTAAGACAGGCTAAACGTGACTGCGAATGCTGGTCGGGTCACTTGGCGGTCGCGTGTCAGTCTCTGGGTAAAGCACCAGTTTCTTCACGTGGAAAACCGGAACACTACGTTACCGAGGCCCAGCCCTGGTCGGGCGCAGTGAGGACCAAAGAGCGCGTGTGTGCAGGAAGCTCGGAAGGGCAGCGCGCTGCGGAACCACTGTCCTTGTCTTCTCCCACAAAAAGTCTCTCAGGAACAAGCCCAAACTTTACATGGGTGCTGAGCACCGGGGGGCAAGCAAGAGTGCTGCGGTGAACCAAGGTCAGGGGCAACTAAGACACCGCCTCGTCTTTGGGGAGCTCGTGAGCAGGAAAGGGTGACAGGTCAGGTATCCATAAGAGCGAACAAAAGCAGATCCTCGGTGCCCTGAGAGAGGGGCAGTGTTCTGCCGGGAAGATTTTTTTTTAACCTTCAAGAAAGAGGTGGTGTTTGAGCTGCCTTAAAGGACAGACTTTTTTTTATTAAAAAAGATTTTATTTATTTAATTTTAGAGAGAGGGAAAGGGAGGGAGAAAGAGAAGGAGAGAGATACACCAACTGGTTGCTTCTCACACACCCCCAACCGGGGATCTGGCCCACAACACAGGCATATACCCTGACTGGGAATCGAACTGGCGACCTTTTGGTTCGCAGGCTGGCACTCAGTCCACTGAGCCACACCAGCCAGGGCAAGGACAGACTTTTAACAGCCAGAGTTTTGGGGGATTGGGCATGCACTCCCCCAGTGGCAGAAAAGCAGGGCCTGTATAGGAAAACGGGATGGGAGGCGGGAGTGGGGCAGGACGGCAGTCCAGCTAAAGCACGAGGCGTCCCGAAGAGCAGGAGATAAGGCTGGGAAGGGGTGGGACTCATTCTGCAGGCCCCGGAATCTGGGCCAAGGAGCCTCCACAGCACTTAATTCGGCAGGCAGGGGGCTTCCCTGAGGAGTTTTTTAACAGGCTAACAAGACTGAGGCTGTGCTTTAGGAAGATTCATCTGACGAAGGTGTGTAGGATTACTTGGAAAGCAAGAGACATTTTGCTGGCAGAATGTGCAGGACTTAACAACTGATTAAGTGTGTGTGTATGTGTATCTGGGGTTTTGCAGGGTGCTGTGGGGAAGGCTGCAAAGAAAACGGTGAAAACTTCTACCTGGATAACTACAAAAACACTGGTGCTATTTATAAGTCACTAAATAAGCTTTAATACCAAATTCCCTTAATAAGTCTAAAATATAACTTGATTTATAAAACTGCAACATGCACATTCTTTTCAGGAACACCACGCAACATTAAGTAAAGAGCATTCACTAAGCACTTATGCTTTGGGATAAAAATCACCTCATTTTGATCCTCACAATAAACTTCTTTTATTAGCCCCATTTTATAGACAGAGACACTAAGACACAGAAAGTTTAAGTAACTTGCCTCAAGTCACACACCTGGGATTTGAACCCAGGCAGCCTGACCCCAGAAGCCCAGTCCCTGGCTGCCACACTGCACTCCTGCCAGGGCAGCCTCCTTACACACATACAGATTACAATCAGACGATTACAATCATTGATTCTGACTTAGCAAAGAAAATTAAGTACACTCCCAAATTCATCCTGGCCCACACGATGTGCAGTATTTCCTTACTTATACAAACCGAGTCCCGACCTCACGTGAGCCGGGCACTATGCTGGGCCCTGGGGCGTAAGTTCCTGCACTCACTTTGCTCACTGTCTAGTGATGGAGTGCAAGACACAGTGACAGGAGCAGGATGTACCGGCAGCAATGGGCAGAGCACCCGAACCGTTAGAGAAGGGAGGCGGAGAGACGGTGGCAAGAGAAATGACCTACAGGGAGCACAGACAATCTTTTCTGCCCATGAAACTAAAAAATGTTGCCTTACATACTTCAGTCCCTCCTTGACATCCATCCCCCCACCTTTCCTGCATTCCAAGCTAGGCAGAAATGAAAGGGTCGGTGTTTAAGGGACCTCCGGACAGGACTTAGGAACTTCGGAGTAGGGGTGACAACACTTAATGATGATTCTGAAATAACAGACCCTTAGGTAAAGACAGACGCAGTCATGGACACAGTAAAAGAGAGATGGAAAAGGGGGTCAAATATTTTAAAAAGATACCAAGGGGTCTGCATTTAAGGTACAGCTGGTGCAAACGGTGAGTATCTCAAATCGGCATTGCAAAGGTGCTGGGGTGAACGCCTGAATTCTGGGGCTTCCTGCGAGCAAGCAGCTGCTGCTTTGCTACTCAGGTCTGGTTCCGACGAAGCGCCCAGGCTACGCGGGTGGACAGGACACAACCCCCCGAGGCCTTCGCAGGACGGCAGCACTCCACGGCCGGTCCTTAAAGGCGTCCTGTTCCGCAAAGCCCCACAAGCAAACCTCTCCAATCACCGGATACTTTAAGAAATCAAAAATTTAGTTTTATAAACTCAGTGAAGAAAAGAAATCTCCTAAAATGCAAGTTATGAACTGAAATAAAATGAATTTCAAGCGACACTGAAACAAGAAGAAAAATAAGTTGTAATTTGTCAATGATCACAGTCGATCTTTCTGCGAAAACATAAGACTAACAGCATTTTTTCTAATATCAAGACAGAACATGATGGGGGCAGTTATCGACTGTACTTTTGCTTCCAATCCAAGTTGGATGGATATTCATGAGCCTACAAGCTCAGGGTTTGTCACATAGAGGCCTACGCTGAGATGGTTAAAAAATAAAAATAAACATTCCTACAGCTAATGGATTTCGATGTAGTCATCTGAAACGATGCCAAGAAATGAGCAGCTTTCTGAGGACAACCTTCCTAGTCAAAAGTGAATTATGTTGCTTTAAATCAATTGCTTCAGTTAATCATTTAACTTCCATCAAACAGGAATTCTGAGTGGTTCATACGTGCAGGTTCTGACAAACAATCAGAAACATTTGTTCTAACTTGTAAACATTTGTCAAAGTTAAGTAAGTCTACAAATCCATCAACAATTCTGTGAGAGCGTTACATTAATTATAAGTTATCCTACACATCCTAATGCAGGTTTAGGTTGGATAAAGAAACCTGAAGTAAAAGCACAGGATTCCAATTCCTCCCATGTACACTGTCAATGATGAATCAAATAGCTTTAAAACTCTTACTAGAAGATACATCACTGAAGCAACTCGCAGAGTCCACGTGACCTTAAACACGCCCCGTGGCCCGCCGTGGTCTGCCCATCCACTTGCCCCCTCCCCAGGACATGCCCCTATCGCTTTCCTATTCAACTCCCCGCCACCCATTAACATTCACCCTTACTCTCACATCCCGCATTTTTTCTCGTTTGCACTTAAGTTTATATCTTGTATTTCTGATTCCTGTCATGCTAAGGAGCATTTCAGATTCACTTTCTCCACTCATTTTTAAAAATGACAAGCTAAGTTGCTGTTAACAGCTACCAATTCCAACAGACTTTCACTTCTTTCCTTCTTTCTAGCTTCCTTTTTTACAAGCATTCTTTTATTAAAAAAAAAAAACCTTTAAAATTATGACCTACATTTTTTAAAAAGTCATTTAAATTATCGTTTGTTCCTTTTTCCTTTCTTCATTCCCATCTTGTTTTCAGTTGCCGAAAGAGCGTGCACACACAGACGTGTGGATCCGTGACCCGGTGCTGTGCGGGCACTAGTCTGAAAGGGCTGTGGCTGGGCACTCACAGAGAGTAAGAGGCTTGGGACAGTTTCCAGACAGAAAGAAAGCCTTTCTTCCAGTACGTTCAACAGATAAAAACTAAGCTTCTATTTGAGGAGCTCCAGGAGCATCCAGGCCCCGCCTCCTGAACCTCATACTTGTGCCAGAGGGGACCCCCAGATTCTAGGGCTCCACAGAGCACATTCTGGAAACTAGTAATGAACGCACTCTCCTGTTTGTTACACCTTGTACGACTCCAAACAGCCATCTCACGTGGGGACGGTCTCTGGCTGGAACAGAAACCAGCTCCGTTCAGGAGGAACGGTGTCCTACAGCAAGCTCCAAACTAGTTCCAGGTCAGTGGTGGGGAAGTGGAGGGGGGGTTTGTCTGTGCCTTGTGGGCGGGACCCCAATGGCTGGTTAAATGCAGGAGGAGAAGGTTTGTTAGCTGGGAACAGAAGACAGCAGTCTCCTGGACGAACCTGCCCAATATCCAGAGACAGAAACAGGCTCCAAACAAATCACCCTATCTGATGGGCCTAGAGAAAGGTCTCGGTCTCCCCAGGTGTCAATTTTCTAATCTGTGAAATGAGAGAGTTGAAATAACTTAGTTGTTACCAGCCTTCCCAACCCCCAGAGAATAAAATTATTTTTCCAAATAAAATATGCATTACATAGAAAACAGAAAAATAAAACAGATCGAAGTGGAGCTGCTCTGTGGGGCGGGGTGGGGCGGGGCCGGGAGGGCGAGGGGGTTGGAAACCTGACTAGAAAGCACTTTCTCAGCCCCCCCCCCACTTTTCTCTCCGTACCTACTCCTACCCAGAGGCAACCCCTGGGATACTCCGGGAGACATTTAAAAACCAATGGACCAAATGAATCCCTAGGGTTTCTTCCGGTTCTAGTCATCTATTGTTCTGTAAGTCTGTGAATTCATGGAGGTTATTAACATGGGGCCATCCAAGAAAAACAACAATGGGACATCATCACATCTACCAAGAGCAAGTAAATCCCTTCAACCTGTCAATCAATGAGAAACTTCATTAATGGAGACGAGCGTAATTTCAAAGTTGAACTTTCACTTTGAACTACTAACCCGTTCAATAACAAAACTAGACTTAACATACTTATTTAGAGCATTCACTGTCTTCAACTATAGGAACCAACTGAATTCAGTGGTAAACCATTTTCTGAAAAGAAACTGTTCTCATTTGTTTATTTGCTTATATTACAAAAAGCAGAGTTAATGACTCTCCCCTCCAAGCATCATTATTATTCCCAAGGGATACTTTGGATTAAGTTTACCAGCCCACTTATATAAATAGTATCATACCATGCGTGATGTTCTACAACTTGCTCTTCTCACTTTATAATGATCAAGGAGAGCCTTCCATGACAGTACATCTTTTAAAAACATTTTATTGAAATATACACACAGAAAGCTGCACAATTCAGTATACCAGTCGATGAATTTTCAAACTGGACACAGCACATCACCAGCAACCAGAGCAAGGAGCAGGAGCTGAGCACCACCCCCAGAAGCCCACCTGTGTTCCCTTCGTCAGAGCACTCCACCCAAAGGTCGCCACATCGCCACCAAAATAACCACCTTGACTTCTAATAGCACAGAGTACTTTTGCCTGTTTTTAAACTTGTAGAAATGGAATCGCGCAGTGAGAACTTTAACCTGACAGTGTTGTGAATGGCTGTATGTATCAAAAGTTCATTCATTATCATTGCTGAATAGTAGTCTACTATATCAATACACCACAATTTACTTATCCATTCTGTTGATGGGCATTTGGGTAGTTTCTAGTTGCTCCTGTTAAGAATAGTGTTGTTGCCCCAGCTGGTGTAGCTCAGTGGATTGAGCGTGGGCTGCGAACCAAAGCATCGCAGGTTCGATTCCCAGTCAGGGCACATGCCTGGGTTGCAGGCCACGGCCCCCAGCAACCGCACATTGATGTTTCTCTCTTTCTCTCTCTCTCCCCCTCCCTCTCTTCCCTCTCTAAAAATAAATAAATAAAATCTTAAAAAAAATAATGAAATCCAATAAAAATATCACTTATTTTAAAAAAAAAAAGAACAGTGTTCTGTGAACACTGTAGGGTAAGTCACTTGGTGAAACATGCATGCATGTCTCCCGGGTATATGCGAACCCAGGCGTGGAACTGCCGTGTCACAGGGTGTACACACAGTCAGCTTTAGCAGATACTGCCAATGTTCCAAAGGGGTTACCCTGGCTCATGCTTCCACCAGCTGAGCCTAAGGGTCCGGGTGCTTACATCTTCACCGACGCTGAGTGTTTTTCATATCCTTTTCATACTTTATCCTTTTGGCTTTAAGTAACTGTTCGAGGCATAATTTATGTAGAATAAAATGTACCCTTTTAGACGGTACAATTCAATGAGTTAGATAGGTGGGTACATACATGTGGAACCAGCACCGCAATCCCCCACCCAAAGTTCCCTCAGCAGTCCATCCTTCCCTTCGCCCCTTGCCCCAGACGACCACTCACCTCTTGTATTTCGTCATCACAGATTGCTTTTCATTTGCTGGAATCTTACGGGGATCATAAGGTATACGCAGGCATACATCGTTTACTGCGCCTTGCTTTACTGAGCTTCACAGACGTGTGCTTTCACAAACTGAAGGCAAGACCCTCCGCCAGCAAGACGATTATGACCCGCTTTATTGCTGTGGTCCAGCACTGGACGCCCATCTCCAAGGTCTGCCTGTGCTCTGTGTCTGTTTGTTTGGAGGGTGTTTGGGAGGTGAAGCCCCAGGACAGACAGTACGTACTCTTCTGTGTCTAGCTTCTTTCACCCAACCTAATGATTCTGAACGTATGTATGTTGTTGCGCGCATGAGCAACTTGTCCCTTTCTATTACCAAGTGTTGTAAACTATGGCTAGTCCACGTTTTGCTTATCCATTTACCTGTGATGGACATCTGGGTTCTTCCCAGTTTGCGGGCATCACTAACAAAGCTGCTATGAACATTCATACTCCAGACCCCTTGTGGGTGTGCTTTCATTTCCCCTGGGCTAGTCCCCAGGAGGAGAACGACTAGATGGTACATTTAACTTTATGAAACCTACCGAGCAGTTGTACAAAGTGGCAGCACCATTCTACACTCGCGCGGCCGTGTGCAAGATGCCAGCTGCTCCGCACCCTCACGAACCTTAGTGCTGTCAGTCTTTTTAATTTAAACTATTTTAATGGACGTGTAGGGGTATCTCATTACAATTTTCATTCTTTTGTTAAAAATGTTTTCAAACATTTTACCCATTTTCTTAAGTGAGTTGTCTTATGAATAATGTTAAGATTTCCTAATTTATTCTGGAAACAACTCCTTTATCAGATATATGTATTGCGAATGTTTTCTCCCATTCGGTGGCTTGTCTTTCGGTGCTGTTTACTGTTTGTTTTCCCCTGTGACGAGAACTTGTGGGACCTACTGCGTGAGCAACTTCGAATCACCCACACGGCAGTGCCCGCTGCAGTCATCACGCTGTACGGCACACCTCCAGTGCGCATGTGTCTCACCACCAGAAGTCTGTCTTCTGACCACTTTCACGCTACTCCCCCACCCTCTTTCCTTTCCTTTTTAAGGCTGAGTAACAGTCCACATTTTGTTTATCCCTTTGTGGACTCAAAGCGTTTGGGATACACAGAATGTTTGGAGAGCTGGCAAGATTCGGGCTGCTCACCCGGCTCTGTAACAGCGGCTGGGTGCAGTTGTCGGGGACAAGAATGAAGGGTCGGCTTCCTGCTGATCCCAACTGAGCAGCCTGGTTCACCTCTGCTTCCAAAACAACCTTCTCACTTAGGCTAAAGAAACAATATGCACTTGAGTTTTTGTTTTTCAGTAAGAAGGAGGCAAAGCTATGATAGTTGCTAGTGTCGGTCCACGGCTGTTGGCACCAACTCAGCACCCACAGGGGCCACCGACTGGGGGCGCAGTGGAGCCTGGCTACGCAGCGGCAGAGTGGCTCGGCGTACAGCCGGGCTGCGGGGCGGCCCCTCCAGCTAGACGGCTCGGCCCTGCTCCGCTCCCCCACGGTCTGCTCCCCTCAGCTCCGGAGAGACATCTTCGAGGGTTCGACTCACCCAGGGAGACAGACGCAGTCTTGGGTGGAAAGGGAAAGTGCGCTCTTTTTGATTTTTTAATGGTGTCTTTCAAAGAGCAAGAATTGTATATTTTGATCAAATCCAGTATGTCAATTTTTCTTTGTGAATTTTTGCTTTTTTGTGCCCTAAGAAATCTTTGCTGAACTCAAGGTCACAAATACTTTTCTCCTGTTTTCATCTAGAGATTTTACAGTTTTAGCTTTTACATTTAGGTCTGTAATCCTTGCAAGTTAATTTTTTTATGCGTGATAATGAGGTTCATTTTTTTCTCTACATGGATGTACAGTAATTCTAACACAATCTGCTGAAAAGAGCCCTTTCCCCATTAACCGACTGGGCATCTCTGTCAAAAATAAACTGGCCACATATTTGTGGGTGCACAAGTGTTTCCGGACACAGCTGATCCCACTGATCCCTCCAGTACCAGAGTCTTATTTACTGCTGCTCTACAGTAAGTCTTGAAATCAGGTAATGTTATTCCTACGAGTTGGTTTTTCTTTTCAAAAACTGCTTTGGCTGCCCTGACTGGTGTGGCTTGGTTGACTGGGTGTCATCGGGCGAAGCGAAAGGTACACTGGTTTGATTGGCGGTCTGGGCACATGCCCAGGTTGCAGGTTTGGTCTATAGATGGGGCGCGGGTGAAAGGCAACTGATTGATACTTCTCTCACCTCAATATTTCTCCCCCTTTCTTTCTCCCTCCCTTTTTCCCTTTCCCTAAAAATAAATAAATAAAATCTTTATGAATAAGCAAATAATTGCTGTGGCTATTTTGGATTGTTTAGTTTTTCATATAGATTTTAAAATAAGCTTCTCAATTTCTATAAATATCATTGCACATTATTTTTCTTGCTGCAAAAACAAAGATAAACTTCCTCACTGAGTTGCTGGAAAAGTGAAAAAGGGTAGTATGTTAGTGTACCAAACACGATGGCAAATAACCAGCATTAAATTAATGTTTGCTTCGTCTCTCTTTCCCTCTCTTGGCCTTTAAGCAAATAGGATCCAACCCAGCAATGCCCCAACATTTCACTAGTGGGTCAATGGCCGTAGTAAAAATACTGCCACACCAAATGACTTTTATAAGTAAATATTTGTATTTTTACTTGGATGCAATACTAAAATGCACTTGCCAGAGAAAGCAATTCAGCATATTTACTAATAAACTATTTCAGCCCTCATTTTAGGAAAGCATAAAACCACAGCCAGGCAAAAATTTAAATATGTTTTCAAGTTCCATATAGTGCCTAATTACATTATTCTATAATGCTAACAGAAAAGTCTCCTCTAGCAAGATCGCAATGTTCCATTATTCATGTATTGCTGCTGCCAATGGAAAAAGCATTTCTGCGCTTGTTTAGAAATTGCTTAGAAATACATACCCTGTTTAGAAATCCATGTAACAAAACATGTCTAGTAATTCAACAATTAACATGTACTAATTTGAAACCCAAACCTATAAACAAACAAAACCCTTTGAAGTATTTTGGTTGAGCCTAATTGATATCACTCCCTGAAATGGAGAGGCATCGGTTTGCAAACACAGGCCACCAAAAGGCAATTTTTGGTGAACCACCAATACTTTGCGGTAACCCACATTTATCAGATGAACTGATACTTAAAGAAAAACAATAATTTGCTTTCTTTTTCCATGACTTTATTCAAGGCCTCTTTCAGTGTAGTATTTTTTAACGTTAAAATGGCCGGAAACAATTAACTTAACTACACTCAACTGATTAATGGATGAACACACAAAATCTGGTGGCTAATTCCAAGAAGGGCTAGCTGCTAAGTCATTTACTGTCCACTTTTTTTTAATTCAAAATATGCCCATTGGGACGGTTCCCCACTCATCCTGATTTGGGTGCTTTTAGTGCCGCTTCCTTCTGAAGGGGCACCCTCTGTCAGCCTGGCTGCTCCTCCTGCAGGCGGCCAGGGGCAGAGGCGCAGCCAGCGCACGAGGCCACCGTCCGTGCAGGCCTACAGACACGGGTGACTGTGCAGCATCCTGGGCATCTCACAGCCACGAAACAGGAGCTGGGGCTCTGCACCAGGCGCTTCTCGTGCTTCCTCCTGTCCTCCTCTGGAGAGGGACGAAGGAGAGCCTTAGTGAGAGGGATGTTGTCGTGCGGAGGTCGTCACCACCGGAAAGGCCTGTCCTACTTTCTTAACAGGGAAGGAACAAGGCCAACCCCCCTTTTTTTTGTGAAGATGAACATATAGCAAAGCGATAACTTTCATCCTGTTGACTGAGCTGCGTATAACCAATGACCCATCTCAAGACAAACCAGAAATTAATAAACCACAGAATGTTACTTGGGTTCCCCCCTGCCTGTCTTATTGGTCAACTCCAACACCATTCTCGATTTACACAGGCCAGGCACCACTCCGCTCCTCCCACTCGTGGGCCTGCCTTTCAAGCGCTGTAAGTACCACCACTGTGCTGTCACCATCACTTCAGCATCCACTCCACTCCTGTCCTCGCCTGCTCTCTGGTTCCCCCTAGGCTGACCGTCTTCGGCACGATCTTGCAGCAACATGCTAACCCACCTGTCTGTCTTCACTCCGACCCTTTCCAATTCATTCTCCTCATGCTAATTCAGTGATTTTTCTGAAATCAGAATTCAGCCACGTCACTCTTCAACTTAACATTTAATGGTTTTTCTCAGTGCTACGTAAAGAGCGGTCATACAACCCAGCAATTCCACTCCTATTACATGTCCAAGAGAAATGAAAACGTATGTCCACACGAAAATTCGCACACTGGGTGACAGCAGCATAATTCCTAGCAGCCAGGAAGTGTGAACAATGGAAATCCATCAGCTGACAAATGGATAAACGGAATGCGGGATTCCATACCACAGACCAGTACTTGGTAACAGATGCCAATACCACCCGAAGTGATCTACAGGTCCCTATTGGAATCCTGTGACATATTTTTTGCAGAAATCGAAAAACCCATTCAAAAATGTACATGAAATATCAAGGGACCCTCAACAGCCAAAATAATCTTGGAAAATAAGAGCAAGCCTGGAAGACTCACCCTTCCTGATTTCAAAATTAGCTACAAAGCTACAGTAATCAAAACAGTGTGGCTCCGGCACAAAGACACGTAGACCAATGGAACAGAGAGCCCAGAAATAGCCCTTGCATACGATCAAATGATTTCTGACAAGGGTGCCAAGGCCATTCAATGAAGAAAGAACAGTCTTTTTAAATAAATGGTGCTAGGAAAACTGGATATCCATATGCGAAAGAATGCAGTTGGATCCTCCCTTACCTGACACCAAATACAAAAACTAACTCATTATGGCTCAAGATCTAAACATAAAATCTAAAGCTATAAAACTCTTAAATAAAACATAGGGCAAAAGCTTTGTTGCATTGGGTTTGGCAATGACTTCATGGACACAACACTGTAAAATGGTAGGAAAAATATATATATACACATACACGTACATATATAGGTTCTCCATCCCCACTTCCTGGCACAGAGCTCCTAAATCCCTTGGAATTTCCTGGGCGATAGGAGTGTCTTTCGTTCTAATGAAGTGACTCTTGGTGAGCTCCTGGATGGCCTCAGATGGGGTCGGTCACCACAAAGACCAAGCCAAGCTTGGAATTTTCAGCCTCCCCTGTCTCTCCGCATTCTCCAAAAAGAGGAGAGGAGCTAGGAATTAATTAAGGACTGATCGTACCTTTGTGATGAAGCACCCATAAAAGTCCCAACAGTGCGGGGTTCTGAGAGCTTCCAGGCCGCTGAGCACAGCCATGACCTGAAAGGCGGCACACCCCGGCTCCACAGAAACAGAGGCTCCTGCTCTTGGGGCCTCTTCAGGATCTTACCCTACGCACCTATCTCTTCGTGCGGCTGTTCACTCATGTTCTTTAACATCCTCGGTAATAAACTGGTGCTCTAGTAAGTACACTGCTTTCTTCAGTTTTATGAGCCATTCTAGCAAATGATCAAACCCTAGCAGGGGGTTGTGGGAGCCTCTGGTTCACACAGCCAGCCAGCCAGTCAGAAGCAGGGGTAACAATCTGCACTTGTGACTGACACCTGAGTGGGGCCGGACGACGGGAAAGAGCCCTTAGCATGGGGGGCGGGCAGTGGGGGCGGGGTCTGTGCTAACTCCAGTTGGCGTCAGAACTGAATTGAATTACAGAACATCTAGCTGGTGCCAGAGAATTGCGTAGAGTGGAAAACTCCCACATCTGATGTCAGAAGTCCTGGGAGTATGTGAGTAAAAGAGAAACATGGAGGTTTTTCCTGCTCAGAGACCAAAGGCACAAGCAACAATGAAAAAAATAGACAAGTTGGACTTGTCCATGAAAATTTAAAAATTTTGTCCATCAAAAGACAGTATCATAACACAATGAAGCCCAAAGGCAACAAGTGGGTGGGTGTGGGCAACACTGGTGCAATGTTGGCTGGCTGTCAATTTCAACATTACTTAACAACAACGAGGGCGCGGGGGCAAGTATGTATGTTTGAAATGAAGTAAATGGATGATGAACTGTTCCATGAAATTTAAAAATCAATTAGTCTGTCAATGCATCAGCCTATCAATACCCACCAAGTTGTAGAACTTCCTTTGGCAGTTTAGGGGGAAAAATGTAATTCTCCCTTCTCTCTCTTTTTTACACGCATATACAAACCTCACGAGAGTTCACTGTCCCCCAGAGGAGGTCTGATCACCAGGCACGGGACCCCACCCGTGTCTGCCTTCCAGGTGCAAGTGCTGGGCAGTCAGGACGGCACCACATGGCCCCCAGATGTGGCTGCCAGCAGCCACCGGACCAGCTACACAAGCAGCCATGGCCACGCCACCACTACCACCTCCCTGTGCACGAACTTATCCTCAACCCTTAGATCAATAAAGTCTCCTGCAGCCCAAGAAAAAAAAGATAATATCGACAGAGTAAAAAGGCATCTCACATAGTGGAAAAAAATATTTGCAAACCATCTAGTAAGAGATTAATATCCAAAATATACACAGAACAAGTGTCTAAAACACAACAACAAAGATATTGAAAAGACATTTCTCCAAGGAAGATAAACAAATGGCCAATACACACATGAAAAGATGCTCGGCACCCTTCATCATGAGGGAAATGCAAATCAAAACTACAATGAGATGCTACCTTACACCCACTACGATGGCTACTGTCAAGAAAAGAAAGAGAGAGGGAGGGAGGAAGGGAGGGGAAAGAGGAAGGAAGGGAGGGAGGGAAGTGTTGGTAAGGACATGAAGAAATTGAGACCCTTGTGCACTGTTGGTAGGAATGTAAAACGGTACAGCTGCCGTGGAAAACAATATGGCAGATCCTCAAAATATCAAAAATAGAATATATGATCCAAGAATTCCACTTCTGGGTATGCACCCATGTTCATAACACCATTACTCACAATAGCTAAAATGTGGGAGCAACCTGTGTCCATTGACAAAGTGAACACACGTGCATACACACACGAATATTATTCAGCCTTTAAAAGGAATGAAATTCTGACATACGCCACAACATGAATGAAACTTGAAGGCATAAGGCAGAGTGAAATGAGCTAGTCTGAAAAGGACAAATACTGCACGGTTCTGCTCATGTGAGGTCCCTAGTAGAACAGTCAAAATCATGGAGACAGAAAGTGGAGTGGTGGCTGCCCGGGGCTGGGGGAGGTGGGAGCGGGGAGTCATTATCACATGGGGACAGAGCTTCAGCTTTAAGAGAAGAAAAGAAGTTATGGAGATGGGTGACAGTAACGGCTGCACAGCATTATGAATGTGTTTGATACTACCGTTTATTGTGCACATAAAAATGGTTACAGTGATCGATTATATCATGTATATTTTATCACAATACAAAAATTGGAAAAACATCGGGAAAATATAGGACTGAATGATATAATGCGTGTAAAATATAACAGCTTAGCACAGTGTCTGGGACACGGCAAGTGTTCGATAGATGGCAGCCATTACCATCACCCCCCGCAGGAGTCAGTCTCTTCTTCTGGGACGCTGCCCGGACAGTTTCTGGGGCCTGGAATGCAGTCCTCCACCTGGCCCACCTACTAAACGCCTACACATGGTCCCAAGATGAAACTCCAATGTCACTGCCTCCTTTTCACACTCCTCAGAGAGATAAGCCCCTCAAGGGGAGGGCCAGTGCCCATTCATCTGTGCAACCCCCGTACCCCAGGCTTGTCACAATCCCTGGTATTGTGTTGGGAAGAATACATTAACAATTATATGTATGTAATTGTTACACACACACACACACACACACACACACACACAGTGTTTTGGTCTGTCCAGAAAGTATCTAGCCGTGCAATATTAAAAAGTAGAGGCATTTATTGAAGCAGATACAAGACACAGAAACATTGTACACAGGGCACATTGTACTCAGTCCCCTTCAAAGTTATGACCTTGAGGAAATCTGGTTCATTGGTCGCAGTTTGAATCAAGTCCTTAGCAACTACTACTGAATAGCATTCCTTCTACTCTGGTAACAGAAGCCATGGGATGAATTTTTCCACAATACGTTTCTTGCCAAGACCCTACATCAAAATCTCAGACACAGTAGATTTTCGAATTCCCAGATTAGTTTCTAGTTCTTGCATTGTGGGTCACCAATCTTTGTTATTGCAGCCCATTCATGTTTGACATTCTCTGGGGTTCTGCTTGTTGCAGGCCTTCCAGAACGTGGATCACTTTCAACAGATTCTCAACCATCTTTGAAATGTATGTGCCACACTTTTATTTGTGCTGCACTCACTGCATCATCCCTGAAAGCCTTCTGAGTCATCCTTGATGCAGATTTATTGCTGTACTCGCTCAGTCATTTTAAATGTGATGGCCACACAGTGCACATGCTCAGTCAACAGTGTCTACCGCCCCCACTGACTAGTACAGTGAAGTCGTCACTGTTCACACATGCACATTCCAGTCCAGTCTCCTGGCTGCCAGGTCACACCGATGTTATGCAAACCGTTCTCATTACATTAACAATGGCTGGACATTTTCCCAGACAGACTCTGCGTGTGTGTGTGTGTGTGTGTGTGTGTGTGTGTGTGTGTGTACTGAGGCTTCCACACTACTCACAACAGCCAAGATCAGAGCAAATGTGTTTTCTTAACTTATGATCACTAATGCAGCTAACATTTCTCAAGAACAGCTAATGCCCTAATTGCTCTACAGAGATTATTTCATTTCCTTACTTACAACAACCCTCTGAGGCAGGTACTACTATTTTATAGACGCGAGGAAAAGGCACAGAGAGGTGCTTATTGGAACTGCATTTATTTCTAATGGGGAAAAATGGGCAAAAGAAAAGCAAAGGCACATGAATGCTACCGTGGCCTGCTGAATGGAATACATTCTAGGGGCTGCTTACAAATGCCCGCAGCTTGCAGTCTTCCTTGTCACCAAGAAAATGAAAAACACCGTAGTGCTTAATATACCAGTCTTGCAAAAACAGCCTTTTCAGAAAAGCATCAGCAGCCTTGGCCTACCCCTCCCCCAACCATTTCAGATTTCCTGGCCAATGCATGGACTAGGAACACTAGATATCCCCTATCCTCCTCTCACAGTGGGAGTGAAATGCAGGGAAGAGGGACACCACCAATTTCACAGCTTTTCAAGTCACACTAGGGATTCCCAGGACCTCCGCAGGAGCCCAGGAAGTGCTGGGATCAGGTTTTCCGCGAAGTCTTGGCAAATCTGCAGCCCTGAGGCCCTGGCCTTTGTCACACACACACTCCCTCGGTCATGAGATCGGGCCCCCGGTACTGGCCTTCAGCACTCAGGAGGGAGTCGCAACAGGACCCCGAGGCAGGGGCAGTGCTTCCATGACCCACATGTGCGGGGCTTAGGGATGCTCAAGCCACAGGGAGGCGCCTCCACAGGCCTCGTGTCTATGGCTTTCTCATCTGGAATGACTTTCCCTGGAGACGGAACATACAGAACCTCCCATCCAGTCTATACTGGCAGGAGCCTATGCCTCCTGCTCTCAGTAACAAGAATGTGTGATGTATGTGGGTGCGTACAAGATGAATTACTCAGCACTACAAGGAAAATAAACGGCACAGGCCTTGAAGTGAGTGCGGAAAGAAAACCAGAGCATCCAATAAATCTGATAACAAACTTAAAAATAAATCCATAAAGTCATCAAAAGCCATTAATGACGCATTCACATAAAACTAACAGAACATGACATTCGTGAAATGTAATATTTTTCATCCCTTTTTCATTTCCTGCAGTAAGGCGCTGGCACTAGCATTTAAAGCATCACTCTCTCCTTGTTTGAAAATAAAAGTGCTCTCTGGTTCATGTTTCCTGGTTGACTACTTCCAAACATTTCTAACACTTCTTTAACATTAAGAGCTACTGACAGTAATTTACATCCCCAGGTGAAATAAAAAGCTGATAAAAGTCCCAAAAGCATAAGGACACATGATCGAACATGTGAATTAAGCAAGTGACCAAAGGGTCGCCGGTTCAATTCCCAGTCAGGGCACATGCCTGGGTCGCAGGCCAGGTCCCCAGTACGGGGCACATGAGAGGCAACCACACATTAATGTTTCTCTCCCTCTCTTTCTTCCTTCCTTCCCCTCTCTCTAAAAATAAATAAAATCTTTTAAAAAAAAGAAAGGAAACAATGCCTAAGGTACATGTTTACAAGGGCTATCTAACGCATCTGTGCAACACCTAGGCCAAACATGAACAATTAAAGTAGTCCCCCTGCCCCAAGCAAACCAGTAGGGCAAAACCAAAAAGGCTTTAGCCAAACAGAGACATGCTCACAAAGGGAGCTGTCCACTCATCGTGGCTGCCCTTTGGTCTCTGTCAGGGCAGAGAGTGTAAAAGTATCAATAGGTAACTGACACGTACACTGGCCCTTCTTCCCTGCCTGACTCTTCTAAACACCCCCGTCTTCTGACAGGCTGCCATTCCGAGTCCATTTCCACCCCAAAGTATGAGAAAAGCACGCCTCCAAAGAGGTTTGAAGAGTTCTCACTGCCTGTAAGAGCAGGAGCTAGCACGCTCACCGCAGAAAAGGGTCCCCCCCTCCCCACAGTCTCAAGGACCACTCAGGCTAAATAAAGCCTCCCAAAGTCCAACTCCATGCCTCGTCCCTCTTATGCCCCGTGTCTAAGACCATCACTAAAGGGACAACCGCCTCAAAATCTGAACTCAGCTCCCCGCTTTCAACTTCTCCGTTATCGCTCTCAAATTCAACGATGTAAGCTTTAGAAAAGCAACCAAAATCATGACCTTGTTTTCTCCCTACTGTCTCTCTCTCCTGCTAAATGTAACCAGTTACTAAGTCTTATGTGTTACTTGGTGTAAGTGAGGTACACATACCCCACTCCTGTTTTACTTCGAAATTCTGATCAATAATGTTACCACTTACCCAAGTTCTAACCTTGCAGTCATTTTTAAAAATATATTTTTTAATTTTTAGAGAGAGAGGAAGGGGGAGAGAGAGAGAGAGAGAGAGAGAGAGCAACATGGACTTGTTGTTCCACCCACCTATGCATTCATTGGTTGCCTCTTGTACGTGCTCTGACTGGGGCATTGAACCCGCGACCGTGGCGCACTGGGTCAGAGCTCTAACCAACTGAGCTGCCTGCCCAGGGCCAGGAGTCATCTTTATAAGGAATGAAGACGAGGTAAAGTTAACCAATTGGAGAGAAAATAAGAAAAAATATCAGTTATCAAGTTCCTACTCCATCCTTGCCACTGTGCTGGTCTAAGAAGTGGGTTACACAATTTTCATTTTATAAATGGGGGAAAAGTTTGGAGTTTCTCGAATATTTCTTTCCGGCCTAGCAGTTCAGACTTCTATTGCTTCACAATTACAGTGCTGCTTGCCTCCTCTACTCCAAATCTGTTCTGTATAAAACACTGCCAGAACAATACGAAAATCCCATTCTATCACATCGACTCCCTGTGGAGGGCAGTGACATGCCTTCTGCTTCTCTGTTTGCCCACGGCTGGCCCAGAGCTCAATGAATATTTGTCATTTAAAACCGTCCCACGGTTCCCCACCGGCCTACGTGCAACGAGCCCTGGAAGCATCAAGCAATGGCTTTAATCTAAAACAGGGGCCTTGAATCCACAGAATGCATGTAAAAAAGCCTTCAAGTCAAAGTGGAACCTCTCCAAGACACGTCACAGTCCTGACTTCACCCAAACCTCCATCCCTGAGGAACAGGGGCGCCGAGATGACAATGCCTGGGTTCTAACCCAGCTCCTCCGCTTGCGGCCGCTTCACCTTTCCGGGCTTCAACCTCCTCCTGCTTGTAAGTTCCGCTAGGCCTCTGCTCAAGTTCCCCGCCCTCCCCGACCATCCGCCTCCAAGTCCTTCTCCACAGGTCAGCTAACGGGCCCACTCCCCGTGCAAACTCTTACTGGATGACCTTAGCCCATCACTCCACTCACGTGATTTATAATAGTGCTACCGTAAAAAGAGTCAGAATCATTCATTTTAATTTTTATCTGTAGTCGTACATCACCGCGCCTCATCCGTTTTACCTGTGTACGCCACACCCCCAACCACTGTCGCACTCACAAATGCCGGCACTGCACGCCGCCTCACGCGATGGTCACTGGCTACACAATTCTTCCACCAGCAATCACCACCGCCATCCACTACATGCTCAGTGCCAGGCACTTCGCTAAGAATCTTACGTGTTTTTCTGACCTTCACTCTTCATAATCCTTTTAGGTAAACCCGTCTCTTTGTCCCCATTTAATCGACTTTACTCAAAGCAACACAACTACTGAGCGTGGGGGTGACGAGTAAGAGTGGATGATTCAAACTCAGCTCTATCTACCGCCCATTCTTAACTACTACATCATACTGGGTAGTAATTACTTTGGTCACTTCATATCTAGGTGCTAAATCTTCTCTCCAAAATGTAAGCTGTTAAGAATAACAAAAATTGTGTATTTCTTTGGTCACTTCCAAGATAATCCACTCTTAGTAAATGAGTCCTACTCAAGCATTTACATAAAACTAACTCATTTCATCTTCACAACAAGTCTGTGAGATAGTAATCATTTTTATCGCCCATTTAAAAATGAGGAAACAGGCATGGAGAAGTTAAATAACTTGCCCCAAATCACACCGCTGATCAGTAGTGAATTCAAGGGTGAAGTGGTATTGAATACCTGAGATACATTACTTCATTTATCCACTCTTAACAACTTTTATCAAGCAGTCTTCCAGGGGTTGGGGATACAGCAGTGAATAAACCAAAAACATCCCTGCTGTCATGGAACTTACAATCTCATTTCTTTTCCTAGACTGTCACTCAAGGACAATCCTCTTAAGTACTCTTTAAGATTTCCACACAAAAATATCAAATTTGTATGATAAAAACGAGTGTGGAAGAGCGAGCATGGGACCTGAAGCCAGAAAGCCTGGGATAAATACCCACTTTTGCCATTTATTAGACCCCGGGCAGAGCCCTCCACCAGACTCTCAATTTCGTGACCCGCATGGGGTAATGAATGAAGTTGCGCACCCAGCACAGTGTCTGGCACTTGCGTTCGCTCCGTAAAGGAGTTCCCTCTTGGTACTGCGTGTCGTCCCCGAGCACATGTGAAAAGGCTACAGTTACACTAAGGACTACAAAGTGACCAATGTCTTCCTTTCCAGGGCAATCCTCATTCCAGCTCACCATCACTGAGTCTCCGGTTTCAGGCCCGGATAAATCAGGTTACAGCTCGGGAATGACAGCAACTCACCACGTCAGGGTCTGGCGGTGTTATAAAATGCTCCCGATGACCTTCTTCAGAAGGCACTTCAGCTTCAGCTGGGGTGGGCCGTGGCCTCCGGACCAGGCTCCACTCCCCGCGCCGGAGATGTGGCCGCAGGGAGGATTTCGAGCCTCTGGCACGCGGTTGTGCCACCTGCCAGCCCAATCCCCCCACCTCCTCGGGGCCGCAACTCCACTCCTCCCACTCGGCGCGGCCCAGGCTCCTCCGGCCCGCGTCCCCCACCGCCCGAGTGACCTCCAGCCCGGGCTCGGCACCTGGCCCTGGCCTAAGGGACAGGAACAGGCCGGGCGGCCTGACCTCTCGCGGAGCTTCCCTTCCGCCCTCCGGGTCAGCGGAGCCCAGAGCTGGCTCATCGGCTCCGGACCGGGGCTGCCAGGGGCGAGGAGCCTCTTACCTATCTTGACGACCGTATCCGCCAAGCACCGGTCCCACTTCCTGCCGAGCTCTGAATCCGACATGTTTCTCGCCCTAAACTACAGCTTTCCTGACGACCTGGCCCCGCGCTCCGACTCCAGGCAAGACTCGCGAGAGCGGGCCGCGGTTCCCAGGCCCAGAAGACCGGCGCCGGCCTGCCAGATATCGCGAGATGATCTGACTGCTTCCGCCCGTCACAGTTTTTGGAGTCGGTCGTCAAGGTGACGGGTTGCTGAGAGGCCCGAGGTGACCCTGACCTTGGAGCCGCGCCTACCTGAGGGCTTCCAGGCTATCAGGTTTCCTAGGTGGCATCCAGAGCCCCGTCTGGAAGGCCCTTCCTCCGCACCATCTCCCGACGTTGACTCTGGAATTTCCCAAGGCAAGTGAGGGCACAGCGCTTGACTTATTCATTCATTTTCGTCCTCACCCTCACTTTTTCTACTCCCTCATTCACTCGTTTATTGTTGTGAAACTCCCACCCGCGCCCCTTACACAGAAACTGCTCTGGCTAAAGGTCCCGTATTGCCGATCACGTGGAGGCTTTTTGGACCTCTCTGTACAGCCCTGGACACGACTGCTCCCTGCTTCCTGATCCTCCTTGTCTCTGCCTTCTCTTCGCTCGTTTGGACTCCCAGTACACCAGCCTCTCCTAGTCCTCCTCTGGCTCCTCTCTAGGGGTCCTTCCAGGGCTGCTTTTTCTCTGCCAGATGCTGAAAGAGTGTTTCACAGGGTGCCTTCCATCGATACTCCTTTCACGCTGCACCCTGTCCCTGAGTACTTGCACGGCTGCCACATTCTACACACCAAACGCCTACTCCACGCTTTGCATTCTTAATTCAGCCTCCTTGCCCATGTCATTGATTTTGGCTTTCCTTCCTCCATCCTATCAATAAATACCAATTTGACTGTACTATTCCTTTGACTGGAAGCTGTCTGTGACTGTCATTTATCTACTACAAGTAGCCACACTTCAATTCAACAAGTTCATTCCAGGAGGCCTGTGGTGAGAGACCTTAGAGCCCCCACCCCCTTCACCATCTCATTGTCACAGGAGCTTGCCTACCCCTACAATTCGCCCCATTTATTGAAACATCTCTTTATAGAAGTTTGCATTTGCCAGGAAAAGTATTATGGAAGGTCATTAAGAGCCTTGAGGTGCCCCTTTTCCACCTGCACACTCCCAGTTCAGAGCACAATGCCTTGGGCAGTAAGATTGTCTATGAGAGATTTGTTGAACTGAATCAAATTCATTCACCTGTGTATGAATTTGCGGAAGGCAGAGAGCAATTACACATGTTCATCTAACCGTCCTTGGCAACTTGAGCAGAAGACCTGTTGTACCAGTCCTTGCTCTGATAGAGCCCGTGCTTTCATGGAAGGCTTCTTCCGTGACCACCCTTCTAGCTCTCATCTGAGCTGTAATACATATCGATTGTATTGTAACTGTGTGTCTCCTGGAGGGGACTGTGAGCTCCTTGAGAATGGAGGCTGTGCCATTTCTGTATCCCCCATGTGACGCGGCCACCGGCCTGCAGTGACCACGGAACGCTGTGGATGGCTCGGCGAAACATGAGAAAAACATACACAGAGACAACCAGGTCCTGTGGGGAAATAGGGATGGAACGACCACTCTCTCTAGTGGGGAGCGCCATGGCCACCCTCCCTAGGGGAGAGCGACCCGTTCTCCCGCCCGAGCAGGCTTTTATTGGGTTCCTTTACACAGGAATTCGGGTAACGCTCATTAATCACTGCCAGGAAGTAAGGATCAAACAATAGATAACAAAGAACTCTGAGGGCCTATTTTGAGTCAGGGTCAGATAGCTAAAGAGCTATAAAACTTTGAGGAACAAACTTACTTCTTGCTTGGACCCTTATCATTTCATTGAGGGCATTCTAAACAAAGCAGGTTTTACAGGATTTTACATATTCTTTCTTAGGCCTGATCACCCGGGGAACCCGCCCTTCCCAGCACAGGGCTGCACCACCCTCCGTCATTGTTTCAGGCTTAGGTGGAGCAAGGGAAGTAAGGCAGCCAAGAGATTAGGAGATTTTCTCGCAGACAATGAGGACTCAGGCTATGTCAAAGCTGAGGGGCGAGGGTCCATCACCCCCTTTTGCTGTAGCATCCCAAGTCCTTCCTTGGGGGCCTCCCAGGTGATCGTGCCTATTTTAGTTCATTCCTCCCTTGAGGCATCTTACCCATCATTGGCTAACCGGCCAAGCATTGGGGGCCAGGCAGGGTGAAGTAAAAGGAGCAGAAGTGGTGCTCCTGCCAGGGAGATAAGCTTTTGTCTCCTTGGTGGCTTATGGTCCAAGGTCATTCCCTCAGCCTTAGCCTTGGCGGGGGTTACAGCTTCTGAAACCAGGCAGGGTGGTTTTCAACACCCATGAGTAGCAGAAAGCCTGGCTTATATTGGATTTTTGATAAATGCTTTTTGAATGGATGTAAGAATGAATGGGCCCTGACCAGTGTGGCTCAGTTGGTTGGGCATTGACCCACAAAGCTAAAGGTCTCAGGCAAGATTCCCAGTCAGGGCACATCTCTGGCCTGTGGGTTTGGTCCCCAGTCAAGGCTCATACAAAAAGCAAAAGTGATTGATGTTTCTCTCTCACATCAATGTTTCCCACCTTCTTTTTCTCCCTCCCTTCCCCTCTCTCTAAAAATAAATAAATAAAATCTCAAAAAAAAAAGAATAAATGGCTATATGAATAAATTATTGATTGAATGAGGAAGAGAAAAAAGTCTTTGTTCTGGGAGAACTTTATAGGGTAGCATTTATGTTGAGAATAGAACAGGAGAATTAACTTCACGAAATACCCATGATGTGTCTACAAGTAGCACCAGGCATCTCACATCATTTCATTTATCCTCACAGCAGGTTGAAATTAGTTTATTCTCACAGATGTGGAAACTGAGCATAAGAAAAATTGATGTGGAAGATGCATTGTGTAGATTTAGAAACTGACAGAGGCATTTTTATTGGATTCAAGAGAGCTGTAAAAGTTTGCGGAAGGCAGAGAGCAATTACAAAAGCAATCAGAGGCAGATGGTAAAGTATGAATTCTGGAGCCAGGCTGTCTGGGTTCAGATCCCAGCTTGCCATTTCCTAGCTTTTTATCTATCATTCTCTTCCCACGTTCCTTTCCTAATGTGATGTTGTGTTCCCTGCTGTATCCCCAAGCCCCAGAACGTTATCTGACAACATAGTATTTGTTTGATAAATATATGTTGGTTGCGTGAGTAAAATAAATTCAATCTCTGGAGTTTTTGACAGTTCCTGGAGAGCAAAGACTGATACGAGTGAGAAAAATGTTTAAAAAAAAAAACCAGCAGTGCACACATTATAAATTTTGTTACATTCAAAATGTTTAAAAATAGATTTCTCAGTGTTGGAGAAGGGAGTTACATAAAAAGGGGGAAGGCCTGAAAGAACTCTTTGCTGTTTGACTGGAATTCGAAGTGTCAGTGTGAACTCGTGGCATTTGGTATAATAGAGATAGATATAAAAAAAATGCGTGTGTGTGCATGTGCGTGTGTGTGTATTCCCTGTGCCTGTTTGCCGAGGGGCCCTACCAACAATGGCACACCCGCAGCAATGTGCAAGCCCGGATCTTGGCTTCTAAGTACCGTTCTTTACTAAAAGAATCCAGGGCTCCTCGGGAAAACACTGAGACTCCAGGGCGGTACCAGAGAAAATGTGAGATGACTCTGGAATGGAACAGCTTCTCATGCCACAAAGTAAGGAAGTATTTAAAGGCTGCCATGGCAAAATGTTTCAGTAACTACAATCTGCTGAAAGTCGTGCTTAGTTCCCAACTGGGACTCTGTATATATAAGTCATTATTAGTGTCTCTGGGACTTCTCTCAGTTGTAGGGGACAAGTGTCACAAAGGTAGAAGTTTGCTTTTCAAATGGGTTAAGACAGTCTTGGGATAAAGCAATTCCACAGCAATAGAGCCAGCATCTTTCTACATTGGGTAGAAGAAAAATGAAAAAGCAAAAACCGTCACTTAAGTACACTAGACTTCAGCTCCAGCAGGTTCATCAACTCGACACAAGCTCTTTGTTTAGTTTACCGGGTTGTAAACCCAGCTTCATTAACAGCACAGATGAGAATATTTTATAGCACAGCACCTGCACAAAGGTCTTTTAGATTTCACTGGGTTTTTTTGTTTGTTTGTTTGTTTCCCTTCTATTAAAAACTAATTCCTTTCTTAAAGGGAGATTCACCCTTTTTTTTTGTTTCATTATCTTCTTTCTTCAATTGGGGTCTTGTGTTATTGTTTTGCCCCTTCAGTAATGTACTCAAACAGCTACTGAGCAGTTTCTTTGTTTGGTTCCAAAGTCCAGAAGCTCCTCCCATTTAAATGTGTTTATGTACATACATATATTGATATTTGCAAGATCACAGGCATACAGACAAGTGCTAGAAACATAAGTACAGCAGAACAAATAAATTGTAAAATGAATATTGCCAGCACCTCAGAAGCCCACTCCCAAGTGTATCCTTTGCCAGATCACAGCCCCTCCCTCCCTGTTAGTACAACTGCTATCCTGACTTTCATGTTACTCATTTCCTTGCTTTTCTTTTAGTTATTTATGCATTTATGTATTTTTAGAGGGAGGGAATGGAAGGAGAAAGAGAGGGAGAGAAACATCAATGTGCAGTTGCCTCTTGCATGCCCCCCACCAGGGACCTGGCCTGCAACCCAGACATGTGCCCTGATTGGGAATCAAACCAGTGACCCTTTGGTTCACAAGCCCGCACTCAGTCCACTGAGCTACATCAGCCAGGGCTCCTTGCTTTTCTTTAAGTATTTTCTTTAAGGATGATTATACATCCTTAACAATATAATTTAACTTTGCCTGCTTTTGAACTTTATATAGATAGAATCATATAGTCCATATTCTATGGTTTTTGACTTATTTTGCTCATTTTTATGCATGCTTTAAGATTCATCCATGCTGTTGTGTGTATATTTCATTCTGGTTTCATTGCTATATAGTATTCCACTATATTCTACCCATTTGTTTATTTGTTCTACTGTCCATGTATATTTGGGTTGCTTCCAGTTTGAGGTTATTACCAACAAGGCTCCTAATTCTCTCTCTCTTTTTTTTTTTTTGAGATTTTACTTATTTCTTTTTAGAGAGAGGGGAAGGGAAAGAGAGGGAGAGAAACATTAATGTGTGGTTACCTCTCGAGTGCCCCTGACTGGGGACTTGGCCTGTAATCTGGGCATGTGCCCTGACTGGGAATCAAACTGGCAACCCTTTGGTTTACAGCCCGCACTCAACCCACTGAGCTACACTAGTCAGGGCAAAGTTCCTAATTCTTGTAAATGCATCCTAATGAGTATTGGCATGCACTTTTGTAGGATTATAGGACATGGAACTAAAGGGAGCAGTAGAACATGCTTATCTTCAGCTCTTTAGATATTGCCAGCTTTATCCCAAAGTGATCGTACCAGTTTACAGTTTCACCAGCAGTGAACGAACATTCCTGTTATTTTATATCCTCACCAACAGCTGGTTTTTAACTACACTCTGAAGTTGCTACCAATCTGGTAGGTGTACAGTGGCACCCCATTGGGGTAATTCTTGCTCTTTCAAATTATTAAACTACTCAATCATATGTCCTGAATATATAATATAGTAGGAGTGTGGGGTTCAAATGTAATGGAAGGGGCTCTGGCTGGGTAGCTCAGTTGGTGAGAGCGTTGTCCTGACATGCCAAGGTTACACATTCAATTCCCGCTTACGGAACATGCAAGAATCAACCAATGGCTGCATGAATGGTGGCACAATAAATCAATGTTTCTCTCTCTCTAAAATCAATAAAAAAATTAAAATTGAGTTAAAAATTTTTAAACGATTTTTATTTATTTATTTTTAGAGAGAGGGGAAGGAGAGAGGGAGAGGAACATCAATGTGTGGTTGCCTCTAGTGTGCCCCCTACTGGGGACCTGGCCCGAAACCCAGGCATGTGCCCTGACTGGGAATCGAACACGTGACCATTTGATTCGCAGGCTGGCACTCAATCCACTGCCAACACACCAGCCAGGGCCAAGTTAAAAAATTTAATGAAAAGGTCCATGTCAAGAGGAGATAATAGAGACAGTTTGCAAACTTAATGCTCTGTGACCTTGAAGCAGATATACTGGGTTGAGTAGTGTTCCCCACCCAATTCATGTCCCTCCCGGACCCTCTGACTGTGATCTTATTTGGCAATAGGGTCATTGGAGCTGTAATCAGTTAAGATCAGATCATACTGGAGTAAGAGGAACCCTAAATCCAAAATGGCTGATATTCTTCTAAGAAGAGGAGAAGAAATACAGAGATGGATACAGAAGGAAAATGGCTTTGTGACAATGGAGGCAGAGATTGGAGCTACACACCTGCAAGCCAAGGATTAATCCCCAGAAGCTAGGAGGCAGGCATGGGTCACCAAGCCTGTCACCAAGCACCGGGTGACTTCTGAGTCACCAAGAAGAAACTAACCATGCTTGTTAAGGTGGATGATAACACAGACTGTGAAAGAATTCACAAAGAGAAGGAATTGTAGAGAGTAAGGTTTTCATTCACTCTCCAAGAAAGGAGAGGGGCTTAGTATGAAGAGATACACCAGTGTGGAGGGGTGGGGGCTTTGAGCTTTTACTGGATTAAAAAAGGGCCGGGGTGGGGGTTGCTGTTGTGGGCCCCTGGGCCGTTGTGTTTGGGTGCCGACAGTCACAAGAGGCTGCAGTTTGTCCCCAATGTTATCTTCCGCCCGTGGCCATAGGGAGTGGCCAGTTCTGTTCTTGCTTTCCAGTGATGGCCAGTCCTGGGGACAGGCTCAGCAGAGTAAAACGGCCATCATGTTTAGCAAGGTCATCGGTGTGCTGGGCAAATGGTGTCACGATAGCAAATAGGGCTGGCTTTGTCATTCCAGGAGGGGTGGCGGGAGCTGATGGTGTAGAACCTTGGAGGCCATGACGAGGACTTTGGCTTTACTCTGAGTGGGACAGGAAGACATCAGGAGTTGTCAAGGGGAGGAGTGATACCGCCTCACATGTGTTTAACAAAGACCACTCTGACCATTGTATTGAGAGTAGCGTGTCGGGACAGGGGCCGAAGCAGAGAGCAAAGCAGGAAGACTCTTCCACCATCTAAGGACGATGGACGAGGAGGCAGCGAGAAGAGGTTGGCTTCTGGATGTTTTCTGCAGGTGGAACTTGTGGGATTTGCTGACAGAGGAGATGTGGGGTTGGAGGCGGGGGAAGGAGGAGTTAAGGATGGGTCTGAGATGTTTGGGGTGAGCAAGTGGAAAGATGGGAGTTCACAGTAAGATAGGAGAAAGAAGCTTGTATGCAGGAACAGAATTTGGAATTCAGGGTTGGCTAGGTTAAGTTTGGAGTTGCCCAGCAGACCCACTTTGGGTGCTGCCTACCCCCAATTTCCTCAACCCCCGTCTTCCCTACCCCCTTGACTGCTTACTCAAAGAGGCCACCGCAACTAATGGCCTCCTGCTAAGACCACAGGCTGTCTCAGCCTTCCCCAGGGAGAGGGCCAGGCTCCAGCTAACTTCCATCATGCAAAAGCCCCAGGCACAAAACCCAAGTAGCCAGACATAGAGGCTATGCTTACTCCCAACACTTCTGAGCCCAGACCACGTCCTAACCCAGAGCTGGGGGGGCTGATGTCCCCAAGGAGCACAAAAAGGCCACGGACTATAACCCAGAGATTTGGGGGTAAACCTTTATCACTGAGAGACAAGAGATGAAAAGGAGTCAAGCAATGAATTCTACCTCCTTCCGAATTCTGTTCTCCTTCCCAAGGGGTAACACCAAAGCTCTGTCGTCCCCTGCCCCACCTTCCCCCTCTGGAGATGTTCTCGTGTGACCTGGACATGAGCTGTGTTCTTATGAATCTGAAGCTAGCTTGATGATGCACCTCTTGTACCTCTTGTGGTTCCCTCGTCTCCCTCTCCCCTCCCTCTCTGCCCTGGGACTGCACTTCTTCAACCGAGCACGCCCACATATGAGCTTTGTCTCAGGCTCTTATTTCTAAGGAACCCAGGCTTAGCCAACGCGCAAGTGGAAATGCAGAGTAAGCAGGGGAAAGGTCAATGCTGGAGGTAAAAATTGGGGATTCAATGCATATATGTGCTCTTCTAAGATCTCCTACGGGATGAGCATGGCCAGAAGAGAAAGTTAGAACAAGGACTGAGCCTCGTGACCCTCTAGCATGGACAGGCTGGGGATGAATCAGCAAAGGAGAATGAGAAGGAATGACCATGTGTGGGAAGAAAACTGGAAAAAAAAAAAAAAAAAGGCTTCCTGGATGCCAAATGAAGAAAGAGAACATGATGAACTGGGTCAAGTGAAGATGGAGAATTGGCCGTTGGATTTAACATCAAGAAGGTTATTTCAGTTGCATTGACCAGAACAGTTTCTTTGGAGGGGTCGGAGCCCAAGTCTGAAGACAATAGGATTGAGAGAGACCAGGAGGGGAAAGATTGGAGACAGCGAGTGTACACAATCTCTTCGAGGAGTGTTTCTGCAAAGAGGGACAAAGAAAAGGAGCCATAGCTTGGAAAGGGGAGGAGTCGATAGCAGGTTTGTAGGTGAGAGGCCTCAGGCGCATGGTTGTGCGTGGATGGGAAGGGTTCGGTGGAGAGGGTCACGGTGGGGAGGCGAGCGAGAGGAGAGGAGACGGCTGCAGCCTGGAAGGGCCCCGCAGAAGCCCGCAGGTATCAGTTCCAGGGGCCGGGAATAGGAGGTTCGCTTCTGAGCGGAGGGAGAAGGCTAGACATCTGGAATTTCCTCTCCGTGGATGCCTGGGTCTCCAGGGCCCAACTTTTAAAGTTGAACATTTACTTTTTGATGTGGTTAGAATCCCTGAGCCCACAGTATGTTCCCAAGAGCATTTAATTAAATGGGAATCTGGTGTGCATCTGTGACTAATTAATGTTGATCAAAAACAATTAAATATTAAATGTCAGGGCTGTTACCTGGTTCCTTACTAATAATTGCAAAGGGCTGACTGTAATTATCAAGTCCTGGCCTCCACAGGAACCAAGTTCACATTCAAATAATGAAAAAGGAAAACCGAGCTAATGAAAGAGCAGATTTTGTACATTTAAAAAAAAAAATGCTTGAAGCAGTGAAACACTAAACATCAGGGCAAGGGTATTGCTCTGCGTTCCCTTCCTCAGTGCACGGGTTTCCAAGGGCCCGCTCTCTGACAGAAATACTGGCAGCGCCATTAGCAATGTAGTAAACGTTCCTAACAGTTCAGTAAAACGTCTTCATATGCTGATAATATTATATACAATATGTTATGTGATCAATGTAAAATGATGCAATGCATTCAACAAGTGCTGATGAGGACTTGATTTGGCCAGTCCTGTGCTAAGCTCTGGGCGTAAAGAAATGCGTAAGGTGAACCCGGGTCGTCTTTAAGGGGTGGCCTGGTGTCCCTCAGAGGGTGCTCTAATGCCCACCACTTACCTGGGGTGCTTTCCCCCTCCTCTCTCCAGTTCGTCTAGTACGATCAGGGGTTGATGTTTTCTGCTGGGCTACTAACTAATACTTTTGTTTGCATTTCTTGTTTTGGCATGATTTTTAAAGGTGGGGGGACAGCAACATCTTTATTCTGCCATCTCGAAACTGGCAGGCCACCGCGACCCTCGTGGTCCTGGTGAGGGGCGGGGCGCATCCAGCAGGTCCAACAGACGGGCCGCCTCTTTCCCGTGGGAGCAGTGTGGGAGATTGAAGGGCGAAGACCAAAGCAATGGTTTGGATCCGTGTGGCTGCTGAAAGCCAGAAGAGTGAGTCAAGCCCAGAGGACCATCCAGCAAAGAAATGGGTGGAGGATAGGAACCACAGCATGAAGCCAAAACAAAGAGAGTTGAGGACCAAGAAATTTACGAGTAAGGAGCAGCAGGATGGAAAAACCAGGAGGTGGTCTGGAAGGATTCCCAAGACAAACCGAGGATGCTTTGGGTGACTTTAACTCTCGTCCCTGCAGCGACTTCAGTGTCCCGCCAGGACATTTAACGGGATCGTGGCAGATGGACAGTTTGCCACTCTCTCCTTCAGTGCCCATCTGAAAAGTTAGGACCCAGCTCCCTGAGTGCCAGTCTGAGTTCTGAGCTGTTGTAAACTGTAAAGCGCTCGTTGGATGCTCTTGGGAATTTGGTACTTCCAATTCTTAATCTGCAAAGAGGAGACAAGTATAGTTCCCTCAACCTACTGTACTTTGCAGATGCGTGGGGATGCTGTGTGGACCAAGGAGAATTTCAGCCTGACTTTCCCCTTCGGCTGTGCAGGATGCTCACAAAGGGGACCATTTACCCTGAGAGCTCAGCCGCTTCTTCTGTCTTCAGCTTTAAGTTAAATGCAGGAGAGGGATGCAAGGAGGAAGAAGGGCAGGGAACTCATAATTCTTAGTGCATGTTGGGTGCAAGGCACTTTCCAAGTGTTGGTTCTTTTCTTCTTCTACTAGCCATCGGGGTTGCCCCCTCCCACCCGCTTTTCCAGATAAGGAAACCAGCTTCCCGTAAGTGGAGGGTGTGGCCTTGCAATGCAGGTCTCTCTGTCTCCAAAATGTGGTCCTTCCAGGGTAGCACAGTGCCAACCCCTGCTCCCCACTCCCCGCTCTGTCTCAGTGAGAGGAGCACTGCAGGACAGGAGCAGGTGACCAGCCACGAGAGAGCCACTCTCTTCCCAAAGGAAGAAGAAAGCTGACTCTTGGCTGAACTTCCCTCTGAAATGTTATGTGATTTTTTGGAACCATGAATATTTGAACCAAAAAAATTTGACTTGGACTTTTAATATGGCTAAACAGAAAAGATCCTCTCATTCATTGAATAAATACATGTGGAACACCTGGTTTCTAGAAGGTACTGTGCTAGAACATTGGGGGATTTGGAAATGTATAACATACAGGCAAATCGGATAAAATTACTTTCACGGTTAAGGTTCACGTGAACTAAAAAATGTTCAGTTTTGAGTTGGAGATTGATCCCTGGCATTCACAAGAGAGGTCAGGGCTGGATTTGCCAGTAGGGCAGGCCACTCACCTGGAGGTATTGACATCTTGGTAATGGATAATTTCTCAAAAAAGATGGGATTACAAGGGATAAAAATAAAGACAAGGATAGAGCCTTAAATTACACCAGTTGTTCAGAGCTGCAAGTTAAAGTTAAGCCATCAAAGCCCTAGGGAAGAAAGAGGAGGAAGAGACAAAGAAAGAAAAGGCAGACAAGAATAAAAAGTTTGGAAAGGGCATCCACACAGAACTCCCAGAAGAAGTGGTCCAAAATGTCTAGTTCTGCATAGAGAACAAGATGAACACATGCTCGCTTCGGCAGCACATATACTAAAATTGGAACGATACAGAGAACAAGACGAACAGGGATTTTTAAAAAGCCATGGAGTGCCCTGGCTGGTGTAGCTCAGTGGATTGAGTGCAGGCCTTTGAACCAAAGGGTTGCTGGTTCGATTCCCAGTCAGGGCACATGCCTGGGTGGCAGGCCAGGTTCCCAGTAGGGGGCGCTCAAGAGGCAACCACACATTGATGTTTCTCTCCCTCTCTTTCTCCTTCCCTTCACCTCTCTCTAAAATTAAATAAAATCTTTAACAAAAATAAAAAGCCATGGAGTAAGAATACTGATAGGTGGATGATGCTCTGCAGATGTGGCATCTTAAGACTGTGGCGAGGGCAGAAACCAGAAAGCTGAGAGTTCAAGGCAAGTAGGGAAAGCTGGTTGATAATACAGAGGAAAAAGGGGAAAAAAATTGGGTGCCTACACAATATCCACATTCCGAGTGGGCTCCAGAAGGATTAAAGACCTAAAGATGAAAGGTAAAACTATATACAAAGAAAGAACATGATGTAAAAGGATATCTTTGAGATCTAAGGACTGGAGACAAATTCCTAGGAAGGGAAATCTATTAATTTGGTTACGTCATAATTAAGGAACTCTGCTTAACAAATGACACGGAGAGACGGTTAGCAGGCAGATGACAGAAGACATCTGCAGTATCTAAAACCGACAAGAGGCTAATCTATAAAATACTTGTGGATTGCCCTCACATCAACATGAAAAGACAGATTCTCTGTAGAGGGTGCTGTGGTGTTCTCCCAGGTCCCCTGCTTCAGGATGAGGCACTCACTCCCCTAGGCCAGCCAAGGAGTGGTGCCCTGCCCAAGATCAAGGCCCCTCCCTAAAGGCATCTTGCATCCAATGACTGGTCCTCAGGTGGGGAGTATAAAGGCCTAACCCCCTTGCTTCAAGGCAGGACAACTTTGAAAGTCCATTTCAACTCCAGAGCTCCCCCAGGGCTCTGTGTGATGCGTTCAGAGAAGCTGCATCTCTTCTCTCTCTGCCCAATTCTGCTTCACTCACTCATTCAAGGGGGTTGTTCCTGAGAGCGTCCCCGCCAACCCCCTCAATTTCAGACTCAGAATCTGTTTCACAGAGGACCAACCCAATCTAAGTCCACTGATACTGGAAGTAGTCTTAGGGAGCAAACTAAAAGTGGGATTTTAGAGCTGGACCACTGCCAATCACCTGGCAGTAGAGACCCTGTCCGTGGTGGTATGTAGAGTACCAGGAGCCTCTGGCAAGCAATTGTGGTGCAATTGTTAGATTTTCACTGGTGGTGAACTGAAGTGGGATATTAGAGGAAGAGAATAACCTGATGGGTTGACACATTAGGTGTTTGAGAGTGTTAAAGACTTTGGAATCAGATGGCTATGGCTAGAAATTACTGATGCATTGGAGAAAGAAAAGGCCGACGGTGATTAATCAGCTACAGAGGGTGAATTCACCAATGTGGTCCCGACAAAAGACCAGACAGATCCTAGAAGATGATGCCAGTTGCAGCCGCTATTTTTGATGAGGGATGTTTGCTAGAACAGATTAACGCAACCCCAGATACACGGTATGGGTGTCACTGATCTGGCAAATGTATTCTTTGCCATCCCCATCGAAAAGGGCCAGAAGCAGTTCACATTCTAATGGGACAGACAAGAGTATGTATTCATGGTCTTGTCCCAGGGCTGTGTCAACGCTCCTGCCATTTGTCTGAAGGGACCTGGACCCCAGAATCATCTTGTGAATAAGAATCAATTTTTGCCCTGTAATATTTAATAGTAGAGAGAGAAACAGACAGACAGACAGGCAGACAGAAGGTAATGAATCACAAAACAATCTACACAGGGATTGCTTGTAATAGTCAGAATTTTTGACTGTGAGAGACAGAAACCCAATTTAAATGGGCTTAAACAAAAAGTCCCAGGTTTGAGTCTCATTGGTCAGACTTGGGTCATGTGTCTATCCCCGAACCAATCACTGTTGCTAGGGACATGAAATACTCTTGATTGGCTACGCTTAGCCAAGAGCTCAGTCCTGCAATGAGGGGTGAGCTAGGGTAAAGATCAGCCCATGAGAAGCAAAAGCAAGAAGGAGATTGTTGCCTAAAGGGCTACTAAGGATGACTGAGGAATTGACGCTGATCAGGTACAATAAGCAGATGTCCCCTGGAGGGCTCCAGTAGAGTGGGCGTCTGCCTTGGGGAGTCAAAGAAAGCTTCATGGAGGAAGTGGACATTTGATTTAGGACCCGAAGAACAAGTAGGAGTTCGTCACGTAGAACGATGCCCCAGGCGGAGGGATGAGCCTGTGCCAAGGCATAGAACCACGAGTGGGCACCGCATGTCCAAAGAAGAAAGAAGGGCCAGGTGGAGGGGAGTGGGGCCGGGAGAGCTGCTGGGCGCCCAGCTCAGAGAGGTTCGTCTAGGGAAAGACAGTATAGACCTGTGTCCAATGTATTGATGTAAAGTTATTGTTGTCAAATATTAATTCGATTCCCTCTAGGCCAGCAAAGGGGACTTTGTAAGAATATCTAATGTTTACAATGTCAGATACTGTGGGCAGGGATTCTTGACTCTAGCTCACTGATGTATCCATGTGCCTAAAACACTGTCTGGTGTGTGCTAAGAGCTCAATACGTACTTGTATTTGGGTAATAAATGTTGATATTTAACCTTAATAATTTGATTATATTAAATATTCCACAGAACCATCAATTAAAAAAAGAAATGGCATTGAGAAAGCTCAATAAAAACAAGAGTCACTCTGGCTGGGTAGCTCAGTTGGTTAGAGCGTCGTCCTGATGCACCAAGGTCACGGGCTCAATCCCCGGTCAGGGCACACACAAGAATCAACCAATGAATGCACAAATGAATGGAACAACAAATCGATGTTGCTCTCTCTCTCTCTCTCTCTCAGATCAAAAACAATGAAAAAATATAGACGAAAGAGTAAGCATTACAGAATTGAAGGGGTTGAAAAGATGTAAATCAATCAATCAATAATAATATTAATAAATGTTAACACTTATTGAGCATGTATCTATTAGAGATTGCTTGTACTAGTCAATAAATATAGAAACATCTTTGCCAACCACCCTTTACTGATCTAGAGAGAATCGAATTAATATTTGACAGAGGTTCAGTATGTTGCCCAAGGCCACACAGCTAGTAAGAAGCTATGTTGACAATCAAATCCAATCTATTTCTCTCTAGAGCAAAGATCTTAATAAAAATAAATCATAAAGCAAGCACCTTCTGCATTCCAGGCACTATTCTAAGCATCCTATACTTGCTGCCCGACAAGGCATCTAAGCTGGTGGCATTATTATCATCGCCGTGCCTATAATATAGACATGGAAATGAAGGCCCAGAGAGAGGTTAAGTCGTTTTTTACCTAAAGTCACATATAAATAGGCAGCACAGGCTGTGGAGCCCAGGCGGACTAGCTGCAGTCTCAGGACTCAACTCCAACAGCCTGGCTGCTTACCCCTCCACTGCCCATAGCCCGGTCTTCTCCACCAGGACCTCTCAGCTGGTAGCTGCAGTAGTCCCCTCCCCGCTCTCCCTGCTTCTTCCTGGCCCCTCTGCCATCGGTTCTCAACATAATAGTCAGAGTGGCCCTTCTCTGCATAAGGACTCCTCCCTTACTCTGCTGCACGTACCCTGGCCCCCTTGCTGTTCCTCGATCCTTCTAGGTGACCTCCCAGCTTAAGGCTTTTGCATTGACTTGACTATCCCTTCTGACAGTAATAATCCTCCCTTAAACATCAGCATTGCCAGTTCTCACATCTCTAAGTCTTCACACAAATGTCACCTCCTCCAGGAGGCCTGTCTTGATTACTTTAACATACAACTGTGTCTCAGCTCCCAATACACTTGGCCTACTGTAATGTTTCTTTCGTCTTTAGCATGTAAAACCTATCATGTTACATAATTTACTCATTTCTTGTGTTTATATTCTGTCTTCATCCTTCCTGCACCCACCCCCACCTAGAAAATAAGCTGCATGAAGAAAGGAATCCATGTTTTGCTCACGACTGTGATGGTGGGGGAGAGGAGACACATAATAGGTGCTCAATAAATTGAGTAACTCAGTGAATAAAGCAGGGTTGGCAGGTTGCACATGCAAGTGAAACAGCTCAGACGTGAAAACCAGAACCAGGCTCTGTTCCCAGCTGCTACTCCCTGAGCCTTAGTTTCCTCGTCTGTAACGTGGAGACCACGAAAGCTCGTCTTACGAAGTCGCGAGGGTGAAGTGAGCTGGTCAGGAAACGACCTGGCGCTTCGCAGGTGTTTCGTAAACGCCCACTCCTGGTCCCCTTCTGATCCGAAGTAAGAAACTTCCTCCTGTTGGCATGGGGTCCCGGGGACTCTGGTAAACGGGCAGGGCCCGTGTCCCTCTCCTTCGTCCTGTTCCGAAAAAGGCTCAGAATAGAACCAAAGTCTCCTGGCTCCACTTAGAGTCGTAGCCAACAGACCACACGACCACTTTTTTCCTGTCCACTACTTTCTTTTGAGGTGGAAAGTAGTCGTTGGAATAACTTACCCAGGGGCAGGGAAAGGAAAAAACAGCAAAAATTGTTTTAAAAGGGAGTTATACAAGCATATGCAGGAAAACCCCATTGAGGGACATAAATGCTGATTCAAAAGAGGAGGAAATATGAAATTTGAGTTTTCCAGGCCTTCCCTGGTCCTGAATTTCCTCTCTTCCATCACGCATTTTTCTTACCCACAAAATGGGCATTAAGAAAGATGACAGGGTCAAAAAATAGACCATGCAGCAAAGAGGAGGGAGGTTGAGGATGTTGTTGAGCAGGAGTGTAAATGCCGCTCCCTGTCCCTCCCACCAGTTCCCTAAGTCATGATGGGGAAAGGCAGGCTCAAGCAGAAGCTGATGTCTCCCCAGGGAAGGAGAGTGAATTCCGGATCACTAATGGAGACCGTTTTCCAGGGCTGCTTTCATCTCCTGCCCAGTCCAGGGCTGGGGACCAGCAAGTTGTGACTCCAAGGAAAACCGGACTTCACAGCAGTCTCAAGCAGCTGTCTTCCTGCAAGGGCGTGTGCCCGTAACGCGGGGTCGGCCCTGCCGTCCAGCCCAGCTTGTGCCCTGCTCCCCCGGTGCCCTTGCCCTTGAGCCCCCCTGGGAGTCCTGCCTTCCCCTTCCCTCCCTACCCAAAACAGAGCTGAGTTGGCGTCTGAAAATGAGTAAGTGTGAAGGGAGCCTGCACACTGGTCTTTGTTGAGGATTTGTTTTTGCCAAGTGGCTTGGTGGAGAAGATTGCATTTCTTGGTTATTTTTAAACCTGCATTTCTGGAATTTGATTTGGGAAAAAAGGAAAAAAAGAAAAAACAAAACCCAGAAACCCAAGTCCTGAGAGGCTGGTAGCTCTGGGCATCTTCTTCAGGAGGCTTGGTACTCTCTAGAGCGACCAGGAGCCCAGGGAGTGTGGAGCTGGCAGAGAACAGAGCAGCAGAGGGGTTCCAGGCGCTTCCAGAAAGCATCCTGCTTTCCATCCCGGGGGAGAAAACACCACGCCCACCTGAGGCCTCATTCCTGGCCCAGGCACATGGGCACTGGCTGCACGCCAGGCTCTGGGCTGGATGGTGATGGAAACAGTATTGGTCCCTGGAGGTATGGGGCTCATACTTTGGATGGAGAAATTGAGGGTTGCAACATATTTACGGTAAGAGCTCAGTAGGGGAAGATACAAGGCTGGAGGAGCTGCTAACCTAGCCCAGATGGATCCAGAAACATTCCAACTATGACACCTGAAAAATGAGTGTGAGTTAGCAGAGCACAGCCAAAGAGAATTGTGGGTAGGAGAGGGGTGGGGTGGGGTGGGGGACAAGAAAACGGGCTCCGAAGGCAGACAGACCTGACTTCTCATTCTGTTCCACCTCTGGCACACTGTGCCACCTAAGTGAGTTTGCTTACCTTCTCTGCACCTCATTCTCCTCACCTGCAAAGTGCAAACAATCTAAATCCTTCACTTACAAAAGCTGGCATTTATTGAGCCAGCTGTACTGGGTCCAGGTACTGTTCTAAACATCTTACATTACATTATATTAACTCAAAAAGTAATTTTTTAATATAAAATTTTGATTCTCCTATGCATATAAAATGAACCCTTGTCAAAGAGCTTGTGGAACCTATTAAATAAAGAAGGAACCTGTGAGGTGGTATGACTAGTTCAAGGGAGATATCAAAGTAACCCACAATTCTAATGAGATAAGGTAGAGGGCATATAACCTATGTGAATACTATTACCATGAAAAGTAAGGAGACTGGAAGGCGTTCTGAATTCTGTACGGTCAGTGAAAAGCAGATATTTTCAATGTTTTAGTCCAGTCTACAAAAACGGAACCCACTACATTGTTATGGGTTACAGTGGCTTCACAAGACAGACAAAAGGCTCCCTTATAAATCTGGAAAATAGAACATTAAAACTAGATCCACAATACTCCAAACAATGAACCACCAGAAAATTTCCCTCGTCAGTTCATTCAGTTCTATGTAGTTAATTCTTTTTTTGTTAAAATATTTTTCAAAACTTATTTTTAGAGAAAGGGGAGGGGAAGGAGAAAGAGAGGGAGAGAAACACGAATGCGAGAGAGAGACGTCGATTGGTGGCCTCTCATGCTCAGTTGCCTCTTGTGTGTGCCCCAACTGGGACTGAACCTGCAACCCAGGCATGTGCCCTGACCAGGAATCAAACTGGCAACCTTTCATTTTGCGGAATGACACCCAACCAACTAAGCCACACTGGTTGGGGCCCTACTGGGTTAATTCTTGTTCTGCTGGCTCTTGAGTAGAGTGTCATGAAGCCATCTGCCTGACTGCAGGGATTTGGAAACCCTAGCTCACCCCACCAATACAGGCTGAAAGCTGTGTAGGCCGTGTCCGCTCAGTGTCGGGCGTCAATAGTTTGAGGCGTTCAGTATAGCCCTCATTCACGAGGCTCTGAAACTATCTTTTTTTGAAAACAGAAACTCTGGCCTGTAGCTTATAGCAAGGTCTTCAGGCGAGCCTCAGAGATACTGTACATAGCAGCGACAGACAATCGACTGCGGTTGATGTGTTACCGGCAATTTTCCAATGTGAAAGGTCTAATGAGGGTTCCTAGTAAGAATCATGAAACTGACAAGGACTTTTGTTTGTTTCTGGCATGCAAAATAAAGTTAATCAAACCATTCCAAAAAGAAGAAAATTTAGGTAAAGGAGCTCCTAAAATAATGGTGAAGTCTATTTTTAAAGAAGTCCGTACCTGTTACATCTGATTCATAAATATGGATGGAGATAATGTGTACAGAGGAAAAAATCTTTAGGTATAATGTAATAAGACTGAGACAAAATTTATTTTTTGCACCAAGAATATCAAATAAAGAGATTCGGTAAGCCTGGAGTAGGGCCTAGACATTTTATGGATGTCTACAGATTTCTAGTCCGTGGTAAATAAGCCTGATATGCATCCCACTGGCCTAGGCCATGCTACATTCAAATACAGAAGGAAGGCTATAGTAAGCATTTTTTAAAAGATTGTATTTATTTATTTTTAGAGAGGGAAGGGAGAGAGAAAGAGAGAGAGAGAGAAACATCAATGTGTGGTTTCTGGGGACCGTGGCCTGCAACCCAGGCATGTACCCTGACTGGGAATCAAACCTGCGATGCCTGGTTCTCAGCCTGCGCTCAATCCACTGAGCTACGCCAGCCAGGGCCAGTAAGCATTTTATATAATATCTGAGCTCATGACTGACACACTGTAGTGTTAGTGCCAATATCATCAGACAGAGCACCGACAGGCCTCTGAGGAAAGTAGAAAAATTGTACAGAGCTATTTCATAATTGTTCTAGCTCTTAAAAGAGCTAGCTCATAAGAGCGTTTTCCTTGAGGGTAAAAACATACTAAGGAGAGCAAGAGCAGTGTTCCAAGGACTTCCCATAAAGTCTACAATTTTAAAATATTTATATAAATGGTATTTTACCATACACATTTCACCTAGAGAAAGCCAAGTTTGACTTTCTGTTTGGCAATTCTTCCTATGCAATGCTTGAAGCAAATCTAATTATTCCCAGTAATTTTTAAAAATAAAGAGAAAGAGTTCTGGCTAGCGTGGCTCAGTTGGTTGGGTATCATTCTGCAAAGCAAAAGGTCTCTGGTTCCATTCCTGGTTGTGGCACACACCTGGGTTGTGGCCTGGTCCTCAGCTGGGGCGTGTGCAAGAGGCAACTGATTGATGTTTCCCTCTCTCATCAAGATTTCTCTCCCTCTCCTTCTCCCTCCCTTCTAAAACTAAATAAATAGCATCTTAAAAAATAAAATAAAATCTTTACAAGCAATTCAGAAAAGACCTCCTTTAAAAACTTCATCATCTAATTTATTAATATTCCCTAAAGGTAGGAAAACTTCACACACTTATGCAAGAAGACACAGGGCTTTTCCACAGACACAGAGAGCCTAGAGCTACAGATATACAATTTTAGACACAGATCAAGAATAAACTTAAAAACACAAAAAGCTCACTGATCCCGGTAGCAAAGAGCTGTTCTTCCTGGCGGGCATAACTTTCTTACTTGATTTGAGCTCAAATAGATTAACAAGCCAGATTCTCTGCTTCTCTCAACAGGGAATAGATCCTCATAATCCATTAACCCCTTTATAGGGATCACTAAATTGTTCTGATCATATAAATCAAATTCTCAGTCATTGCTGCCTCTGAAGAAGAAAAACGTACCAGCTATAGATGTCTGGTGTGAATGAGCCAAAAACAAACACAAACTTTTTTTAAAAGACTTTGTTTATTTACCTTTAGAGAGAAGGGTAGGGAGGGAGAAAGAGATGGAGAGAAACATCCGTGTGTGAGAGATACACCGGTTGGTTGCCTCTTGCACGCCCCCAACACTGGGGACCGGGCCTGCAACCCAGGCATATGCCTTGACTGGGGATCAAACGGGCGACCTTTTGGTTTGCAGGCTGACACTCAATCCACTGAGCCACACCAGCCAGGGCACAAAATGCAAAATTAGTAGAGAAAAAGAAAATAGAGAAATGGATGGTTAGTAAAGTTAAAGTTCTCTTGCTACTTGGGACTCGCCTCTGAGAGCCGAGAAGGGTCGCGCCTGCACTCACGCTGCCCGTGAGGCAGGTGTGCTCCTGCCAGTGCAGCCTGCCTGGCTCTGTTGGATATCTCGGTGGAGCATGGAAGCGTCCTTTTCAAAAAAAGGTAAAACTGTGGCTCTTAGACTGATACACACAAACAGTATTAAAGACTTTACTGAGCTCATTAAGTAACGAGGGAACCAGTATGATGTTACAGGTGGTTAAAAGGAAAATTGAACAAGACAGAAAAATTGAAGGTACTATCATTTACAGCCAGAAAAGGAATGCTGATGTGAATTTACAAATAACTGCAACATTGATGAAACTGGTCAATATCCTCAGGACGAGCTGTTGTTCCGAGAACTGGAATACAGGACCTACGTGGCTCCAGGAGGGTGGCAGGCAACTGAACCTTGGTGCCTGGGGGTCTGCAGGGATGCAGATGGCATCTGGGCCATTGTGTTCCAGGGACGGGATGCCTGTGCTGTGTTCCAGAGAGGGAACGTCTGTGACACAGGTAAAGAACTGTTGATCTCCCTGGCTGGCGTATATTGAGCGCAGGCTGCAAACCGAGGTGTTGCAGGTTTGATTCCCAGTCGGGGCACGTGCCTGGGTTGCAGGCCATGGCCTCCAGCAACCGCACATTCATGTTTCTCTCTCTCTCTTTCTCCCTCCCTCCCTCTCTAAAAATAAATAAAGAAAATCTTTTAAAAAACCCCAAGGCACAAAAACCAATTTCTTAAAAAAAAAAAAAAGAATTGTTGATCAGCAAATAAAGAAGTACCAGGAAAAATTGTGGCCGGACAAGGACTGCAACCTTGTCCAAATCCCTTACCTGCCCCTTTTATCTCCTTATATATAGGCTTGAGGTGAGAAGTTAAGATGGTGTTTAAGGCGCATAACCTGTGGCCTTCTCAGATTGCCGGCACCTGAATAAAGAGCCCGTAGAGACTCAATCCTCGTCTGTACTTGCTGGTTCTGGTGGTGACAGGCAGCGTGCACACCTTTTCCAGCTTCAGTGACCAGTTTTGAGATGCTTTTCAGAACAGACCATGCTCACCTGCAAAGAGAATTTTTCAGTCCCCTCCCTTTGGTCTCTTTGTTCTGCTTTCCCTCTTCCTCCTTAACAAAACCTCTGCCTGCACGGAGATAGTAGGATGGACTTTGAGACACGAGTCCCCCATCTTCTCAGGTGACTGATGTTAAGTTAAACCTTTTCCTTTCACCAACACCTGTCTCACGAGTTTGGCTTCCATTGCAGCAGGGAGTCAAACCTGCATTTGGCTTCCTCCCTCCCTCCCTCCCTCCTTCCTTTTTTTCTTTTTTCTGTTTTAAAGTCTTCCTCAGTTTTTTCCCCTATTCCCTTTAAGTAGGTATTATTATTATCTCCATTTTAGATAGAGAGAACTCAAGGCAGAGATGTAGTCCAAGTTCACATAACTAGCAAAGAGCTAAGCCAGCAATTTTCAAAGGGTGTGAGGCAAGAATTTTTAAAACATGCAATACCTGACTGTTTAGTCAGGGGCACTGACCTCCTTTCCCTTAGATTGTCAAATAAAAAAATGACAGCAGCCACACAACAATAGCTGTCCGGTGTGAATGAATCAAAATAATAACAATTTTTTTTGTCAGGTTGGCAAACAACGTATTTTTTAGTGTGCCACAAACTTTTAGTGATTAGTTTATGTGCGCCAAGAGATGAAAATGGTTCAACATCACTGGGCCAAGTGGTTGTGAAATGTACCCGAGATTGAATTTTAATCAGATACAGGGAGATGACAGGCGTGGAGACAACTGCCCTGGAGAGGATTTATTACTTGCACTTTGCAAGGGGAGGGGTGCACCGTGCCATGCAGGGCCGTGTGAGAAAGAACCAGGGTCTGCCAGGAGGCAGAAAAAAAGCCTGGGCCAAAGACTTTATTGCGCTCTTTGCGGGAAGGAATGGGAGAGGCAAGGTAAGCAGTTCAGGATTGTTTAGTTTGAGTCATTTCAGTGGGCTCCAGGGCTCCGAGGTGACCCCTGGTTGTCTGGTACTTGGCCCTGGGTGAGGTAGGGCAGAGAGATATCTTGGTGTGCGAGAGTTAAACAGAGGAGGCGGTTGGGTGTTGGGGCTCTGAGTTGTTTGGTTTGCAGATGAAAGGCTCGGCTCGCAGGCAAACTGTTTACTATCTCTGAGAATTAGCTAGCCCTGGGAGAGGCGGTCTCTGCAGGATTAGCAGGGCCCTAAAATGTCAAAGCGTCATAAAACACGGAACATAAAAACATGATTAATATGTGAGCCTGGCTTTGAACTCCAGCAGTCTGACTCCGGAGTGTGTGTTTTTATCTGTACACCCTACTGTCTTTCATAGGGTTTTTGCGAGTCCTCCAGTGGGGTATATAATAAACATGTAATGCTTAGCACATGGCCTGGCACTTAGTAAGTGCTTTATAAATCACTGGGACTATTATGCAAAGGCCTAGAAGTGGGAGAGAGAGCAAGGCCATTCAGCAGCTAAGCCACGGCCATGGCTTTACTGAGCAATGCTGGCGGCTTTTGGGTGGGGAGCGGCGGGGAGAAATGAGGCTGGTGCAGAGAGGGGAGGCCGGGTCTCCCAGGCCTTGTTAAGGAGGGTGGAATTTTCCCTGAGGATGAGGAAAGAACCACTGAGGTCTTTTAAAGAAGGCTCAAATTTGTTCTTTTTTTAGAGGACCCCTTCCTGGCTATGGGGTAAAGAATGGATTTCCTGCAGGACAGCACTGGAGGCAGTGGTGACTGGCAGCGCTGGAGGAACTTAGTTTCCCCAGCAGCCCCTTGGCATTCTCAGATGCCCATTAGGCCCTCTGCCTCTCCCTCTATTCTCAGTCCCTGTGGGCGGGGGTTTGGGTTCTGCCCTCCAGATGGGGCGCACTCAACCACCTAGGCCTACCTTAATCAGCTCAGTCCCCTCCGCTCCCTCCCCTTCCCTTCCTTATCCTTCCCTTCCCTTCTCTTCTTTTTTTCCCAGCTCTGCTCATTTTCTTGGGCCACTATGATTGGGTCAATGATAGGTCTGATAAGAGTGACTATGCCTTAGACTACTGGAAAACAAATTTGCTTTTGTGTGCAGAACTTAGACCTGAAAGGATATGAGGGCTGGAGCAGCTGCAGCCACCTTGCCACTACAAGGGCAACACTGGGAGCTGCTTGGGGCAGGACCTGGAGCAGAAGAATAAAGCCAACCCCGTGAGAAACAGATGAGTTCCAGTGTCATCACTTGAGCCCTGAAGCTAGCCGTGCCTGAAGCCACTGACTTCACTTTTCAGTTTATTGTTTTTGCCAAGCTCATTCTAGTTGCATCTCTGGCTAATGAAACCAATGAAAGTAAATAGCTCATTGCAATCCATTCCCTAATACTGACTAAATGGGAGGAGCACAGTCCTATTACTGTATACTAAATGTTTAAGTCCCCCCGCAAATTCTTATGTTGAAATCCAATGCCAATGTGACGGCATTAAGAGGTGGGACCTTGGGGAGGTGATTAGGCCATGAGGGTGGAGCCCTCGTGAATAGAATTAGTGCCCTTTGAAAAGAGACCCCAAAGAGCTCTCTTGCTCCTTCTGTTGTGCGAGGCAACAGCAAAAAGATGACCATTTATAAACTAGGAAGAAGGTCCTCCCTAGGCACTGAATCCACTGGAGACTTGAGCTTGGACTTCTCAGCCTCCAGGACTGTGAGAAATCAATTTCTGCCATTTATAAACCACGTGGTATGTGGCAGTTTATTACAGCAGCCCAAATAGATTAAGACACTCAATTTTTAACTTGTGGGGAAAAAAAGTATATCATCCAAAGCACTGTCATGCACCATTGGTAAAAGCTGGTACAACCTGTGTAGGGGAAAATTATGCACTAGTTATTAAAATGTAAATGTTCATACCCTTTGACCCAGAAATTCCACATCTAAAAACATATTCTATAAACTTGTACAAGCATGCAAACATAGAAAGATGCAAACATGGTGTGATTTATTAGAGCACACATTATTAATAACCCAAATGTCCATCAAAAAGAGGTTGAAGCTCTGGCTGTTCATTTTGTTGGGTGTCATCCCACAAACCCAAAGGTTGCCAGTTCGATTCCTGGGCAGGGTGCATATGAGAGGCAACCGACTGATGTTTTTCTCTCACATCAATGTTTCTCTCCCTCTCTTTCTCCCTCCCTTCCCCTCTCTCTAAAAATAAATAAACAAAATCTTTTAAAAAAGAGAATGGAAGACTGAATTATGGTATGTCTCTACAGTCAGAGCAGCTGAAGCAATCTATATAGCCCTGCACACAATGGAATATGATACAGTGGAATATGATACATTTTAAGAGATTGTGCTAGCTCCATATAAAGACACAGTGAGTTGTCCATAGTATATAAAAGAAAAAAAATAAGCCACAAATGGTTAGTATGATTTGTGTCTAAGAACTTTATGTAACCGTGTATATTAGAACACACACCCAACTGTAAATCATGTAGCTTTAGAGAGCAAGCTCATGGGGAAGTTCACAGGTTCTTTACGCATTTCTGTAATGTTTTATTTCTATAAGGTGTTTAGCCCTTCAGTAAGAAAACAGTGATGAAGGTTAACTATTTGTAAAAAAATAATGAAGATACAGTCTAGGTACGCATCCAGATACACATCTAACTGTCCTTTTCATTACACAGCTATCTCTGTCCTTTTAACATTGCAGAGGAAAAATAGCTCAAAGTGCTCTAGAAACAGCGACACCATTTAGGTGGATTAAGGGGAAGATGGATAAATGTTTCGGCACGTGTATTCAGGACCCTTCTCTCCCTATTCTGTACAGGTGTAAGACTTCGGTTGGACACTAGTAAGTCTTACAGTTCTCAGGAGAGCATGAGAATCAGACCCTTTGGCGTTAACAGAGCTCCACAATTATCAGATAAAAAGCTAGAAGCTCCATCTTCTTGTTGCCAGGTGTTCCAATGTTTGAAAACATGGAGAAAATGGACTGACCTTTGCCCTTCTTCATCCAGTTGTTTGGGCTTTGTGCAAGAAGTGCTTTTTATATCCTATTTCAGAGTCGGATATCTGACCTAGAAAAACAGCTCCTACTAACAGAAGAGAAGTCAGAGGGAGTGAATATACAGTAAGTGGAGAGGGCAGAGTGAATGAAAAAGGAAAGCCCCCTTGGTGGCAAGTAACAGACAGCTCAAACTGGCTCAGGCAACATGTATCTGAAAAGTCCACTGACGTCAGGTATGGCTGAATCCAGGAGCTCAATGGTATCAAGACCCATCTTTCGTTCTTTGTTGTGAAACTTTATACAGAAAGGCTCTTCCCAAGTTTTGGCACTGGCAGTTCCAGGCTTATATACTGTTCTCTCTTAAAACCTGCAGGAAGAAGATACTCTATTTCCCCAGCAGTCCCATTGACTTGAATTGGTCCTGATTATTTTTGTCTGAATGGGGTCACATGGCCATATTCCAAGCAGTCCCTGCAGCCAGGGGGATGAAGAAGACTGATGGTGTAGGCCTGGCCCCCTGCCCATTCCTGGAGCCAGGGTGAGTTATGGCCACTGAGTCACACAGACTGAGAGTGGGGCGGTGGCAGTGTCTCCAAAAGAAAATCAGAAGGAGAAGCTTAGAGAAAGAATAGACATAAAATACAGGAACAGCCAAGTGGCTAGATGGGGCTTCAGCTCCAGTTCAAATAGTGACAAATGCTATGCAGAAAAATAAAACCGGGTGATAGGGACAAGAAGAAGACAATATCTTTGACCCTGCTCCAGGACTACGCTTTTCCCAGCTCTTGAGGCATTTGGGGGCTTAGCAGGCCAATGCTTTCAGCTTTCAGTTCTACCCTCTGGAGAGTCCCCCTGAAGCGAGGGAGTTCAAGATCAACATTCAGACGGCGGGAAAGGAGGTCCACGCGGCAGAGCCTGCGGGGTCCCGAGCTTCCCGGGGTTGGAGGGAAGCCGCACCCCCCCAGGGTCGGGGCTCTTCCATTTAGCAGTCCCTCGTGGAGTGCCTACTCCGTTTCGGGCAGACTCACGGCGCCATCCGGCAGCCCTCACGGAGCTCATCTCTCAGATGAGACGCGGACACCGAACAATCAGACGGACATGTTCCACATGTCTGGGGGTGAGAAATGCTGTGACGAAGGGTGAAGCGGGGTGGGGAAATAGAGGGTCGAAATGTGGTCCAGGAAAACCTCGCTGCTGAGGAGACATTTGAGCAAAGATTGAAGAACCGGAGCGATGGACCCAGGCAACTCCCTGGGGGAGCAGAGTTCTAGGCAGAGGGAAGGGCAAGATCAAAGGCCCTGGGGCAAAAGGATGTTTCCATCATTGGAGGAACAGCCAGGAGGCAGGGGTGGCTGGAACAGAGTGAGTGAAGGGAGGAATGCTGGGAGGTGAGATCAGAGACACAGTGAGGGTGCCGGCACGGAAGGGTTCATGCTGAGGCCCCTTCTCGTGGCTGGCACACGGCTGCCACGTTGCCGTATACTAGCTTGGTCTCTTCTTTGCGTGTGCTGGGTGGGAGGGGGGCGCAGAGCTAGCTCTCTGGTGTCTCCTCTTACAAGGCACTATCCCACTGTGAGGGTCCCACCCTCATGGCCTTCTCTAACCCCAATCACCTCTCAAAGGCCCCACCACGCGGCGGGCTTCCACATAGGAATTTGTGGAGTGGACACCTTTTGTCCGTAACACCCGTCTAATGAATTTTGCTTGAGGTAGAGTTAGCTTTTGTGGCTTGTGGCCAAGAGCCCTAATAGATGAGCACTTGCTCATTTCCACTTAAGTCTGTCCCGGCTCTTAGGAAAGAAAACTGGAAGGGAAAGTGAGGATAGCTCCAAGTCCCTCATTCCCACCGCTGCAGGAACGCTCAAAGCAAATTACAACTAACAGAAGTCATTAATGTCATCTTGATTTATGACACATCCGGGTGTTTAAGAGTTTCCTCGCTGCATAGTTTTAACTTCCTATGTCTGTCTTAGAAGGTTGCTGGTTTCTTCCATCGGGGGTGCCGGGAACAATGGCCGCCCCCAGCACCAGCTCATTCCCAGACCCAGCCTTCCTCTGCGCCTCCTCCCCCGGCAGCCGCTCGGCTGCCAGAGCTGTGTGTTTCCTGTTTACGAAGAGATATGAAATACATTAGTTGAAGAGTTCACCCCTAATGCTTCGCTGCTTCCTTCTGCTTCACAAGATGAATGTTCCTTGGCCCTAGGGTTTTATTTGTCTTTGGAAGTAATGGATTAGATGATGTTTAGAAATCCGTGACAATATAAGAGCAGATCTGTAAGGTGCTCGGTTCACATTACTCATTTGTGTTTCATTTATTTATATCCCTTCCTATGCTGCAAAGAGGATTTACTAAATGTGTGCTGTGCAAAGGATTTTTTTTTTAAGCGGTGAAGCTGGGGCTAAATTAAAATGAGGGCAGAAAATAAGCTGATGGAGTCAGAGGCAAATTAGAACATAACGCTGTCTAAACACATGCAGCTCGAAGTTGCGAGCAGATGTTCGAGATGCCCTGAGAATCTCGTTCTGAGTTTCCTGGTTGGCACTTATGTATATCTGATAGTCAGTTTAACACTGAAAACAGACTAATTGCTTAGACCACATAGCTGGTTCCACTTCTTCACTTATATAGTAAGTGGTAGTTGAACAGCTGCACTGTGTTTGGACTCAGAAAACAAACTTCCTTTTAAAGTATTTTTAATTGTTTTATTTATTTTAGAGATAGAGGAAGGAAGGGTGGGAGGAGAGAGAGAAAGAGAGAGAGACATTGATTTGTTTATCCACCCATCCATGCGTTCCTTGGTTGTTTCTCGTATGTGCCCTGACCAGGAATCGAACCCACAACCTTGGCATACGTGGATGATGCTCTAACTAACTAAGCTGCCTGGCCAGGGCAATGAACTTTTTTAATTCCAGGAAATATTTTCATTTTTGATGCCCTTAAAAAAAACTCAAGAAACAAAATTTTAACTTTTCAAATTGGGTAAAGTTGGCCATTGTCTACAAAATAATCATTTCTTTTACAAAGAGCCCCTTTAGGACATTTAAAAGATTTAAAATTTAAATAGTAATAATATGGCATGTTAAGTATTTGCTTACAGAAAGATTTCTAGTAAGGTCTGGTGGGACCTGAAGAGCTAATTCATTCTTCCAGTCCAGTATGGAAAGACCATTAACTTTTTAAAAATTGTATTAAAAACACAACATAAAATTTATTATCTTAATCATTTTAAGTATATAGTTCAGTCCTGTTAAGTATATTCATATTGTTGTGCAACAGATTTCTAGAAACTTTTAACTTGCAAAACCAAAACTTACACCCACTAAACAATTTCCCATTTCCCTCTCCCCAGTCTCTAGCAAGCACCATTCTACTTTCTGTTTCTGTGATGTTTGATGACTCTAGATCGATCGCTTATATAAGTAGAATCATGCAACATTTGTCTTTCTGTGACTGGCTTATCTCACTTAGTATAATTTCTTCAAGGTTCAGCCAGGTTGTAGTATGTGAATAACATTCCCTTGTATGATTATACCACATTTCTTTATCCATTCATTCATCTATGGACCTCTTGGTTGCCCCCCCACCTTTGGTATTGTGAATAATGCTGCAATGAATATATAGGTGCGCTAAAATCTCTTTGAGATCCTGCTTTGAATTATTTTGGGTATACACCCGGAAGTGGAATTGCTGAATCATATGAAAATTCTATTTTGAACTTTTTGAGGAAATTCCGTACTGTTTTCTACAGTGGCTGTACCATTTTACGTTCCCACAGACAGTGCACAAGAGTTCTAATTTTTTCACGTCCTTGCCAGCACTTGTTGTTTTCTGCAAGATCATTAACTTTTGAGGGGCAAGGGAATAGAGATTGATATACTTAAAATATTTTGTCTCATAGCAGAGTGCCTCAGCACCTCAGCATTTCATGTACCTTCCCAAGGTATCCCCAACTTACTTTTAGCAAAATGATGCATTTATGGTACAATGTCCACAGACTGGGAAGGAAGATATAAAATCATCTGTGCTTCCAGATGGCATGATTATCTGTAGCAAGTCACAAGGAATCGACGACTACAGAAATAATGAGTGATTACCGAGCAAGGTTATAGAAGCCAGTCGCTTTTCTGTGTACCAGCAGCAAACAACTGGAATCTGAAATTAAAAACACAATACTATTTACACAAGCACCTCCCAAAATAAAAAAAAATAGGTATAAAATCTAACAAAAGTGTACAAGATCTGTATAAGGAAAACTACAAAACTCTGATGGAAGAAATCAAAGAACAAAATAAATGCATAGGTAATTCATGTTCATGAATTGAAAAACTCAGTGGCAAGTTGCCATTTCTTCCCAGCTGGATCTGTAGATTGCATTAAATCCCAATCAATATCCCCACAACTTATTTTGTGAATTTCAGCTGACCGAGTTTACAGGGGGAGGCAAAGGCCTGGAGTAGCCGACACAATATCGGAGAACAAAGTCAGAGGACTAACATTACCCAACTTCAGTACTTACTTTAAAGGTACAGTCACCAATATTGTGTAGTATTGATGAAAAATAATAGATTGATGGAAAAGAATAGAGAGCTCAGAATTAGATCTTCAAGAATAGAGTCAACTGATCTTTCACAAAGAAACAAAGGCCATTTAGTAAAGAAAGGGTAATCTTTTCAACAAAGGATGCTGGAGCAACTGAACATCCACATGCAATAAAAATGAATCTAGGTACAGACGTTATGCCTTTTGCAAAAATGAACTCAAAATGGATCATAAAGCTAAATGTAAAACATGAAACTTCTAGAAGATAAGATAGGAGAAAATCTAGGTGACATTGGCTTTGTCAATGAGTTTTAGACACGACACCAAAAACCCAAACCGTGAAAGACAATATTGATAAAGTGATCTTTATTGAAACTAAAACTCCCTCTGTAAAATACACAGTTAAGAGAATGAAAAGATAAGCCACAGGCTGGGAGAAAATCTTTTCAAAACACATATTTGATAAAGAACTGTACCAAAACATAGAAAGACTTAAACACTTAAAACTCAACAATCAGAAAACAAGCAACCCGATTAAAAAGCAGGCAACAGAGCTCGACAGATACCTCACCAAAGAGGATACACACAGAGCAAATAAGCACGTGAAAAGCTCAGTATCATATGTCCTTAGGGAATCGCAAATTAAAACCACAATCAGACACTGCTATACACCTATTAAAATGGCTAAAATCCCAAACACTTATGACATCACATGTTGGATGTGAAGCCACAGGAAATCCCTGTCCGTTGCTAATGGGAATTCGAAGTGTCTCAGCTAATTTGGAAGACAGCTTAGCCGTTTCTTATGAAGCAAAAGCTGGTGTTACCATAAGACTCAGCAATTGCATTCCACCGGTTGCATTTGCGTTTACCCGAATGAGCTGAAAACTCATCTCCACACAAACGCCCGCACGTGGATGTTTATATCAGCTGCTTTGTTCATAATCGCCAAATATTGGAAGCAACCAAGACACCCTTCAACAGGTGACCGGATACACAGACAGCGGCGCATCCAGATGGCGGATTGCTACTCAGGCTGAAAGGAAATGCGCTATCAAGCCACGAAAAGACGTGGAGGAACCTTAACTGCACGTTGCAGAGTGAAAGAGGTCTTTCTAGATACAGACATCATGCCTTTCGCAGACATGAACTCTAAAGGGATCATAGGAGGTTACTTACTATATGATTCCAGCCATAGGTCATTCTGGAAAAGGCAAAACTATAGAGACAGTAAAAAGGTCCGTGGTTGTCCGGGGTTCGGGGAGTGTGGAAGTGGGGAGGGAATGAATAAATGGAGCACGTGGAATGTTTAAGGCAATGAATCTATGTGTAGGATCCTATAATGGTGCGTACTGACATCATACCTTTGTTAAAGCCCATAGAGCTATACAACCCAAAGAGTGAGCCCTGCAATAAACTATGAACTTGGTCCCCAGAGGCCCACATCCAATGTCTTAGCAGCTTCTTCTTCTGCCACTTATCTCTCTCTCTCTCTCTCTCTCTCTCTCTCTCTCTCTAAATATGATTTCGCGTCTAATTTTCTATGAATCCATTTTAGGCATTCTCTGTTAACTTCCTATTACAGCAGATGACGTTTTCGCTTTCTTAAATCATCAACAACCATGATTCTCCCCTTTTCATCTTCACGATGTGATAAATAGGAGCATTTTGGGTTAAATCTACTTGCAGTTTGTACACTAGTCAGAATGTGCAAATGCACAACACTACCGTTCTGTTTCTCTTCTTGAACAACTTTTCGTTTCATTTTTGTCTGTGTTTCTATTTGTCTCATTTTTTTCATTTGCTTAGTTGCTTTTGTGTTTTTTAAAAATGTCCATATCAACAATTCCTGTCATTCTTCCAAAATGACGAATCTTGAACCCATCGTATGTTTGGGGAATTCCCCCTTATGAGATTTGTGGGAAGTGGAAATGCGCCGCAGGAGAGGAAGGTTCTAGATGCTCGCTTTCCCAGCGTCTTGGGCCTAGGGCATGGGCACTTGGCTTGGGCTCCACCCATCGGATGCAATGCACACATGTCAGACTTTGAATAGACAAATAAAAACTGGAGAAGCAGGAAATGCATGGAGGTTTCTGTGGTAGAAGAGGTTGCAGTGGGGCCGCAGTGAGCTGTGCCCAGGGACCCAGCAGTGTCAGCTCTGCAAGCTGCAGTGCCCCCAGTACTTGGGGACAGCAGCAGTGTCACCCTCACCTGAACCACCAACAGGCTGGTTTCAGGAGTTATTTCTAGTTGCATAGCTGTGAACGAAGTTCTCCAGCCCCTTTGAGACTTTATGGGCCACCTAATATCCTTTTAAAAATTCCCCTTTCTCTCTGGGTATAGTTGGTTTCTCTCACCCTCTGATCAGAGCAGCTCTCAAGACGTGGCCAATGTGCTGGGCCAACTGCCTGGGCACGTGACCTGGAGCTTTAATGCTTTAATGCTTTCCTGCACCGTCTTGAAATTCTCCATAATTTTTGAACAAGATCTTCATTTTCATTTTGCACTGGGCCCTGCAAATTATGCAAGCTGCCCTGGCTGCATGGAGTCGACAACGTGTGAATTCCCTATTCTCCAGGAGACCTCCGTCCCGGAGTCCTCTCCCGTCCTGTGCACATCTGGACTGAGCCCTGCACAGCTGTCATCCGGAGCCTTCCCTGTGCCGTCAGCTTGTGAGTTTCCCTCACCTTTCTCCTGGGTCGGAGCCACTGCTTCCTGTGTTTTCCTCTCATGTGGGAGGGGCACGTCATCCATCACCCTCCAGCTCTGATTCCAGCATGATCTGTAGCTGGAATCATACAGTAAACAGCCTTTCAGAAACACCTCTTCCACTCTGCAACGTGCAGTTAAGGTTCCTCCACGTCTTTTCGTGGCTTGATAGCGCATTTCCTTTCAGCCTGAGTAGCAATCCGCCATCTGGATGCGCCGCTGTCTGTGTATCCGGTCACCTGTTGAAGGGTGTCTTGGTTGCTTCCAATATTTGGCGATTATGAACAAAGCGGCTGATATAAACATCCACGTGCAGGCTTTTGTGTGCACATAAGGAGGACTTTTTCTTGTGTTTTTCTCTCATGTGGGAGGAGTACACCACCCATCACTCTAAGAAAGAGTGCTCGAAGAGGGAAAATTTTCGAGCAGGTCAGTATCTGGAAGTGCGTTCACCCTATCCCAGGCCTGACTGGTAGAGGGGCGCAGTGTGGAACTCGATGCTAACGACCTTCTTCACTCGATATGCTTGCTGGAGGCTCCGTTCCTTTGCCTTCCAGCTTCTGTTGTTGTTGTAAAGGCCATTCTCACTCCCAGGTCTTTAAATGTGGCATGTGTTTGGTTTTTATTTTCTCAGTGTCTTTCTCCCTCTCTCTCCCGCCCTCCCTGTGAAAGCTTTTTCACCTCCAGGCCGGTGCCCACAGAATCCCTGAGGACCTTCCTCCAGCATCAAAACAGATTTCTTCATATTCCATTGGGTTCCTGCTAGAAATCATAGTGACAGAATCTCCCTGTTTCTTCCTTTCATTCAGTAAATTGTCTACTGAGCACTTACAAGTGCTGGCCAGGCTGCTGAGCCCGGGGTTTACAATGGTCAACAAGACAGTCAGGACCCCTGCCCTCGGTGGAACTTGTGCTGCGGAATTAGATCAAACAATTGCATATCTGGGGACTCGTTGTGAAGAAAAGAGGGAGCTGTGACAGTAAAGCGTGAGGGTGGTCAAGGACAGTCTCTCTGAGATCTGCAAAATGGGAGAGGGTCAGCCACGTGAAGGGGCAGGAGAGAACACTCCAGGTAGAAGGTTCTAAAGGTGCCGAAGTTCTTGTGCCAGCCTGTCAGGCTCCCCTGACCGGGATCCCTGTTACTTCTTGAACCTCACCTCTTACTCCCTTTTGGCCCCTCTGGCCTCCTTGTTGCTCCTGGAACATACTAGGCATGGCCCTTTGCACTCGGGGCCTTTGCACTTGCTATCCCCACGACTAAGAATGCTCCTCCTCCATGCCTTTGCATGCATGGCCCGTTCCTCCACCCCCTCCCTTCAAGTGTCGAACGTCACTATCTCATTGGGACCCTCCCTGGCTACCGTGTTGAAAGTTGTAAACTCACTCCCAGTACCTCTGATTCCCTCTCTGAGCTTTCTTTTTCCTTTGTACTGATTCCCATTTGACACACTGTATTTATTTTTTACTTGTCTTGTTTATATCTGTCTTTCCCCACTAAAATGTAAGCTTCCCAAGGGCAAGGACTTTGTGTGCATTTTGTTGCCTGTTGTATCTTTGGCAACGGTGTCTGGTGCACAGAAGGTGCTAGATAAATAGGTTTTGAGCAAATGGATGGCTCTGAGTGGGGAAGAGCGTGGTATATGGGGGCAACAGTACAAGGCCAGTGGGTGGGACCCGGTGAGCAGGTGGGGCAGGGCAGGAGGGGTGGGCAGAGGACAGACTCATGGGCCTGGAGGAGTGAAGAAAAGAGGGTAGTTTATCTTAAGAGTTATTAGCAGACCTTCCCAGGGTTTTAAGCAGGGGGGGCAACATTATAGAATCTGAGTTTTTGAAAGGGTCGCTGTGGCTGTCATATAAAGGTAGAAATGGGGTCTATAAATGAGGACCCCAGTCAGGTGACTACTGCGAAGTGAGCAGAAGAGGGTGGTGGCTGAGACCTGGCTGAGGGCAGTGCAGACGGAGACAGTGGACAGACTTTGGGTTTGACCAGAAACCTGCACTCAGCCCTTGTGACGTGACCTTTGCTGTGAACTGGGTGTGGGTCTCTGTTCACCTCTGGTTGGGTGGTTTGAGTTCCAGCCAGACTCCAAGAAGGTTTAGAGGAGGACACATTGGATCCCACCTGCACCCGGAAGTTATGACCAAGAACTCAGGTGTTTTTGCCCTAGCATTCCAGGCCCTTGACCCAGGATTTATTCCTTCCTGTACTTGACTCAGGGCCGATCCTTCCTCCTCAGCATTCCCTGGCTCTGTCCTCTCTCCTCCATCCCCAAGGAAGGAACTCTTCCTTGCCCTTTGCTACTGTGTTCCCAGTTCACCTGGTACATGGGTAGAACTCCGCTTATGGTTCCTAATTGTAGTTATTGATTGGCTTGCCTGTCTTCCCAAACGGACCATGCATTTCTTCAGAGCTAGGGCCGCATCTGCTCATTATCGTGCCCTGGTCTTGTCTACAGTAAAAGACCGTTAAACTTGATGGTAATGGCCACACTGGCCATGCCCTGGGACAGCCCAGTGGCAAATGTCCTCTCTGTGGGATAAGAGCTGGCTTGTCTTGACCAGCCCCAGCCCTCTGTCTGGCCAGGAGCAGACACCCCTTCCGGGCTCTTCTCCACATCAGGCAGAGACTCCCCAGGAGCAAAGGCCTGTGAGGGTTCTCTGCAGCGAGTGCAGAGCCCGGGCTGGCCCAGGAGAGGACTCTGGAGCTGTCTCCAAATAAGGTGGAAGGACTGGCTGCTGTGAAAACAGCACGGGAGCTGCCAGAGAGGAAAGGGCGCTCTGAGAGGCACCCTCCTGAAGCCGACAACATCAGCTCCCAACCGGATGGCAGCCTGATTGGCCCCGAGCCCGGCTCTTCCTTCCCAACAGGGACCTGGTGGTGCCAACCCCTCTAAGGGCCAATGTGCAACAGGTGCCAGGATGCAGCCCACCTGAGACCCTAAGGGGGAAAGGGTTCTTAATTCATTAGCAAGCATGGTCTACTAACGTCAGAAGTAAAGTGTGGATTCTGACTCTCCGAATAGTGTGAAAACAGTATGGAGAACGGGCCATCAGAAGTCTCTCTGGGCCAGGTGTCACTAGAAAAGCATCTGTCCAACCCCTTCAACAAAGTGTATCAGTTATCTATTGCCATGTAAGAAACTACCCCCAAAACAGCAGCTGAAAATAACGTTATCTCACAGTTTCTGTGGTCAGGAAGTTGGGAGTGGCCCAGCTGGGTGGCTTTTGCTCAGAATCTCTGGCGAGGCTGTGGTCAAGTTGTTGGCCGGGGCCGCGGTCGTCGGGGGCCTGACGGGGGCTGGAGGGTCTGCGTCCACGATGGCTTGCTTCCTTGGATGCCGGCAAGAAGCACCCAGTTCTTCGCTCCGTGTACCCTTCCGGGATACGATGACATGGCGGCCGTTTCCCCACAGCGAGTGATCCAAGGGCGAGACCAAGGTGGAAGCCTCGATGACTTTTGTGACCTAGTCTTGGGGGCTGCACCCTGTCACTGCCATTTTACTCTGTCGGGTAGAAGTGCGTCACTGTGTTCGGCTGACAGTCAGGAGGAAGGAAATGGGGGTCGAAATTTACCTGTGACTCTCGAAAGGAGTGTCAAAGTCCCAGGTAAATTTTAAACCACCTCGTACAGTCCGGAAGAAACAAGAAAATGGAAAATCTTGAGGTTGCAAAAATGCCTATTGCCCTGAGTTAGGTCAAGGGGGATTCGGCATGAAGAAAAGAGTCCCAGACAGAGAGTGATGGCAAGCGTGTTCATTCGTTCACCCAGCAGTTCCTTCCTCTGTTCATTTAACATCTATTCCCTGGACACCTCCTGTGTGCAGCTGGAAACCGGGCTACGTGCTAGAGGGCTCATCATAAGGAGGCACAATTATGATTAAGGTGAAAATTGCTGACCTTCATACTCACTGTGTCCCCAATATTGCAGAGTTTTAGATATAATTATCTCCTTCAGTCTTCCCAATAACCCTTGAGGTGGTTACTGCTGTCGTTTCCCACTTCACAAATGACAAACTTGGACTTGGAGAGGGGAGGTCATGTACTGTCACGGGGTAGAAACCATAATTTGAACCAAAGGACTCTGATCTCTGAGCCCTTACGCTTCTACCCCGTGGTAGTGATGGTCACGTGTGTTACTCCTCATTTAGTTGTGTGTTCCCGTTATCCAGCCAAGGGCCCCAAGGCTCAGGGAGGTTGTGTGACTTATTCAAACTTGTTTTGGTGGAGCCGGAAGGCAAAGCCAGTTTCTGAGAGTTCCAAGCCTGTATTCTTTCTTTTACACTTGCTTAAAACACAGTCCCTTCTGCCCCGCTTCCTGCAGAACCCGAGCAAAGGTGGAAAAGGGCCCAGGGGATTGGCGAGGGGATGGGAAGGGGGAACATTACCGCTGAGGCCTGGAAGCTTTTATAAGCGTGGCTCTCCCCCGGCTGGTTGCAGAACAACGCATCAGACCCTCTCCGGAGGCCGCTGTGGAGATGCCGTGGAATTCCTGGTGTGCCTGACGAGGTGTTGCTGCGCTGAGGCCGCCGGCCAGCTGGCCCTCCCGGAGACCGCCCCTCTGGGGTCTGCGCCGCAGCCCCTTCTGCTCGGTGAGGAGTGACGTCAGACGTAGCTGGTCGTTACAGAGCCCTCGCTGAGCATCGGGCGCATTGCTCAGGGGTTCTGCACATTTACTCCGGGCATCTGCGTGGCCAGGGGCACACGGACACCTTCGATCATCCCCGTGTCACAGAGGAGGAGCCTGAGGCAGAGAAGCGGTGTCTTGTCTGAGTCTGCGCGGACATCCAGTCTGGAAGTGGGCCGACCGAGGTCTGGAGAGTGGGTAAGCCCTAATGGTTTAACCCGGGGGCCTGGAGTTGGCGGGTCTGGAGTTAGAGGTCCTGATTTCACGGGCCCTGGGCACTCTGGCCCTTGGGGGCCCCTCCCTTCCACAAAAATATTGAACATATTTTATGACTCTGTTGGAATAAAGATGAGTCTAATCCAGATTGAATTCATGATTGTATAGTCACTATCACTATAGTAATTTTTTCTTCTGATTTGGAAGTAAATGAGAATTAAAACAACTCTGTGGCCCCCTAAAAGTGCTGTGAGCCCTACACGTGTGCGCCCCGTGCCAAGTGGAAAAGCCAGCCAGGCCTGGGCGTGAGTCCCGACTCCCCCGCTTGCTGACGGTGTGGCCCTGGCCCAGTTCCTTCACCTCTCTGCGCCTCCCTTCCCTTCCCTGAGATACGGGAATAAATGCTACTACGGATCATACGCGGTGATAACCAGGATGAAATGAAGTAATGCATGTAACACACTCAGTGCAGCACCCACCCTAAAGGAAACTGCTCAATAAGTTCATTAATGTGAGCGGACATTTTTACATTTGAGTGACTTAGCCTGGTCACTCAAATGATGGGGCTGGGCGTGTACCCCAGGTTTGTCTGACCGTAACACCCCTGACCTTAACCTTCTCAGAGTGAGGGGAGGATAAATGGCGGCACAGCCAGAGCTGAGAATTGCACCTCAGTGACTCGGTTCCATGAATACAACGTCGTCAGTAGGTTGTGCGCTTTCTGGGATAACTTTCTGGAGAAAATGCGTTTTGGTACAATATGTGCAGCATGGAATTTTACCATTTTTAGGTGCAGTTCGGTGGCACTGAGTGTGTTCACATTAGTGTGCACCCATCAGCACTGTTGGTCTCGAGAAAGTGTCCTGCATCCCGAACCGAACCTCTGCACCTGTTCGGCATTCACTGCCCCAACTCCTGGTCACCGCCGCTCTACCCTCTGTCCCCATGAACTGACATCATTTAGGTTTTCTAGGATAATCCTGACTACCAAAACCTGCCCCGTTTTTCTCATGAGTATATGCATGCAGGAGGAGAAAGACAGGCTTTCCCTACTCCGGCTCACACCAGCAACACTCGTGACACCAAAGGTGCGGGGTTTTCCGCACAAGCGCTTCTCCAGTTCTCGCCAGATGCCGACTGGGGGTCCCACATTCAAGTCCGACACCACCCGCCCGGAGCTGGCGCAGACACCACAGGTTAAAGGCTCAGTTCCCCAAGACTCTAGGACAGTGGCCGGCCACCCCGTTGTGAAATACCCCCCCCGCCCCGTTTCACTAACGGGGAAACGCAGCCAGGGCAGCCCGCTGTGCCGCCCAAGTTCTCGCAGCCCACGAGTGGTGGGCGGAGCCGGTGAGGCTGTCAGGCCGGGCTGTTGCGTGTATCCCGCAGGTCTGCACGGTGCGGAAGGGACGTGGAAGTGGGGGCTTGCTTCCTCGGGCAAGTCCGTGGGTCTCTGCCAACGGCTCAGCTTCATGCTGGCTGGCTCGGAAACAGACTCTTAAAGAGCTCCTTGCTCCATTGTGACAAAGGCCATGAAAGGTGCCCCACTGAGGAATTGTGTTCTCTTGTCTCATGAGCGATGGAGATTCTGAGCAGTCTGGATGGTAGTGCCGGGTGCTGGAACCTTCCCTAATATAGACTGGCCGTGGCTCCCCAGCATCCGTCACCTCCCTTTCCCACTAACAGCAGCGAGAGTCAGGGAAGCCACTCCAGCTCCAGGCCTCCGGTTAGTCTGTGCAGTCAGGTCGGTTCCATGCCCTTGGCCAATGCTTGGCTCAGGACAACAGGTCTAGGCCTCTGGGGGTCAACAAGACATTAGAGATGTTTGCCAGGTTCTCGATCCTGTTGAATGTGAATTAGGAACACAAATCCCTGCTTTCTATGGAAAGTCTTCTTGCAGCCATGAAGAAGCTTACCCAACAACTAGATAGTACATGTGAAGATGGACAGAGAAAAACTCCCGAGTCCTGATTGCCCAGCCATCCAATATGGTGGCCAGTAGCCGCATGTGCCTGGTGAGCACTTGCAGTGTGGCTGGGCCAAACTGAGATATGTTGTAGGTGTAAAATACATACCAGATTTGAAAGACATGGTATGAAAAGAAAGTAAAATATTTTGTTAATAATTTTCTACTACACATTGAAGTGACAATATGATGGATGTATTGACTTAGGTAAAATTGTTATTAACGTTGATTTCTCCTGTTTCTTTTTACTTGCATTCATGTGGCCAAGAAAACTGGAAATTACGTATGTGGTTTGTGTTCTATTTCCATTGGAGAGCGCTGTTCTAGACTGGCGGTTCTGTGAGCTGGGAACGTCTCACGGTGTGCTCACCTGCAGGGCTGTGTGGCTTTAAAAATGCTCTACAATAGGTAATTCTTGAGGCTCACAACAGCAAGTTCTCACCCTTTTGGCTGGAAGTAGAGGTGAAAATTGGACATTTTAATGGAAAATTTTAAACATACATAAAAGTAGAGAAAGTAACATGTTGGGGACTGTCCTGCCTGGTCTCAGGAAGCTGTAACCCCCGGTGACTTAGGCTGAGTGAAAGACCTCTGGACCAGAAGCCACTAAGGAGACGAAACTTATTTCCCTGACATGAACGCTGCCTGTTCTAATGCCTGGCTCTCATTGCATGATCGGCAGTCAATGACGGGTAACAATTCTCTAAGAAAGAGAATGAATCTAAGACACACTCGATCACATGGGAATGCCCTAAGGGAAGAGACTCGGGGCTGTGGATATGAAGGGGTGATGGACATCAACCCCTGCTCCCTTGGCTTTGTCAAAGCCTGAGTCCTCATGAGAAATCCAAGTCTCCTGGCTGCCTTTGTCTCCTCTGTTGACTCAGGCCTGCGGAAATAGCAGGGGCGGTGCAGCCCAGACCAGAAACGGCGGACCCCCGGGGTAATCAGGCCTGGGACATAGAATATGCAAGATCCTGTGAGATCTGTTTGCTGGAGGATGTTATTAGATTAGAATCTGAAGGCATAGACAGGAAACCAAAACTGCCCTTTGAGCCCTGTTACTCCTTTCAACTATTAAAACTCCAATCTCTGCCCAGAATCACAGTGGGGGTTCTGTCTGCACCTTTGTAAGTCACCTACTTCTTTTGATCTTTTCTGCCAGACTGTGAATCCACAAACTAAGTCTGTATTCTCAATAAAAATCGGCTCGGGAATGGAGACGGTGTGCTCTCCACTAGAGAGAGTGGCCATGGTGCTCTCCACTAGAGAGAGTGGCCCTTCTGTCCTTATTTCCCCATAGGACCTGGTTGTCTCTGTGTATGTTTTTCTCATATTTCAACAAGCATCCACAGCAGAGATGGATACTGCTAGCCGGTTTCCACCACAGTAACATAATGACTCCCCCACAACCAACAATCCCCGGCACCAACGGACATCAAAATATGGGAGACCCGGTTTCTTCTGTACCTCCCACAATGTGCTGGGTCGTCCTAAAGCAAAGCTCAGACGTCAAGCCCTTCCATTTGTGGGCACCTCATGATGCATTTCTGAGAGACAAAAACCTCTTGTTTTAGAAACTATAACTAGAATACTATTACCACATTAAAAAAAAGACCTTACTGTCAACTAACTTCTAAGTAATGTTCACATTCCCCTGATTCTCTCATCAATATCTCTTTTAATTGGTTCATCCAAATCAGGATCCAAGTGAGGTTCACACATCACATTTGACTGACATGCTCTTAAGTCCCTTCCCATCTATCACTGGTCCCCTGTTGTTTTATGCCATTAATTTGTCTTGACTGGGTTAGATCAGCTCATTCCATATATGTCTTCTCACATGTTCCTCTACCCCCTGTCATTCATGAGAACTGATCATTAGATCTAGAAGACTGATGAGAGTTAGTTAGACCTATTTTTTGGCAAGTATAGTTTATGGGTTGTGCTATCTGTGCTGGATAATTTTATGCATCAACCAGGAGGGCATTTTTAAAAAGGACTTTATTTATTTTTAGAGAGAGGGGAAGGGAGGGAGAAAGAGATGGAGAGAAACATTGATGTGAGAGAGAAACATCCATTGGTAGCCTCTTGCACATGCCCAGACTGGGGACCAAAGCCACAACCCAGGCATGTGCCCTGACTGGGGATTGAACCGGTGACCTTTTGCTTTGCGGGATGATGCCCAACCAACTGAGCCATGGTGGTGAGGGAAGAAGGGCATTTTTGGATAAGATTAACATTTAAATCTTTGAGTAAGCAGATTGCCCTCCCTACTGTGGGTGTGCCTCTTCCAGTCAGGTGAAGGCCTTCGCAGAACAAAAAGACCAGCCACCCCAAGCAAGGGGGAGTTCTTCAACAGACTGTGTTCACCTGGAGGCTCCCCTAGGTCTCCAGCCTCCATCTGCTTCCCTAAGTGTCCAGCCTCCCCATTGGCTTCCCTAAGTCTCCTGCCTCCCCATTGGCTTTCCTAAGTCTCCAGCCTCCCCACTGGCTTCCCTAAGTCTCCAGCCTCCCCATTGGCTTTCCTAAGTCTCTTGCCTCCCCATTGGCTTTCCTAAACCTCCTGCCTCCCCATTGGCTTTCCTAAGTCTCCTGCCTCCTGGCTCACACTACAGATTTGGGACTTGCTAACCTTGATCATTGTGAGAGCCAATTCCTTATAATAAATAAATAAATCCTATTGATTCTGTTTGTCTGAAGAAACCTGACCAATACTGTGTCACAATTCATTTTTGAATAAAATGTTTTTTCCTATACTAAAAAGAACACTTGCACATCAAAAAACACTCTAAGACAACCACCGGTACCATTTAGGTATATCTCCTTCCTACCTTTTAAAAATATTTTTATATAGTTGATATATCTATGTATGATTTTGTCTCCTGCTTTTTCAATTTAACATGATAACAAATTGCATTTCCACATATTACAAACCTTATAAACATTACTCTTCTTTTCTGATCATAAAATAAAATAATATAGACTTGTAAAACATTTGAAACCAAAAAAGTGTACAGAATAAGTGAAGTCTCCTATAATCCTACCACAGATTAATAATGTTTTTAAATATATCCTATCCTGTTTTCTCTTAATGCACATCATTATAATAATAAATTCATTCTGTTTTTTTTTTTACTTTACAATCCCATTAAATATTCTTCAAAATCTGTTTAGATGGCTTCATAATAAAGTATCATATGAATCCATGGTTTCTTTCATATCCTTATCCTATTTTGAACTGCAAATGTAATTTTAAATATAGGTGTATAACATAAGCAGAGGTTCCATAAAATAATTCATCATTGCTGTCTGGTTGGACATTTAGGAAGCCCCCGAAAATAGTAAAATACCAAATGATTTCTCCTTTTCACCAGTTTCCTGCAAAACTGGTCCATTTGGCCCTGATCAGTGTGGCTCAGTCGGTTGGGCATCACTCTATGAAGCGAAAGGTCACCAGTTCAATTCCCAGTCGGTGCACATGCCTGAGCTGCTGACCTGGTCCCCAGGCTGGGTGCGTGCAAAAGGCAATGGACTGATGCATCACTCTCACATCAGTGTTTCTCCCCCTCTTTCTCCCTCCCTTTCCTTCTCTCTCTAAAAAAATAAATAAATAAATAAAAACTTAAACAAAAGTGGTCCATTTGCCCATTTACCCCAACTTTTTTCCTTCTAATCCAGCATTCCATACTTGCTTAGCTACATTTGTCTTAGTGTATAGGATGTACAAAAAATAATAGTGGGAGGTAAGCTGAATGCATGCCTGAAAATCTTGGATCTTTGACTTTATTTTATGGGGAAGGGACAAAGATTTTAGAAAAACAGAGCAGGTCAGATCTGATTTCCAGAAAGATCACTTTGGGAGGAAATGAACAGCAGCTGCTGACAGGAAGTGATAAAGGCAGGAAGTCTAGGTAAGAAATTTTGCCAATAGTTCAAGGGAGAGTTGATGAAGGGAACAGTGAAGATAGAAACGAGAGGACGAGAGGAAGAACTCACAGAAAAGGAAGAAACAAAGTTTGGTCATCAAAGAGGAGAAAGGAATGTGTAGAGAGGCCATCGGTATTGAGGATGGGGAGGCCACGGAAGTGAAACCCTGCCCTCATGCCCAGCAACCATGAAAGGGCAGCAGGCAGAGTCCACTCCCAGGAAGCTCCTCATCTTATTACAGCCAGCCAACCACGGACATCCTCAAAGTCAAGAGTGTGGTATAAAACATCTTAACTATTCTGTGCTCCCTACATAGACACCTTCTCTCCCACTTGGCCTCCCTCTTTCATTTTCTACTCCTTGGAGCCCTCTCCTTAGGGCCTCTGGTCCATCTAGACCCAGCCCCTTGTGATTGAGGCCAAAGGGACTTATTTCTGTCTTACCAATATGAGTAGATTTCTGTAGATCTTTTTTTAAAGATTTTATTTGTTTATTTTTAGAGAGGGAATGGAGGGAGAAAGAGAGAGAGAGAGAGGAAACACCCGTCAAGGAATCAATGTGCGGTTGCTGGGGGTCATGGTCGGCAACCCAGGCATGTACCCTGACTGGGAATCGAACCTGCGACACTTTGGTTCACAGCCCACGCTCAATCCACTGAGCTATGCCAGCCAGGGCTGGTTTCTGTAGATCTTTTTAGTATCATCACATTAAAAGATCTGCCTTCTCATCTTCCAGGGCTGAGAATGAGAGGATGCAGGGCCCAGAGAAACCCTTCCTGCCACATAACCAAGAGAGGAAACAGGTACAGGGTCAGGTTCAAAATCCACACAGGCCTCGTCTGCTGCAGTCAAGGAGGAAGGCGGTGCTGGGCACAGTGTGGAGTGTTCTGAGCAGATGATGTCGGTTGTGGTCGCTGGAACAGCAATGGGAGCCATACTCTTGAATTTCAGTATTTCCAACTATTATGTGGCCTGCATATTACCAGTACTGTTGCAAGACTAAGTTCTGCTTTCTGGTCCAAGCAGTTGGCATCTTCTTTGCCAAGAGGCTGTGTCTGGGGGGTCCTTGACCAGGTCCCTACTTTGCTTCCTTCTTCACAAAGGTGTCTGTCGGTGAGAACCTCTTTTTGTCTGGCTTCAAGTTTCCACGTGGCAGGAGGGTGACCATTGTAATATCTCCAGCTGCTCTTGGTCGCTCCTCTTACTGTTTCCCAGTGGAGTAGTTCATGGAGCGGGCTTGGGAAAAGGAACTGGGCATGCTCAGCTCAGTGACTTCCTTTCTGTCTTCTCTCCGACAACACGTGTGTCCCTGCTCCTTCACCTGAAGTCCTGCAGGGGCAGGGTCCACCTGGGTCCAGGGCTAGTCCACCTAATTCCGGGGTGAGGAATCAGCAGTCCCCTTAGTGATACACCTAAAGCCAACTTCTCCATAATCAGCTTATTTGGTAATAAAATTATATTGTCATCTCTCCCTACTTGATTCCTGCATCTTCCCTTCGTTTTGTTCCAAATTCAAGCAGGAAAAACACACATTATTTATGGAGCTATCCCCAAACCCTAACAGTTCCAGTAGAGACATATCTAAGACACTTACAATCAAATCAGAGAATTGGACCTCCCAATAAATAGGAATAACACATCATTCATTCCAAGTCCAACAACAGAGAAAACACATAATTTATTAGAAGTCTACCAATGAAGTGATGGGATTTCAAGAAAAAAGCTGTGTTCTTCCAGTCTGTAGCTAAAATATTTACACGGGGCCCTGGCGATATGCAGGCGGTAGTTTACAGAACACAGCCCGTTCAAACCAAACAGTCGCTCCATTCCTGGTGTTGGAAACCCGTCAAGGAATCAATGTTTACTTAGACAACTTGGGCCCCGAGCGGCTCTTGAGTAGGCTGGATTCAATCCAAGGAGAAGCCATGGCCCAGGAACATTCTTCCTTCTCCCCTGACCATTGGAACACGGACCTCTCAGCTCTCCAGGGCCCTCTGGAGGGCATGGGGTCCAGGCTCCAGTCAACTGTCCAGTCCTCACGCTGGACTGTGTAGACTGCTCTGTGTTAGAATCGGCCCCTTGGCACCCTGCTTAATGAGTAATCCTGTGTGTGAATGTCTTACTCATCGAACTTGCAAAAAGAGAGTGTAGGTTTCAGGGCAAAGGATTTGATGTGTAATACGCGGATGACTCGAACTAGTCTGGAGCATTACGTAGGGGGTGGGCCTTCTGTGGGAAACAGACCACAGAGAAACTAGAAAGATCGAGTCTGGGACAGGAAACAAGGCCTGCTATTTCTACCCAAAGTGAAAGAGCGAGCCCACTGTTACTGAAGAACGAGTGTGCGGCTCAACAGTAAAGCTCAAGCCCCGGCTTCGAGGCCCTCAATGAGATAATAGCAATTGTCATTATTCTCGTGGTGGTGATTCTGAAAACCAGTGAGATCGGCATGTGGGGAGGCCCGGTGAGAATGATAATAATGTGGTTAAAGCAGTGAGTAGCAATCACTTCAGTCTGCTCCGTCCTTTTTCTATTTGGCAACTGCCTTTCCCTGATCTTAGGTGGTTCTAACGGGACAGTCAGTCACGGTCCCTGCTATTACAGTGGTGGACAGTGACTTAGGTCTGGTTAATCGTGGTACCAATCTTTTCTTTTTTTCTTTTTTTTTTATCTCCTTTTCTCTAGTATTTTTTTTAAGATTTTTAAAAAGATTTTATTTATTTATTTTTAGAGAGGGAGAAACATCAATGTGCGGTTGCTGGGGGTCTTGGCCTGCAACCCAGGCATGTGCCCTGACTGGGAATCGAACCTGCGATGCTTTGGTTCACAGCCCACACTCAATCCACTGAGCTACGCCAGCCAGGGCGGTACCAATCTTTTCTTTCATCACACATGATTGCTACCCAAACGGGACCAATCAGAGTCCTTCTCTGAGATTCGGAATTCTCCATGAGGTTCATTGGCAAAAGAGAAAGAGCAGGAGCTTTGGTTTGTGAAGGTGTGAATTCTGACTTACGAGGTTGGGCAAGTTTTGTTCTACTTCTTGAGTCTCAACGTTTTCATCTTAGCCTTTCAGGGTCATGATGATTTAGAGAGATAAAATATACACAGTAACATGCGCACAGCAGACATCAGCGAATGGCTCCTGTTGATGGCATTAATTGTAAAAAGAGAGAGTAGCCTAATTAATCCTCCCCCTCTCCCACCCTGCCTGGTCAATCTTCACTCTGTAGAGCACTTTTTTTTTTTAAAGATTTTATTTATTTATTTTTAGGGAGGGAGGGGGAGAGAGAGAGAGAAACATCAATGTGCAGTTGCTGGGGGTTATGGCCTGCAACCCAGGAATGTACCTTGGCTGGGAATCGAACCTGGGACACTTTGGTTCCCAGCCTGTGCTCAATCCACTGAGCTACGCCAGCCAGGGCTTGTAGAGCACTTTTAATGAACTGTAATTGGGAGATCCACCTTTTAGGAGGGAGGCGTCATCTTTCATCCTCCCTGGCCCTTGAGATCTCCGGAGAGTAGAGATGAGATCAGACAGTACAATCTTAGGATGCAATAGTCATTGTCAAGGCAATTTGCTGATAACAACCGCTGGGGAATCCTTTCCCTGAGTTTAAGGAATTGTCTTCAGTCTGGAAGCTAGATCAGTGTTGTCCAACAGAACTTTTTGCTGTGATAGAGACTTTCCATACATGTGCTGTGCACCACAGTAGCCACTAGTCACATGTGGCTACTGAGCACTTTGAATATGGTCAGTGAGATGGAGGAACTGAATTATTTGTTTATTTGAATTAATTGAAATGTAAATATCCACATGCAGCAATGGCTTTACCGGACAGAGCAGCTCTAGAGGGAAGCAAGGCATTAGCACACAGATACAGAAGTGGGTAAGAGTAACACCCAGTGATTGCCTGGCCAGGAACTTGTGCAGGAAAGGCTAGGGGTTGGAAGCAGGCGGGGGCGGGAGCAGTTGCTAAAGGAAAGTCATCTGTCCAGCTGGTGATTTAAAACAATGCATGCTGGTTTATGTGCACTGCGTGCAGATCTACAGGACTTCTGAGAAGGGTGTCTTAGAATTCTTTTCAAGTGTTTCAGTTGCAAAGTAACCTTCAACCGCATCACAGAAAGACTGATAATTAGGGGAGGAAAAAATCCCTCCACAACCTACCACACAGTTATGATCATATTTGTGTATTTTCTTTCAGTCTTTTGCACATGCATGTTTATACTTCCCATGCACATTTGTAAACTGTAATCTCTGTGGATATATATTTTGCATGCTACATTTTCCATTTATCATAGGTACTTTTATGTATTATCATATTCTTTTATATCATTTTAAAAAACTGCAAAATATTCCACTGGATATGCTACTGGATAGACTCATTATAATTCATATACCCATCCACCCATTTTTGTATTCTTTTGGATGTTTCCAATTTCCTTCAGCAGGATGCTGGGACAGCTGACCTAGTTCACAGGACTCTGCCCCACTTGGCCCCATACTGCTTGGAGCGGAAGGAGTGTGAGCTTTGAAGGCAGGCAGACCTGCGTTAAATCCTGGGCCGTCCCCACCTAGTAGCTACATAACCTCCGACAAGATCATTTATCTCCCCGGGTTCCAACTTTTTCATCTATACCATGGGAATGATAACATCTGCTTTTACAGGTTGTCAAGATTGGACATTGTTAAATTGTTACCCACACTGCCCAGGGCGAAGAAGATGCTCAATGAATTACAACGAACACTGTTATCATTATTTTTATATTTATAATTATTTTTAGGAAGTTCGGTTACCAGTAGTCTTTACAGTCTAGTCAGAGTTCCAAGGACCTCTGATTCTGAGAAATTTCTGACTTGTTTATGCTAATGACGCTAATGGCCCATCCCTCTTGATTGGACCAGAATCCCCTTGGCTTAAACACTGGGAGACTGAGGGTCCCTAAGCATTAGAGAAGTGGGGGTTCTACCCCACCACACCTGCCTGCTTTATAAACTATAAAGCCCTGGATGATTGCAATTTCTTTTTTATCACTATTGTTATTGACTTCATTCAGGCGACATTGATTAACAAAATTATACAGGTTTCAGGCATACAATTCTATAACCCATCATCTCTGTACTGTATTGTGTGTTCACCATCTCAGATCGAGTCTCCTTCCTTCACCACTCATCCCTCCCATCCCCTCTCGGTTGTAATTTCTTGTTTGTCATTTGTTAGGAGACCCTCTGGAGTTCTTCAGCTCGTTCCCTGGAGAATTCCACTACAAAATTCTTCCAGAAGATCAGTGAGTGCACTGACCAAGTGGACTTGACATACACGGGTTGAGCATCTACCGCATGGTAGGGATGGTGCTGGAGATTCACCAGTGAACACTGCGGACAAATTACCCTCGAAGAGGATACATTTTTACGTGGGAAGGCTGAGGGATAAATGCAAACAAGTATTAATATGCCTCAAAGTGGTGAGATGTGCTGGGAAAAAAAACAAAACTGGGTAAGGGATTGAGTGCGATATTTTTGTCCAACAGTCAGAGGAGGAGCTCTGGCGACGGGTGAGTTCACTGCTCCGCATTCGGGTCGGCAAGCTCTCACTCTCCAGAGGGGCGGGCCCTGGGGTCTTGTTCATCCCTGTAGCTCCAGAACGATGCTATGGTTCCTAGGTAGGTTCTCAATAAATCTTTATTGGATGAGCAAATACACAACAGCCGTTGTCTCAGACCTGCTGGAGAAATGCCCACTTTAGGACAGGCGTGGGATCTGGGATCCTGCTCCTATCAGCTGACACTGATGGAGAACCGTGTGCTGGGTGCTATTCCAGCCTCTGTGGCTGCCGAGCAACCCCTTCCCTTGAGGATCTTCACTACAGATGACGGCGAAACTTGCGATTTAGCTGTCTGGAGGAGAAGGGAACACAGAGAAGAAGGGAAGAGCGAGGGGTTCAGTGCAAAATGGAACAGTTTCAGGGCCCGGAAGGAGTTCAGCAAGTGGACTGCCTGACATTTTTTTTCTTGGTGCAAAAAATAACTAGTTCTGCTTTTTTGGACTGGGGCTCGCTGAGTCAGGGGTTCAAAGAGAAGAGCATGAGGACAGGAGTGGCAGCTGTCGTCTGCAGCAGATGGTGATGCCCCAGAGACAGACCGTGGCCTTGAAGACGCTTCCCTCCACCCTCTCTGGGCCAGGAATCAAGGTCAGGGGCAGGCAACCAAGCTCAGTTCCCTGGAGTCCGGATCCCAGCTTCTCGACCAGGCCAGCCATTCCAGAGGACGTCACCCTTGTTCCACCCTTGGACGCCACATCAGGCTCAGCAGAGCCTCCGAGGCCAAGGGTGTGAGGAGACTCATCCCAGCATCTGTTATTAACCATTATTTCCATTCTTTTGGCCGTGCTTCCTTCTCAGCTCCAAAGATGCTGGGTCAGGCCTTTGTTCAGCCCCACAAGAGAAGGAGATGATTATTAAAAGAACAGATTTTGCATTCCATATTTACCCCAGATGACACTGCCTTCTTCCCTAAAATAGCGCCAGATCTCCTGGGTGGAGCTTGCTCATTCCTTTTCATCTTGTTATTTTGCAACTGTTTATGGAGACCATCCCCATAGTGATATTATCAGAGTGGGTCAAATGAAACTCCGAACTCTTAGGTTGTCATTGTTTTTTTTTTTTTCCTTTGTACCTCGGAACATGACTTTTTCATCCCAGACCAGCTTTTTCATTTCTTATATGCACTTCAGTTCTCAGCTCCCAAGTCAGCGGCCCTCCGGTGGAAACCACAGAGGTGGTCCACGCTGGGATGAGGAACGCAAGGGCTTGGGCTGAGCTTCCAGACCGGGAACAGCATTTACCAGAAATCTCCGTTCCTTCAGGTACAATTCGGGCTAGAGTTTCAGGGTGTTAAAAGAGGCACTAGATAAACTTAGAGTCTAAAGAACCGCTGGTGTCTGGACCAAGAAACATGGCTGCAGAATTCAACAAATAAACACAGCTGGCGTGGGGCGAGCCTGTCGCAGACAATTATCTTCCTGATTATTTTTTTTCTCCATAATCATCATCTTGGACAAAAGCCTTTATTATAGCATTCTCCTGCACTGCTGGTGGGTTGTGAGTCTGTGTGACTTTTTAATCGAAAACTTGGCAGTGGGTAGGAAAAGCCTCAACAACGGGCTCTTCCTTTGATGTAAACTTCTACTGGCGAGTTCTAAGGAAATAATTAGGGATGTGAGCGGAGAGGTATACATAACAAAGGTGTTCATTGCTAAGGATGGTGAAAAACCGGAAATAACCTATCTGTACGACATTAGGGGATTGCTTAAAAAGATCGTAATTGAGCCATACAGTGCATAATAAGCTACCATTAAAAATATTAAAAATTACGCCAGAGGAGGATTTTTTTTTTAGTATTTCCTCCCTTTTTTAAAAAAGATTTTATTTATTTCTTTCTAGAGGGAGGGAAAAGGAAGAAGAAAGAGAAGGAGAGAAACATTGATGTGTGGTTGCCTCTCGCATGCTTCTTACTAAGCACTGACCCGAAACCCAGGCGTGTGGCCTGACTGGGAATCGAACCAGCAACTCTTTGGTTCATAGGCCCATGCTCAATCCACTGAGCCACACCAGCCAGGGCCAGAGGAGAATCTTTAATAATGTGTCAAATATTCATAATGTGTTATTAGGCAGGAAAAAGGTTACAAAAATGTGTGCACGGTATGATCCTATTCTTATAAAACATGTATAGATGTACAATTGAAAAAGATTAGAAGGATAGGTTCTAAGAATAGAGGTGATTATTTCTTGGGTATTTTACTTTTCATGTGTTCTACCTGTAACATTTTTACAATACGGATGTATTTCTGTAGTCCTGTTTAAAATGTTATTTTTAAGAATAATAATAAGCTGTCACATCTTTTATAATCATCTCTCTGACAGTCCTTGTGGGCAGAAATAGAATCTTATTCTAGGAGCTTCCCTGCATAAAGCACATAAGATATAAAGTGTGTCCTGGCTAGTGTGGCTCAGTGGATTGAGCGCTGGCCTGTGAACCAAAAGATTACCGGTTCGATTCCCAGTCAGGGCACAGGCCTGGGTTGCAGCAGGCAGGCTCCCTGGTTGGGCGCCTGGGAGAGGCAACCAACTGATGTATCTCTCCCTCTCTTTCTCCCTCCCTTCCCCTCTCTCTGAAAATAAATAAATAAAATCTTCAAAAAAAGATATAAAGTGCTTAATGATCTCTTATTGTGGTTGGAAGATAACAAATAAATAGTATAGTACATGCGACCAATAAATATTTGGCAACCATTGGTTTTCTGCTTATTTAGAGTTTAAAGTCAAAGATATATGAGTCTGACATAATTAGGTATAAAATATAGGGACCACGTAATAAGACTGGTAAATGTGTTCACATAACACAAAGAGTCATTTGATGCTTGTTAAGAACAGAGAAGGAGCCCTGGCTGGTGTGGCTCAGTGGATTGCCTGCTGGTCTGCGAACCAGGAAGTTGCCGGTTCAATTCCCAGTCAGGCCACATACCTGGGTTTGGGGCCAGGTCCCTGACGGGGTACGCCTGAGAGGCAACCACATGTTGATGTTTCTCACCCTCTCTTTCTCCTTCTCTTCCCGTCTCTCTAAAAATAATAAATAAATAATCTCTTTTTTTAAAAAAAAAGGACAGTGAAGGAGTCTATGGCCATACCACCCTGAACCAGCCCGATGCCACCTGATCTCGGAAGAACAGTGAAGATTGTTAGTGGGGCGGGAGGGGCACCTGCTTATTGTTTATCTTAGTTAACTCTCTTAACAGTTCTATTATGGTAGGTGTCACACACCCATTTTACAGATGTGGAAACTAGGATATGGAGGTTCGGTCACATGCCCTTTTGACACTGCAGGAAGAAAAAAGATGCACGTCTTCAGCTAGGAGAAGCACAGGTCCCAGTTGAGGGCTGGAGTGGCTGTGATAGGAAGGGGAGGGAGGATGGAGAAGGAAGCCCTACATGCTTCTGGCATGGTCCCAAAAGTCTCTTGCCAGACTGGCAAAAAACATTTAGGTTGCCGGCTGGAAAAAATCATAATTATTTTAACTACCCTCCTTTGAGCACTTGAGGATGATGTTGATACAAAAATGAGGATTACAGGGTGTCATTATATTCAGCCTCACTGGCCTGTGGGATGTGGTGGAAGTTACAGCAAAAACGTGCCAGAGAGTAAATTACACAGAACCCTAGAGTCTGTCATCATTATGATCATCACTCAAAGTATCTAAGCACCTCTTTGTTTGAGGTAATGCGGAGGGGTAAACAAAGCAGAGGCTTGGGGATCAGACAGACCTCCATTCAAATTCTGGCTCGCCGTCCATGTGGTTATGCGATCTTTGATCAGCCTCACCGGCTCTTCCTTGAGACATCTGTGGAACCCTCACACGTCTACGGGAATCTTGCTTACAGGGACCATCTCCAACATTTCCTGATATATTGGAGGCTCTCGGGGGGAGCTCTGCAGACCTGTGTCAGCCAGGACAAGGCCAGCTGCTGAAACAAAAAATCCCCAACCCTCAGTGGCTTGCTATTACAATACAGGTTTATTTTCTCCCCGAGACATGGTCCCATTGGATGTGTTCAGTGGACTGTCCTGGAAGGGGACTCAAGCTTCTTCCATTTTGGAGTGTTGCCTTAGACCCTCTGCTGGCTGAGGGAGAGAAAGAGAGGGCGTCTGACCACCGTGTCTGGAGGTGACACATGACATTCCCTCCCACGTTCCATTGGTCAAAATCCAGTCACACAACCACAACCTAACTGAGGGGACACTGGAAATTCTAGACTAGGTTTGTGCCCAGTGAGGAGGGTGAACGTGTGGCCTATTGGTGCTTCATGCCTATAGCAGTCACAGGTAGCCTGGGGCACAGAGCAAAGGGCCATCCCGATAAAGCCCCACAGAACCTCAGTGGCAGTGTCCGGCCATGGCGCCCAACCAAGAGATCTTTGGCAGTCAGAGTTTTCTCGACACATAAAAGTTTTAAACTGGGCCAGACCTTACAGGATCTTGGGTCAGGTATGTCTGATCCTGTCTGGCAGTTTTAAGTTCTTAATTAGGCAACACTGATGAATATCAGCAATGGGTTCTGTGACTGCTAGCATTGCTCAAGGCCCCTGTGCTGAATCTCCCTGACCCAGGTGCCCTCTACTCTTCCCCACCTGCCTACCTGCATCTTAATGATTCTTAATCATTCATGCATCTCCCGTGCATCTTAAATGAATCTAATGATTTATTTTTCCCACTTACAGCCACGTTACCTGCTGGACCAGATAGATACTCACCACCACTTCTCCGCCTTTGACCTCTGCTTTCTTTTTTGACCAAAATCTGGAGTCTTTCTGACTACGGTGACATTGCTTTAGAAAAAGAGATCACCAGGTGTAGCCTGGTCCTGGAAGTAACAATCTTAACAAAGGTCCTCTTACGCTATGCATTCCATTGGTTCACTTGAACAACAACAAAAAATAAAGCTAATATTTGTGTTTAATTATTTAGAAGGATTGAAGCTTATGTAGTAGAGAAAATGCCATTTTCTTTAAAAAAATGTAAAGTTCTATGTGAGTTTAAATACTACCTTATCTTGCTGAAATCTTTTTTTTTTTCAATCCTTATCTTTGGAAAAGCACTTTCCTTAATTGAATCAAATCCAGTTCATCAGTTTTTCTTTTTTAACTAGAGCTTTTTGTATCCTATCTAAGAAACCTTTGTCTATCCAATGTCATGAAGACTTTTTTCTCCCATGTTTTTTTGTAGAAGTTTTATAATTTTAGTTTTTATGTTTAGGTCTATGATCCATTTAGAGTTAGGGTTTGTATATGGCATGGGGGTAAGGGTCAAGATTCATTTTTTTCTAAATGGACCTTCAGTTGCTCTAACACCACTTATTGAAAACACTGTTCATAGGGAAAGCTGCGTGACTGTACCTATGTGGGTCTATTTTTGGACTATCCTGGGCCATTGATTTATGTGTCTATTCTTATGCCGATCCCACATTGTTCTGATTTCTGCAGCTGAATAGTAAGTCTTGAAATCAGGCAGTGTAGGTCTTCTGATGTTTTTCTCTTTTTCAAGATCCTAAGATCTTTGCATTTCCATATCCATACACACACACACACACACACACACACACACACATATGTGTATATATACATAAAAATTAGGGTGTCAATTTCTACAAAACAAATTTGCTGGGATTTTACAGATTGCATTGCATTGAATCTGTAAGTCATTTGGGGGACGTGAACATCTTTACAATACTGAGTCTTCCAGTCCATGAAGAGCGTACATCTATTCAGATCTTTAGTTTCTCTCTGCAATGTTTTCCAGTTTTTGAAGTACATAGGACTTGCACATCTTTCATTAAACGTATCCCTAAGTATTTTATGCTTTTTGATGTTATTGCAAATGGTATTTTTAAACTTTTTGTAATTGTTCGTTGCTCTGATCTTTTATTCCAGCCTTTCATTAGACTCGTCTCCCAGTCTTGCCACTTTTCAGCCCCTACGTCAGTTCTGCATCTAGTTTAAATTCCTTTGGAGCATCGCGATGTCTGATTGGAATGAGGGATGGACGCTTGGGAGGCGTTGAGAATGGCCCAGGTCTGCATCCTAGATGAGTGTTTTTGGAGTTTCTCTGGCTTGCCATTTGACAGGCATCATTCATTGACTATCATATTCCAGGGACTATGCTAATTGCTAGTAATATGACTCATAGCCGCTGCCTCCAGGGGCCCAGAGAGCAGTCAGGGCAAATCACAAGTGAAAAGGTGATTCGATAAGGTATACTCAGTACAGGGTTTCTGTGGGAACGCAGAGCAGGCCCCACACAGCTTTCAAGGGGGTTGAAAGAGAATCCCACGAGGAGGAGGAGGAGGAGGTGACGATTCTTCTGAGTCTGAAAGGTCAGCCTTAGACAGTTCGAGGAGACCGGCCCCAGCCTGGTGGGCGGTTGGCTAGCCAGCTTAATAAACTAAACATGAATTCCCCCAAATATGCATATAAAACCTCCAACAGCTGGCCCACATGTGAGAAGCCTTTCTGTAACTCTGAACAAGACCCCACAGATGGTCAGGATGCAAATACTTTTGGTTCAGCAGGAGGCAGCTGCAAGTTCTCCCAGGTATCTATTAGAACAGCAAAAACAAAGCCCTGAGATGACAGCGTCTAACCTCAGACTAAAGTATCCTTCTGGCACTGAAGACTTGGGGCATGTGTTAAAACCAAGTGGATTGCTAGTGGTCTGTCTACCTCCCCCTTCCTGCTACATGTTCTTTCAAGATGCTGCGGGGTGGAAAAAGTTGATCCAGGCTGTCTAGCCAAGGCTGCCTCCTCTACAAACCACACAGTGTTCTGTCTTCAAAGGAAATCAGCATTTTTTTTTTGCCTGTATTCATTCCTGCTTAGGGTTCCAATAACTAGAAATTGCTGAGACCCAAAAGGAGACTGTTTCATTAATTTCCATGAGTTTACCCAGAATGCATTCCTGTAAGGACCATGTGCGTGTGTGTGTGTTTTAAGATTTTATTTTTAAAGAGAGGGGAAGGGAGGGAGAAAGAGAGGGAGAGAATATTGATGTAAGAGAGAAATACTGTTGGTTGGCTCTCATCTACATCCTGGACCAGGGACCAAACGTGTAGCCCAGGCACATGTCCTGACCAGGAATTGAACCAATGACCTTTTACTCAGTGTGACTACGCCCAACCAACTGAGCCACACTGGTAAGGTCTGTTATGGCCATGTGTTTTGGGTTTCCCCCCCGCCTACTCTTCAACATGTCTTTCTCCTCCTTTTGGTTGTAGTACCCTGATTTCCCATCATCAAGGAAACAGCTCCCCTTGCCCATTATCGGGTCCTCAATCTTTGCCAGTTACATGGGCGGGGAGTCACAAGTGAGACCTGCTGGTAAGCGACATCATGAGCATGCGTGAGATTGTCTAAGGAGAAAGCACAAAGTAAAAGAAGGGGAGATGCCATGATTGAGCCTCAAGAAGCTCCATCCTTTAGTGGTTGTGTAGAAGGAATGAGTCTGCAAAGAACACAGAGAAGGAGACATCAGAGAGGAAGGATGAAGACTAGGAGAGTCACGTGAGGTTTGAAGGGTAATGGAAGAGGATGATGCAAGGAGGTGCCAACAGTGTTGGATGCTACCGGGAATCAAAGGAGGCAGGGATAAAAACCATCCATGTGGTTTTGACATGGAGTCATTTCATTGACCTTAGAGTCATTTCACTGGAGAAGCGATGGAACAGGATGGGCAATTAGAAAATGCAAGGAGGAAATACTGTCAGTTCTGTAGCTGCGAAAGGCAGGAGGTGGAGTGTTGGGAACCGCCCTGCCTGGTATCAGAAGCTATAACCCCTGCCAAGGCTAAGGCTGAGGGAATGACCTTGGACCATAAGCCACCAAGGAGACAAAAGCTTATCTCCCTGGCAGGAGCACTGCTTCTGCTCCTTTTACTTCACCCTGCCTGGCCCCCAATGCTTGGTCAGTTAGCCAATGAGAGGTAAGATTCCCCAAGGGGGGAACAACCTAAGACAGGCACAATCACATGGGAGGCCCCCAAGGAAGGACTTTGGGGGCTACAGGAAAAGGGGGTGATGGACTCTCGCCCCTCGGCTTTGACAAAGTCTGAGTCCTCATTGTCTGCAGGGAAAATCTCCTAATCTCTTGGCTGCCTTACTTCCCTTGCTCCACCTAAGCCTGAAACAATGATGGAGGGTGGTGCAGCCCTGTGCTGGGAAGGGCAGGTTCCTCAGGTGATCAGGCCTAAGAATATGTAAAATCCTGTGAAACCTGCTTTGTTTAGAATGCTCTCAATGAAATGATAACGGTCCAAGCAAGAAGTAAGTTAGTTCCTCAAAGTTTTACAGCTCTTTAACTATCTGACCCGGACTCAAAATAGGCCCTCAGAGTTCTTTGTGATCTATTGTTTGATCCTTACTTCCTGGCAATGATTAATGAGCTTTACCTGAATTCTTGTGCAAACAAACCCAATAAAAGCGATTGAGGAAAAGGCTCTTGGTCCTTCTCCTGTGAGAGATCGACCACCTTTCCTCCCCAAGCAGATCATGTCTTGGTAGACTTATTCTCATCCATGGCGGATGGGGGGGCTCTGCGGACAAAGCTCCCCCACAGTGGAGTGGTAGACTAGAGGGGGTGTGGGGTTCATGTAGGCTTTTTTTCTTTTTTCTTTTTTTAAACAGAATGTGTGAGACACTTAGGCATGTTTAAAACCACAGCAATCATCTGGTTGCCAGGGAGTAGTTGAACAATCTGGGGAGAGATGGTATAATTGAAGAGTAAGGATCCTGAGAAATAGATCTCCAAGAGGGAATATTGTTTATGGCATTCCTCAAACTTACTTGATGGGCCACCCCTCTTCATGCAGTTTATTTTGATCAGAGTTCTGCAGAAAGCACTATGGCCAAATTATGTCAAGGGCCCATCACCAAATTAATTAGTATGGCCAAGGCCATACTTCGGCTTCAGCCAATCAGAATCCTCATTTCTGGAGGTAGGGGTGGGCTCAACACCAGCCAAACTAAATGAGAATGAGGAAGGGCTCAGTTGTAGTAAAGAGAGGGTGTGCATATGTGGGAGATACCCCAGAAGTAATCTCCATACCAGCTGAATGGTGGGGAAGATGGAGTTACCAGGTGGCGTCCCTTCCCTCCTGGCCTAGCGACAGGTTAAAAGCTGCCTAATTCTAGAGTCCTCTTGTATCTTCAAAGGTAAAATAAAACATCTAAAAGTATTCCAAGATCCACAACTCAGGAAGCAGTGCAGGCCTGTTAAGTCAGAGGCAATTTAGGAGCTAAGCAATCCCCAGCCCATGGATACTTGTATATTTACTAACCCAACAGTTCCAGCTGTGGGGACTTACTTGCAGAAGGAAGGCTAGAAAGCATGTTGGGCAAACTTCTGAGTAACACCTGCTTTAACGTGTCCTGTAGTAGCTGATGAGCATCACAGAAAAATTTCACTCGGTCCTGGCTGGTGTGGCTTAGTGGATTGCGTGTTGACCTGCACACCGAAAGTCACTGGTTTGGTTCCCAGTCAGGGCACATGCCTGGATAGCAGGCCGGGTCCTCAGGTGGGGGCATGAGAGAGGTCCCAACTGATGTTTCTCTCCCTCTCTTTCATCCTCCCTTCCCCGCTCTCTCTAAATACAATCTTATTTAAAAATTCCGTATTTGGTGGAAGGCTGTTTCATCAATTCCTGGAGACTGCTTCTCCTTTCTTCGGGGGGTGGCCCTGTTGGGCTCTGGGCTTCCCTGCCACCCTGTCTCAATGCAGCAAACGCGTACAGGCACCTACTATGCGTGGTTGTCACGTTATACACTGGGATGTAGTATCATCTTTTGATGTTCACAAAGCACTTTCCTACCTATAATCCCAATGTCATGATTCTGAGAAAAGACATTGAGTCAGAAAGATGAAAGTGAGGATGGATTCATGTATTCACTTATCTGTGTGACCGTAGGCAAGCCATTTCATCCAAGTCTTCTTTTTCAAATAAATGATAATAATGGAAGCTCCTAGCTCAAAGGATCGTTGGGAGGAACCAATGAGATAATACAATAGCTTAGCATATGGCAACCACTCAATTTAAAGTAGCTATTACTTTATCATTCATTCATGTGCACTTATTCACACAGTAATCATGTGATGTTGACACTATTATCTTCTTCCACAGATCCTCACTGAGTGCCTATGATGTTGCAGGTGCTGAAGACCCCTAGTGACCAGTTGGATACAAACACGAAGGAGTCCCAGAGCAGAGCCTTCGGAAAAGGAAGCACTGGGCACTGAGCACCTGAGCACTGGGACAGGGGCACCACGGAGCAGTCGGTAGTAAGATGACACCCAGGGGGACCACTGCCTTCTGCAACTTGGAGTTTCCTGCTCAACAGGTGGAGGCAGAAGCTCGACTCAGACTGATCTGCAGAGAAACTGGAGTTGGTGCGGAAAGAGCAACTGCTGAGAACTCACAAGAGTTTTGACATAAAGGGGAGAGAAAAAATGGGGAGGTGGCTGGAGGGAGATGTAGGATCAAGGAGATTTTTGTTGTTAAAGCTTAAGAAATGTGAGACGTTGGGGCACGTTATTTTCAGAAGGTGGGGATATTCTACTATAGAGGGGGAAATTGGCAAGGAAAGAGGGACGCAGGGTGCCGGTGGACGGGTTGGCTCTGATTGGTGTGCACGCCCTTCGTTCGCTCTAAGGGTCGGGAAGGCAGAGAACGTAGGCAAGGCACGGAGCTGTTGGTAGAGGAAAGGGCTCCTGCCTGCTTGTTAGTACTATCTCTGTAATGTATGAGACAGGCTGGTCTTTTCAGAGTGAACGATGAGAAGGGGACAAAAGAAGGAGAGTGAAAAATCATCCTTAGAGAGTGCGGGTCGTTGAATGCAGCAGGGAAGTACAGCAGGATTGTCTCCTGCTAGAATCTCCTTCGACATGGGTGGTCTTCAGTTTAACGTGACACTAGTCACCTTTAGTTTCCCAGCAATGTTCTTATATTCTGATGTAAGCGGCGAGTAGGAGGTTGGCTGGGTTTAACCATGTCGGGCAAGTTAGGAGACAACGGGCAAAGGGGTTACGGGTTTTTGCCAGGACGTGAGTCTCATGATCATTGCTGAGCTGGTAAGGAGGAGCATGAGCCTGTGGGGGAAGATAAATATGAAAATCTGGCAGGGTCAAAGGTTTGCAGGTCTCGGTGAAGTCGAAGAAATGCTTGTGTGTGGTATTTTAGTAAAGAGGCTAAAGTCAGATCTGAGATCTTTGCAGTTGTTTTCTGAGATAGCGTAGTTATTGGTGAGAGCGAGTCCAGGATAAGACCAATGAGAGTGGGTATCTGAAGACAAGAGAAGGGAAAGCTTCATTGGTAAGGGGAAGAAACGAGTAAGGGAGAAGTCCGTAAGATTTCTGATGGATTATGCTTATGGATCTGAGGTCCTAGAGTAAGGTTGCAGGAACTGAGATGAAAGCCAGTTTATGAGGGCAAAAAGGAGGGGTTGCAGGTGGAAAAATATGATAGTGAGAACTTGAAGGGGACTGGGTTCTTGAAAGAGGAAGGGAGGAGAAAAAATACCAAAAATATTTGTGGTGCTTGCCTGCCTACCCACAGCCTCTTGTAGGCAGTCATGACACCAGCTGCCACCACGCTTATAGCAATAGTTGACTGGTCAAGGGGTGAGCTCTGACCTACAGGCTGCCAGTCTGTGGGCTGGTCAGTGGCCTGTTCAATGAGCTGTCGGCACTAAAAGATGCATTAATTGAATTCTGTCTTGGGGTCTGAATTATGAAACAAAAAGAATTTGTCAGTTCATAGAGCAAGCCGATGCAGAGAATAGAGGAGGACAAAGGTCACCAGGACGGACCTCTTTCAGGCAGAGATGTCGAGGGAAAGGGCTACAAGCTGAGGATGCCAGACATGAAGGAAGAATGTATCAGATGCATCAAAAGCAGAAGACATGGGGCCTCATGAGAGAGACGGAGTAGCCTGACCCTGAGTTCTGGGTTGGTTCCTGAGTCCTCTTATTCTGAGGTAACAATTTCCAAAGGTTTTTGAGCAGGGAAGCAACATAACCAGGTCTGGGGTCATATGTGGGCTCTGGTCCCAGAATGCCTGGCTGTGGCATCCTTAGTTATGTGATGTTGGGCAGGTTGCTTAACCTTTCTGGACCTTAGTTCCCTCATCTGTACAGTGGAAGTTACAGCACTGCCCTCACAGGGGCGCAGTGAGGATCAAATGAGAAAATACGGGTAATGCATTTTGAACAAAGGCTCCTTTTCAATGTTATTTTCTGCATTTATTTATTTTAAAGATTTTATTTATTTATTTTTAGAGAGGGGAAGGAAGGAGAAAGAGAGGAAGAGAAACATCAATGTGTGGTTGCATCTCACACACACCCTACAGGGGACCTGGCCTGCAACCCAGGCATGTGCCCTGACTGGGAACTGAACTGGCAACCCTTTGGTTCACAGGCCCATGCTCAATGCACTGAGCTACACCAGTCAGATCAATCTTATTTCCTTTAAGTAAACAGTTCAAGTGTCGTTTCTTTCACAAAACTTTCTCTCACGCCCTCATTGGTCTCTTGGCTTCCAGGAGGCATGTCACCTTCTCTTGGTCCTCCTTCTCTGTGGCCTTGCCCAGTTCCTCTTTATTTCCTTGACCTCTTCTCTCCACTTTCACCTCCTACGTGAGCTCACTGAGTTGTCTTGTGCTCTTAAGCACCTTAAAATATCATTTATTAGGTAACAGTTCTCATAAGTTTATAACCAAGTGATAAAGTTTCCCCAACTCCAGACTTCCATGTTTGATTTATTTGGCACCTCCATTGAAATTTCCAATAGGCAATTTAAAATACAACTTGCCCCAAAGTGACTCTTATGCCCCCCCAAAGACCCTGTTCCTCCTTATAAGCTTTCATAGATTAACAAATGGAAAACCCTTCAAATGTTGATAAAGCTAAAAATCTTAGCACCACCCTTGACTCCTTTCTTCTTCTCATGCCCACCACCAATCCATCAGCAAAAATCTAGAATGTGATCTCTTCTTGCCATTTCAACGTTACTGCCCCGATGGACGCTCCTTCATCTCTCTGCAGTGTGACCTTGGATTACCTCTTGGGTCTCTGCTATGAGGATTAAATGAGTTATTATTTGTAAAGTGGTTAATGGTGTCTATCACATAGGAAGCCCCATTTAAGTGCTTTTTTAAGTAAACAAAAAATGACTTGAATACAGAACTAGCTTTCTAACAGCCCTAGTCCCCCTGCAGTCTATTTAGAATACAGCAGCTTCCTGATACTTTTAAAGCCCAGGCCAGACAGATCCTGTTGCTGTGAGGCACCTCTCTGACCTCGGCTCCCACTCCTCTCCCCTCGAGCAATCTGGGGCAGCCACCTTGGCCTTGTGCCATGAACACACCAGGGACTCTCCCCTTTGGGTCTTTGCCCTTGTTTGTGCCTCCTTCTGATTGGATGCTACTAAGTTAGATCTGTTCTGGCCTCCTTTTGCTCATTGGCCTGTCTCATCCCTCACTCTGATTTTCCTCCGTATCTCCCATCACCACCTGACACGCAATCTACTTGGTAGCTGATTGCCTTCCCTCCAACATTAAAGATCTGCAACAACATGGACTGTCTTGTTTATTGCTCTATCTCTAGTAGGTGCTCAATAAATATTTACCAAATGAAAAGAACCCCTAAGTGCCATTCCCTTCAATGACTTCCCATAATACAGGCTGGAATCATTCTTTTGGGATTTACCTATATCCCCTTTTATGCAGGTGGCAGGTTTTACTCCCCTGAGTTGGGGGGTGGGGGAGGGGGGTGGGGCAGTGACAAGGACATAGCCTGGCTCCTGGTAATAATTCCTGTCGTTTATGCAACACTAATTTACAATCCCCTCATAGATGATTTGATTCTCACAAAAGAGAGGGAACAAGCTAGAAAGGGCAGGGCATCCCAGGTCTTCTGTCTTCTAAACCAAGCTCAACAAATACTTGTTGAATGAAGAGAGACCAAAAATTGTCTTTTAAGTCATTCAGTGGAGTGATGCAGCCCCACTGGACAAATGGGCTGGTTGTCCGCAGGATGTGTAAAAATACTCATAACACCCAAAATTATTGGGCCCAGTTTTTTAATCCCTACCTGTGCAGTCCTCACAGCTATCCTTTAATTTACATATACTAAGTGCTCTAAAAGTGGTGTGGCCCAAGGCACTTTTTTTTCATCTCCATCTCAGGACATACTTACTGAATTTAGAGAGAAGGGAGGGGAGGGAGAGAAACATCGACAGGGAAACACGGATGGATTGTGTGGCCGACCAGGGACAGAAACTGCAACTTAGTCATGTGCCCTGACCGGAAATCGAATCCACGAACTTTCTGTTTATGTGACGATGCTCCCAGCAGACGAGCCACACCGGCCAGGGCCCAAGGTACTTTTTAAACAGATAGGGCTCAGATGCAGCGGCTTGCTTCAGGTCCCGCAGGTAGCAAGCGGCAGCGCTGGTTCGCTCATTACGCTCTCGCCGGGCTGGGCTCGGCCCGCAGCAGTTCCGGGTCCGCCGGGCGCGAGAGAGCGTGCACCGGGTGCGGCGGGGAGGGACTGACCCCTCCCAGTCCAGTGCCTTCCGCGTCCCCGCCCGGGAAGCTGGCGGTCACGGTTCCAGCCACCTTCTTCTGCAGCCCCAGAGTGGATGGGTGCGTCTGGGTGCGAACAACAGCCCCCGCCCCCGAAGTCAGCCTCGGTGCGGGATGTGCAGCCGCACTGGGACCAGACCCCCAGCCCGCCCACCCGGCCAGCCGCCGCGCCCGGTCCCGCCCGCAGGACCCACCCCTCACTTCCCTGATCCGCGCTCCTCCCCCCAGCGCCGCGCTCCATACTTGGCGATCGCCGCGGCCCTGCGCGCTCATTGGCGGAGAGCCGGCTGCGTGGGGGGCGGGCCCGGGCCGGCCGGGGCGGGGAAGGAAGGTGGCGGCGGCCCGGCGCTGGGGGAGGGGGGCGCTGACCCGGATGTTCACTCCTGGGCACCCGGGGAAGTGGAAGCGCCGGGCCCTGCTGCTGGGGGGAGAGCCACAGACGCCGGGACCGGGACCGCCGCCGACGCCGCCACCATGGTAAAAGCCCGACGTCACCCTCCCCCAGCCCCCGGGACCCCCGCTGGAGCTCATGCTCCCCTCCTTCCGCCGACTCGCGGCCAGTGAAGGGTGGGTTCCCCCGGGTGGGGGAGGGGCGGGGTTCCGGATCTCAGGTAGACACTCTCCGTGAAGGCTCAGGAGGGGCCGCCGGCGGCTTGGGTGGGCAGAGACCCTGCCTCCCTCTCCCAGTCCCCGCCCTTGGCTCAGGCTGGAGCTCCACTGTCCACCTGGGGGTCCTGGCTAGTCTCCTCTATGGCCCAGGCTAGCCCCCCCCGGACCTGTGGGTCAGGCACCCGCTCCGGTGACCCAGCCGTGGTCTCCCTCCTCTCTGTGGCCGGGACTACGTTCCCTTTCCTCGTCCCTACGGCCCAGGCTAGGCCGTCGTTTCTCCCTCCCATGGCCAGGACTAGGCCTCGGTCGCCCTTCTCCGTGGCCTCAGTTCGGACCCCCGCCCACTTCACCACCCCCTTGCAGTGGCCTCAGCCTAGATTTGTTTCCCTTCCTGCATGGTTTCAGCCTGAATTTTCTCTTCCCTCTCTGGTCCTAAGTCTGAACCTTCTTCTCCGCCCTTGCCTCCACCTGGACGTCACCACCCCCACCCCCCATCGCCTCCCCTGGACTCCTCATCACCCTTAAGAGAAGCCTGCGCCGGCCCCCTTCTGCCCTGGACTTGACTCGCTCTCCAGATCGTGCTCCCAGTTCTGCCCTCAACCCAAGTGGTCCACTCTACCCAGGGCGAACCGTTGCCGTCTCTGGGAAGCGAAGGCAGCTTTCCGTCCCGGGGTGGTAACCAGTGGTCCTGCGGTTATGCCGTTTCAGGTTTATGGGTTGCCGCGTCTGGGAGGCCGTCAGGGAGCGAGCGAGGGAAGGGTGGGCATCTGTGCCCGGAAGGTAGCACTACGATCTGCGGGCCCTTCTGCAGCTGGCGCCTCGGTTCCCTGTGCCCCGTGCGCGGTGCTTGCAGAGCGTTCTGCCGGCGGCCGGGCCTGAGTGAAAGCGGAGGGATGAGGGTTGGGGGCGGGGGGGGGGGGGAGAGCCCACAGGACAGGGATGAACGCACAATCGCCCTTGTGAGGCCGCAGCCCTTGGGGGAACCAGCTGGCCCTCAGGCCAGCATGCGGCCTGGACACGATGTACCCCAGCAGACGCAGCCTCCCTTTCCCCCTGAATTGTCAGCTCGTGAGGGCTGGAACTGCTGATTATGGAGGTATCTTGGATCAGGTGAGCCAGACTCAAGAGGGAGAGGCTAGCTCCAGTCGTGGTGTTTGTTTTGGTAATGAAAGCAGGTGCTATCCGGGGGCTCCGAGGTGAGATCTCACATAGGCCAGCACTGTAAGCATGTCCTCCAGTCCGCTTTGGAACTCTCTGCAGAGCAGACCCAGCACCTAGGTTGGAAGGGCCAGAAGACTTCTGTCTCACGTGGCCAAGGAACCTTTGGAGATGGACTGACAGCTCCCCTGGCTTCCACCCTCTCCCACCCAGCCCTGGCAGATACTTGCACGTGGACTTCGGGCCCCAAAGGGTTTGGAAGATCTTGGTTCCTTGTTTAATTAAGGGGTGTTGCTGAACTGGGGTGACTAATTCAGACCATCCAAGCTTTTTCTTGATGCCTTCCTGTGTGTTAATCAAAAACGTGACCTATGCCATTTTTCAGACTGTTGGACTTTTCATTGGCTGAGAACTGACTGCAGAGGGCAGGGGTGGGGGTGGCCCAGCCCTAGGCCTGGGTGGGGAAAGACACTTCTGAACATATTTGGGTGAGGACTTAAAGAGTGCAGTGAGGTTTTGTAAATGTGGCCCTGGGTGTTCTTAGGGCAAAAGCAGGAGAGAGAGAGTGGGTGGGGTTGCCAGGTGGGCGTGAATGAGGCCTGGTCTGGGGGCCGGGGGAGGGGGTGTCTTGCCTTGCCCCTGGGTACCTGATTCTCCAAACATGATGGGAAAAAGGCCCTTAAATGGTCCAGGAGGCTTTTCAGGAGGCCTGTGCTGGGTCTTATTTGGACAATCTGAAAGGACTATGGAAGGGGCGGAGGAAAAGGGCTGCCATTATCAGAGGGGCTGTGAGCTTCACCTGTAGGAGCTCATTTAATCCATAGAGAGCCCTTCGAGGAAATGCTGTCCCCATTTCACAGGTGAAGAAGCTGAGACTCAGGGGATTGAATAACTTAAGGTATTGCTCAGTCAGTGGAATCATGCCTGGCAGGCTCCGAACTTTCTCCTTCCCATTGTCTCAGGCTGCTTAAGTGTGGGACGATATAAAGGACACTGTTTAGATAACCTAATAACCAGGTACTCATAGAAGGCAAGGGAGGAGTGGCCTTTACTTTCCTCCACTCTACCAACCAAGGTATTTCGGGAAGCACTGGAACATTTATTGACTATGGGTTGTGTACTGGGTCCTTTGCGCAGGAGACATTTAATTGTGAAGTAGTGGTCATGGTGATTTGATCCTATTTAGCCTGGACCAGAATGGGAGCTCTCTGAGGGTAGGGATTTTTGTCTCCCCCCCCCCCCCATGGCTGTATCTGTGGGGCCTAGAAGAGCACCTAGCACTTGGAGGAAATGGCCTAGAGTGCTCTCTTTTGGGGTGTGTCTGTCCTTGAACTTAGCCTCTTGGAGTTCATACTCGTTCTCTAAGTAACTTGTTCTTAGTGTCCCTTGGGTTGATAAGTAATGTCTGCTTGTTGTCATTTATCCCCTACCTGAATACTCGGAGTCCCAAACTGTGTGGACAGCTGGGGTGAAGCCAAGCGGTGGTGTGGGGTTGCAGCATAGGCACGTGAATTCAGAGCCCTGTGGTTTTCATTTTCAGTAGGTTTGACGGTGGAGAAAACAGCTAGATCTCGGCTATGCATGGAGGGAAAGAGCAGTTGGAGAATCTAGAATGCATTGGACTTAGGAGTAAATTCCATGATTTTTGTTGGCATCAGTTTAAGAATGCATAGGCAAGTGGAATTTATATGAGTTCCTTCAGCAGGTAATAGTCTCACTACTGTCTGTAAGTGCTTTACAGTTGAAAGCATTTTTTCCTTACATAGCTCTAGGTTCTAAAATAGGAATTATTATTCTAACTTAGCATTATGATTCTGGCGGTGGTGGGGGGGCTGTCACAGCGGAGGGAAGGGGAGGGCCCCTTGTGAGTTGGCTGTCCAGTGAACACAGTTTTGCCTGGCAGGCGCTGAGCGGTGATGCCTGTCGCACTGTTACAAGGTGAAACGATATAGTTCGCACTAATGTGTATAGTTTGCACTAATGTGTGTTGGCTCGTTTCCTGGTGTGGGGGAGGGACGTGGCTCAGCTCAGACCCCTTGCATTTGTATAGCCTTACTCATTTAAATCCTGCCAGCCTCTCTCTCTCTCTGGTGGGATACTTGAAGAAGCAGGCAGTGATTGATAGGATTGATAGCCTGAGATTAAGGAGATGATAAATCATAGATTCGTAAGCAGATGATCCTGTTTACAATTCGGAAGTCCTGTGTTTTCTTTTATATTCCGCGGGGGAGAGGACAGATGACTGACGCACAGAAATGGCCAGGGAGGTACACCGACCGTTGAGACTCCTGTCGCTCAGGTGAGGAATGCTTGCTGGCAGGCAGGTGCAGGCTAGGCAAACACAGAAGTGCGTTGGGAGGTACCCAAAGCCACAGGATAACTGACTCCACTGTATGTGTGTTAACTGCTTTCTCCGTGCGGCTCTCTGTGCAGAGGACCCGCTGACGAGAGAGACGGGCGAGCGCGACGGGCGAGGGTCCGAGCCCTCAGGCTTGCACTGCTGGGGGTGGGGAGAGGCCTGTTTAATCTGCCTGGTGTTTAGGGAGGACGCGCCTTGTTTGAAGTAAGTGCAAGAGCATTTGCATGAGACGTGGCCGGAGGCTTAAGAGAACGTTGGGGCTCACGCCAGGCTTCACTCCAGGCCTGCTGGAGTGTGCCTGCCCTCGTCTCCGCCATCACCAGTGGGAGTGATCCCTGCACGTCACCTGTTCTTCTGCGGACCAGGAGCTCCCCCAACCAGGAACGTGACCTTGTGCCATGGAGGTCCGGCCCTTCTAACCTGGGTAGCCGCCATTGGTTGAGGGTCGGTTGTGATCCAGAAACGTGACTTAGGTTTTACCTCACCCTCCGTTTTACTTACAAGGGACCTGAAGCTTGAGCGACCAGTATGAGTGGCAGGCCCTGGACTCAGATCTGGGCCCACCCGACACCTGTCTGGACACTCACTCTGTTTCTCAGAAATGGCGAGCAGTGGGACCTAGGCACAGGATTCTGTCCCCTTTCTCCTTGCAGCCCATCCCCCCAGTGAGGGTCGGGTGCGGAAGCCCAAAGGATGCAATTGCAAGATCACCTGTATTAGGGCTGCTGGCCAGAGCAATGCCATTTCCCAACTCAAGCTTTCACTGCTTAATGTTGCAGCGTAAAGGGGTGGAGACCAAACTAGGAGCTTTGGCCTAGTGATTCCCCCTGCAGCGGCCTGCCCGGGAGGGTTCAGTCTTCAGGGGGCAGCAGCGCAATTTCGGATGTTAGGGTTCAGGAGCCAGACTGACTTCTCAGGATAATAACAGTACCTCCTGACAAGGCCTTTGTGGGGATTACATGAAATAATAGTGCATGTCAAGTGCTTCAAACAACATCTGGCACATAGTTATGTGAGTACTGTTGTTATTACCATCATCACCATTTTATAGGTGAGGTTCAAAGGGGTGTGTGGTTAGTCCCTCTGTAGCAACTCCGTGGTGGAGGAACTGGGCTTTTTGACTCCAGAGCTGGACCGCTTCCGTTCACTCCCAGCTGCCTGCTGAAGGCTTACTTGAAGTGTGCGTGCCTTTGGGCCGTGCCTTGAACGAAGACCTTCCGTAGCAGAGCCCAAGGCTCTGCTTCGCCACAGAAGGGGGAGCCCCCTGTGCCCTGGACACGACCGATTGCCCTAGTCCGATGCTGGGTCTGAGGTCCGATGCCACGTCGGTGCCCGGCGGAGCCCCCAGGCTTGGAAGAAGAGCGTCATGACGTGGGAGCTCTGTGAGAACAGGGGCCTTGTCTGAGTCCCCTCACTGCCCCACACCTTGTACTGGCCTCCTGGCGCTTGGTAAGCAGTGAGGGAATGAGTGTCGAGTGGAGAGGTGCTGCGTTTTCTTTGTTGCCTGCCCCACAGACCACGTGCTTGGCAGATTTGGGTTGGGGTTCCGTCTCTGGCACTCAGCATGTGACCTGAGTGAGGATCCCCATCTTCCGCAGCCTCTGTTTCTTGAGGGTAACATTTTACAGGATACCCAGAGAAAGATGTGAAATGGGTGATGTATTTAATCTCGTGCTCAGCGCACAGTGAGTGGTAGCTGTGACTGTTTTTTGCCTTATTCTGCTTTCCACACAGTAAGGAACACAAACAGGCGCCCCAATCCCTACCCTCTCGTCCAGAAGGGGAGGGGAGGCAAGCTGCGACCGAGAAGTCCAGTGTAGCAGGAAGGAGGGGGTAATAGAAGAGACTTAACAAGGCCCCGTCCGCCATCCCTGCCGGCTTGGCTTGCATTTCGTCCCCTCCGGGAAGCCCTGCAGCCCCCTGCAGCCCACCTTGGGGCGAAGCCTGGGAGACCTTGCCCGGGCACTCAGGCGGAGGCCATTCCAGGCAGGGGCCTGGAAGAAAAGCAGAGGTCTGGGGACAGTCAGCCTTGTGAGTCTGGGGACCAGCCATGGGGGAGCCGGAGTGAGGGTGGGCGCCTCAGTCTGGGGAGCGCGTTGCGGAGTGCCTGAGTTGCCAAGCTAAGGACTTTGCGTTTCATCTGAGACAGTGTGGAGTCAGTTAAATCTTTGACAGGGCAGGTGGAAATTTGAGGAGGCTGGCAGAGGAGCAGTGTTTTAGGAAGAGTCATCTGGCTGGGGTGTGCAGGAGGTCCAAGAAGATTCGCAGGCACCGGCTGTGAAGCTGTGACCATCCCAGGCCTGGGAAGGAAGGACCGGTTGAGGAAGAGAGGACGGCAGAGTGGGATTTGTGATTTACCACCTCTGGGGCCGAGCGGTGATGCGTTTGTCCCCAGGGCTCCCCATCGAAGGCATTCTGATAGGATAGGACGGTTTATCATTGACCCGACAACTGTTTCTGGTAGTTTAAATCCTAGATGGCGGTGTCTGCAGAGCCCTGATATCCTGTGAACAACTGACTGGGGATTTCAGTCCCGGTAGCCCAGGGATCCCCCCCGCTCCTGCCGGTCTGTGTCTGCCATGGTGCCGGCTTCTGCCCGTGTGCAGGCAATGGGCTGTGGGCACACAGGCACCCAAGTCACCCAGTCTGCTGAGGGGATAGAGCCCAGAGCTGCAGGGTGGAGGTGCAGCCTGGTGACTAATAGTGACAGGAGCTCTTTTTAAAAAAAAAGTTTTCATTTTTTTTTAAAGATTTTTAAAAACTTACTTTGCCTCTCACACACCCCCAGCTGGGGGCCTGGCCTACACCCCAGGCATGTGCCCTGACCGGGAATCAAATCAGGGACCTTTCGGTTTGCGGGACGGTGCCCACCCCACTGAGCCACACTGGCTGGGACGAGTGACGGGAGCTCTTTTTAACTGGCCCCTTTCCAATACCCAAAGCCACCCTCGTTACACCGGCGGGGCCGCCGAGTCCTTGCTGGGAGCTCGTGCTCTGCACACCAGGCTCTTCTGCCTCTAGTGTCATTTCCCTTAGGTCGCTCACTCACGGACGCGCTCCCAGCAGTCCGACAGGCCCATTGGGCGTGAGGCCGGAAGTTAAATGCAGGAGGAGGCTGGAAGCAGGTAAATAGGAGATTCAGAGCGACGTGGGTGTGAGTGCAGAAACAGGGCGGCGGAAGCCCACCACACAAGCAGGCTTGGGGGCCTGCTCGTCTTTCCCTTTCCCGGGCACCCCCCCCCCCCCCACGTCCCTGGAAACCTGTGAAAAGGAGCCCTCGCCTACACCTTTCTGTTGTGATCACTGTCCCATAGCTGTCCAGTCCCGTAGTCCAAGGCAGCAGCCCTGGTGGTCACCATCCACTTGCCCTGTAGGGGTGATAGTGAGGATTGGTGTGGAAAGTGTAAACCGTGCCTACCCGTCTGTAAGCACGGTAGGAGTGTGGGGTGTTGTATGGTCATTTTATTCATACAGGTGGTTGATAGGTGGTGTCTCATGTAACCTCCCAGCCAACCTTGAAGGCAAGCGGTGGCCCCTTGTCCTGCCGAGACCTCCCGAAGAGGAGGAGCCCCCTGCCCGAGGCTGCAGTCTTCAGGGCTTCCAGCCCAGTGTTTTGTGACTGAACAGTTCTCACCACACTGCAGAGGACAAGCAGTCGTTACGACTGGCCCAGAACCTGAGCTCACACTGTTCCTACTGCTCTGTGAAGCTCCCTCTTTTAGCACTTAACACGGCCCTTCTGAGTTAGGATCTGACCCCAAACCATTGTTGTTTAGCATTACTTGGACTTAGCGTCTCTGAGTTTTCCATAAGAAGACTTAAGACAGAGGACTTATTACATTTGCCAAATGAGATATCTTTCACTAAAAAGAATCCAAATATGAAAAGGTGCTTTTGCACATACCCTTCTTCTGGGGTATGTGAGTCGTGAGCAGCTTCCAGTTGGAATCGAGCATCGCCTTGTGATTCTGAATGCCCTCTTCCTTCTCAGCCAGAGCTGTGATTGGTAGACCGGAGTTCGGGTCTGCACTGCCCACATCTGATGTTGCCACTCAAGGCCTCTCCGCCATGAGGCTTGGAAGTGATGGGGTGTATCTGGCTTCACGAGGGTGGCCTGTTGGCACGTGATCTTGTGCTGGGAAACCGAGAGGAGGTGCTTTTCCCACCGCGCACTCCTGGTGAAATCTCCTTTTGGGACCTGTGGCCACTGAAGGAGCTGCTCTTCAATGTTTCCCTGTCTCATCTCTGGCTTGGTTTTTATCACTCTCTGCTTCACTTTTAAGCATAGCTTGCTGGTGACCTCCTGGCCACTGCGTGGTCCCTGGGGCTATGGACCCATCACCAAGGATCACAGACCCTGACACAGCTCGGCCACTGAGGTGCTGTGCACTGGTGAGAATTTCTGAGGTGCGCTGTCCTTGCTTCCTGTGCATCCTCCTCCAGTCCAGCTCCCTTTCTGGACTCCCTCTGGGCCATGGTGGGTGTGGTCCCCTGGTTGTCCTTAGCTCCGATGCCCGTGACTCGGTGTTAGGGAGTGCACGTGTGGACCCGGCATTAGAGGCGCCCTGAGATGGCAGGCTTCGTCCTTTAAGTTACTAAGTAGTCCCTGCAGGGTTTTCTGTTAGTCCAGTGGAACCGCCTGCCTTCTGCCAGTGTGTCTGCCAGTACTCACAGTCGTCGTCTCTAACTCTCCCAACTCCAATCCTGTGAAGCTGTTCCCTCTTTGTGCAGTTTAGGAAACTGAGGCTCAGAAAGGTTCAGTGACTTGTCTGAGGGACCCCAGCTAGTTAGGGACCCAGGTCCATCCCACTCAAAAGCTCATGCTTATTCCCTCTGCTGCCCTGCCTCGTGTGGATGGCCTCACCAGGGTGCTTAGTTTATGGACAAGGAAACTGAGGTCAAGAGAGGTCACCTGGAGGTCCAGCCACAGTGGCCGACGAAGCCTGGACTTGGGTTAGGAGATGAAGGGTTTCTTCTGGTTCAGGGTGTTTAAATGAAAGCAGCGGGAACTTTCTGAGCTGTGGTCTCTTATTAGGGAGAAAGCTGCTAAATCTTCAAGTGTTAGGTATGTCTCTGTCTGCCACCGTAGTGGTGTGCCTTGGCTTTCTGGGCAGTACGCTTGCTCTTCGTGCACCTACCTCCTCATGCACCTCGTTGTGACAGCCCCTTGTTGGTGGCTGTTGGTTGTCGAATGACTGCGTGAAGGAATGTGTGCATGAATGGGTGGATGTCTAGCAGGTCCTCGGTAAAAGCAGTTCAGCCTAAAACTGACTGAACACCAGGGTCAGGCAGTTCTGGTGGGAGACCATCTTGCAGTGTCCGTTCGGACTTGAGCCCTCAGCCGAATGCGGCTTCTCAGGAAGTCACGGTGTGCCCCTGGTCGGTCGGTGTCACTTCAGGTGGGAAGGACAAGAACAGAAGGAGCGGAGCCGTGTCTGCCTCCGTGGCGGGGTCAGCACGCTCTTGGTCCGTTGGGGGCCACGCTGGCGGCGAAGGCTGCCGGGAGGCGTGGCAGCAGCGGGGTCAGGGCTCCATGGAACAGTGGTCATAATAGCACTAGTGTTCATGGGTGGCTCCGTGCATGGTGGGCATGGGCCACTCGGCCCAGAGGCACACAACGGGCCGTCCTGGGAGCCTCTGAAAGATCCTAGGTGGTTTTGGTTCCAGAGTCTGGGGGCACCGAAGGGCAGGTTCTGGAGCCGGACTGCCTGGGTTCAGGGCCAAGCCTGCAGACGCAGGCAGCTTCCGTCACTCTCTGCCTCAGTTTCCCTGTCTCACAGTCAATAAAAGTATCTGATGGATTTTATGAGGATTATATGAGTTGATACATGTAAATCCAGACACATGGTAATGTTAACTGTTACTGTTAACATTAGCAATAATACTATGTTATTACCAGTGACACTGACTCTTAGCATGTTATTAGAGTTGAAAGAGACTTCAAATATGGAAACTCCCTTGGCTTTGTGTTGGAGTGAGTTTGGACCTTGTGTGGATACTTTGTCTCATAGCTCCGTGGGAAGCCTTGCTGGGTAGGGGCCTTGCAGAGTGTCCACCTGCCTCTGTGAGAACAAGTTGTTTGAAATGGTGCTTTTTTTCCAGGTTTTAATAAAAGTCACTCTTCTGGAAAATGGCTTATTTTTTTCTTTCTCTTGGCATGAGTGGCTGGCCCTGGAGCACCAGTTACATTTGGTGCCCAGGACCTTTGAGGGGAGCGGGGCCCTTCAGCTCAACCCCCACCCCCACCCCCCCAGGTCCTACGCTTATTTTCCGAAGGTGGCGAGTTGTCATAGGCTCCTCTTTGTGAACTGCCAGAGACCTGCAAGATTTTGCTGCCTCAGGGGTTTAATGGTTTGTTTTAAGGGCATGTGTTTGATTTCAGGGCATGTAGAATGGTGAGGTTTGAGGGTATAAGAAGGAGGCAAGATAAAGGAAATGGTAAAAACAGCAACAATCGTTGGAAGGCAGCCTGTGGGATATAAGGGAAGGAGACGCCTGGGTCTGAATCAGACCGTGAGCTTGAACTAGTTACAACAAGACAGCGTCTCTCTCATCCTCAGCTTCCTGATTAATGAAATGGACACTAGATTCTCCTCTTCACAGGGGAGTTTAGAGGATTAAATAAGAATAAAGTGCTGTAACTCAGGCCTCATACGTGGGCACTTAATACAGGCTCATTATTATCTACAGGAATTTGATTATTGTCACGCAAATGAGCGCCACTCCGCAGGGAAGAAAACTGGATTGGATCTAAGAATATCCTTGTAGTGAGGAATACCATAAATATAAAAAGTCGGTGCAACGGTCCCACTGAGGAGAGGCCCTGGCTTTCTGGCTTCCAGAGGGGCTGCTCCCGGGCTGCTCTGCACATTCGCTTGAAGGGTTCGTCACGCCAGGGGGCTTGCTCGCACTGGGCCAGCCCGTTTGGTCATGCCGCCGTTCTGCAGACGCGGAAATGGGGGCCTAAGAAGTTCAGAGGCGTCTTGTATAAATGCAAGATCACACAACTATTAAGGGGCAGAGGTGGCCTTTGAACTGGTCCTTCTGATTCCAAAATCTAGCCCTTAATCCGCACCAGAGGCTGGTCCAAGGATGCCGTCGTTATGTGTAGGAGAAAGTGCTTTATGTTGGTGGTCATAACAAACGTTCTTCAGCGTTTTTTGAAACTTTTGCAGATCAAAATAGACTGTTAAGTGGCCGCCCCTAGTTTTGCTTTGACAACTTGGAGCCGTGTTAAAATGCACCAAGAATGAGCTTGCAGCTTCTCCCAATTCCCGCATAGTAATTTCTGGCCCATAGTCAGGGTTTGGAATTAGTTTGGGGGCCCTGAGTACTGTGGAGTCGTTTTTCCTCTCTGCCCTGCTTCCTCTCCTCTGTGTACATGCAGGTGGGTTCTGAAATAATGAGCAGAGTGTGGGGATAGTAGTTGTCAGTGGCCATACTAGCATTTGATCTGGAAACCAACTTAACTCCATGCCTGGCTGTGTCACATTTGCAGCTGGAGCCAGAAAGAAGCAGAGGCCGTAATTAGCCGCTTACCTAGATGGCCAGAAGAAAACTAGTTAGTCCAGCCCCAGGAGGTAGAGCCACACCCAGAGGTTTTTGACCTCAGAGAGCTGAGAGTGCTAGGCTGCGGGCGTCGGCACCTGCTCACAGATGGGCAGAATCTCCCTGTTCTCAGGTCTTGGCAGCCTGTATTCCTTTTCATCCTATTTGGCAATAGGTGGATTCCTGGGAAATAGGTCTAATCTTCACATTTCCTTAACCACTTTGACTTCCTCATTCCTTCCTTTAAATAACTTCCTCCAGAGGTGTTTATCTGATAGCTAGAATTCTCTTGCCCTCTGTTTCTGATAAAACTGGCTGTATAGTTGTTGTTGTTTTTCTCCCTGTGTTGATGGGCGATGGTTTCTGAGCTTGCTGAATTCCAGGTGAAGAGTGCACAAAAGCATCATGGGAATTTTCCCCAGGACCCTGCTTTTATTTTGATTCCATGGGATCTGTTTGTACATACTGACTGTTGAGGAAGTATTTCTTGAGATAACAGACAAGAACTGGTTGCCATGGTCCCTAAGGAAGGGCCCTCCCGTCATGTGACTCATTGGCAGAACAGGACACAGAAGTGGTATTGGGCCTTTCCTCGATGCTCTCCGAGTGCTTCGTGAGGCTTGACTGTTCGTCTGACACCCTCGTAAGGCATTGCATTAACGAATAAAATTCTGTGAGTTGAATTCTATTACAGGCAAGATTCTCTAGGGAGAGGAAACATTATTTCCAGGTCTCGGGTGCTGGTCTCTGCTGGAATAATGCAGCTGGAGTCCACACCGCCTGAAGCAGTCAGTGGGCCCTCAGAGTGAATAAGGAGAGGAGGGGGCTGCATCCAGCACTGCAGCTTCGGTGGGCACTCCCCGTGCCTCCTCCTGCAGCAGTCCCTGCCGTGCGCGGGCGCGTGCTCCAGGGCCTCTGGTGGACATAGGCACCCTGTTCATACTGTGTCTTTTCTGTATTCTGACAGGTGGTGCAAAAGTAGATTTGCAGTTATGAGTATGTGAAACAGCGTATTTTTGTATTATTATGTATTAATTGTATTATTTTCCATGGAAACAACTGTAAACCAACTTTCGCCTCACCCCGTACACACCTGTTCACTTAAAGGAAGTACTTATGGCTTCTCTTTGTTGCATCCGAATTGCCAGCATTGCCACTCTCATGCTTTGGTGGGCGGCGGCATTGTTCGGTGAAGCGAGGGTCACCCGGACACAAGCACTGTGATGGCTGTCAGTCTGGTGACCGAGCTGGCTGCCAAGTGACGAGTGGCCGAGTAGCATGCGCCGTGTGGAGATGCTGGGCAGGAAGGTGGTCCCCGTCCAGGCGGATGGAGTGGGCGTCGGAGATTTCGTCCCACTGAACAGAACAGCATGCCACTTAAAGCTTATGAATTGTTTATTTCTGGAATTTTCCAGTCAATATTTTTGGAACGGGGTTGACTGCAGGTAACTGAAGCTGTGGAAAGTGAAACTGTGGATAAGGGGGGCTGCTGTGTTTAGTTCTCAGAATTCTCCTAGCATGGGAGCTTGTGAATTTAGGACCGTGCGACTTTATGCAAATTATAGATTATATAAATTTAGAGACCTATAAGTTACTAATAAGTTGCAGAGCCACCTGCTCCGGCTTTAAACCTTATACCTCTGACTTCTGTCCTGTTGTGGAGTTTTACTGCTCAGACGGCCTGTGGCTTGTCCAGGTCCCACAGTAAATCACTAGGCAAGTGGGACAAAGGTCCTCTGCCTAACCCTTTAAAGTCTGGAATCCACGCTCTGACACAGGCCAGCGTCTTATCTGCCGCATAAACTCAGGTGCATTTGAAAACTCCCCTTCGAACGTGCTTCTCCAGTGATGCGCGGAACGACCACACTTCCCAGCATGACTTGGTGAAAGAGCTTCCCGGCAGTGGGGTCGGCCGACCCAGAAAGCCAGTGTTCTGCGTGCGGACAGGTCTGGATTCAAACCCGGGTCCCTTTGGTCTGCAGCTCCTGTCGTGTTACAGTGCACCTAGGAGAGGTGAATTGCAGTAGCAAATATCCATTGAGAAAGTGGATATTCACCAGGAAGTTGAAAAATGATGGTACTAATGTACACTGGGATGTATTGTAGCCCTTAAAATGTGAAATATGAAGGCTATGTAGCAACGCGGGAAGGGTTTGTTGAATAAAGCAGAGTCCTTATAGCTCTGTAAAATGTCCACATTAGAATACCTAGCTCCCAGGGTTGTGAGAATTAAATAAGTGAACAGTTTGTAAGCCCTTTACTCCCTGTTGGTTGCAGTGGATGGATATCTGCGTGTCTATGCACACACCTGTGTGTGTGTGTGCGCGTGTGAGTGTGCATATGTGTGTTTCCCTCCTCCCTTTGAGATACTTTCCTGAGATAAGTCCCCAGGAATGGGATTATCTGGTGAAGCGGACTTATTTCCGTCCACCCAGTCTGCCCAGTCACTTTGCTCTCACTGCTTTAGTAGCCGTGGCCTCGCTGGCTCGTCTCCAGGGCCCTCTCGTCTGACCGTGCCCTCCCTGCCTGGCAAGTTTCATTTCCTCAATCCGGCTCCCTGCTCTGGCCTGCAGTGGGGAGCTCCTTGCTTTCCTGCACGAGCGTCCTGTGCTCCAGTTAGCCTTAGTGGGTTTGCTGCATCCATCTCCATATCAGACTGTTAATTAACTTTTCTTTATGATGCCTATTTTTTTCAAGTAAATTATTTAGGAGGGAAACTTGGTTATTATCATAAATACAAACCAATATCAATTGCCATAAATTGCCAAGTACACGTTGAAATAAACATTTATGCCCTGGCTGGTGCGGCTCAGTGGACTGAGCATCAGCCTTCGAACTTAAAGGTCACCGGTTTGATTCCCGGTCAGGGCACATGCTTGGGTTGTGGGCCAGGTCCTCAGTTGGGGCATGCGAGAGGCAATTGATCAGTGTTTCTCTCCCTCTCCTTCTCCCTCTCTTCCCCTCTCTCTAAAAATAAATAAGTAAACTCTTTTTGAAAATGAAATAAAGTTGTAACTATTGATGTGAAAGGTGCTCATTTGTGGACCACCAGGGTCTGGCTCGACCCTGTCGCTGGGCCTCAGCTTGTGGCATCTTCCTTCTTGCCTTCCTCCTTTCTCTCTTTATCCCACGTACCTTCCAGGACCTGACTGTCCCTTCTCCCTCACCAAGCTTTCTCTGACTGCCCTCACATTGGTCTGCCCTCGCATCCATCCCTCCATCCATCCATCCACCCAACCATCCAAAGAAACAAACAAACATTTAACAATGGTGTGCACTTCACTTTGGCTAGGTAGGCATAGAGGTACTTTCTACAAGGAGACCGTACAGATCGGGACAGTTAGAAAAACCTGAGGAACGGGGGGGAATTGCTGCAAGGGCCTGTGTGCGGGTGCACTGGAAAGGTGTCTGGCTGAGGGGCTTCAAGGCTGGGACCCAGGGCAACCGTGTTTTGTTGGAGCCAGGATGAGAGGACACATTTGTTAGGAGCACGGGGGTGGAGAGGTTAATAGACCTGACTGGCAGAGAACAGTGTGTGTCAGAAGCCAGGGATGCAGGAGAGCATGGCGTGTTCAGGGGAGCCGACAAAAACTTGGTGGAGACGAAGAGGTAGGTGGGAGAGCTCGACGAGGCTCGGCTGGGAGGCAGGGACCACCGTGTGACAGAAGTCCTGTGTCACGAAGGGGCCTCTGGTTTTACCTGTGACCACTGAGGCACTGTCTCTGTGCCCTGACCCGACCGCGGTGCAGCCTTTAGCTGTGCAGTGGAGCGGTTGGCTGTCTTGCCGGGAGTGTTTGCTGCTCCTGCACTGCCGGCTCCCCCTGATTGTTTGCTGAGTGCCTGGACCTGGGGCTCTGATCTGGATGAAGGGACGGCCCTGCCTCGAGGAACCCACAGCCTGGGGGAGGACAGACAGGGCCGTCTAGGTGGACATGAGCACCCATGGCAGGGACCCTGGGAAGCTTCTTGACCCTGTTCCCTGCCATGTGGGATCCCCTTGAAATCCAATAGTAGTAGTAGTAGTAGTATTTTAAAGACTTTATTGTTAGAGAGGGGAAGGGAGGGAGAAAGAGAAGGAAAGAAATACCGATGTGTGGTTGCCTCTCACATGGCCCCCACTGGGGACCTGGCCTGCAACCCAGACATGTGCCCTGATGGGAATCGAACCAGCGACCCTTTGGTTGGCAGCCCGCGCTCAACCCACAGAGCTACGCCAGCCAGGGTGATAGTATTATTATTTTTTAAATTGTGTTTTTTCTATTGTTGTAATATGTTCATTAGAGGAAAGTTGGAAAAATCTAGAAAAGGAAAAAGAAAAAAAATGACCCATAATCTTACCCTGCCAGCCGCTACTGTTACCTTTTTGTTTCATTGTTTCAGCGTCTTTGTGCACAGTTTTGAAAGGTTTTTCATGGGATTAAGTTCACATTGTCTGTGCTATTTTGATATTCAGCCTTATTTCACAAGCATTTTCTTGATAAAAACCTCATAAACTTGTTAAATGTGTTTAATATTTCGCCTACAAGTTGCTTGACCCTTCCCCCGCTGTGGGACGAGCTGGGGGGTCTGACTTTCCCGTGCATGCTTCCCTGCCCGTCTGTGTCATGGATTCCTGGCACTCACGGCTGCGGTGTCGCCACGGCCACGCGACTGGCAGGTGCGGAGCCAATGCTCCTCGGGGAGACGTGGGGCAGGGCTCCCGGGAGCCTCTGGTCACAGCATCTTTACAATCCGATGTAATCCGATAGGTCCATCACAGAGAAAGGCAGGTACTGCAGGCTACCAGTTATATGTAGAATCTAAAAAAAAAAAGTTCAAGTTTATGGAAACAGAGTAGAAAATGGTTCCCGGGAGCTGCTGGTAGAGGAAGCAGGGAGAGGTCAGTGAAAGGGTATACAAACTTGCAGCTATAAGATGGATGAGGTCCGATGTGAAACACTTTTTAAACACCTTGTTTTATGTGTTTCTGTTTGAGGACACCTTATTTAGTATAGTTGACTCATTAACGTCGAGGTCACGGCCAACAGTACTGGGACTCCTGTCCGAGCGGAGCTTGTCTAACGTGTGTTTTCCCTGTGAGGTGCCTCACTGTCACCTTGTGCTTCGGAGCTCCGGGCAGCACTGTGCTCGGGGCCGTTTTTAAACTGTGACGTCTACAAAAAGCACAAAAAAATGTGAAGGATGTGGCTCTAAAATGACTGTGAAAAGGGCACTTGTTCCAATATGAGAGCAGAAACAAGACAGAGTACCGATTGCCTAGTTCAGACTCGCCTGAGAATGTGTGCATCAGTGACTCAGGTCACTTACGGTCGCGTGTCCTTTTCTCCCAAGAGCTGAGGGTGCCAAGCGGTTCTCCCGGAGGGGTGCCAGCCTCCTGGGACCTCAGAGAAGGCGATGGGGGGGGTGCGTGGTGGCAGGAAGGCTCACTTTCTGGGTCTCGTTCTGCCTACCAGAACTGCTTGCTCTTCGGACCATTAGAAGGAGCGACTGTGGGGCTGTGCTGGACTTAGATGGCGCCACACAAGAGTTCTGGCATCAGGAAACAACTGTGAAGGGCATTCGCTCGTGTGCCAGTCACGTCTTGTCGGAAGGCCACAGGCGCTCACCCAGTCTTTCATGGTCGTCCTGTGTGAGTGAGCCCCGGTGAGGGGCGTCTGGCCTGCTGTGAAGACCCTTCAGTTTACTGGTGGGGGAACACAGCAGCCCCAGTCACATGTTTGCTTACATTCTATTAAAGCCCTTTTTACTTGACCCGTCCCTGCTCTTCTAGATCTCAGCACCCCCCCAAATGCCGCTTTGAACTTTTTTTATAAGAATATGCAGATTTGCAGAAAAAGGAAGGTTAACGAGGTTTTTTTCTTTTTATACCCCGGTAGGGCTATTAAGAGGCAATAGGATTTAGGAAGTAGAACCACTGTTTAAGAACAGAAATTGTCTATTGTGTAAGGACGCCTCCTCTTCTGGCCACCGGAACTTCCGTGGCAATGGGCATGCTCTGTGTCTGTGCTCGCAGGCGGCCATAGCCACCTGGGGCTCTTCAGCACTTGACGTGTGGCTGGTGTGATCAGGAACTGAAGATTTAGTTTTACTTAATTTTAATTAAGTTTATTTTTTATTTGTTTTTTAATGTTTTATTTACCTTTTAGAGAGAGGGGAAGGGAGGGAGGAAGAGAGGGAGAGAAACATTGTGGTTGTCTCTCTCCCTCACCCCCAACTGGAGACCTGGCCCGCAACCCAGGCATGTGCCCCGACTGGGAATCGAACCAACAACCTTTTAGTTGTCAGGCGGGTGCTCAGTCCACTGAGCCACTCCAGCCAGGGCTGATTAACTTAAGTAACCACATGTGGCTAGTGGTTATTGAATTGGACAGTGCAGGTCCAGATGAATGTTGACTCCCATTCAGGAGTTGTCTTTAACTTAAATTATTCTAGGTAAGAGTCACAGGGAGTAACACCATTAAGCTGGACCTATTTTAAATGATTCATAAGCAGATGAGGTGAATATGTTATTTCATATGAAGTATTTATATACCATATTCAGTGTGCCCACCATTTATAAGGCATTGTGGTAAATGGATAGTCCAGTAGTTATCTAACTTATCCTCCTCAGACCTCAGTTTCCCCGTCTATAATGAGGGTATTGGACTAAGTGGGCTTTTTTTTAAAGTGGGCTTTTCACAGTCCTTTCTTGTACAGCCATTTCAATGACTTTTTGTCTGGGATAGCAGTCGCATGCATTTGTTGATACTCCTGTGTGCCAGGAATAGTGTACCAGGCATTATGTAAGTGTGTTACCTCATTTAAATGCGATAATGTAATCTCCATTCATTCTAATGAGACTGGGTGTTATCTTCGTTTTGTAGGTGAGAACATGGGGGCTCTGCGAGGTTAGGTAATTTACCTGTAGTTACTGTGTTTCCAGTCAGCGGTAGAGTTCAGATGCCCTCATTCTAGCTCATCTTCACTTAAATCTTTATGTGGTGGCTGTTTCATGAACATGTAAAACTCTTGTTTTAAATAAAAGTTCAATCAAGTTTTGGCTGTTTTTAAATAGACTAGACTGGAGCGCTCACATCAGGGGCCGGTGGTTGTGAGTGTTCAGGAGAGAGGGGAGCAGGTGCCTGGGGGGAGGCCCGCCCCTCTGGCCCACTCGTGGCCTCCCCCACGCATCTCCTCGCGAGGCCTGCTTGGAGCACACTCCCGCTGGAGCTGTCTGGAGCCTGGAGCTCAGCTCAGGCCAGGCAAACTCCCGCTCCTGCTGGGGGCTCCGGGGAAGAGAGAGGCAGAAAGAGGCAGTGCTTGGTTCCCAAGACATTTCTCTTCTTTCCATGTGCCACGAGGTAAGGGAGACCCATAGCAAGGCCAAGGATTTGGAGCCCAGAAGTTGACTCTACCACTGGCTTACTGGCTGGGCAGCTGTGTGCAGGCCATTTCATCTCTGGCAGCCTGTGAGGGGTCATTCCCGTATCCACCAATAATACTTCTGGAAACACTCCCGTGGCCCTCCTCTATGCTGGGTGCTCGGGGTCCAGCATTGAATACAAGAAGATCTGCCCTCATGGCGCTTGCATCCTGCTTGATGAGGAGCTTTCCTTTCCCATCCTTGAGACAGGGACGCCAGTCTTAGCGTGAACACGATTCCTGACTTACACACAGCTCCTGGTGCCCCTCCCCAGGGAGGGTTCTGCAGAGCCCGTGCCCTCTGTCGTTTCGTGGACCCCTTCCTAGAGACCGTGGCTGCCTGCAGCTGGCCTCAGTCTCCGATCCGAGAGGGCGGCACCCACTTCAGCTGAGCAGAAGGGCCTGTGATGTGGATGGGGCACCTAGCACAGTGCCCAGCCTGTGCTGGTCTCCCAGTGCATAGCATTTCTTCCCCTCCCCCCTTTTTTTGGTGGGGGGGGGTTAAGAAATACTACCATGTGGAAGCAATGAAGTAGGGGCTGGGAAGCTGAGCAAGGAGTGGCAGGAAGTTTAAAAAAGAAGTAAAAGCAGATTTCCTATTCTCTCTTTTTAAAAATACTGTGATTTCCTTCTTGTTTTTCTGACTGCAGAAGTACTACTTACTCTACTTAGTATAGAAATATGTCACTTGGAAAGTGAAACCACTCCTTAACTCCACCCCCAGAAATACTGCAGAGAGTTTGATACACATTTTCTATGCGTGTGCTTATTTTTTAAGAAATGGTTCCACCTATACGATGGTTATTCCCTTTGCCTTTTCTGTCCTTCAGACTCATTTTCTGGCCACACGGAGTCGGGGGACTTCGTTAAGTAAAACGAGCCCGTCCTGAGGCCAGGGAAGGGAAGCAGACATCCTCTGAGAGCCTGGCCTGGGAAAAGTGCGTCCTGGTTGAAGGTGAAGGAGGCCTTTTGAAGGGTGGGCAGAGGGGAGAGGGAAAGTCCAGGAAGGGCAGAACCTCCTCCACCACTCGTTCTTACAAAAATCTCTCCAGTGTCCGGCGTATGTCCTGGCTTTGTGTCGTGTGAACATGTAACAGAGAAGTGCGTCTGCACACGGCGGGGGGAGGAGAGCCCGCCTGCCACTTTCGGAACCGGGCTTCGAAATGGGCCGGGACTGACTTGCATTGGCTGCTTTTCCTGCCTTCTGTTTCACGTCCTCTTCGAAGGATCTGTCTGCTCTTTTGGGTTACAGAGTCCCAGTGACTGGCTTTTAGACTGATTGGCTTGTTTGCCCACATGTGTGTGATGTTTCTTTGTATCAAAGACTGCGTGGGTGGTAGTGTAGTTAAGGACAATGCTGTGAACACCTGAAGCACTTAAAACTTATTTTAATTGTCAAACTGCAGGGTTGAACCATATGAAATTACCATTTTGTTGGCGAAAATGGTTGATCATTGTCAGTTTCATATGGTTTGACTTAATCATTGTGCAAAGTTTGGATCATAGAAGGAAAAATCACTAGTAACTTTCATTTTTTTATAAGTCCTTTTATTTCTTTTATACATGCATTTTTTTAATTAGTTACAGCCATAGGCCACCTGTAACTTATCTCTTTAAAAATTCACGTGACCAAACAATGAGATGCCACACTACACGCTATTGGAGTGACCAGAATCCAGACACCACTGACAGCACCAAATACTGGACAGGGCGCGAAGCGGCAGGAACTGGTGTTCTCTCCTGGGGGGGCAGGAGTGCAGAATGGTGCAGCCGTTTCGGAAGACAGTGCGACAGTTTCTTTGAAAACTGACCGTATTTTACCATGTGATCCAGCAGTTGCGCTCCTTGGTATCGACCCAGACGAGGTGAAAACTTCCACACAAACACCTGCTCTTACAAAACACAGGTGTTCACAGCAGCTTTATCCATAATTGCCAAAACCTGGAATCAACCGAGATGCTTCTCAGTAGGTGAATGAAGAAAACAACCAGTGATACACCCAGACAGTAGAGTTGTTCAGCCCTAAAAAGAAATAAGCTGTCTCCCTGGTCAGTGTGGCTCAGTTGGTTGGAGATCATCCCGTAACTGAAAGGTTGTTGGTTCGATTCCTGGTCAGGGCACACACCTAGGTTGTGGGCTTGATCCCTGCTCTGGGCGTGTATGGGAGGCAACCAATCGTTATTTCTTTCTCACATTGATGTTTCTCTTTCTCCCTTCCTCTTTCTCTTAAAAAAAAAAAGACACAGAGGAACCTTAAATTTATAGTTAAATGTGCAGTACTGAGTGAAAGGAGCCAATCTGAAAAGGCTACATACATACTTTGTGATTCCAACTCCATGACACTCTGGAAAAGGCAAAACTGTGGAGACAGCAAGACGACCAGTAGGTGTCAGAGGTTAGGGGAGAGGGAGGGGTGAGTAGGCAGAGAGCACCGGAATTTTTAGGGTGGTGAAACTGTTCTGTATGGTGCACACATGTCACTACATGCACATTTGCCAGGCCCATCAAAAGTCACCGGGAGTGAACCCTAACGCAGCCTCCATGCTGTGAGTGAGAACGAGGTGTCACGGCAGGTCCCTGGTTGCCAGCGAGGTGCCCCTCTGGCGGGGGTATGGTCGTGGAGGAAGCTGTGGGGGGGGGCGGGAGCTGTGTGGGAGGTCTCTGTGCCCTCCAGTCAGTTTTGCTGTGAACCTAAAACTGCTCTGAAAAGTGAAGCCTAGTAAGAATAATTTACATGACCTAAGACTTCTTCACGTCACTAAGATGCCTTAATGGCCTCTCGGTGGTCCTTAGAGAAGATGACAAGACCCAGCAGTAGCTTCCTTGATCGATCTTCCATCTCTAGGTCACCTCCAATTTTCGCATTGCAAACAGTGTCCCGGTGATGGTGGTCCTTGATGCACTTCTCTGTGTGTTTGGGTGCGTTCCTAGGGTGGACTCCTGGGAGTGACATCGTTGCGCCTGAGTGTGGACACTGCACGCCCTGGATGAGTACTGCACTGTTTTCCCTCAGTTTCCCGCCTGTCAGGATGCCACTGGCAGCACAAGCATGCTTCTTTTGCTTCCTTGTCAACCTTGAGTGTTTTTCTTCCTTAATTTCTAATATAATGGGTTTTAAATAGTACCTTATTTTTCACTCATAGGTTAACAAAGTTGCATATTTTTGTCCGCAAGTGTTTGCTAGTTTCACTTACTGCCATTTCTCCCCACGTGTGAGCCGGGTGCGTGCGCTTGTACTGACGACGTAGAGAGGTCTGGGAAGTGGTGGTGTCCGCGCACACGGCGGATTCAGGGTGCCCTCTGAGGCCTCGTTTGGGGAATTAGAGGAGCCTAATTAGTGCGGATCAAGGCAGGGAGCAAGCGCTGTGGGCCTCGTCTGCGGTCCCTGGGGCCGGGTGCTGCCTTCCGTGCCATCTTCTTCCTTCAGCTGTTCTGTGAACTCGGCTGAAATGTGATCACATTACAGCACCGTTAAGGGGCCTAATTAGCCATAAACCCCAGGAAATTTGCAAATTAAAGAGTCCATTAATCCCAAGGCCCCTCCCTTTGTGAATGGCTCTAATTCCCCTTGGTCTGCCCGATTTTCCTGCTGTGCTTTAGTTCCAAGGAGACTTGGATAGAGTGACAGTCTTTTTTTGCTGGAACTTCCTGCTTTTCTGGGGTTGAATGTACCCTTTAAGCCACCCCTCCCCCCACCCATTGAGTTAATCTCTAAGTAATAGCGTGGAATGCTGGTCATTATTGCATTTCCTGGATGAAAGTCCTCAAGAGTGCCTTAAGGTGAGCTTAATGACCTTTGTTTATGCCTCTCACTCCTCTTGTGCCTGAGAGGAACAAAGATGGCCTGGGTAACAGCGCCTCTCACTGAAGTCGGGTTTCAGGCTAAGCACCCCCATTCCTTCTCTCCGTAAAATGTTAGTGATCTTGGGTTGCATTTTTTTATTCCCGTGGTCTGAGCAGTTCTTGTACTAGACTGCTCTGTTCCCCCTTCCCCAGTAGAAGGGGGCGGGCAGCCCAAGTGAAATACCCGAGGTTTGAGGATGTCCTGTGGTAGGTAGGATGGGCCGATACTTAGAGACGGGCTGGGCTGGGCACGGAGGCGCTCCTTCGAAGGCGTTTGCTTATGATTGTGACCGCGCGAGGGCACGCGTAGCTGGTGCCCTGGAAAGGTGCTGCCTCGTGCCAGTCTCTGTGTGACGCTGGAAGCGCATCCTGTGTGGGGGTGTTTGGTTTTGTTTTTCCTGTGGAATACCTGATCCCACCCGGGACTTGCCGCTGACTCTTCTGGGAGATTTTATTAGTATTCAGAGATTATTTTTGCATTTGTTTATTTCTCACAGCCTTTTCTCCCCTCTTCAGCTCATTTGCTGTAGCAGCAGATTATTGATTCCTCTTAAGATTATGAGCCTTGCATGCAGGAACCCTGTGAAATGCCGGAAATTGGTCTTTTCATGTGAGTAACTTGCTCAGAGGTGGCGACATCTTCGTGACTTAGAAAGAGCACGCGGTGGCCTCTGGTGCTGGACGTGACCGTGGGCTTTTGAGCCTGCCTTCCCTTTTGGGGAGGATTTGAGATGAGCAGCACATTGCGGCCCTGGGGCTCTTCTCTCCTCATAGCCCCTCCGTGACTTGTGTGGAGCAGGAGTGCAATTCCCGAGCTCGCTCGGGCAAGTGATGATGTGAGTGAACGGGCCAGGCCAGCCAGACCCCAGTGGTGGAGGCCGTGGCAGACAGGCGGCCACGGGCCGTGGGCGTTCTGCTGATCCTGAGCTGTCCTGTGTCACAGGACCAGTTACACCATGTGTGTCCAAGACTATCCCAGACCATAATGTCCCCATGTTATGGTTTGGGACATGGTCAGCGAGGGCGGCCTGCTTGTCTGGACTCCATTACCTGCGTGGCAGACCCGTTGAGCGGCACAAAGAAGTCCTCTCAGATTGGCCTCTTTTCGAGAATGAAGTTTGTTTATTGAGTTAAAAAATGGAAATGGAAACAGACTATCCCCGAGTCTCTGATGGATGCTCAGAGACCCTGGGGATCCCAGGCGCCCTGGTTAGCAGTTGCTGCTGTTGAATGCTTCTGTTCCCACGTCCACTCTCGTTAGCATGCACTCAGCACAACGTCGGCTCTTCCTGGTTTTTAGATGGCCACCTTTGTTTCCCCTTCCCCCAGGCGCCTGGACGGGAGGCGTTCGTTCATCGCCTCCGTCTGCCCTGAGGCGTGGGCGCCCACGAGGCTCGGGGCTGGCAGTCCTTCTGGGCCCCCTCTGCTTCCTGGCTGCTCCGGCTGCAGTCCGGCTTCCTCTTGGCGGTAAGGTTCCGAGAAGCCACGGGTTGAACTCACCACTCAGCCCCTCATCCTCCCTTTACCGAGAGTTTCTCTCTCTCTGTGGTTCCCGCTGCCCTGCAGTTTCCCGCCAAGGGAGTTTGAAGCTGCGGTGGGGGACTTGAGACAGCGCTGCAAATGGTCCTTCCCCCAGAGTGGCTCTGCCTTGCCTTCCAGCCTCGAAGCTCCACTCCTGGCACCAGTACTTTTAAGACGTTTGGAGAAGATTGTGGCAACTTTCTGGAGTGCGTTATTGAAGCTTTTGCTGTTATGGTAAAGAGTGCAAGTTTGCAGGCAGACAGCTAGCTGGCTTTCCTGCCTCGCTGCTGTGTGACCTTGGACAAGTTCCCTCAAATCGCTGAGCCTCCTCGTCAGGTGGGATGGTCACGTGAGCCTCCCAAGGTTGCAAGGGTTGGAGGAAGATTGTGTGTAAATGTGTAACCTGTGGAAAACAATAGTGGTTCTTAGTGATTGTATATCATTTTGTAAAATAAAAGCAGTTATGGAATGCCCTCCAAATGTCATTTGCTTCACTTCCTGTGGAGAGGAGTTTTTAAAATGAGGGTGTAGTAGTTAGCATGGGGTGAAACAGGTGACCTTATAGGACAGACCTGCTCTTTGGGGACGTGTGTCATGGGGCCAGCACTTCAGTCCTCGTTCTGCCTGGTCAGCTCGGGTGTGAGTGGCAAACCCCGAGCGGGGTCGCCGGTCACGCCTGTGTTTTATGCAGCTTCCCTCGCCAGGGCTTCCCTGATTCCCTCCTTGGTCCCTGAGCTTCTTTCCAGGACTTCCTTTGCGGGTGCTGCCCAGGGCTCCCCGTCCGCTGTGGGCGGCACACCTGTAATCCAGCAGAGCAGCAGGAGGCAGAGCGCACCTTGGTCAGCAGCGCCCATGTCGGAGCCGGCTGCCTGGGTTTCGGGCCCACTCGTCCTCCGTTTCTCGCTGTCCTCACCTGCAAGCCGGCATCATAGGCGTGTTGTTTGGGGGATGAGTTGCTGCATCTCCCGCTGCTTTGGCTGCCTGGTTCCCAGGCGGGGCTCAGTAATTGTTTGCTATTAACACTGTAAGAGGCATTGGTTCAGCGAATGTTCACCCATATAGTGAACCACGCAAAGTCCCTGCCTCCTTGGGATGAGACAGATCGTAAACAAACCCAAGCCTCTCCGGTGAGAAGCTCTGTGGAGAAACGAAGCAGGGACGTGTGCCAGGACTTGAGGGGAGGAGAAGGTCCCCCTGATGGGCCTTCCAGGTGAGACGGGGCTGCTGAGACGGAGCCAGCGCAGGGAGATCTGAGGAGGGGGCAGCTGGTGCCAGGCCCTGAGGCGGAGGGCTAGAGAGCAGGGTCTGCATGTGAATGAGGCACTGCGTCGAGCTGCTGGGTCGGCAGGGCCACATTGCACCTCGTGCACCAGATTCCGTTCTCGGGGCAGCAGGAAGCCTGAAGGGTTTTAAGCAGGGGAGTGGTGTGATTTTACATTAGAAAGGGGCTGTTCCAGCTGCTGTGCAGGTGCAGGGCTGCGAGAGGCCACAATGGGAGCAGTTAGGGTGTCCAGGGAGAGAGGGTGGTGTGGTGAAAGTGGACAGAATTGGGGCGTGTTCAGTCGCAGCACTCGTAGGTCCGGTGCCGGTTCCAGCCAGGGGGTGCCGGGGTTTGTGTGCTTTGCCTGATGTTCGCCCCTAAGAACAGGCACCGGTGGGCCTCCGAGTTTGGACGCGCTGACTCCGCATCTGGTGCTCTTCCCACCCCTCCCTGGGGCCTCTCACCGTCCTTGCTGTTCACGCCTGGGGCCAGGAGCCAGTTTGCAGCCCCTTTTTCTTCTCGATTTGCTCCATGACTAGTTTTTCCCTGGGCATGGCTTAAACACTGCACCAGCCCCTGGTGAAGCAGGTGACCAGGAAGTACATCACCCTTGCTCTCCTGGAGCTCGAGGAGCCAGGCGCTGTAAACAGATGGCCATGGCTCCCGGAGGGAGGGCTGCTGCCATTGGAGGCAGAATAGGGGGTCAGCAAGGGCTAGGCTGGAGCTGAGGGAGCAGCAGTGCAGGCAGAGGAACAGCACGTGCAGAGCCCCATGTGTGGCAGGGAGCTTAGTGACGTGAGGGGCCGAAAGAGACAATGTGGCCAAGGGCCAGGGTGGGAAATGAGAATGGAGAAGTGGTGGGGACCTTCCTGCTAGGCTGCAGTGCAGGCTTTGTTTTGTTTTGTTTTGCTTTGCTTTGCTTTGCTCGTTTCGTTTTTATCCTAGGAGCCTTTGAAGATGTAAGCAGTGAGGGGGTGGTTAGTTTTGAGTCTTGAAAAGCTTGCCCTGACCCAGGTGTGGAGAAGGGAGGGGCTGGGGCAGGTGTGGGTCGAGCAGAAGATGCCTGAGGTAGACCAGGTGAGACGTGCTGGTGGCTTGGCAAGGAGCGAGGGCTGGTCTTGGGGGCGGAGAGAAATAATAAAATCATAAATTAAAATGCTTCATAGCATCATTACTGGCACCTAGTAAATGCTGAGTAGATGTTAGCTATTATTTCTGTGTAATTATTAGGTTTGGGTGGGAGAAAACCCTGAGGCTGCTTTTGGATATGTTGAGGCCTGGCTACTTCTGAGCCATCCAGAGGAGTGGAAGCTCTACGTGGGTGACTTCGGTCCACGCTGTCCCGTGCAGAATGTGCTCACCAGTGGGCGCAGCCTTATCTCGGAGTGGCTGGGAGCGCTGGCTTCCCCTCCCGTGCAGTGGGGCGGCATTGTCTGCTCTCCTTTCTCTTAGTGCAGCACGTGCAGTGGTCAGTATCATTTCACCTGTCTCTATGCGCTCCTCTCCTTCCTGTCACCCCACGTGAGTTGGGATCAAGGCGGACGCGTTCCTGTCTTGCCAGTTGCAGAGCTGTGCACTTGCGCTCTCACAGGCCTCCGGTGCGCCGTCCGTGGCGGCAGGTTCCTTTCCTCTGCTCCACCGTCGTCCGTTCCCCGCTCCCCTCCTGTTTCTGTCTTCTGCCCCCTCCACGCCCCTTCCTTGTGCCAGGATCCACCCCCAGCACCCGTGGTGGGTTCTCCGTGGGCATTTCCGAGCAATCCAACTGCCGAGGTTGATGAGTTCTTGGATTAAAATGTCGTTCAGCCCTGGCAGTAAAATAGGAACAGCTGGTAATAATGAGAGGAACAATAACAGTTCCTCCCCAGAGCTGACTCGGTGCGTATCAGTTTGCCCCGCAGTGCGTCATTCACTGGGCAGTGATAACTTCTGCAGACTCTGATTCAGCCGTCTCTCCTTGGCTGCAGATGAGAGCGGGCCCGGCATGCGGGAGTGAGTCATGTAATAGCAGAGATGATTCTTACAAATAATAAACATCCCTTTCTATTATTCCAAAGACAAACATTGGTGGTGCTGTCGCTGGGTTCTTTCCTAACCTTTTGTGGACTCTGGACTGGTCTTTTCCAAAACAAAGGTGCCGAGTGTCTGGATGTTACATACTTTTCTTCTCCTGCCCCGTTATCCTTCAGAAGTACAAGATTTTCCAACACAAGCCTAAATACCAGCTGATGTTGCAAACGTGTAAAAGAGTGGTTTTTGTAGGTTTCAGTTTCCAGGGGGTTTTGTGGGAGCTTCTCTTTTCTGAGTTCAGGGAAGGGATGGGTGAGCCTCGGTGGTCTGTCTCCAAGTGCTGCGCCTCCTCCTGGCTCAGGATCCACCCTGTGGAGGCGCCTTTGCTCTTAGACCCTGCAAACACGTGCACAGTGAGTGAGGTGGGCATTTTGTATGTCAGGTCTGCACCCTGAGGGACCCCATGAGGACCTTTTAAAAAAATGTAAAAAGTAAAAAATTCTTCTGATGAACTCTCGCAGGTAGTCTGTTTGAGGGCTGTGGGAGGGATTAGAAGGCGCATGTTTGGTTTCCTAAAGCAGGCCCACCTGGGCCCTGAGTCAGGAAGCAGCATCACAGCTGGGTGCTGCTCGCAGACCGCCCACTGTTGGCCTCTGAGAGTGCCTCTTGGGAAGTGCTTCCGGGTCCAGAGTCGCACATGGACTCTTGCTCTCCGCCGGTCCGGCCTGTAACGTGCAGCGATGCCATCTCTCACCCGGCTGAGCCTCCTGAGGTGGAACTTTTGTCCTGCTGGGGACAACTGGCAGAGTGCCTGTTCGAAGACCACCTTACCCCTCTCTTCGCCTAGACTCACGTGTGCCAAAATGGCAGCCACATCTTCTCACCTGAGTTCAACACTGGAAAACCCCGCTCCTGTGTACGGGCTTTAGTGGGGGAGGGCTGAAGCTTGCTTCCAAGACCGTCAGCATCCGTTGGTCTGTGGACTTGGCCTGAGTTCAGGACACGTGGGGAATAGTTGAACCCCGTGGAGCAGGTTTGGGATGTGCACAGGCACACTGGGAGCCACGTTGGAGCCGTTTCAGTGTCGAGCGTGCTCCCCTTCTCGCTGTCCGAGATGGTTGAAAAGAAACGAGGTGGCCCAGAGAGAGGAAGGTGGTGGTGGTGGCACCTGTCTTCACCTGGAGCTTGGTCTGTAAGGGAAAGGGGGGTCCAGGAAGGAACGCGGGCCCTGGAGTTGAGCAGTCTTGATTTGAGTCTTGGGGCAGCCTCTTCCAGGCACCGTGCTCTGGACAGGCTCCTGAGCCTCATTTTCTCCCTTTCGCTCACCAGCGAGTTAGAAAGAGCTGACCCAGTGTGTGTACACGCGCAGTAGGGTGGGCATCAAACAGCGGTTGGTGTTACTGTGAATGAGGGCGGGGGCCTCTGGAAAGGATGCAGGTACGGGGATGCTGGATTTTGTGCCTGGAGCTGCACCTCTGCCCTTGTTTCATCCTGCCACGCCTCTGAGGGTGGTGGTGGTGTTCCCACCTCACGGGCTAAGGAATGTGTGTGTGGCGGTGGTGGTGGTGGGGGCTGGCTGGGGCTAGTTACTGGGAATCCCTAGTTCCAGCACACTGAATATTTTTGTTTCTTTAAGGCCTCGAAAATGATAATAGTTATTGTCTACTTCTGGTTTTGTAAATTGTAGAAAATTAGCAAAACATAAAAAGAAATAATTACCTTAATCTTACTACTTAGACAAAACATTTGTTATTTTGGAGTGTTTCTTTCATCTTTTATTATAATGTTATGGTGGATGAATACATAGATATGTATACATTATGTTGTTATGTCATAATTTATTATATCAATTATATTTTTAAAGATTATTTATTCATTTATTTTTAGAGAGGGGGAGGGAGGGAGAGAAAGAGGGAGAGAAACATCAATGTGTGGTTGCCTCTAGCACACCCCTAACTGGGGACCTGGCCCGCAACCCAGGCATGTGCCCTGACTGGGAATCGAACTGGTGACCCTTTGGTTTGTAGGCCGGCGCTCAATCCACTGAGCCACACCAGCCAGGGCTTATATTGATTATTATATTATGGGTGGCAGTGTAACACATGGCAGTTAACACGTGGCTCTGGGTTCACACTCCAGTTCGCTCTTACATACTAGCTTTGTGACCTTTGGTAAGTTCCTTCACCTCTCTGTGTGTCAGTCCTCCCATCTGCGAAATAGGTTTAATAACAGAAGCTACCTTATAGGCGTGTTAGGAGGATTGAATGAGGTAACACTTGGTAAAGTACTTAGAGCAGTGTCTGGCCCACAGAAAACCCTTCATTGGCATAATTATTATTAAAATTTTAATCACCATTGTATATTTTTACTATTTTCTTTATAAACCTGATTTTAGCTGTTTCATAATAGTTACATTGCACAGACATACCGTAATTTCACGTTGACAACTTTCTTATTCTTTCATTTAAAAGATTTTTTTTATTTTTAGAGAGAGGGGGAGGAACATCAATGTGGGAGAGATACATAGATCAGTTGCTTCTGCACGCCCCCAGCTGGGCACCTGGACTGCAACCCAGTCATGTGCCCTAGATTGGGAATCGAACTGGTGACCTTTCGGTTCACAGGCCGGCACTCAATCCACTGAGCCACGCCAGCCAGGGCTCTTTCATTATCTTGAGTGTGCTAGTGAGATAAGGTCCAGTATGTTGGCATCTTCGGTGTGAGACAGAACACAGAACGTGCAAGAACCCTCTCCATCCCCTCCGATGCGTGCCAGGCCTCGATTCACATCTTGTCAGGCCGGTGCATTTCTTTTTCTTGGCTGTCGCCAGATTTTCAAGCATCAAGACCCGACTTTGTTCTTTTGCCCCTGGTTTTCCGGCCTGGGAAAGGATGGCCGCTTGGTCCTGCTCAGGGATACAAGTGCACTTTGTGCCTGTCAGCCGTACACCGACTGCAGGGTCAGGAGGTTTGTGGCTGAGCACGCAGCTGCTGGGGTCTCATCTGCAAATGAAAACCACCTGGCCGCCTGCTCAGGTCAGATGGAAGCCAGATGGGAGACGTCAGGAGGGGGCACTGGGCTGGCTGGAGCAGCGTCTGCGCGTCATGTCATCTTTTCACATCCTGGGGCGGCTTTGGCCTTTAACCCAGCATCTCTTCCGGACTCCAGATAGTTCCAGGATACAGGGTTTGCCCACTCGGGCCATGACCAGCTGAAAAGAGGTGACCCAGAACCTAGAGAGGTGACATGCATGTCAGATCGGATGGAAGGGGAGGAGCAACAGGTGGCTAAGTGGCCACCAGGGTGGAAACTTGAACTATCATGGAGAGTGGAGTGGGTAGGGAAAGTAAAGTAGCAAGTTAGATGGTAGTAAAGCCAGTGGGATTCACATGGCACATGGTAGGAGAGGGTTTTGTTTATCTTTTAAGATTTTATTTATTTATTTTTAGAGAGGGGGAAAGGAGGGAGAAAGAAGGGGAGAGAAATATCGATTGGTTACCTCATGCACACCCCGGCTGGGACCTGAACTGCAACCCAGGCCTGTTTCCTGACTGGGAACCCAACCAGGAACCTTTCCTTTTGCTGAGGACTCCCAGCAAGGTGAGCCACGCTGGTCTGGGCAGTTTTTGGATGTGAGTGAGGCCAGGGGTTAAAACTGACAGAGTGGAAACAGTCCCCCCCCAGCCCCCCCCCCGCCCGGAAATGTCTTGGCTAAGTGACAAGTTGATTAGGTTACCAGGCAACTTCTAAGGTGAATCATATGCGGTTGAACGAAGGAAACAAAATTACCATAGGTAAAAGGTGGAAAAGTACTTTCCATCTTTCTGTGGTCTAAATGATCACAGCTGCTACCAGGTTTTGATTGTGCTTCAGAGGAGAAGTTGGGAGTGTTGACCCCTGGGCTTTGTAGATTAAGGGGGTCGCTGGAGTGAGAAGTAATGTATTCATTTTGGTCTCTAAACAGTCCTCACCTTGGGGCAATAAAAGTAGAAAAATATTTATCAAATACTGGATAGAATGGGAGAGCAAAGGGAGGAGATAGCCCATTGGAATTGATTTACAACTGAGAGTAAAATTTCTGCTTTGAAAAGAAAAACCCTCTCACAGGTGGAAAGTACCAGGAGAGAAAGTCGACGTTGTGGATGTTTACTTTCCCCTTTGCAGCCACCCCAGCGCACGCCATGCTGCCCTGCCTGCTGCTGGAGCAACTGGCTCCGCAGCCCCGACCTTACACTGACTCCTTGGAGATGATTTGGCTTCCCCTGTCAGTGGCCCGTGGCCCCGCCCCTTAACACTTACTTGATTGGCTGATAGGTTGGCTGGCTGGCAGCCCTCCAAGGGAAACCAGTGCAGTGCTGCCGCCCCCCTCCACACACCTGGTGCCTTGGAGGCACTCCTGCACCCCCTCCCACCCCTGGCAGAGGGGGTTGCACAGCCACCCCTGTGATAGCTCTGTCTTCACCCCTTTTGCCACATTAAAGAAAGCCAGGTGTGAGTGTCAATTAGAGAGCTAACATCGAACCTGTTTTAATTCTTAAATATGAATGAAATACAAACTTTCTACTTCAACTACGGTTAGTTGTGAAATAGCCTAGTGGTGCTAGCTTATCAAGAGTGGCACAGGGTTCTAGCTGAGGCCATGAAGCAGAGTGGGGGGCTCCTGAGCTCCTGGGGCTGTGCCGAACTGGCCCAGGTAGCTGTGTGCCCCCTTCCGCCAGTTCTCAGCCGAGCTCTGGCTGGATGGCTGTGGTCCTGAACTTGGGGGGGGGGTTGGGGGGTGAGGTGGCATCTCTGGGGCGTGTTTAAATTAACCCGATTACTGAACATCATTTAGCTGGACTGCAGCATCCACAAAATACTCTTAGGAAGGCACAGCGTTCTAGTGTTTCCAGCTTCCTTCTAGGTGGGGTCAGTTCCCTCGAGGGTTAATGGTCTGCTCCTTCTCAGCGCCTGTCGAGGCTGAGGTTCGATTTTAAATTCATCAGTATTTTTCTCTCCCGCGTTAAAACAGCAACACCAAACAACTACAACATCCTTATTCCCCCAGAGAGTGGTAAGAAGATTGGCACGCTCCCCGCAAAGATGACTCAGGGCCGAGAGAGGGGGCGCCCCTGCGGGGGCCGCCAGGGCCTTGTGTGTGGCAGCTGCCAGTTTTGGGTCAGTGGAGATCTGATTCGAGAAAGCATATTCAGAATTAGAATGTTTGTGTCTGGAAAATGAGGTAAAACTTAGTTTGTACACAGTGCAAGTCCTAGAGGATAACATTAACAAAATCCCATTGGCATGAATTTTTAGAGATGGAGAAACACTTTCATAAAAATTTGCAGAGTTCAAGAATATAGATCAAAGGAGGAAAAGAATCACTTAATCTTCCTACTCAAAGAGAGACACTGCTAACATTTTCTTTTAAATATGATCCTTTGGTTCGCAGGCTGGCACTCAGTCCGAGCCACACCAGCCAGGGGCTATAATTTTCATATACTGTTTCTCTCTAGGGTTTGGGCTTTTTCTTTTTCTTACGTGAGATTAAAATCTTATATCCAACCTTGGTAATTTAACGTAAAGTAGATAACTTCCCTGTGTTTTCAGGGACACTGTGCCAACATCATATACAGGCTGTGGTCATTTCCTTCTCGTTGGGGCGGCGTTCCCGTGTCCTGCAGCACAGCAGCGGGCACCTCTGTGTGTGCGTTCGAGTGAGGCCTTGGGGGTGGATTCCCAGGAGGGTGTGAGGGCCCGAAAAGCCTCTGAAACACAGCCGCCAGTCACTGTCCAAGGGAAGTCGACTCATCCGCACCGGCCCGGTGCCCAGCCTGCTTTCCTGCTCTGCAGTCGCGGCGCTCCGTGTGTGACGCCTGATCCGTCCCCTCCTCTCCCAGATGGCTCGCTGTCATCTGGTTCGCCCTCACTCGACTGTTTCTTTTCCCCTCTGAGAACCTCCAGGCAGCCACATCTCGCCACCGGCACCTTTAAAATTTCTGTTGAGCGAGAGAGCCTTGTTCTAGGTTTTCCTGCGCACCGTGCATCCGGAACTTCGTGAGGTGTTTGGGCACCCAGGCCAGGGCTGCGTCCCCTCTGCCACTTGTCTTTGAGGCGAGCCCGGCCAGCATTTTCCTCTGTCCCTCTGTCCTGTGTCCAGTGCAACTGGCCTCTCTCCCCTCGACTCTCACATGCCCTGGGGAACCTCTGTGCAGACGGCTTGTCCAGGGGGGTTCCCGTGCGGCTTCCAGCTTCCTCCTCTGTGCCTACCACGTGACCTCGCCACGGGCCCTGGACAAGGGCAGCGCCAGAGCCCAGGGATGCCCCCCTCACCCTCCGGGCCGAGGCCCCGCACTGCCAGTGCCGCCAGCCCTGGCACTGTTGTGTCTGGGCCTTTCGGCTGCTTTGTAGGTATAAATTACATGTCATAAAATTTCCTGTTCTAGCGTACGGTTCTGTTTTGTGAACTTTGAGTACATTTGCAGAGTCTTGGAGCCACCCCTGATCCCTCCAAACGACCTTTCCTCGCCCCACACAGGTCCCTTGCGCCTGGTGGCAGTTGCTCCCGATTGTCGCCGCCCCCGCGCCCACGAGTCTTTCTTCTCGGGACATTTCCTATAGATGGAGTCATGCACGTTGGCTTTGAAGGAAATTATTTGATTCTGAAAGAACGCTTGTTGGAAAACATCTGGAAGAATGGGAGCCAAATTATTAGTAGTAGTTACCTTTGGGGAGCAATTACCTCTGGGCGGTGGGGTCACCAGGGGACTTTGTTTCTCTGATGCTGGAGCTTGTTTCAGAGAGCCTGTGTTACATTGCAGTCGGAGGGAAAGGGGAAAAGGACACGTCTCATTTGTGGGAAATGCGGGGAAAAAAGTATCAAGAGGATGAAAAAAATCCACTCAGAATTCTTCCTCTCATGGATAAAAATGGACTTTTTTGTGTTTACTTTTTCACTCTTGGAGCATATTTTTAAAATGTAGCTTTCAGAGTTTTAAGTTTTGCATCCTGCTTTTTCTTTCTGGTGTCACGTCAGTCTTTTTCTCACTTACATCGAACGCCTTTGCAAGCTTCCTGCCGGTGACCGTGCATTATTCCTTGTACAGTTGTCCGGCCCTTGCTCACCCTGGGGCACCGAGGCCGTTCCCGCCCTCGGTTGCTGGGACTGATGCGGAAAGGAACGGCTGTGCACAGTCTTTGTGTGAGGCCTTTGCAGGGTTCTGGGCCGGAGGCTCTGTACCTGAAGATAATTGTTTTCTTTCAATTTGGAGTTGTTCTTTTTTTTCCTTTTTTTCTTTCACAAAACTGCTTTCTAGATCTCTGAATTTCACCTGGCTCTTGAGAGTGCACACTTTGGCCCCAGGATCAGGTCTGGGTTTCCAGGAGGTGGCTCCTCTGTGTCAGGCTGAGGTAGGAGGTGGACAGGGGCAGGGAAGTGGGCGGAGAAGCCAGCCCAGGACCTGTGCCGACGGCAGTGCCCTAAGGAACCAGGGTGTAGTACGGCAGTTTATTTTAGCAAGACCTTAGATTGATCATTGAGACAGGTCCAGGCATGTTCCATTTTCTGGAAATAGTCCCTTTCCGTTCATCCTCAGTTTCCAGTAAAGGTTCGTGTATTTGTGAGATTGGGGGGAAGGGGGTAGCACAGGTGTCGTCTGCGGGACCCCGGTTCTGGGGTGCAGGAAACACTGGGATGGCAGCCCTGGTGGGCGTGTGGCCTTCGGAGGGAGAGGCCGAGGACGCTTCCACGGACGTCCTTCCCCCGTCGGACACTCTCTCACCAAAGTTTATCAGTGATCAAAGCCCGAACAGGGGCGTTCAACCTTAGTACCTGGGGGATCCGAGGGGTTCTCTGAGCCCACCAGGCATCTTCTACAAACGTTTGTGTGTATGGTGCATTTCTCTGGGGGGAGGGTCTGTCTGTAGCTTTCATCTCTCTGTCTCTGGCCTCCCGGGGTAGGAACTTTGCACGACCCCTTGAGCGCTTTGTGCCTTCCTTCGGGAGGAAGGCCATCCCTGGTACACATCCACACTGCAGCCACCCCACACCCACTTTGTGTTAGCCAGGTGACCCGGCCTGTGCACCTGTTTTCCCCTCATCTGGAAAGTGCCAGGCACTGGGGAGGCGCTCCCGGTGAGTTTCGGCCCATGCGGTCTGTCCGGGCAGCCAGGGATCAGAAACTGGCCGAGCAGCCTTGAGTCTTGCTCACAGCTGGCCCACGGGGGGTGATGTGAATGTGGTTCTATTGTACAGTATCTTACTTATCTTAAAAATGAGAATGGTTTTAAAAAACCCTTCTCTTAAAGACAAGCTCGTCATAGAGAAGGGTTTAGTTATTTTAAATATTTTGGGGGTGGCAGGGGAGAGGACGAAATCAGACCAGTGCTAGACGCGGGCACACTCACACCCTGCGTGCTCTGGGAGGGTGAGTGCAGAGAGCTCGGGCTGCTTTTGTGCAGCTGGTGTGGGGGCCCTTTCCACAGACAGAGGAGCTGTATTTTTATGGTGTGCAGAGGCAGCCAAACCAAAGCCAGAAGCAATGGAACTTTCCCCAAAACAAACCAGAGCTGGAGAGTCCAGGGTGCCCCGATGGCATCGTTCCGGGAAACCAACAAAAGCAGTGCCCCAAGCTGCAGGGTGAGGCGGTGGGTTCTGAGGACCCTATGTTGTTTCCGTCCTTTCACCTGGTTGCTGCAGAGCTTCGTTTAGGGTTGTTGGGGTTTTTCTGCTCCTCTTCCCTTAGAGGGGCTTCCCTGGACTGACTGCAAGTGAGAGAATGCTCACCTAGGCCTTGAAGCTTGCGGGAGGCTGGCCTAGATGGGGCTTAATGCAAGAGAGTGTTGATTTAAATTTTATGGGAAATTTCAAACAGGTAGTACGATGAGCCCCATTTACTTACATGGCCAGTCTTGTTCCGGCTGTACCCACCCACTCCACCCTCCCCTGGCTTCCTCTGATGTAATGTTGATGAGCAGTCTGGGTCTCTCCGTGCTAGCGACAGAATCCCCTATACCTGTGCTGAGACCTGAACAATAGTGTGAAAGGAGCGAGTGTGCCCATCCCCACCCTCCAGTCAGTGGGTGCTTCTTTTTTAACGTGTTTTAAACAAGTTATTTCTTTTCAGAGGGAGAAGGAGAGGGAGAACAATGTCAGTGTGTAATCAGTTGCCTCTTGCGCGTCCCCACCTGGGGACCTGGCCAGCAGTCCAGGCATGTGCACCGACGGGGGATCGAACCGGTGACCTTTTGGTTTGCAGGCTGGTGCTCAATCCGCTGAGCCACACCAGCCGGGGCTGGCTTGTTCTTTATAGATAGGCTGGGTGCTCAAGGGCATTAAATGAATGTGCTCTGGCCACTCCTACTGGGCCAATGGGGCCTTTCTCTTTCTGCCTTGAAATGCTTCTCTCCCGGGGCTGGCTGGGCAACAAAGCTGAGTACCAGAGAAAATGCAGTGTTCCTGAGTACACCGCCCACACTTATAGTACTTCCTAGTAAAGTTCTGAAGCACTTGAACTCCTGTGTGCTCAGGTCACCGGTGTGCCACGTGTCCCCACCCTCGGAATTCAGGGCGTGGAGAGACCCCAGGCTACAGCTAGTGGTGGGCTAACTGGGATCTACTCTTCTATAACTTTCATTCCTGCCGGTTACTATATTATATATATATTTTCTAATCACATTAACTAGTCTTTGAAAGTTTGGTTTTTATTGTAATGGTCTGTCTTAAGGGTGAACTAGAGTAAATCAATAGCGCTGGCTGCAGTAACACCTATGCAGGTCACTGTGCTTAGGGGACCTCGGCCGGGATGGCACCCAACTTTGCCTGCTCCCACTGTTCACTGGCGCTCACCGCATGCCCTGGCACGTGGCCGCTCCTTGCTCGGGGCCCGGTGGCGGCCATCCAGAACAGCTGGCGTTGGCTGGACTGAGGTTTACCCCTTCACTGTGAAGCAGGGTTGGCTGAGCTGCCAGGGATGGATTTCAGGAGAAATGCTTAATCTACGTAAGAGCAGATTGTCTTTATATCACCTCTCCCAGCATCTCTTTCTAACACATATTCATTACAAGTGTATCCTTTATTAAAGTGTTTCCTGAATGATTCTTCCTGGAAGTACTTTCTAAGCGGCTTACTGGAGTTGTCAGTAATACATGTATGTTTTACTTTGGCTGTTGGCAGAATTGGCAGCACCCCCTGCCTGGTCACGCCCTGGCCCGCATTGTCATTCCTGGGCAAAGGATGTGATGGCAGCCGGAGAGGCTGCTGAAGTACTAGGTGTTAGGACCATGATTCCCTCAAAGACAAACACAACCGCCGCCACAGATCCCAAGGGCTGAAGCTAGCAGGAACAAGGGCGAAGATGAGCGATGTACAGTAAAGCGCCCATTGAGGGTGGGATTGCCCCCAGGCGAGTGGTCTCAGAGTTGTGCGGTGGGCAGGACACAGGCAGAGCCTGGAGCGTTCAGCCGGGAAGTGAACTGCTGGTGAGGGGGACGTGATGGCTGCCTTCAGCCACGTGAAGGGGTGTTGGTGGCCAGGAACTCGCACGCCTTTGGGATGGCTGTAGAGGGCAGAAGGGCTGTCAGCAGGCGGACGGTGGAGGTGCAAGGAAGAGCATTCATTGCGCAGCAGTGCTGCCCCTGGTGCCTGGCGAGTTCCCTGCTCTGGTGATGGCCAAGCAGAGGCCAGAAGACGCAGGGCTTTAAGGGTTTTGTAGGGCAAGCGGGACTCCGCGGTCACTGCATTTCTGCGTTTCCGTAGGGCTCAGGCTTGACTAGTGATGCCATCGTGCCCCACGTTGATGCGCACGTGTGGTTGTGCTCCACGGGAGGGGGGCTGCGGTCGGCTGGAGTGGTTCCTGACTTCGGTTCCTGCCAGAGCGGAGCGTTTGTGTGCACGGGGCAGCCCTGCCCTTCACCTCACCTTTCCTCGTCGGAGTTTCGGGAGCATCCGCCAAGGGACGTGTGGTTCCCTGTCTCTCTGACGGGCCAGCCGAAGCCAGGAGACTCCTTTCCCACAGGCATCCCTTCTCCGGGATGTGCCGCCACCCTTCATACCTTGAACTTTTGTGGTCTTGTGTGGAGCTCGCTGATTTCTGCTTCCTGTAAGAATGAATCCTGGCTGATGAGTAAATCTGTTTCTCATCATCGATTGGAAACGGATTCCTGCCCCTGCCCCCTTGCTCTGGATTTAATCTTCCTGTAAGAGTCAGCTAAGTTTTCCCTCCGTCAAGGGACGTCCCAACTTTGTCCAGCTGCCCACTGTTGGTCACAAGGGAAACCAAAAGGAAGAGAGCCGGGCAGCCCTCGCTGGTGACCTTGAAGGCTGCCCAGGCCCGTCAGAGAGACAGGCGGGGGTCAGGCACACATCTGTGCTGTTCCCTCCTTTGAGCAGCTGGAGTTCTGGTCCTTGCACAGCAAGCTCTCCCCGCGCAGAGCGTCACTAGTGAAGCAGCACAGGAGGGTGGAGAAGGGGGAACGGATCCGGTTCCGGTTCTGGTTCCCCATGTGCGCTCGGTCGAGTCCGGGGCCTCAGAGAGCAGTCGGCGGGCAGCATCTGCACAGCACCCCGGTGTGCTGCTCTGCCCCGAGACGCTTGGGAAAGCCTCCTCGCTCCACTCAGCGTGCTCTGGGTTTCCTTAAGTTTACTTCCTAATTGAATTTTCTCATTAAATCCTGCTTTTCCCAGAGCCGTAGGCCAGCAGTACACTTTTGAGGCGGTAGGAGACCGGCCAGCCCCCTTTCTCTGTGTTCTCTGACTTCACTGAGGCGTAGTCGAAGTGCACCGAGCGGCACATGTTCAGAGTGGACAACTGGATCGTTTTTGTTTGTTTTACGATAACACGGACCATCTGTCGCCTGCGCTCCCATTCCCCCCGTGTCTGATCCCGCTCTCCCCAGCTCCCCAGCCCCCGAGCGAGCAGCGATTCCAGCTGGCAGAGCTGTCACAGGCGTTTCCGTAAGCATTCCCACGATCCTTTAAGTGAGGAGCGTGACCTCAGAACCATGTGCCCGGTCCCCTCCCTGATGTAGGAGGGGTGGGAGGTAAGAACAATACCGGGATGGATGGGTTCCCTGTCTGGGGCACTGCCGGAAAGCTGAGCGTTTGCAGGCCATCCAAACACTGGCGCTCTCCTGGGATCCGAGGGTTACGGGGTGGGGGCTGGGGCGGGGAGTGAATTGATTTCTGCCTTCATGGTAGAGGAACTTGCCCAGCAGAACGGCCCCCTCTGCTTTTTCCGAGCTCTCCCGTGGTGCCTCGCATTCGTTTTGGTCACGGAACTTCTGAGCTAAGTATAAGAAAACTGGCGGATTAAAGCAAAGATGTTTTCTCTTTGTGTCGTGAGGCTCTCCCTCTGGTGAGTGCCGAGGCTGGCTCTGCTGAGGTCCCTGGTAAACAGTCGGCTCCCTCCCTCTGGGCTGGGGGGAGTGTGGGGTGGGTGCGGTGCTAGTTTTGGAGTACTGGAAGGCTGTCTTGCTGTGACAGTACCTGGAGTAAGTCTCACTGCCCGTTGTGTTTCGTCCCTAGTCCCTTTTCCAGTGGTAGAGAGTCACCACCCCGTAGCAAGCCTTTCAGACTGTGCAGAAGGTGCACAACTTCTTAGGCTGGCCGATTTTGCATTCTGTATTTATTCTTGTGACTGAGAGACAGGAAAGAATTGATGTTACCATTCATTTCCTTTGTTGGGGCTCACTTGCGTCCTGCACTGCTCCGGCTGTGGTGTAGGTGAGAACTTGCTAACTGGAGGTGATGGGGGTAATGACACCTCAGCCTTGACTCAGTCAGTTTCGTGTCCTCGAATTTCTCAGAAGCAAGTAATGAGAGCCAGAGTAACATGAATTATATTCCTGGAAGACTTGACTCGCTTAAAGTCCCATATTATAAGACTCTTTGCTTTTAGTAAGTCATTAGAGAATTTATATGCCTGGATGAAAAGTAGTTTTATCTATCACAAAATGGCAAAATGCTATTCTGGGAAGTTGAGCAATCAGATTCATAAAAAATCGTCAGCCCTGACTGGTGTGGCTCAGTAGGCTGGGCATCGTCCTGCAAAGTGAAAGGTCACTAGTCGATTCCTGGTCAGGGCACAGGCCCGGGTTGTGAGTTCAGTCCCTGGTTGGTTCATGTGTGGGAGGCGGCCCATGGATGTTTCTCTCTTACATCGCTGTTTCTCTCCTTTCTTTCTCCCTCCCTCCCCTTCTCTCTTAAAAAAAAAAAAAGGGGAAAAGAAAGAAAAAAGAATTGCCGTATAAACCATGCTTGGGTTTCTGCTTTGTAGAAGTCTGTGCTGAACAGGCCCAGCCCTCAGGCCCTGCGGGCCCTGAGGTCTTCTGGTGCTCACCGTCGCCACCGTGCTGTGGATGCGCGAAGTCCAGGGCTGTTTTCTAGATCTTGGCAGAAGGCCAGAAACTTTTATTTTGAAATTTTAGATTATATCCTTTCACCTTTTTCCTCCCTTCCTCTCCTCTGTTGACTTAACATGCACAATTTATGGAGCAGTGCCTGTGTCCCAGGTGTGTGCTAAGGGCTGTGCATGTGCAGGGATCGCCCCCACGTGACCCTTTAAAATAACTGTATGAGTCGTGTGTTCTTATTAACCCCCTTTTGTAGATTGGGAAGCCTGAGGCCCAGAAGAGTTCAGTAACTCGCCCAGGGTCAGACTGCCAGGACCTGGCAGAGTTGGGACTCGAATGCAGCTGACCTCTCTCAAACCTGTATCCCTAGCTGGAGTGCTGTCACTTGCCACTCGGCTGTGGATGCTGTCACCAGCTCCACTTTTGGAGACTGGCCGACAAAAAGGTGGCTGTGGTTCTCAAGATAAGAAAGGGAGCGGTGCAGTGCAGGGCAGTGATTAGGGACGTAGGCTTTGGGGTCAAGCAGACCCGACCTGCTTTTGCCTGTCACCTCCACCACTGATGACACGTGTAACCTCACCACACCCTGTGTCCCAGTCTCCACATCTGACAGAAGACCAGTACTAACCTCCTAGCATTGTTTTTAAGATTGAATGAGCTGTTGGCATACAAAGCTTTTAGACCAGTGCCTTAATAAGTTTTAGCTGCTGCTTGTATTAGTGCACGTTAAGCCCTTAAGTCTGAGCCTGCCGTGGAGTAACAGCTCGGCGCAAGCTGCGTTGCGGGCCAGCCTGCTTTAGGTGGTGGTGCAAGAGATGGCGGTGAGAGTGGTGCCACCCGGTGTCGGGGGCAGTTCTTGGTGATCAGAAAGACATCTCAGAATTGGAACTGCTGCTTCCCTTTCTTCAGCTGGTTGGTTTTTTTTCTTTTTTGCTCATTGAAGGACTTTAAGCCTCTTACTCAGCCACAGACTTTTCTTGAGACACAGCACTTAGCATTTGAGGATGCAGAGGAAGAAGGCTTTGAGCTTGAGAAGATAAGATGTCTTGTTGGCGAGATGGTCGCCGACTAAGGAAACTGACTGTTTGATGGAGGAACAGTGTTGTCGCTCCTAAAGATCACTTTCCTCTGGCCCAGAAGAACCAAAAAGGGGCGGCCCTGGCCGATTTCACTTTCGGCCTCTGGTTCCATAGCTGCCCAGCTGCATGCTTTCAGGTACTGTTAGCCGCCTAAGTGGAGGTGTGGTGTGCGTTTTACTTTCATGTAGGTGCTTTCAAATCTTGTGCCCCCTAGAACTAAACTGTGTTAAGAGCATGGTGATGATACTTCTTTTTATTGAACTCTTAATATGTTTTAGGAACTGTGGTAGGGTTTTAGTTTTCATATACAAATACTTTATGCTATTGTACTCAAAACAACACTGCAAGATAGATATTAACAAATTATTATTTTCATTTAACAGATGAAGGAGTTGAGGCTCAGGAAGGGGAAGGACTTGTTCAGATCTCCATTGCTAGGAAGTAGCGGATGAAGGATTTAACCCTTGTCTTCTTTGCTTCCCATGTGTTTTTGTTTTGTTTCTTGCCAACTGAAGACTGGGGAGGTGGCCCGTGCTAGGTCTTACATACAGAAGGACCTCACTTTTAGTCTTCTTCCTGCCCGGTGGGTTCTGACCGCGGGTTCTGACCGCTGGAAGTGGGGAAGCTCTGTGACAGGCGTTGGGTTCAGTTTACACATTTATCACAGATTGTGGATGTTGCATTGTGCTTTTCTATCACCAGCATACATTAGAGCTTCAGTGTTGTGACCGGGGGTGCGAGAGAACGGGCCAGCCCTTGGTGCAGGGTCTGTTTGTTTGCCGTGTGCCCACGGCTGCCGGTGCGCAGGGCAGCACCATAATTGTACGCAGCAGCCTGGGAGCTGGGCCGGGGGGCGGGGCAGGCGGAGACTGGCCAGCCGTCCATGTTTGTGGGCATCTGAAATAGGAGCTCGGGGCCTGAGGGGAGAAACCGGCCAAGTGCTTCCCCTGGTGCCTGAACGTGTTCTTTTCCTCAAGGCTCCTGAGGACATTAGGTCCCAGGGCAGCACTGCATCTTCCAGACGAACCACTTGGACTGGTGGAGCCTTTGTTTTCTTCCAGAATCCTTTAAGTGTTGCTCCTTTCCATCAAGACTCGTCTCGTCTATGTGCACTGTTTGCGGAGGGGACCCAAGGTCTCCCCCACACCTTTGGAAGCCACGTGCAGTGTGTGATTGGTGTTAACCCGTGGCCAAATGCTCCAGATTCGTCCAGGCCGTATTATAAATCGTTTCGGGGGGCTGGGGGATGGCCTGTGTGAACTGGCTTCTGCTATGAAAAAGTGAGTTTTTTTCTTTAGCCTTTGTCAGTGAACATGTGGATGATGGTGTGTTTTTGTTTTTCCCTCCAAACTGTTAATTTTTTTAAACTCTTATTTGGAATACAGGGGCACTCTGCTTTCATCTTCTTCAACTTTTGCAAAGGGCTTCCTGAGTTTCTCGTGCCATCAAGGTAGAAATGGGCAGCACATATGTCCACTGAGGACATCTCAGGATGGCCCCTAATTATGTGTCTGTCTGCCAGCTGACAGAGTGGAGGGATCAGTCACTCGTTACAGGAGACCGGCCAGGATCATGCAGGGGCAGCAGCCGTAGACATCTGTGAAACATTAGTGACCAGACAATAGGTAATGGCGCCTCGCGGATCATCTGGGGGGGGGTCCCGGGAACCGCCGGCCAGAGAAGCTGTCCCAGAGTGGCTTTCGGTGGGTTTTTGAGAAACCCACCCGTCAGTGATAGTGCTGGCGGGAATCGTCTGTGACTCAAGGTGACAGGAGACGTCAGAATTGGGGAGTAGGTGGAATTGTCCATCATTTGCTCGGCCTGGGAGCAGAGGCTCGCTGCCCCTTTCTCATTTTGTGAGCTAGCAGGTTGTTCCCGAGAAGTCGTTTGAAGTAAGTTTTGTCTTAGTTTGGGTTAACGCTCTCTAGGGGCTGTTTGGTTGCGGTAGGAAGGCCTGTGTGTTCTGTGTCCTGCTCTGTCATTCAGGGCTCAGGGTCTGGGACAAGTCACTGAACTTTCCTGAGCCCTGGTTTACTTACCTGTAGAGCTGGGGCGGGAGCGCCGTGGCGAGGCCCTCCCAAAACCCACGTGGGTGTGCCCGGTTTATGGTGTGTCGTTAGCAAATGTTGGTTTGTTTTCCCTTTCGAAAGTGGTTTACATTTTGGATATTTAGTATTCTTGATGAAGAGCCATTAATTTGGAAACTAAAGTAAAATTATATAGATGATACATAAATGTTCTTTAAAATGCTATTGTTAATAGAGAATTTCATTAAAAATGTTTTTTTAATATCTAGCTCTATTCTTAACAATTTGACTTATGATTAAACTGTAAGCAGATGGAAAGCCCTAAACTGTATAATCAAGAAACTTGTTTTCTGGTCCTGGTTCGTTTGCTGTTTAGTGATGTGATCAGTCTCAGTTATGGGTAAGCCTGGGCCTCAGTGCTCTTCATTTTAAAAAGCAGTTGCTGATTAGATGGTTTCTAAGGCCCCCTTTAGCTGAACATTTCTGTGATCCCGTGCTTTAAAATCTGGAGGGGTAGAGGGAGGTGCACCCCCGAGATAAAATGCTCGTTCACCCTGCCAGCTCCTTAGCAGAGCCAGGAACAGTGCGAGAGAAACCTGGCAGGCAGCACCCTGACCCGCGGTGTTTCCCTGCGTAAAGTCGCCCCCTCTGCTCAGCCTGGCAAAGTCACAGAAAGCAGCAGAAGTTGCCGCTGGGTTCTGAGTTCTGAGTGGGCTCCAGGTCGGGAGGCTCACTGAGTGAGCAGTGGGGTGGGTGGGGGGTGGAAGATGCAGCAGGAAAGGGGCGCCTGCTTATGGGGAGGCGGAAGGGCACCTGGTGCCCCTGTGCTGTGTGCTCCCGCCCCGTGCTGAGCAGTGGCTCTGGCTGCTCATTGAGAACGTGCTCGCGCCGTCGTGCCCCGATCACTAACCGCTTTTGAGGCTGTTTGCCATTCCGCCCAGTAAAGTTTGATCTGGGAACACAGAGAAAGCACTCTGTGTTCTGCAGAGGTTTCTGGGCTGTGAACGTTGACTCTGGTATCTAGAACCTTTTTCTAACCTACACTGCAGCAAAGAGAGAGAGAGAGAGCTCCGCCTCCTGAGTGTGATTCATTTTGTGTCTTTCACTCCCTGAAGGGATGTGTAAGGGAAAATCAGCTGATGGCTGTTGCAGTGCTTGACACAGAGCCTGTGTGCGGGTTGCTAAGTTTTGCTCTGGGACAAATACACCAGGGAGAGGTGGTTGGAAATTCTCATTGCTGGGTGGGGAGTCGAGGTAGTGAGGGGACTCTGTCAGAGCTATCTCATTTGTTCGGTTTTGATGGCCTCAGATGGGGTTGGGAGCAGCAGTGAACAGGGAGAAGGTGGAAGGGTGACAATGTTTCTTGGTGCCCTCCTGGGCTAGAGAGAGGGGTCGGAGGGCTTCCGGAAGAACGCTGAGCAAGGAGAGAGCAGAACAGCACAGGACAGAAACACAAAGGGAAGATCTCACGTGGGTGGGTGACTGTGGAACCTCGTCACCTCGTACTATTTTCTGCCTGGAGGGTTCTCTCCCTTCCTCCCATTTTGGCTCAAGGGCCGCCACCAGTTCCGTGCACCCGTCCTGAGCAGGGCAGGGGCACTGTGCGGGTGAGCGTGGTGGAAGTCCGCCCTCCTTTGTTGGTGCTAAATGACTTGGAAACTGAAACAGCACCGCGCCTACCTTTCTGGAGGCTCTTGGCAGCCGAAGTGGAAAACCTGCATCCAGTGAGCGGAATGTCAGGGGAAGGGGCCTTGCGCACCCAGCCCCGTTTCTGCGTGAGCGGCTCAGCAGATAAGCCGTGCGCTCCGCACTCTGGGGGAGTGCAGCCGTGAGTGGAGGAGGCCTGCAGGGACCTCCCTCTGGTCAGTCATGTGCCAGACACATTACCTCATTGCCAGCGGCCTGGCGAGGCACGGAGTGTTGTTAGGCCCGTGTTGTAGAGTTTTCAAAACTGAGGCTCCGAGGAATTAAATGGTGACTTGCTTTTAGTCCCACCCTGCGGGGTAAGTGGGAGAATAGGAATTCTTCATATTAGATCACATCCGTGCCGCTGGAGTCTTAGACTTCTCTGAGAAAAGGCTGAGGGCCGTGGGCCCTTAACCTTGCACGACATGTGCACGCCCACCACCACCTTCAGGCCCCGTCAGGGCGCTCACCAGGGTAGGCCTGTGAGGTCGGTCCCCCGGTTATTTCATGAGCCTGCAGCGTACTCCTTTTCTCAAAGTCTTTTAAAAAAATAGGTTTCTAATTTCAGAACGCATGGGAGATCAGAGGCAGCATGTTAGAGGAGGGGTGTTCCCGACGGCTGTGCAGGCAGGCAGGAGAAGGGAGGAAGCAGACACAGGGCCGTGTCCCAGGAGCGTGCGCCTCGGAGAACATCTCGGAGGGACTGCCGTCTTTCAGGATTTGGAGAAGATGGGTGCTTTGGTGGTCCGGAAGAGTCCCTGGGAGGAGGTCCCCGCTCCTCGGTGATGATGGAATAACCGGCGTGTCGGTGGTTCTGAGTGTAGGGTAGCGTGGCGGTGTCCTCCTGTCCTGCTGTCCTCCTGTCCTGCCGTCGTTTTGTCTGTCTGTCTTCCTCCTGGGGTCCCAAGCCTCCCGAGGGCCGGGACCATGTCTGACAGTTCAGCTCTGTGTCCCCAGTGCCTGCCCCATCGCTCATGCTGTTGCTCAGTGACCGCCTCAGGTGGAAAGGGCTGGGATGTGGCAGGAAAACCGCTCAGCGTGAAGATACGGGTTCAGGGGCTGCGTTGCCACCGACCGTGCGACCTTGCAGAATTTCCTCTGACCCTCGCTATTTATCTGTAGAATGAGAAACAAGGGGGCAGGATTTGGACGAACTTGGAAAGTCCATCCAGATCTACATTTCTGTGATCCTGACAGAATAATGTTTAAAAGCCGCCTGTGTTTTCATGATGATCAAAGTGACATTGACACAGCCACCAAATTGCTCACTGTAAAGTGGTTAATCTCATGTCGAGTGGCTTTCCCCTCGGTTTTTAAAGGATGGCACTGACCCAGCTGTGGTGACACGCACTAGACCCCGGTAGGTTGAGGGAGGCTCGGCCTACCCAGTGGGTGTTCACTGTGGCCTTGACCCACTGGAGAGCGGGCATTGGATTTCCCCACGGGGACGGAAAGCCACCCTAAGGGAATGCTGGTGTTTGTGCTGCGGAGCCGGCCCCCTCGGCGTGCAGCTGCTGCCCTGGGCCCTCCCTGCAGACCCAGTCGGAGGGCAGTCACCGCAAGAGACACTCTCCTCCCGTTGACACAAGACACAATCCGCCGTTCCCAGAGTGGCCTGCAGAGGAGGCATCAGCCGGGCTGGCCAGTGACTCTCACCCCAAACAGCCCCCAGCACAGATTGTTCCCGAGCTGCGGCAGACAGATTCAGCTTTTAAACAAAGTTGCTAGTTGGGTCACAGAGACCAAACGATGGTTAAGTTAGACTCCGTGAACCCGTGCTGAGTCAGCCGGGCTCCAGCGCAGCTTACCTCTGTGTTGTCTGCGGAGGACTCGCTGAGCCTTCCGGGAATGGAAACGAGTGAAGGTCCTGACGGACTTCAGGACATGCTGTAAAGGCCCTGAGCTCTGGCTGGTCGTTTGCGTGTGGACGGATGCTGGTGAGTGCAGATCTGCCACAGCTAGTCGTAGACCAGACAGGACTTCTGCTGTGAAGTCCGAGCCGTTTGAGTTACTGCTTGCCCTTGAATTTACAGACACTTTCACCGAAGCACACTCAAGCCATGTACATGCTGAGGAGGCTGTGGCATCATCATCCTCTAGCAGGTGGTCTCTTCTGGAAAGCTTAGCCATCTCAGATGTTGTGGGCTGCCTCTCTTTTTCAGGAAGTAACCTTGTCCTGTCTGTCCTCCCTCTTAAAGTCCTAGACTACCCCCCACCTCCACAGTCCGCTCCAGCCGCACAGCCAGAGCCCTGGTTGCTGTGGAAGCCCCTCTGCCGGCCCCCCTGCCCCCAGTCCCGTTTCTGCTCAGGCGGTCTCCCCGCAGTCCCCAGTGCGTCCTTCTGCATCCCTTACTATTGCCATCCACCAAAATCTACCCCAGAAAGAACAGTAGCCATTTTATTATCTCCAGTAGTTTCTTGGGCCAAACATCAAGAAGGCCCTGGCTGGGTGGTTCCGGCTTGGGGGCTCGTGCTGCTGCAGTCACACAGCTCAAGCTGGAATAGGGGGGCCTGGAGCACCCGGAGACTGGGCGGGTGTCTCACACCAGAGAGTCTCGGGGGCTCCATGTGGCTGTTCTGGGTGGGCTGGGTTGGGCTTCCCCCGAGCGTCGTGGCCTTAGGGCAGTCGGACTGCGTACCCTGCAGCCTGGGGCCCCGAGCCTGAGTGGTCAGCGGGCGGGGCAGGAGGTGAGGTACCTGTTGTGGCTTGGCTTTGGAGTTGAGCATCAGTTCTTCCGTCCTCTGCTGATAAGAACAGTCACAAACAAACTCTCCCCATGCAAGGGGCAGGCACATAAACCCCACCCCACAAAGGGAGGGGCATGTTGGGCGCGAGAGCTGGAATGGCCTTTTTAAATGTTATCTGCTTCACCTTCTAAGACTCGACAATACTCCTGTCACTTCTCTGGGAAAATCTTTAGGGACTCTCATCCCTTCTGGAGAAGTAGAATTTAAAGTGCTAACAGACAGACAGCGCAGCACAGAAGTCTTCGCTGTAAGCACTCTAAAGCCATGAAGCTGGGTGAAGCGAGGTTCCGAGTCGGGGGCCTGCAGCTCTGGAACCCTGGAGCCTGCCCGGAAGACCACTGCCCTCTAGCCTTTTGGGCGTGGTCTGGCCTCGCCTCGGTGTGGACCTCTCACCCCTAGGACCAGGGCCACGCCCCGCTCTGTTGCCCTTTTCCCGGAGCACCTCCCTCTCCAGGCCTCTCCGTGGACCTCGCTGTGCCCGCTGCTCGGCAGCACCCCTCCGTGCCTGTGAGGGGCGCTCCTGCTCAGCCAGCGGCCACCAGCACACGTGCCCAACTTTGGAGAAATCCTGCGAGGTTCCCTGTACCGCTTAGCGTGGACCTTTACTGTGGAACTGTGTTTCAGTTTTGTGGGTGGGTGTGTTTCATCATATTAAACTTGGAGCTTATCACAGGCGGGCCCTGTCCTGTTCTTTCATCCTCACCCAGAGGACTGAATAAACGTTACTTGATGGTGATTTGCAAATCGGTCTTCGCACTCCTAGTGCACCGGGCAGGCCGCGTTCGGCTGCACGCAGCGAGGACGGCGCTCTTGGGCGTCCCGAACTCCTCGGGCGGCTCTTTCAGCCGGAGCGTTCTAGTCGCCTTACTGTTTGTTCTGTTCTGGAAAAGTTGTTGTGATTTGTATTAGCAGCTGCTTACTTCGTTGTAGGGTGATTTAAGCAGTTTGTCTTTGGGGGACATGTGAAAAACCAGCAGAAAGTGAACCATTCCCTGGCTCTGTTGATATGTTTTAAAAAAAACCAAAACCCCAAAAACCTAAATTGACCCCTTGGAGCTTCACCAGCTTAAAGTGGGGTAACTGTCCCCTCCTTTCTGTTTGACATCCTGACAAGGACACTCTCTCTTTTTTTTTTTCCACTATGAATTTTGACTACACGGTAAGTTCCTGGAGACAGCAACTTTGTTATGTTCACCAGTCAGCATCAAAAACAGGGCTTGTCACCTAGGAAACACTCAAATAACTATCGAGTGACTAATTGAGCGGGCAGAGGATTCTGGAGAGTGGAGTGAAACGTCCGTTCCTTTACTGTTTACCTCTCTACCCGGAAAGCACCACCTGTGGAGGCGGAGCTGGCGAAGGTCACTTGATGAAGGAAGGGTCTCGGCTCAGTTAGGGCTTGGGAGGAGCCGTCCTCTGGTGGCGAGAGCCCTTCAGTCACAGGGTGACAGTGTACAAGACAAACAGGAAGCCACCGGTTAGAAGGGACCGGGGTGGGAAATCCTGGGGAAGGCTGACTCGTGAAGAAGTGCGAATCAGCATTTATGAACGCTGCCTCGTCTGCACCTCGGTGCCCCGTTCTTACACGCCCCACGCAGGCGTGTGACTATGTGCTGCTCTGTGGGCGGTTCCGTGAGGGTTGGAACGAGGTTGCACCCCATGGGGCCCCATTTGGGGCCGGCCCACGGGCTGGGCACTCAAGGCGCAGCCGTGGGGCTGAGACCTAGTTGCAGGCCTGCAGGGGGCTGTTGTAGGGCAGGGCGGGTGGGGCCCTGTGGGTGGCCCTGCACTTGTGGAAGGGCGCAGGGCCAGCCCGTCTGGAAGGGGTCTTACAGGTCAGCTAGCCCAAATCCTGGCCACCAGGCGAAGTGAGCAGCCCGAGTCTCACAGACATCAAGTGACAGGGGAGACCTTGGCCTCGACTTATGAGTCCCAGTTCCTGTCTTTGCTTTGTTCTTGTTTCTGTTTTTTAAAATACCTTTAAACTATATTTAGTGACATGAAACAGAACAGAGAGCCTAAAAATAAATCCACGCCTATATGGTCAATTAATCCGTGGCAGAGGAGCCCAGAATACACAACGGGGAAAGGATGGTCTGTCTCTTCAGTAAAGGGAGCTGGGAGAACTGGGCGTCCACGGGAGGGAGAATGAAACTGAGCCCCAGTCTTCCACCGCACACAGAAATCCCCTCAAGTTTTCTTAGGTATCCGATGACCATAAGAGAACACGTGAACCTATATGTAAGATTTAGCATTATGGTATTATGAATAACCTTGAACCCACCATTTTATGCAAAATTGACAGAAATACCAACTTTTATTTTTCTAGTGCCTTTTTCCTCTTAAAACCACTCTTCTCACTCTTCTGGATTTTGTATTTATCGTTCCCTTCTCTTGGCTAATAAGAAAAAAAAAAGCCTTGCTATATTAATTTAAAACACGCGCGCATGTGTGTGTTTATGTCTGAATTATAGTTCAGCATTTCTTGTTTTTGAGCTCTGTGAAAGTGGCAGTGTCCTAGGTGGTCCCCGGGGGCCCGTGTCCTCACTCCCACCCTCACTCTGTTCCTGGGGTGGTCGCTCCTGTTGTGCGGGGGGCGTAGGTCACTGGGGTTTTCCTCGGGGACTCGGGCTGTTTCCTCTTGGGGCCCCTCAGGGTTTGGGATGACTCCCATGCAGAGGGTTCCAGTTAAGGCTAATTTTAACTTTTTACAAGCTGTCATTAAACTTTCCCGTGTGGCTTGGCTTATGGAAAGCTTTTAGTCATTTGCTAACTTAATGAAAATTAGACATCCTTAGCCTTAGAGGTCCGTAGTGCAATATTTCCAATTAAGATTACTTGGGATTAATGCAAAATATGAGTTATAAACCGTTTTGCAACAGTTGAACCCTTCTGAATCCCAGTATGTTCTGGATTAAAGCTCCAGTGTGGCTAGGCTTAATTTACGCCTAAAATTTTATTTTAGTTCTCAGGAAGATTGTTAATATCCAAATTGAAAATGTTTCCAGAGACCAGAAGTCCTGGGGGTTGTGCGTGGTCTGTGAATTAGGATCGTGTGTGTGGTTTTCTGGGGACTTAGCTTTGATTGGAGTCGGGGAGTCTGTGAGACTGCAGTCCCCAAAACCAGTGGTTTTAAACCAGGGTTTCTCAGACTGGACTGGACTGGCATTTTGGCCGGGTTGTTGGGGACTGTCCTGTACATAGGATGTTTAGAAGCATCCCTGGTCCCTTACCCATTAGATGCCGGTAGCTTCCCCCGTGCCTGTGATGACAACCAAAATGGTCTCCAGACATCGCCAAATATGTCGTGGGGGCTTGTGGCAAGGGCAGAATAGTCCCAGTGGAGAAACACTAGCTCACACTTTTTTAAAAAATAGACTTAGTTTTTTAGAGCAGTCTTAAGTTCAGAGCAAAGGTGAGCAGAGGCACGGAGCCTGTCCCTCTGACCCGCCCTCTCACCTGCACAGCCTCGCCCACTGCCAGCACCCCTCGCTGAGTTACAGCTGACCGACCCTCACGGGCACGGCGCAGCAGAATGACATTCAGTTTGCATTAAGGCTCACTCTTGGAGCTGGACGTTCTGTGGGCTTGGGCAAATTTATGATGACACATAGCCACCATTTATAGTATCACACAGAGTAGTTTCACTGCCCTAAGAATCCTCTGGGCTCTTTATCCCTCCTTCTCCTCCAGCCCTTGGCAGCCACTGATCTTTCGACTGTCTTTATAGCTTTGCGAGTTCCAGAATGTCACATAGTTGGAGTCCCACAGTGTGTGGCCTTTTTAGATTAACATGTTAATATTTCACTTAGTAATTTACATTTAACATTCCTCCATGTGTTTTCATGGCTTGATAACTCATTTCCTTTTTCTTTAATTTTTCAGTTGCAGTTTATATTTAATATGATTTAATATGATTTTGTATTTGTCTCAGGTATATAGCATAGTGGTTAGATGATTATATACTTAGAAAGTGTTCCCCCCGCCCTGTATTTCTAGTACCCACCTAGCACTGTACATATATTACTGACTGTATGGTGGCTCATTTCAGCCTGAATCACGTGTCTGGATGGGCCACAGTTTGTCTACCCATTCACCCAATGAAGAACACTGTGGTTGCTTCTAGGTTTTGGCGATTATCAATAGAGCTGCTGCAGACAGTTGTGTGCAGGTTTTTGTGTGGACGTAAGTTTTCGATTCCTTTGGGTAAAAGCCAAGGGGTGCTGTTGACTTGTATAGGAAGAATATGTTCAGTTCTTTAAGAAACCACCGAACTATCTCCAGAAGTGCTGGTGCCATTCTGTACACCCCCCCCCCCCCCGCCGCCCCCAGCAGTGAATCAGTGTCCCCGTTGCTCCACACCCTTGTGCTGTCAGCTCTGGACTTGGGCCGTCCCAGCAAGTGTGTGATGGTGTCTCGTCGTCGTTTTGATTCACATCTGCAGCGACATAGGATGTTGAGCATTATTTCCTATGCTTATTTGCCATCTCTGTATCTTCTTTGGTGAGGTGTCTGTTAAGTTCTTTGGCCCATTAGTTTATACCTTGAACCAGCCGACTTGACCATTTAAGGTTTTCTGTTCTTGCACGGGCAAGGGGGCGTGTACCTGTGTAATGGAGTTTGAACACCTAGCTCCAGTTCAGAGCGACCAGGAAGACTTTCAGGTTGGGTCGAACGGGGCAAATGTTACAAAATAGATTTTAAATACTTAAAACAGCATTTGCATGCATATAGAAAATATTCCTGATCAAACACATGCTATATGCATTAAACAGGTAATAACTAAACTATTGCAAGAATCCTATAAAGTAGATATGCTCCGTTTTATGGATAAATAGAGGCTCGTAGAGGCCAACAGCTCTGTCCAAGGCCATAAATTAATGAATGGCGGGCCTGGGAGTGGAACATAAGTCCCTCCAGTGTCAAATCAGCTAATCTGGGTTCTCCGCCTTAGAAGTGTTAAAATGTCTTCCCATGCCAGCAGGCCAGGCCCATGTCACCACGACCTGGGCTGGCACGGAAGGCATGGCCCAAGTAGGGAATTCGTGGTTGCTAGAATGTCGCACTGAGCAGAACAAGTGCTACAAAGTGTGTGTGTGTGTGTGTGTGTGTGTGTGTGTGTGTGTGTAGGGGAGCCAGGTTGTTGGGTGTCCCAGAATAGTCAACGATAACCATCTTGAGCAGGTTTTTTTTTTCCTCTTTTTTTTAAACCAGCCTGTTGTATGGCTGTACTAGTTATCTGAAAATGAGGTTGCTTCCAGTTTACTTAATGTGTGTTATGTTTTTGAAATGAATGTAAAGGGGATCCTTGTTCCCTAGCCTCTGTGTGGATAGATGGTCATAGTCAAAGACTGTATTTCATGACAGCCAAATGTGGCATTTCCAGGATTACTTTGTATATTTTATGAAGATTCTTGAGCTTCTCGATTAGAGGCTAAAGAAGTTTAGGGCAGTGTTCTAGTTTAGAAATCCTGAGATCTGTCTGCCCAGAGCGGAACCAGGATACAGATGAGGCAATGCCGTGGATTGGTGGTGGTGGGGACTCCATCTGCCTTACATGCACTTCTGAGCATCTCTGCCATTCCACCTGGCCCACCTTCCCCACCTCATAGCTCATCGGCCCTCCGGAGGCCTGGCCTTCTGTGCCATAACCGACTCTGCACCACATTTACTCTGCACTTTACCAGTCTCTGCCCACTCAGTTCATTCCTCCTCCCTCCGTTATTGATTACATACTCTCAATGACGGGCACAGGCCGGCTCCCACTGAATTGGTGCATCATGAGATTGAATGAGGAGAGTATTATGAAGCACACAAGGCTGGAAGAAGGTGCTTGGTGAACGAGGGTAATCTTGACCTTCCCAGGCCCCTGTAGCAGTGCGATGCCAGTGTATTGCCTTGTAGTCCACTTTGCCAGCTAGAGTGAGCTCTTGGCTGTTAAGGGGTTCATTTCAGGTCCTGGTCTATTTTGCAAGGGCCTGGCACCATGGAAAACGTACCAGGCTTTAAGCAGAATGACCGAAGCACTTAACCTTTCCATAGATTTTGCCGCTTGTTCTTTGCCTGGCTTTCTCTCTGGCTTGGAGCTTATCAAGATACCTGGTCTGGTGACGCTATCTGATATTACCTGTTCAAATCCAGGTTATAGCAAAGAATAAAGAGCTTAATCTACTATTCAAGCATGCTCCCCGTAGAACCAGTTGGGAACTAATACATAATGCATCTTCCATGGTCTGCTTCATTAGGGAAGGAAAGCTGGTAAGGCTTTGAGATGTGGGAAGTCCAGGGTCGCTTTCTGAACTCTCTGGCCTGTTTCTCACTCTTTGATTATCTCCTGAATGCCTCCACTTGAGACAGACGGCTGTCAAAGAGAGGCTCACGGTCTCCCTCCAGCAGACAGGGCGCAGAGCCCGCTGCAGGCCTGCTTGGCCTTAGCATACCCTGGGCAAGTTGCACCTACAAAAACGCCTGTTGGGAGAGGGTTCTTGGTGTTGCTATTGGCAAAATGACTGAGACACTTTTCTTTCTCCTTTCACAGAGTGATCAGCAGCTGGACTGTGCCTTGGACTTAATGAGGCGCCTGCCTCCACAGCAGATCGAGAAAAACCTCAGCGACCTGATCGACCTGGTACGTTCTGTGTTCATGCGGCTTCATTTTGGGCAGGGTTCATAATTGTGTGCTTTCGGTACCTCTTCCATGCAGAACACAAAACACACAAGAAACCTTCTCTCTCCAGCTGGACACCACCACTGGGTTACGAGATTTCCTTCAGACAGAGAGAATTTGTTTCATATGGTTGCCTTGTTGTCAGCATCACCTGTGTTAATAAAGCCCAAGATGGGAATTCTGAAGTTGGTTACATTCTGTCTCCTTCCCCCGCTGCCTTGTTCTCAGTGTCTGGACGCTGCCCCTTAGGCACGGGGAAGAGGTCACACGTCCAGCAGGCATTCAGCTGCCGGGCTCTGTTCCTCTCCCTGCCGCTGGGGAGTGTTCTGCGGCCAGAGCAGTAGGAAACGCTACCCTGTGAAAGGCTTCCGTGACTTCCCTTCTAGTTGGAAACGGCACAGCACAACAGTCGGCTTTCGAAGATCTCTTCACATCTATTTTTTTAAATGTTTAATAATTTTAAGATTCAAAATTATTGGTCTCAGAATGATGCCTCAGATTAACTGGGACCATAATATTATTTGAAAAACGTTCGAAGTATTAAAAAAATGTCTATAAAGCTCTGGGAAATACTGAAAAGAGGTAAAATAAAATCAGGCCCCAAGAGGTCAGTTGAGTTACTACCTCATTCGGCCCGTGAGCGCCAGCTCCGCCTCCGAGGCCTCCGTTCTTTCCCTCCACCCGGTCTCGGCTTGGATGCGACTGTCACTGCCAGCCCTGGCTCATCGGTGAGGGATCTGTGGGAATGCTGGTTTGAAAACCTGTCCGTGTGCTGTAGTGATGTATCTAACCTGGTTGTATGAGACCCGGACAGTTTCACTAGGAAAGACACAGGACCGCAGGAGACTCCTGTCACTCGCGGATGCAGTGCCTCACCACTGTCTGCAGAGTCCCCCGTGCAGCTGTTTTGTATCGCCAGGGCCCCGGGCCCCCCGTTGCAGGGCAGCTGTACGGAGACGGCATGCAGCCTGCCAGAGGAGGTGTGAACTTGCTCTCGTTCACGTGTAATGATTCGGGGAGCGGGAAGAAGGAGGTTTCTTGAGGTAAATGGTCCGGACAAGAAAGGCAGCTACGGGTGCTTGTGGTGGGAGAGAAGAGGATGGAGAATTTGATGGCCCCTGGCTGGACAGATTCTGTGGATGAGCATTAAAGAAAGCAGGTGGAATTGTGATGCAGGTGACCTACCACATGCTCAGAATCCTGGGTCACAGACCAAGCGCCAGCGAGGTGACAGCAGTCACTGAAGTGGCCTTGGCCGAAACAAGGGGTCTGCTGGCAGGCTCTGCCTGAGCGGGCAGTGGCCCCTCTGCTCCAGTCACTGGCCGCCTGGTGGGAACGTGATGCCTGTTGCTTGTTTTCGGGTATTTCCGGAGGAGCCGCATGTTTGGAGTTGCGGGTGAACTATCCTGATGTTTAAACATTGGCCCGAACATTGGGTTGGTTAGATCCAATTTTTGTGCAGAATTTGGGCATGTGCCGGGGAAACGTGAGTTGTGGGGATGGGGGTCAGAGAAAACAGTCTTAGTTGGGAAATAATGAAATATTTTGGGCGTGCAGGAGCCATCCTTGAAAGTCAGGAGGGCTCGGATTGGCTGTGTTGCTGGTTGTCACCGTCAGCCCCCTACTGAGCGGTGCACACGACACGTGTGCTGAGCAGTCTCCCTGCATTGGTACGAAACGCTGGACAGCCCTGCGAGGCAGCATTGCGAGGTGCGGTCTGGAAGTGCTGCCTGTCTTCGCGTGTTCTGGGTCAGAGAGCTTGGAGGGCGACTGTGCAGGAGAGGTGGGCAAAGTGGAAGGCATGGGCAGGTCCCTGATTTGGTCAGCTGCAGGGGCTGTCTTTTCCTGTACACTCAGCGTGAAACTGTGCTTGGCTGAGTTTATGTTTAGTTTGCCAGTTTAGTTATGACTGTGTTTTAGAAGTGAACCAAACATAGAACGAACGATGAGGGCATTTTTCTCAGACTGTCTTTGTGTTTGTTTAGCAAGCTATTTTGTTCTTATGGCAACGACAGTGTTTTACTACAGCCGTGGTTTTCTCTGTGATTCCCGCGTCATTCTTTGTTTAAGAGATGTGCAAGTTTTAGGGAAGCCTGGTTGGCTGGTTCCGCTGCAGCATTGATGGAAAACGAAGGAGCCATCCTCCACGTTAGCCCAGACATTGGGCGGGAGAGACCAGCCCCGAGGTGGAGCTGGCGGGGGAGGGGGGTGCTCAGACCCAGGTTGAAGCGCCACACCGTGCCAGTCCCTGATACGTGGCAGGGCACGTGGCACCCCACAGATTGGTGTCAGAGCACACTGCCTGTCCACACGTAACTCCGTTTTCAGTGCAAGGTGGCTGGAGAGGGGATGGAAGCAGGTATGGGGTGTGGGGCTGAGCTGGATGCTTTCATGTGTGTTATCATTTCCACGGTGTTCCGTACTGTGTGTATGACCACTTCCCCTTCTCCAGGGGGTTGAGACTCGGGGGAAGAAGCGGGGCGCTGGTGTGGCTAGGCAGTAGCAGGAGTCCCAGTGCCTCCTCCTCGGGGAACTCTGCTGGGGGACCGTGGGTCCGGCTGCTTACACGCAGCAGCAGGTGAAATGCGGCGCACCTTCCTGCCTCATGTGTCAGTGTTACCTGTTTGGGGGAAGAATGTCCAGTAATTTAACTCATTAGTAATTTAAAATATTAAAGCACAGATGTATTATGGAGGGTAGTTTAAAATTCACGTAGTTAAAACAAAAACACCTGGAGACTTGAAAAGATGATTTCCTTGTTAGAGCCAGGCCACTTAGGGTTACCTGTTCACCTCTGTCCGCCGCTTCGCCGGGAGGCTGGGGAGGCACCGACTCCCCTCACCGTTGTCTGGCGGCCAGCCTTGGGCCCCATCCACCTCCTGAGGCTGAGCAAGAAGCCATAAATGATTCCCATCACCCAGAATGGACTGGGGAATCGGTGTTCTCATTAATTTTTTTTTAAATTTGAAGCATGATGAATGTCAGAATGGAAATGAAGCGTGACTTTTCGCTGAATTAGAGCCGGGTAAAGCATGCCTCATTAAAACTGTATTGACGTGCTTCAGAAGCCCCTTTGTGATTAATGGTCTTGCTTCAAGGTCCTTGCTTTGCACTGTAGCGCATAAGGGGCATTTGGGCCGGTTTTGTATTGGATCCTGTGACGAGTCCTAGAAATCACTTATTTGAATGTTTTCCTTTAATCGCTGCTGTTTTTCTTCAACTTTCCCTGGGAATGACAGGGTTTTTTTTTTCTTTTTAACTGAATTTGCAAATTTCTCGTATTCTTGCCAGAGCCGGTCCGTGCGGAGTGCACTGCTGTGGCTCCGAAGTTCACGCGCAGCGTTCGTTCCTTCCCGCAGCTGTGCTTTCAGAAAGCGCGCACTGGTGCGGGTCTGTCTAGAAGCGGCGTGGCCGGGCCTTTGTTCCCTGCAGCCTGGGATCCGTCAGAGGCTTTTCATGCCACTGGTGCACGGCTTGGTGCAAATTGCAGCCATTCTTGCCGTGCTCACCTGCCTAAAATAATGAAGGGGAGGAGGTTGTTTTCGAGAAAAGTCGCCAATTTTAAGACTGACAAGAATGCTAGGATTTGCCAGCATTCCCCATGAAGGGAATGGCCTCTCTCAGATGCTGGAGCCAGAGGCCTGTGGGCGAAGGCACCCGGTCCGCCAGCGGCCCGGTCACAGAGCGGTGCTAGAGAGAAATGCGGCGTATGCTGGCAGCGGGGCCCAGGCCGCCCCGTGTATCATGCCAGATCAGCTAGCTTGCTCTTCTCTTCTCTTTCCAGCGCCAGAGCTTTTGCTGCCTTGGGATTATAATGCATTCTCTGATTGGTGGGAAATGACCTTTCGCAGATGATCAAAACATCATTTTATTACATATTAATCTCATTGTACTGGAGTAAAGCCAGCCGAAACCCATTGTTAAGCTGTTTCAAAAATACCCACAGGTCCACGTGGGCCAGGAATCCTGTGCTGCTAAGAGGCTCCCTTGGCTTCCTAAACTTTAACCTTCTATGGCTTTGCTCTGCACACTGGCGGCGATGGCTGGGGCCTGTTTGGAGCCCTGAGCTGAAGAAGGAGTTTGTTTCTGCAAATTGGCACCTTCGCCTTTCTAAGAGCAAACCAAAAATAGCCACGTCTCTGCTTGCACTGGTCACTCCATTTTTCAATTCCTTTTCTTTTCTTTGCTATAGTCACCCAAAGATCCAGCTTTGAGTGTCCCCAGATTTTAACCAAGCAAAGAGGAGGAAAGCAGAGCTGGCTGGGAAGGCACCCAAGCCACCCCAGCCCGGCTTGCGGGTTCGAGGGAAGGAGGCACCCAGACGCCCTGACCAGGGGGAGTGGGTCACTTGGTCGGTTTCCGCCTCAGCACACTCCTCTTTTTAGCAGCCAGAATTGCCCTGCGGAGATAGAAAGGGTCAGCTGGGTGCAGAGGCTGTGCAGCTCTAGTCTGGGTCGCTAGCGTGGTGTCTGCCGGGGCACCCGACAGATTGGAAGGATGGAGGGCGCGGGGCACAGCGAGCGAGCGGGACCTACAGCTGACCGAGTTTTTCAGACTGTAAGATGCACCTAGGTTTTAGAGGAGGAAAACAGGAAAAAAAATTTCTAAGCAAAAAATGTGGTGAAATATTTAGTAACATAAATAACATAGGCCACCCCACCCCCACAGGGAGTCAGATAAGCTACGTTTGGACTATAAGATGCACCCCCTTTCTCCCAAATTTGGGGGAAAGTGTGTCTTACAGTCTGAAAAATACAGTGCGTTTCTAAGAACCTGCTTTTCATGAATCTGTCCTCGGAGCCAAGCTCCCACACAGTGTGACCGGTAAAGTTAAGGCTGATACTATATGTAATAGTTCATCAGTATTTCTGATGATCTGACTTAGCATAGGTGCTCAGATTGCAGTCTCTGCAGTTAAACCAACGAATCCTGTAAATTCTCTTTCCGGGACAACAGCTGTGTGGAATGAGGCCTCACGCTCCATTCTGGTCCCAGGTGATGAACTCGTGCCGGCTTTGGGGTCTCCAAGGCCAGGTGCGATGTGGTTTCGCTGTGGTCAGGAGTAAGCAGGCTTGTGTTTTCTTGCCTGGTTTCCCCATTGTTGTCGCCCTTTAAAATCTCATACCAGCATTTTGTCCCTCCTTAATTTCAGGGGCAGCATCTCAGATGTCTTCTCCTGAATAAAAGGGTCTTAGCCGAAGCAGGCGAAAGTCGCCGTGTTTGCCGTGGGTAGTGTGCTCCCATGTGCCCTGTGCACCCGTGGTGTTCGCCCAAACTTTCAGGGGAAAAGTCTTTTGTTTTAATTTTTTAACTCATTTATTTATTTGTATTTCGAAACAAAAACGATTATTCCAGGGTAGTATTTTGCATACAGATATCATTATTGCTTTCTAGAGTTACATTTCTAACACATAGGCATAAATAAAAGAAGTGAAAACATCTATATAGATACAGAATTAGCACTGCCCATGTATAACACGCATCCTTATTTTCCCCCCCCCAAAAAATTGGGCAAAGAGGTGCGCATGATGCGCAGTGAAATACGGTAATGGGCTCAGTCGACATTCACTGAGCACCTCCTGTGAGGGAGGCGCTCTGCTGAGCCCTGGGAGGACATGTAGCCTTTATTCCTCGGCCCCCCTTCCCCGGGGAGAAGAAGTTTCAGGGACCCTAACACTCGGTCCTGGATGAGGATGACTGTGGTCATCCTCTCAGCCCATGGGTCTTCATGATGACCGGCCAGCTACTGGACTGAGTTTGCACCCCATGCACTGCACCTGAGGACGTGCCCTTGTGGGTTGCCGTGGGAGGTGGGGCAGCTTGGCTTCCCTGCTCCCATTTGTCAGAGTTTGCTGGGGGGCTCTCTCCTAGCAGGGATGCTGTCTCTGCAGCAGGAGCAGGGGAGCGGGTTGAATCATCGGCAGTTATGCAACAACCCCTGCACAGTGTCTTTGCGCCGGTGTCTGAGCTTTCCTGCGGGCCACGACACTGTGCTTTAGTCCCCATTTACAAGGGGAAAATGCATTCCAGCCAGGGGCCTCCAGCAGTATTTTAATGAACTCCATTCCTTGGAAAGTTGTGGTGAGCCTTTTCATGCAAGCCTTTGCTCTGTGAGTGGATGCAGCTGTGGCGACTGAAGCTGGGGAGAGCCAGAGTACAGACCCCTGCAATCCGTGCCGAACCAGCCCTCCGCTCCCCGCTCAGGGCCGCCTCTCCAGAGGAAGGCGGCCTATCGTAACCCCGGCCTGTGGCTGAGGCAAGGACCCGGCCACTTAATGGTGCAGCGTCAGATTTGTGTCAAGGTGGCAGCTAGTCAGCCCTTCTGAAATGCTATGATTTGCTTAGAAAGAGGAAATGGGGCTTCCTGGGGTGCCTGGACCTGCCCTGCTCCCCCAGAGATATGGCTAAAGTCATTTGGAGTTCTCATGTGTTCTGTTCTAGCAGAGTAACAGAACTGCAGTTATTCTAGTAGAGTAACGTCCTCATTTGATTCCATTAAGAATGAGCAGACCAGAAGATTAAAACTTGAACCTTGATGAAGGAAGGATAAAAGTACAGGGCCATTTGCTTTGTGTGTGTTTGTGTTCTCGGGGGGCAAAGCCTGTTTCCAGGAGACAGTGCGGTGTCCACTGGTCCTGAAGGCGAGGTCCAGGACAGTAAGCTTCCCGGGGGCAAGGGGGCCGAGCCAGAGGACGCCGCAGCCCTCCGAACCGGGGGCAGAGCGAGTGGGCCCCGACGGCTCCGGAACGGGCCAGTGACGGAGCAACGCAGGGTGCAGTGCAAGCGGCGGCTGTGTTTCACTGTGAGAAGACAGTCAGTTATTGAAAAAATGCTGAAACATCTGAAAACTTTGAAGGAAAACAAGCTAAGTATCTATTGCACAGCAAGTACCCACACTCCTAGTGGACTAAAGAACTAGTATCTAAATGAACATAAGAAACCAGAGGGAAAACATCAATATTTAATATTGAGATGGGGTAGGCCTTTATACGGCATGGAAGCTGATAACAAAAGGATGGTTTTGGTGTATGCAAATTGAATTTCAAGTTTAAATAAAATAAAATTCCAAGGCCAAAGACAGACTCTGAAAAAACATTTCAACTTATGGCAAAGGATGTATCTCCTAAAATCTTCAGAAAACACCTTTTGAGGTTGTTAGTATCACTGTCCCCGTTTTCAGTTCTGTTGCTGAGAACTGAACGAAGCAGCAGGGGCTTCGACAACTTGACCAAGGTCACCAGGCAGTGGTGGAGCCAAACTTTGAACCTGAACATCCTGACTCCAGTCTCCCAGCCACTGTGTGCTGCTGCCTCCCTCCAGCAGTAAGGAAAGGGAGGGCCCTGGCGGAACGGCCCGGTTGGTTGGAGCATTGTCCCGTAACCAAAAAAGGTTGTGGGTTTGGCACCCAGTCAGTGCATACCTAGGTTGCAGGTTCGATTCTCTGTCTGGGCACAGGCGTAGGCGTGTGCAAGTGCGCCTCCTGGTCCAGGTGCTTACCGTCCCTGGTCCAAGTGCCGGTCCAGTCCGGGTGGGTGTGGGAGGCAGCAGATGGATGCTTCTCCGTCTCCTTTCTCTCTAAACGCAATGAAGAAAGTGTCCTCATGTGAGGAGTAGAAGAAAGAAGAAAGGTAGGAACACGCTGTGGGTACACAGGTGATCCACAGAGGAGGTCATGTGCACAAATTTTTTTGATTTGCTGGTCGGGAAAGTGTAGAGTCAAAGGGGAGGGTGGCTGGGAAAGCCTCCTTCCCCGAGACCCTGCTGTCTGCCCAGTGGACGGGCCGCGTCTCCTGGACGCAGCGTGCCCTTTTCCTGGCTTCCGCTCAGCTCGCTGTGATGCTGACCCTCGAGGAGCTGCGGCGGTGAGCAGTGGCAGGAGCGCGGCACACTCCGATCGCTCTCTAGGACTTCCACCGGCCGCAGCGTCACGTTCAAGGTTCTGAGGAGTCCTGCAGTGGAGAGAAAGGGGCCTGTTCTCCTGTAACGCAGCACTGTTCTACGCTACTTTCATGGGACCCACTCGGGGAACACCGGTACCTGGAAAGGTTTGTGATCTACACGCCAGGTGACCTGGACTCTAGACTCTTTCTGGCAGGGGCCCTAAGTGTGATGTTAGCCAGCTTTTGAATCTTCATAACTGTTTGGTAAAATGGCACAAAAAGAAACATAGCTTTTCTCATTTTATTGTTTTCTTTTTCAAGAAGAGAACTGCTTCAGAAAACTTCTAGCTCCTTCAATAGGAGGGGGAGAAGGGGGTGGAGAGAAAAGCCTGGTGTACATTAAGCAAACCTTATTGGAAGTCAGGAGCCGGGGTTGAAGCTTTGGGCCTGCCACTCGCTTGCTTTGGGGTCTGCAGGTCTCCCTGGGTCTCTGTGACGGGAGGGCGGGGGGGTCTCGGTGTCTGAGCCCTGTTGCCTAGAACCAAACCTCGCCCCAGGCCCACCCCAGGCTTTCGGATCCCCTTTTGCTGGCAGCAGAGGCACCGGTTTCTCTCGGGTCTGTGACCGTGACCGTGTACCTGCCCCGTGGGGTGGATATGGGGCAGAGTTGAGCAGACTGGGGCCCCCAGCAGGCTCCCCCGGTCAGCCTCCAGTGCCTGGACGGAGCAAAGCGGACTGGGACTTGAATCGCGTCTCTGTCACCTCCCAGCTCAGGCAGGTTACGGCCTCTCCCAGGGTTTCCTCCAGCAGACGAGACTGGGATACGAGAACCGAATTCCCGGGGCAGCCGCCAGGATCTGGGAGTGTGTATAAAGTGCCAGCATGTGCAGTGCATGTGGGACAGGTGCTGAGTAAATGCTAGCTGATGCTTTTATGAATTACCTCCACAGGCTTCCTAGGGCCTGTTGGTTAACCCCTGGGTTCTGCCTGCCTGGGGCTCTGCCCTGGCACCCCAGGCGGCCTTCCTGGTGGTGTTTTCACAGGTGGACACGGCCCAGCCTTGGATGGGGTTAATAACCCAACGTAGGGTTGTAAGGACTTGTTTTAATTAACCTGGAATGGGGGAGATTAGGAGGCTCTCCATTGAAGCATTGTGGTTTTTAAAATTTCTTATGTATTGACTTTTTACAGAGAGAGAGGGTAGAGGGGGTTGGGGAGGGGAGGGGAGAGGTTTGTTGTTCCACTTATTTTACGTTCCCTGACCTGGGATTTCGCAACCTTGGCGTATGGGGGTGATGCTCGAACCAACCAGGCCAGGGCTGCACCGAGGCATTTTAGATGCTCGTGGAAATCCCTCCCCCCCGCCTTCCCTGAACTATCAAGGCTGGGACCCCTGAAAAGGAAGCTGGGAAACGCCAATGTCTGCCACCCCAGAGTGATTGAATAGGGGAGGTCAGGGTCAGACTGGCTGACTGCTTTCTTGACTAGTAAGGACGTCTGTCACTCCACAGAGACGCCTCACGTCATGCTTCCTGTTCTGCCCTGGCAGGTGTGGGCTCTCTGGATGGTGTGGGTCTTCCCCTACCCCTTTCTGGTTGCTTCAGCAGGCACCCTTCTCCCTTGGAGTTTTTTGGAAGCCCCAGGGGAGAAGCTGCGCAAAGTGGTTGGGTGGTCTGACAAGGCGGGATGGGTCTTAAGGTTGAGCTCACTGTCCAAGGACAAACCAGCTGACATTATAGCCTCACGGGTCCTTTGACCTCATTGTCTTCACTTTAGCCACCAAGAGGTTCACACAGTTACCTTCCATTTCCCAGGACAGGGCACCTGTGAACTCTGAACCTCAGGCTTCCTTTCTGTTGTCCAGTTTCCTGCTTTCTCCTGCCTTCACTTCCATTCATGTACAATTCCCTCTTCTCAAGGCTGCTGATCTCTTGTCTGTGCCTCAAACCCACATCTCCCACATCTCTAACCAGCCCCCGCCCCCACCAGTGTAGCCCCAGGCATTCCCTTCTGCAGTGTTTCCAGCCTCGCCCGCAGCGGTCCTCTGTGCCTTGGCTTTGCCCCTCGCAGGCCTCTCCCGAGTCCTCCTTGTGGTGGGGAGGCTGCTCCAGCAGCTCCTGTACCGCTGCCCGTTCACAGACGTGATGCAGGAAGTGCACCCGAGGTGCCACCAGCCGAGAAGGGCAGGTTTGGGATGGGCTAGAAGCAGAGTGACTATTTATCTTGCACATTCTCGAAAACAGATTGGTTACGGTTATTTGATGGTTCTCCTCCTCTCCCGCCCCCCACGCACACGTACTCGCTTTGTTTGCCTGGCTGCAGAGCCTGTTTCAGCGTACTTGGGGATCGGGTCCTGTAGAGTTCATGATGGGTTGTGTTTAGGGCAGCTCCGAGTCTGAGACTGCTCGCCTGAGGTATCTGCGAGGCGGCAGTGCTGGGGTGTGACAGGTTGAGCAGCTTGAAGTTGACGGGTCCAGCCGAACTCATCTCTCGTCTTCGTCACGTCTTAGTTGTGTGACCTCTGAGTCTCTGTCTCCTCGCAGCGGAGATGGGTGCGATGACACTGACTTTGAGTGCTAGAGACTGTGCAGGTGCACTTCCGGCGCAGCTCCTGGCTGATGGCAGCTGCCCGTGCGCGGTTCTGAGGTCACATCCAACTCACGGCCTGATGTAGCCCTTGTGCACGCGAGTACGAGCCCTTCTGGCCTCCTGCTTCTCTCTGACGACTGTCCGCTGCCAGGACCTGTTCTAGACCATGTACATATTTAGCTTACTTAAACCAGCCACCATGAAGCCAGTCTTCTGTCCCCATTTTACGTTCGAGACAACTGAGAGAGGCCTAATGAGTTGTTGGTCAGGGCCTCACAGCTGGTTGGTTAGTAAGTAGCTGAGTCGGAATCATCCCCAGACTCAACCGCCCGTTCTCCCACTGTGCGCCTGCGCCCACAGCTTCTCCAGGAACAGCTTTCTCCTGGTCACTGCAGGCGCCCGGCAGACGGCTGACTCTGGGTGCAGATGTCATCCCAGTAATTAGCGCCCGCAAGAACTCACTCAGTCTCCTAGAGTGTAGCTTTCCCCTTTCCACGTTGAAGGGTGTCCTGTCCGGGCCCTCCATTGTTAAAGATGAGGTGCTGATGGGGACGGAAGCCTCCGTGGCAGCGATCACATGACCCCCACGACCACGGCTGCCTCCACTGAGCGGATCACTGTCCCTGCTCTGTCTCTGCTGAGAGATTGGAGGTGGGGGCCTTCCGTGCTCCCAGAGGCTTCCTGTCGGTTACGTGAAGGAGCCCGAGCTCTCAGAAGCGCGCAGGGCTGGGGGAGGATCCCGCCCTCCTCCTTTTTTGGTCCCTGGCCCTCATCAGGCCGGGCACTTCTTATTCATTAGTCAGACGGTCTTTGGCTGCCCCTTCTTCGCCCATGTGCTGCTGCCTCCTGCACCTTGTTGCACTCCCAATTAAGGCTCATTAGAGGCCCTGTCCATCACAGCGTGCACAGGCCCTGCCTTTGTGAAGCCTCACAAAGGGGCAGTCCAGTCCTGTGCCTCCTCCCCGTCCGCACCCCCCACTCGCACCCCGAGTGCCCCACAAATGACTACCAGCCAGACTCTAGGTGCTGGGTATGCAGGAGAAGAGGTAGGAACAGCACTCGTGAAACTCCAGATTTTCAGGTCCTGCTGGGCCTGTTACCTTTTGTGTAACTGAAACCTTGGAGCCGAGTCCAGAATGGATGTTGCAGATGGCGGGGGTGGGGGTGGTGTCAGATGGAGGCTCTGGGGCAAGTGCCCGACAGCAGGCCGCTCGGAGGGGAGATTTCGAGCCAAATACGGAGGAGATTTAATTATCGTTAATCTCCCCTTCTGCTCTTTCTGGAGTGTATAGGCACACTTAATTACTATTGACTGGAAGCTGAAACCACACTCCTGGTTCAGAAGAAAATTCTATCGGTTCGCCCCAGGCTGGAAATGATTATCCTTCACACAAGTGGATTTCCCCCTTTCCGTCCGCGTGCTGAATGCAGGTTGGGGTAGAGAGGTGTGTTGGGCACTTTAAAGTCGCTCACCACTTCTTCCCCAATGTGTCCCTGCCTGTGTCGCGGACCTTCCTCCCTCCGAGCACCCTGTGCCGGGAGCAGCCACGTCTCCGGGCCGTGTCCCTCAGCAGGAGTCGGCGTGAAGCGCTTGCTGTTCATCGAGTGCCACCGTTCTGTTTTGTTAGCACTGGGGAGCCCCCTGGCTTCAGAGCACCTGTGGAATGAAATAGAGTTCATTCCCATCCCCAGACCCTCTCCACCGGTCACATCATCGATGCTAAATAAGTGTTAGCAACCCCATAAACCCACCCATCCCCCAAGTCCGAGAGGAGGGGCCTGTCTCTGTTACACTTCCTAAGTGCATGATCTGAAGCAGAGAGATGAAAGGGGGCTGAGATGTCACCTGGGGCGGCCTCGGCCCCATGCCCCAGGGCTGGTGGCCCTAGCAGGCAGCAGTGCACGGAGAGGCAATAAACCATTGCGAATCTTGAAGATCACCTGAGCTGGGCATGGGTCGGCCCTGGCTACCTGGGTGGTCTTGATAAGCTATTTAAGCTCTCTGTGCCTCAGTTTCCTCATCTGTTCAGTGGAGATAATTATGAATTTGCCACCTCATTCTCAAGAGGGCAGCAGTGGCGATTCAAGAAAGCAGTGTGGGTAGACAGCCTGGTTGCCCGGTGGGCGCAGACGAGCGCCCGGTGGGTCAGCAGTGACCACTGTGTCGAAGGAAAAGGTGATGGCGGTCGACTTGCCTTACGAGCTTCGTGATGGCACGTAGTGAGTGGAGGAGAGGTTCACTAGTTGGAGCCGCTGGAATTCTTTGCCATTTCCCACTGCAGTGCAGCTGTCCTTTTTGGGAGGAGCGCGCCCCGCGTTTTCCTCACTGGCCAGGGCGGTGGGTGAGTGTTGCCTGCTCAGGCCCCGGGAGAGGGTGCTGTCTCCAGCCAGGAGTGGGCAGCGAGGCTGCGCAGAGCTCCTCCCAGGAGCAAGTGGGCTGTACCGCTGTTGCCTCCAGTATCTTACCTCTTGGTCTCGACGGTGACGGCACTGAGCCGAGCCTGAGGCATGTGGGTGGATGGCCTCTGGGAGTCCAGGACAGAGGCGGGACCTGGGGCACTGGGTGCAGCTCGGGCTGTTGGAGGCCAGTGGAGACACAGTTCCACACGCCCAGCGTGGTCACTTCTGAAGAGTGCCGCCCGCCTGCATCCAGCCTGTCAGGTGGAGGCGGGCTCATCTTCATTTGAGGGCGGTTCAGTGAACGCTATTGCTGTTACTCTGGACCTCCCCGCCCCAGGTCACCGGATTATTCTGACAGCCTCTGGACCTCCCTGCCCGTACTCCTGCCCTCCCTGCCCGTAGTCCTGCGCTCTGCAGCCAGAGTGACGTTTCCATGGTGTGGTCCTGGTCTGGACCCTCCACTGCCCTTCGTGACTCCGCTCGGTCATCCCCGCGGAGCCCAGAGTACAGCCTGGGTCAGGAACTCCTGGTCTGGCCCTGCCCGCCCCCTCCTGCCGCCCCCAGGGCCCCTCGACACCAGCCATACCCGCCTGCCACAGAGTCTCCTGAAGGCCCCACGCCCTGTCTCGTTGGGTTTGTGCCTGCAGTCCCCTGTGCTGGGAGGACATCTCAACAGCTGTGCTCATCCTCAGGCCTCCGCCTGGGCCTCGCTCCCCGCCCTTTTCGCATCGTCACCCCAGCCATGGCGCCCGCCTTTACTCTCGGTTGGAACTGCTTAATTATATGGTTCTTGCACTGCCTCTTCAGCTCTCTGAGGGCAGGGGTCTTGTCTGCTTTGTTGGCCTTTGTGTCCCCGGCGTAATGGGCACTCGGGAGGCGTGGTCAAGCCCCTCTCGAGTGCTGGAGCCTGAGGCGAAGCACTGGGTCAGAGTGCTGAGTAAGTTAATATTAGTTATCTTGCAAGAGTTCATGGTCAGACAGATGCCATGGGAGACAGATACCCAGAGGGATGTAATTCCAGGATCCCAGGGGAGAGGAGCACTGCGCTGTGGAAGCTGCACGGAGGACCTCCAACCCCACCCTGGTGGGTGGGTTTCAGGGAAAGCTGCTTGGAGTAGACGAAGCCTGGGCTACCCCCTGGTAGAGGGATAGGAAGGGGGCTAGCTGGGCAAAGATGGGGTAGCGGCAGTGCATGTCTGCCCAGATGGCAACCTGGGAACGGACACCTAGTGAGCCGTGGGCATTGGTCCAGCCCCGTGGGTCCCTTGCCAAGAAGCAGGTGCTGGGCACACACTCGGTTTGCCGAGGATGTGCTGTTTGTTGCCAGTCAGGCTTTTTAGGTGGGTAAGGGAAGGGACAGATAACCGATTATCTGCAATTTTAAGATTAGAGCTGGGAAGTGTGCCTTTTTCCTGGATTACTCCATGTGCCTGCCTGCCTCGGGAAGCACCCACATCAGTCCTTTCCGGGGAAGCCATGACCTTGCTGGCCCCGTGGAGACCGAGTGCCTTATGGAGCTGCTCGTGCCCCCGGCCTTTATCTTGTGTGATCTCACAGGGACCTAGGACTCTGTCAAGTCCTTCACAGCTCCAGTCGGTACCAGCTGCTGCTCCCAGTGTAGTCCAAAGTCAACTCCTCACTTTCCATTTTCCTACATGCTTAGATCTGGGTGGAGGAGAGGGCTGCAGGGTCTTTGATCATTGTTACCCTTAGAAATAATGTAAAATTTGGTAACTCTTCTCATAACTGCTAGGGGACCCAGGGTATCCTCCAAAGTAGAGTTAAATTGCCTGCTTAAAAAGATTGTGCCACGGCCCTGGCTGGTGTGGCTCAGTGGACTGAGTGCCAGCCTGCAAACCAAAGGGTTGCCGGTTCGATTCCTAGTCAGGGCACACGCCTGGGTTGCAGGCCAGGTTCCCAGTAGGGGGCACACAAGAGGCAACTGCACGTTGATGTTTCTCTCTCTCTCTCTTTCTCCCTCCCTTCCCCTCTCTAAGAATAAATAAATAAGAAAGATTGTGCCCCGGTGCTGCCCGGAACGTCATGTTCCCCCAACGAAGAGCATCCCTGTGGGTGGTGGCGGTTTGGGGAAGCTACCGCCTGCTTCTGCTCCCACCACTCGCAAGTGTTCGTTCTGGGCGGAGCAGGGGGTGTCATTTTTCTCTTTTATTGCGGGCTATCTACCCGTGTGCAGGCCATTTCTCTTGGAAATACTTGTGAAAGTGCCGTGTTTAAGACATGCAAACAAAAATCCAGTCCCTAGGTCTGAGGGCTGTTTCGTTTCCCTCTGGTATGTTCCTGCCCTGAAACCCCTTGACAGAAGAGTTTGCCTGCGTGCTGCCAGCGGGAAGACCCTGGAAAGGACAAAATCGAACCTGTCCTCTCCCGGGCCAAGTAGTTCTCTTCTGTTGCTCTGAGGGATGTCAGGACTCCTGAAAAGGTGGCGAGGGACAAGACCGTGGGCTTCATTCTCGGTGAGAGCAGGGTTCGAACCTGTGATTACCCACTGGTTTCCATGTTCTTTCCATTCTTGAGACCACAGGGCGATTTGCAGGGGGTGCTCCAAGGGCTCCCCAAGTCTTTGCCTAATGACAGGGCCCCCCCAGCAGTGCGCCTGGCTCTTCTGCCTCAAGTCGCTGCCCTGCTGTGTTTGTGCATAAAGTGCCTTCTCTCCAAAGTGCTTGCCACTTGGCAAGTCTTTTCAAAAGTCCCCGCTTCCATTTGGGGAAGTTGTTTTTTTCTTTCCAGTCTTGTGCCTGTGTCCAGGAAGTTTGGTCTCTTAGGAGTTGTCCGTGCAAGTGCCCCTGCGTCACTTTCCCGTTGCCCTTGGTGTGTGTGTTTCGCCCCGGCTGTGGGGGGCGCCAGTGAGCGCTCCTGGCAGCTGTGCAGTTGTGGTTTCCGGGTGGATGAGGGACAGGCACGGGTGTCCAGCCCTCCGGCATTTCTGGGCCACACGTTAAATACACAAACACTAACAAAAACCGATGAGCAAAAAACAGGGTTTAAGTAAATTTACAGTTTTGTGGTGGACCGCATTCACAGCCATCCTGGCCCACGTGCGCTCCATGGGCCACGGGTTGGACATGGGGATCGTTTGGGTTTCACTCTGGGCAGAGTGAACAGGAGAGCTTAGTCCTGCCATGGTTCTGGTTCGGGGGACGGAGCGCTGCAGGGTCGGGGAAGTGCTTTAGAAGGAACCTGATGTTGGTGAGGGTTAGCGAGCTGCAGCAGGAGGCCAAGCTCTCTGGAGGTGAAGCAGATACCGGCTTCTTGCCAGCTGGAGCTGGGAGGCATAATTCGTCTGAAATGCACCAGGATGCCCTTCCTTGAGCTTGCCCTGATGGAATTGTCTGGCTGGAGGTTCGTCTAGCTCTTGCATTTTAGGAGCTTCGTGGTGTCCTGTTGCTGGTGGACCCTGTGCAGAACGAGCATCTGAGTGAGGTCCTGCCTTCCTGGTTGGTGAGAAATGTGAGACATCAAAGTGAAATGCAGAGAGATCCCCTTCCCCGGAACCAGACTCGGCGGGAGGAAGGCATTTCCTTTCCCAGAGCGGCCGGGAAGCTTCGCGCAGCCTGACAGGCAGTGGCCCTGGGTGAGGAGTGTCTGGGTCACCCCCTTGGGACACACCTGGTGGGAAACATTGAAAACACGGGAGGACAGTGGGCGTGCTCAGCCTGCTCTCCCTGACGTTTGCCACAGGCCAAGGATGTGGACGGGATCGGGGAGGAGCCTGGGAGGCCTGCAGGGCTTGCTGGTTGAGGCGGCGTGGCCGGCCGGAGGCCTCGGACGCCTGTCCATCACCGGCCACTTTGAAAGCTGGTGGTGTGCTGGCCTGCCAGCACAGAGGTCTCCAGTAAACGAAGGGGCCCTGGAGTGGGTGGGGCCCTGTGCCGCGGGTGGGAGGTTCCCCCTCAGTAAACAGAACTGGGGTGGGGGCTCTGAGGGGCAGGAGCTCACTCTTGGAAGTGGGAAGAGGTGATTCGGGTAAAAGAAGTTTCCTGAGAACTTTAAATTTGAACATGGGATTCCGGGGAGAAGCCCCTGTGGTCATTGCCTGTTCGTGCTTCCTCTCGTCGTGGGCGACTGGCTCGTGCTGCCGTGCGTGTCTGTGCCTGCTTGTGCCTGCCTGTGCACCCTCAAGGCAGGCCAGGTCGTCTCACTTTCGGAGCACCCCATGCCTCGCTCGGCACAGGTTTCCTTTTGCTTTGTTTGAGGAAGAACGTCACAGACTTTTGATGAGCTCAGAAAGCCATTTCCTGGATGGTTATAACGATAGTAAGTAAATAGAATAAGTTCTTCTTAAAAAAAAATTAGTTTGCATTCAACACTGTTTTGTATCAGTTTCGAGTGTACAGCGTAGCCGTAGACCTTCATATGGTATTGCCTTCGACAGCCCGAGTGCCCACCTGGCACCATGGGGGGGTCACTCTAATGTTATTGGCCACGTTCCCTCTGCTGTACCTCACATCCCCGTGCCCATCGTGTGACTGCCAGCTAGTGCTTCTTAATTCCAGCACCTTTTCTGCCCCGCTCCCCAACGACCCTGTTCCCGCTTCCGTGGGGTCGGGTACTTACTTGCCCCCGTCCTTTGCTCGCAGCACGCCGGTATTTCTTTTGTGCCCCTCCCTCCTCCCCTCCTCTTAGACGTTGAGCTCCTTGAGGGTGGGCACCGTGGAGTCCTGCAGACATTCGGGTGAACTTCGTCAGGAGCCACAGCTTTGAGTTTGGCTTCCTCACAAGCTGAAGTGGAGAAACGTGTGCTCTGGGAACGGGGAGACCCCGCCAACAGCCTGGGGGACCGGTGGTCCCTGCTGGGTGGAGCTGACTGCCTCCCCAGTGGGTAGCGCTTCAGAGTTCTCTCTGTCCGCGCATGGTCGTTGTCACCGGGTGAGTCGGTGAAGTTGAAACAAAGCCCGATCTGAGACATTCATTCAGCGGAAGGAATTCGGTGTGCAGTGCTATGGCCTGCCGACCGGGGTGATTTCTAGGCTAAAATAAGCAAAACAGAACACTGGCTTGTTCCGGGAGCACCTCACACCCCGGGGCAGACGGCGCTGGCCCGGGTCCCTCTCCACCGCACGCGGCACCGACACCACCACTGGGGAGAAGCTGGTGGCATCATGGAGTTTTGGTGGACTGTGGGCTGTTCAGAAGCTGTGGTCTTGAGAGTCTGGGGAGAGGGTGTGGTGGAAGGAGCCAGCACGCTGGCGTGTGACTCACTGGCGTCATGGCCCTGAGCCTCTGCTGCTGCCGCCTCACAGGTCCTTGGCCTCCCGGGTGGCTCCAGGACCCCTGGGGTGAGGCGTGCCTGGCCTGCTCATCGAGAAGCCTCAGGAGTGGCAGTAAGATTGCTTGTGTCTGTGGATGCTTACTCCGGAGACCTCCTCCCTCCTCCCTCGCCTTGGGACCGGAGAAAACCCTCTTGTATTTGACGGTGTTTCACAATCCAAATGCTGCCTGAGGGGTCATCGCCCATGTCTGGCCCAGCTTGGTGATCCCTTTTCATGTTTCACCACGCTGTCCCTTTATTGCTGCCTGAACACACGTGATTGCCCTGGAGCGCCCCCCCACCCCCCCGCCCCGCTGTGACACATGGGTGATGCGCAGCGGTCTGCCCTGATCAGTCCAGTTGTTCTGTGTCCCCTCGTGTCGGAGGTTTCCCTCCCAGAACCTCACTCCCGTCTTTCTATGGCGGTGGTCCATTCATAGCTTTCAGGGAAGTTAACCATGGTTTCACACACGTTTTGTGAAACCCGAGGTCAGGTCTATACCTGAGCGCCCAGTGATGACATGGACCGCTTTTTTTATCACTGGCAGTTTTTAGGGGAGGGGTTCACACCGCTCTAATCACGCATGAGCCCACTTTCGCCAGGTACTTCTCTCTGCCACTGTTCAGTGGATGGTTCTTCCAGCTGGAATATTTTTGCCTCGGGGTTGCTTGCCAGGCAGCGTGCCCCAGGGGGCCCCAGCGGAGTGGTTGAGGGCTCCTGCTCTGCAGGGTCACGTGGGTCTCAGTGAGCCTGGTGCTGAGCTGGAGGGTGGAGGCCCCGTCCCGCCCGCAAAATTGCAGTGTCATAAACATGTATTTGACATGTAGCTTAGACAAGAAGGAGTTGCCTCCTTTCAGGGGCTTTGGGAACGAGTGGAAGAGGCAGACCTTGAAGGACACGGAGAGTCATTAGGTGGCACTCTGGGAGGGACGGATGTTCCTGGTTGCGGGGGGGGGGGGGGCCTGGTGTGGAGGGACCGTCAGACTGCAGTGGGGGCTTGAGCCCATCTGATGCTCCACCCTGTTTGCTGCCCTGAGGCAGAGGCGGTCGCCCACTCGCTCACTTGTAGGTGGTAAGTGCAGCTTCTAATACCAGCTCGGTGACTACAGTGTGGCTCTCAGTCCAGGGCAGTGCACCGGTGAGTGTGCCGCCCCGGCTTCTTGAAGCTGCGTCTGTATTGTGCTCCGTCCCTCTGGGACCAGTCCTTAATGAGGAGCAGGCGGCCTAGAAAGACCCTGACGCCTCTCTGCAGACACAGGTGATGCGTTGTGCTCCTGGCGGAGGAATGGTTAACAACTAGACTCCCGGCACCTGGTTCATCCCTTCAAGGCAGCGCAGGGTCACCTGTGGAGAACAGGAGCCTTGTGCGTGCCATGGTGGACTCACATGCAGTGATTTTAATTTCTCCTTTCAATCTGTCTTCTCTTTGTTCTGCCCCTTCCTGACCCTTCCTTTAGAAAACCTTCTGGCCTCTTATTCCAGGCTGCAAGCGTCCAAAAGGCAGAGCTTTTGAGCCTTGAGTAGGAATGCCTGAAACCCAGCCCAGGAAGTTCGCCTTTGTTTATTGTTTATCTCTGGAGTGGTTTGGGGCACCTGCCTAAGAAAAGAGAGGAGGGGGCTTACTGTTTCTCGAGAAAGCTCTTTGTTGTCAATGGCTTGTGAAAAATGGGTTTCTAAGTAGAAGAAAACTTTTGTTGGTAAAAAAAAAAAAAGCAACACACACACACAAAAACGATTTCCTGATGTCTGTGTGCTTCCTTTGTGTCAGACCCGCAGTAACTGCGGCCCCTGCGCCTCCAGAGCGCGAGCGCTTGGTCTGCTGGGTGCGCACCAGGGGCCTGAGGCTCACTCACGTGTTAATGTTCCAGAAATTGGGAAATTGCTTCTGACACTTAACGTGCACATTAATGATGTTCTCATTGGTGGTACATCTTACAGTTTACAGTCTTCAAATGAAGAATGTAGTCAGTACTTAAAGAATGTCCTTCTCTGAGTCGGCTGATCACTTTAATTAGAGACTGGGTCCCATGTCTTCTGACGCCCCTGGCATGTACATCTGTGATACACACAGTACATTTTTCTCCTGTTAAGAATGGGGGGACTGGATCCGAAATGGTTTGCGGGCCCCCTTCTGTGAGTTGTTGAAGGTGGAGGCCTGAGAGGCTTTTGGTCCAGAAGGATCAGAGTGCCCATTTCTTGCCAGGCTCTGTGCTGGGTGGTGGGCGCAGGACCCCCACCTGCAGTCCCAGAGTGGCTGCAGCGTAGCCCCTTCCTGGAGGCAGCTCCCGGGGTCTGCGCTGGCCTGGCCCCTGGGAACAGAGGCTCTGTCCACACAGACCCGGAGTTCTCCCCGATTGGCTTCCCTTCTCACCCCTGTCCTCTGAGCCCTACTGGACGGAGGGAGCTTTGTTGACCCGGTGGCTTCCGGCTTCGGAAGAGCCGGGTCAGAGTTGTGAGTGTAGCTTCCACCCCACTCCACCCCGTGGAGCTGTGTTGGCCAGCCAGGTCCTGGGGTCATGCAGGGCACCAGCCTCACCTGAGAGCGAGGTGCCCAGTCACTGAGCTTGTGCGGCTTTTATCCTGTGGTGGCATGTTTGGATGCCTCCCGGTTTCCTGTGATGGCTGGAATGTGCTTTGCGAGGGCAGGGCCGCAGGTGTCTGCCTCGGCCCCTCCCACATACCTGGTGCGGGCACCGAGCGTTCAGGGAGTGGGGTGAGTTTCTCTGTGCGGCAGGTGCTGTGGCCCCCGTTCGGAGGTTTAGGAGGTTCACACTTAGCCGGGAGGGGCGGGCCAAGGGTCTGAACGCATGTTTGATTTCAGGGTTGGTGCTTTCCCCACACCAACTGTCGGGGCCGAATTCAACCCTGTAGATTATTTCTGATATTAGTGTGTATATTGCTAAAAAACCTAAATTTTTTTTTTAATTGACCCAGAAGCATTGCTTTGTTGTTCTGCTTATTAATGCATTCATTGGTTGACTCGTTTTGCCCTGCCTGGAGGATGGACCCGCAGCCTTAGCGTATAGGAACTACACTCTAACCAACTAAGCGACCCGGCCAGGGTATTTAATTATTTTTTTAATTGGGGAAAAAACGGCAAAACTCTTTGGGTCTTGGGAAAAATAAAAGGAACGCATTGCAAGCAGAGACCTCTGCTGGCCACCGGGAGGGAACTCCGGTGCCCTGAGCCCTGCTCAGCGGGCTGTGGCGATGGCGGGGAGTGGGGCGGCCCGGACTCTGCCCAGCCGTGATTTCACCAGCATTACTCATCTGAGTGTGCGACCCAGCGAGCAGGGTCTGGTTTTGATTCTTATCTCTCTGGTGGCGGGCGCCCAGCCAGCGGGCGGATCAAAAGGCGGAATGTGTTCATTTGGCCATTATTTAAAAAACCGAGGTACAAGGGTGCACTTCTTAAAGCGAGGGCGCCGTGGATTAGATTATCCACGGAGTTGAACTGGTCTGGCTTTTGTGCTTTTTTAAGGGTTCATCTCAAGTTTCTTTTTCTGGTTGAACAATTTTTTTCAACATTAATAACTAATGGAGAAGGGAAGAGGCAAAGTAGAACCATATGGCGGCACAAGCACAAACCTCACTTGTGGCCGGAAACGTCTGATTTGTATCTCTTTTCATGTGATCAGCTGTTGGGTTACATGGTGGAAAGGTATTCAGTTTGGGGGCAGCAGCAAGATGTGATTGTGTGGTAGCCTAGCGGTGGTGTGTCCCACATGTGCTTTCTGAGGCGGCGGCGCGTGGCCCGTGGCTGTGGACGAGTTGCTTCTCCAGGGCCCTGCGTTCTCCCCTTCTCTACACTGGGGTGGTAGCTGGGTCGGCGAGTGGGGCTGGTAGAGGATTAGAGGAAGGGTGCAGGTAGAGTTTACACGACCACCGTGCCTGGCGTGCACTACCAGCTGTTGGCTCTTGCATCCTCCTGATCTTTGTCCTCACTGTTACTGAGGTGTCACTTGAGGCAGTTGCTAGTGACATCCTAACATCTTTCTTACTCCTGGGACTTCGCACTCGCTGCCCAGGTTCACTTCATTCCCCTTTCCCTCTGTCTGTCCAGTGGCCCCCTGGGCACCGGTGAGCCGGGTGAGGGCTCAGTGAGGAAGGGCACGGCGGTTCCTGCCCCCTGGGATGTTGTGGCAACGGAGCGATTGGTGGAGGCCAGACCGCCACCACCAGACCTGGCGGCAGAAACCCTGTCGTGGCCAGCGCAGCGTTGTTTATTATTCCGTGTCGTTTGGAATTAAGCTTAAATCCCCCCAACAGCCTGGATTGATCTGATACCTTTGGGTTATCTGAGCCCCCCTTACAAAGGTTGTTAAGCAGTTCAGACGAGCGGTTTGGACAGAAACCATTCCCCCCGGGCGCTGGCACCGAGCACACGTTCTCGCTAGAGGCCCTCCTGGGCCTGGGAGGCAGCAGAGCTGATGAAACCCCCACCCCAGAGTGAACTTGCGGCTTTGTTTGGACTTGCCCTTCTTTTAAATTGCTGTGCAGACTCATGATCCGTGAGATGTAATGTGATTTCTTCCACCCTTCTAAGCATTTGACATGACCAGAAGGTGGGGGGGTAGGGTTGGGGGTGAGTGTCGGAAGGGGGTCGTTCAGTGACTGACTTGATCACAGAGGTGAACTGCCTCTATTCAGGATCTGTAGGGTGACCTCGGGTCACAAGATTAACACCCGCTTTCTCAGAAGTCTGCAAGGTACTGGAGCACCCGCCCTGGGGTGTGGTTCGCTGGGCCGGGTCTAGGGGGCCAGTCTCTGCCCTTGCAGAGAAGGTTCAATAGGGAGGGAGGAGTGGAGTAGTAGCTGGTGACAATATGAGAACAGCCACCCCCAAAGCTGGGGGATCCCAAAGTTTGGGATTCAGTTGACATCAGTGTTACTGAAGGAATTTCAAAGGACGCGACACCTTGATAAAGAAACGAGAGTTTGGGCTGGCCCCTAAAGAATGGTGGGATTTGAGAGAGGACTGGGGGATAGAGTGCCAGATTTGGCAAATGAAAGTATATGTTCCATGTAACGTTTGGGACCTACCTACACTAAATGTTCTTCATTGTGTATCTAAAATTAAAATTTAACTGGCCAGTGCGTTATTCTATCCAGCAACTGTAAATGGGGGGGATTTTTGGCAGAAGAACGCGTATGCAAATGTGTGTTCAGCAAGCAGTGAGTGGGGTGGCGGCGCTGCTGGAGAGGGCTCGGACAGAAGCGGCGGGGTGAGACGGTGGGGGTGTGGCGGGGAGGTCAGGACCAAGGCTCTCTCGGGCACCTGCTCCGCTGTGCAGATCTGTAAGGGCACCGTGCACTCTGTGCTCTGTGCTCCACATGGTGACAGTTGTAGTACTTCTTAAGAGCATTTTACATTTGAGCAAAGAAACAGGAGTGAAGAGGGAAATAGAATACAAAATTATCTTCAGGCCCTGGCTGGTGTAGCTCAGTGGATTGAGCGCGGGCTGCGAACCAGGCATCGCAGGTTCAATTCCCAGTCAGGGCACATGCCTAGGTTGCAGGCCATGTCCCCCAGCAACCGCACATTGATGTTTCTCCCTCCCCCCCTCCCCCTTCCCTCTCTAAAAATAAATAAAATCTTTTTAAAAAATTAAAATAAAGGAGCTCTTGGAAGGAAAATGTAAATAAAAATTATCTTCAGAATTTATCCCAAGGGGGAACACCATACCTGTTTGGATGAAGCATCAGTCAGCTGTATTGGTAGGACAAATCATATGCTGTTCATAAATTCTACGTGTTTTTCTGTGCACTGCCCTAAGTTTATTTTTATTTTTATTTATTTTTTAAATTATATTTTATTGATTATGCTATTACAGTTGTCCCAATTGTTCCCCCTCCACCCAGCTCTCCTCTACTCCCTCAGGCAATCCGCACACCATTGTTCATGTCCATGGGCCGTATGTACAAATTCTTTGGCTGCTCCATTTCCTGTTCTGTACTTTACACCCCCGTGGCTATTCTGTAACTACCTATTTGTACTTAATCCCCTCACCTCTTCGCCCATTCCCCCACACAACCCTCCCATCTTGCAACCATCAAAACACTCCCTGTATCCATGTCTCTGTTCTTACTATTTGCTTAGGTTTTTTTAGATTCAGTTGTTGATAGATTATGTATTTATTGCTGTTTTATTGTTCATAGTTTTGATCTTTTTCTTAAATAAGTCCCTTTAACATTTCATATAATAATGGTTTGGTGATGATGAACTCCTTTAGTTTTTTCTTGTCTGGGAAGCACTTTATCTGCCCTTCAATTTTAAATGGTATCTTTGCTGGGTAGAGCAATCTTGGCTGTAGGTCCCTTTCATGACTTTGAGTATTTCTTGCCAATCCTTTCTAGCCTGCAAAGTTTCTTTTGAGGAATCATCTGACAGTCTTATGGGAACTCCCCTGTAGGTAACTAACTGCTTTCCTCTTGCTGCTTTTAAGATCCTGTCTTTATCTGTAACCTTTGGCATTTTAATTGGGTTGTGTCTTGGAGCGGGCCCTTTGCATCCATCTTGTTTCGGACTCTCTGTGCTTCCTGGACTTGCAAGTCTACTTCCTTCACCAACTAGGGAAGTTTTCTTTCATTATTTTTTCAAGTACATTTCTAATTTTTTGCTCTTTTTCTTCTGGCATCCCTATGGTGTAAATGTGGGAGTGCTTAAAGTTGTCCCAGTGGCTGCTTTAAGCAGCTTTAAGTGGCTGCTTATACTGTCCTAGTTGTTTTTTGTTTTTGGATTCTTTTTTCTTCTTGTTCTGATTAGCAGTTTTTTGGTTCCTTATGTTTCAAATCACTGGTTTGATTCTAGCTTCATCCACTCTATAGTCGTTCCTTTGTAAATTATTCTTTATTTCAGTTAGTGAATCCTTTGTGTCTGACTGGATCTTTTTTATGCCTTTGAGGTCCTCATTAAGTTCCTTGAGCATCCTTATAGCCAGAGTTTTGAGCTCTGCATCTGATAGATTGCTTATCTCCATTTTTGGTTTAGTTCTTTTTCTAGAGTTTTGATCTGTTCTTTCAATTGGGTCACATTTCTTTGTATCTTCATTTTGGCAGCCTCCCTGCATTTGTTTTTATGTATTAATTCTGTAGTTGGACTTTATTCAGCTCGATTTCTGATGGTCCTGAGTGATGGCAGTTCTCTATTTTGGTTGTAATTTCGATGTGGTTGTGCAAGGACGTGAACCAGAGTTACTTACGCCACCATCTTGACCGGATACTGCCATGAGTTTTTGAGTGACAGTTCAGATGTTTTTCTGAAGTTGGTTACCACCAACTTCATGAACTTTGGAAGGTCCAGTGACAGATCTTCAAGGGTGGCTGGATCTAGGAGCTCAGATAGTGTCTCGGGGGCTCCGCACTGCTCAGGAGCTCAGGCAGGTGGTCACCTGATGCTTGCTGTGGCCCGGGACCCTCACCCCCCATCCCAGCATCCCTGGCAGAGCGAGGCAAAGCCATACACGTCCCCGTGGCCCCTGGAGGAAACTCCTAGGAGAGCTTCTTCCCCAAATAGGCCTAGGCTCCTTGGACCGAGGCCCTCCGATGGCCCATGGCAGGTAGTGGGGTGGAGATCAGCCTCGTCCACACTACGTGGAGTGAGGAGGTTTGCGACTAGAAAAGGAAAGGCAGGCTGAGCAGGTGATGGGAGTGGCTTTTGATGGCAGCCGATACCACAAATCAGCTCCTTGCACGGTTGCCTCAGTCAGCGTTGTCTGTGCTCTGCGGGCAGGAGTTCCAATGTGGGAGCAGTGAATTCCTCCTGGTCCTGCACGCCGATCTGACCTACTTGGGCACGGCAGGCAGGCCGGATCCCATTCTCTAGACCAATAGCTGTCACATTTTTTAAAAAATGTTTGCAGGCTAGAATCATTTAAAAAAAAATATTCTAGGTCCTAGAACTAGGGTTGCCAACTTTTAATACAAAAACAAAATAAACCTAAAATCAAGGACATCTTAAAAACAAAAGGGGGTATTCTATTAAAAAGGAACAATGCATTTAACCGTGTGAAGAGGTTGACGTCATGTAGATGAGTCTTTGCCTGCAGTATTTTCACGATGCCGGGAGTCCCCGGTGTGGCTCACCCACTGTGTCCATCGTGCGGCTAGTGAGAGCAGAGCGCGGGTTAGAACCCAGGCCTCTCGGTTCTCAGTCTTGCCACTGTTGGTCCTCCAGCTCATAATACATTAATAAAAATGCCAGCATTTTCATTAAAACTCTAGTTCATTTTATCTAGTGCTTTTGTACAACCTTTCGGTTCATGTTTGTGAATGCCTGGTTGGAACCACGAGCGAAATTGGTCACTGGTGTTACCAAAGTTTACTTTCCAGACAATAAACTCTTTTCTGAAAGCCGATTGCTGCGTGTCGAGCACTGCCGTGGGCCCCAGAGGTGCAGCCACTGACAAGACTGAAGTCCCTGCCCACTAAAGCATGCCTTCTAGTGGGGGAGACAGGCAACAAACTGGAAAGAAATAGACTTTCAGGTCGTGCAAGTGCCAGGAAAAATTGTTTAATATTTTTGACCTGTGGATTAACGTCTTGAATAGGAGTGAAGCCACACCCATTTTATACCAAACCCCGTGATCTTGTAAGCTTTCCTGTGTTGGGGGACTTGGCTGCAGGCAGTGGGATTGGGGGGAAAGGGGGAAGCAGGTGGCTCCAGGCAGAACTGGGGTTGAGAAAAACTGGGTCCTCGGGTCTGTTTTCATCCAGCCAGCGCCTGGAGCAGGACGGCGTACTCAGGTGTGATCTAGGCCGGCGTGGCCCCCTAAGAGTGCCAGATGACAGATGGCACCGAGTACCAAAGAGGGGCGCGGGGTGTGGATACGTCAGCCACAAACGTGCGTGCTTTCCCTGTGCGGGGGCGGGGCACTGTGGCGGGTGCCAGTGCATTTAGCTCATGTGATCCCCCACATCACCGCAGGTTGGTTTTTATTGTCCCCACTTTACCGGTGAGGAGGTCCAGTCTCAGTAGAGACGAAAAATGACTTGGCCAAGGCCACAAAGCCAATTGGCAGTGGGATGAGGACGTCTAACTTCGGAGCCTGTTTGCTGGGTCTCTACCATAATCCAGGACAAATCGGGCCATTCGCCTTAGGGTCCTGGCCAGTTAGAAGGGGTTGTAGACAAAAGTCAGGTTCCCCCAGGCTAGCCAAGGCTGCAGCCGGCAGAACAAACAGTGGCGGGCAGGAAAAGGCCGGGATGTGGTAGGCGGGCATGAGCCTGCCTGGGTGCCCGGGGGCATTGCCCTGGGTCAGCCGCGGGAAGCCGGACCAGTTGCTTCGGGTGGGAGCTGTTCAAGTCTTCCCTGCCTCGTCCCGGACTTTCTTCCAGGCGCTGTGGCTGTCCTTACCTGAGCGGGGGTGGGGCGGGAGGGAGTTGTTTGCCACCAGAGTGTGTCTCTGCGTGCACTTTTAGCTGTCTCTTAAACCAGAGGTGCGGCCAGAAGGGGAGGTTGCTGCCTCTACTGCTTGCTCCCTGTGTGTGGGCCTTGGGCACCTTCATGATTGGACCACAGGTCGCAAATCTGTAAGATGGGGACAAAACTTAACTAGTTTACAAGATGGAAGGGAACTTAAGTGGACAGCACGCCCTGTGTAGAGGGCCTGGCCTGGGTGTGATGCTCGGGAGGCACTTGGGGGTGAGTTGATCTGATCAGCACTGAAACCGACTTTGAAAATAGCCCCATTAGATGGGGGGAGCCCCGTTTTCGTTTGTCTGTCTGTCTGGTGGAGGGGGCGCACAGGCAGGTGTTGCATGCAGAAGAGAGTCGGAGAATAAGCAGGCTGTGTCCAGGCGTTAGTGGTGTGTGTGTGTCTCCGGGGATAGGCGACATGCTGCTCCATGTCGTTTCACCGAGGCCAGAATTGACGTTGATGCAAGGCAGGGCCACCGCCTTCTGGCCGTGCCAGACAGGGCCCTACAGGCCGAGTTCGGGAGTGCCCCAGGGTCAGCAGAGGTGCCCCGAGAACGCCCCCAGAGGCACATGGTCTCTGGGGGGGGTATTCTCTGTCCCTGTCTTTCTGGTGGTGCAAAGGGTCTCCTGGAGGAACACAGGAACCGCCGTGGCTGTCGGCCCCTCTGCTGAGCTGCTCTCCTGGGTGTCCTTGCCACATGATGTAACTTTTCCATTTGGAAAGATTGTTGGTGCAGTTGGCAGCCCCTTGCCTGGTAAACGATATGGTGGGGCCTCCATAAACCCAGGCCCATGAAACGAATAAGTCAGCACATTGAAAATGCAGCGTGGAAGTGACTCAAGCCTGAAGGAATCCATCTCCGAAAGTGCTGCCATCCCCTCCTGGAATATTTTGGTGGAAAGTGCTGTTCGCGGTGGGAAGAAAAGGCCAGCAGCCTGGTCACCGGCAGGGCCTCGAGTCCCATGGAGCGGCACGGGTCCTGAGCCCACGGAGCCCTCCTTCTCGCTGAGGTGGCCCTGGGCAGGCCAGTCTGACAGAGACCCACCAGAGCTCAGCTGGGGCACGCTGGCGTGGTCTTTGCAGCAGGTGAGGTTGACTCTACAAGTCAACCTGGTAGTGCTTGGCCAGGGGCCCGGAAAGGAGTGGAAATTCCACCCAGCATGGGAGCCCGTGGGAGTTCTCCGCCACGGGCGGGTCACCATTCTCAGAGTTCAGTGGGTTCCCACGTGTTTACAATGTTTACCTTCTCCTTGGGACTTCAGCTGGTACTCGGCCCACCAGAGACCAATACCAAGCATGTACATACTTAAATGCACTAGACCACCCTGGCGACCAGGTGAGGAACACCGCACACAGCTTTGGAAGGATGGCTGGACTGGAAGTCACGCTCCGCTGTAATTCAAGAACAGGCTTCTCTATGGAGGGACCCGGTCGGTGTCAGACACATGTGGCGCGGAAAAGAGCAGGCCCGCGATCCTGGCAGCGTGCCAAGGGCCAGATGTTAAACGTGCTGACCACGATCCGGCTGCGGCTGCCGCTAGCCAGCCTGGGTCTGACGTGTTGTTTTAACCCGTGTCTGCCTTTTCCTTTCTCCCCGCCAGGTCCCCAGTCTATGTGAAGATCTCCTGTCTTCTGTTGACCAGCCGCTGAAGATCGCCAGAGACAAGGTGGTGGGAAAGGATTACCTTTTGTGCGATTACAACAGAGACGGGGACTCCTATAGGTGAGCTCCCGCCCCTAGGGTGCAGCAGGTGTTTGGGGCTGCCCCCGGGGGCCGTCAGTGCCACAGAGCGGCGCCGGACCGCTGCACTTGCACGGGCTCACATTTGTCCTTCTGCCGGTCCTTCCTCCCCTTCCCCCTCCCTTCTCCCTCCCTCCCCCCCGCCTTCCGAGCAGTCAGCCTGCAGGTGCTGTGGGGTGCCTCCAGCGAGCACTGGAGGTTCAGCACAAACAGAAGTTACTGCAAAACAATGAGCAGTTTCATTATCATTTATTAAGTCTTGTGAAGGGCAAGGTACAGGCTGTGGATATGATCGGGGTCCTGAGCACTGGAGGGCCTGTGTGGTTAAGGGGCATTTGAATGGGACTTTGTCAAACAAACATGCAACTCTCTTGTCTCTCGTTGCCATGCTGAGGGCAATAAATAAGGTGACAGGAGTCCCCACCCTGGGTGATCACCGGTCTAGAATCAGAGATGCACCCAGCAGCTGGTAATCTTACAGCGTGTTTCACGCAACCAGTGCCACAAGCTTATTTAGGATTTAAGGGTCCCGTAGAAGAGACCGTGGTTGAGTCTAGGAGGACTTCCTATAGGAGGTGATGTCTGAGCTAGGTTTTTAAGGGTGTCTAGGGGTTTTCCTGTTAAAAAATTGAGAATTGTAAACCAGCCTAGTATTTCTGTGATGGATTGCTGCAGTCAGCGCCTTGGAGAATGGTGGGGGCGTGGGGGGGGGGCACAGTCTGCTTTAGGTTTATTCGGAGCCCACAGAACCTGGGCTGAGTTTTGAAGCTTCAGCGTAGTGCTCTTTTTGGGGAGTGGGGTCAGGGTCAGAGAAATGGAGCAGGGAACACTGCCTGGAGTCAGCCGACCTGGGCCTCACACCAGCACTGCCCTCTGTAGCAGTGGGGGCTTGCACACGTGCCGCACTGGAGGGCTTGGGCCCCAGCGCTGGCAGGTCAGGTCACTGTTTGTTGAGGTGAGGAAGACTCTCGGAGTTGCTGGTTTGGGGGCATTTTAAGGTCGAGGTGCCCATTGGGTGAGAGTGGAGTGTCCAGCATTCTGTGACTAGTCTCGAGGTCTGGCTGGAGAGGGAGGTGCCCGGATGGGAGTCCCCGGCATAAAGGTGGTGCGAGAGCCCTGAGGCCGGCAGGCTCAGCCCTAAGGGCTGGTCAGTGTACCGGCTGTGAGCTCAGGTCCAGGTCCTGTCCTCACCGGGGGCCTCCTAGGAGCTGGGTGGGCCAGCCCTTCCAGAGAGAGATCACGAGGTGCCAAGTGGTCCCACAGACCAGCGTGCACATCTCCAAAGGACAAGCAGCCTTGCCAGGCGCAGAGTTCAGGGGAGGCTTCCTGGAAGAGGTGACCTTGAGCTGAGTCTTACTTAATCAAGATCATTGTGGTTCCTTTTTCCACCTGAAAACTCCAGCTTGCCATGGAAGGCAGCTACTCCCCAGCAGCCTGCGGAAGGCTGGGATCATTTCCAGGTCCACGCCAAGGCTGGGCCACCTTGGGGTCTTGACACCGGCCTCCTGTCCAGGTCGCCCTGCCAGCTCCTGCCCTGGTTCCTCGGGCACTGCAGAGGGGCCTCGGGGACCTCAGCTGAAGAGGAGCCTGGGGTGTCAGGGCAGGGACTTTGCTTCCCTTTGTCCTCTTCTCTGTACAGAACTTCAAGGTCTTCTGATTTTCTCCACACGTTTCCATCCTAGCTTTTGATCGTTTGCTTAAATAAGATCCTTATGGTGTGACCGTTGCCAGCAGCGCTGTTTGAAACCTGTTAGCTGAAACAAAAAGCATTCTCTGAGGGAAATGAAAGGCCTGACTTTTGAAATCTAAGTGTTCCTGTCCATCTGTCTTTTTTCAAATGGCCTCCATTTAAGCTCTTAAATGTGCTCCGAGTGCCCCTTCCACTAAGAATATACTGGGGAATGTTATGGTTTTTCCCCCAGCTACAATTACCCCGGCTCCGGGGCTAACGGCTTGAAATGCTGTCGTCTGTGAGCCAGAGAAATGTGAGTTACAGGCTTCTTGAAAATTCCAGGCCCCTCGTCTGCAAGAGAGATGGGCTCTTGTGTCTGACCAGGGCGCCTTCAAGTGAAAGCCAGTGGGGGCGGGTCTTCCAGGCCCACCGGAAGGCGAGGCTGTTTACCTGGGCAGCAAAGGTCAGAGCCTGAGTGTCACAAGGAGGCTCAGAAAGCACGTCGGGGGCAGGGGTCCGGGTTCTTGCACCCAGGCGGCGCTCCGCTCCCACTGGAGAGTGGCGGTGCCAGGCCCAGTTTGCAGATGGAGGTGACCACTGTCTGCAGCTGCAGCTGCGTCTCTGGGGCTGGGGAGATGCCTCAGCAGAAAAGGCAGAAAGTTGCCCCGTCTCTGCCGGTTTGCAGGACCACCCGCAGACAGCATTCCCGTGGGTCCTGCCTGCCCCGCTCCGTGCTGTGAGTCATCCGCGCGTACTGCCGTGGTGCTGCGTGCTCGGGTGTGAAGGCAGACAGCCTGGCCCCCTCTCAAAGTCTTCTTGTCGTCCAGGGCAGGAGGAGGGGGGTGGGGGTATGGTGAGAATCAGCATCTGTGTGGGCCTGAGGGGACAGGGGGCGGGGAGGATGGTTACCTCTGCTTTGGGGAATGGTGTTCGAGAACTGATTTATTCTTTGAACAACACTTTTTTAAAAATAAGCATGCGGTTGGGTGTCAGGCACTGTTCTAGATGCTGAGCACACAGCGGAGAACGAAAGACTTGCCTTGTTGGAGCTTAGGTTCTAGAGTTGGTGGGCTAAATTGAAATCGGTTCAGATGAGATTAAATGAGAAATTCGGTACGGCTGCATTTTGGACAGCGGAGATGCACAGTGACGGGGCGATTCTGTCCCTGGAAAGTTCCCTCAGATGGCACAGTTTGGGGGGAGAACCGGACACGGCTGCCCGCCCTCGGGAAGGGCAGGTCTTCTCTCCTGCTGGTGCAGGTGCCTGGTGGGGCGCCCCCTGCTGGGAAGAAAGATGTTTGTGCACAGAATTTGCTAAAACTGGGGTCAGAAGACGGTGATGCCTTCTTCCTTACACCCACCCCAAGTCGAAAGGTTCTTTTGAGTCCTCAATGGTGTGAGGTTTCCTGTCTGCAGGAGAAACAGGGAAGGGAGTGGGCCTTGTGTGCAGTGGACACACAGAGGTGTTTGTGAGTGGACAGGGCTTTGTCTGAATTCCGTACTGTCTTCTCCTTTCCACTCCTCTCACCTTTTTAATTCTTTTTCCTTCTGTGAACGCCCAGCTCTGTAAACGCCACCTGCAGGATTTAATAAGTAGATGTTTCCCTTATAGCCCCCATTCCAGTACTCTCGGCGATTCAATGCTTTCCTGATGTGGCAAAATACACTGTAAAAAACACGGCAAGTCCTCGGGCTGGCAGAGCAGGGGCTGGTTCTCATTACTTAGCCGTCTCCGTGTGCGAACGGCGCTGGGTGTGGGAAGGCCGTCCTCTGTGCACACGGAGCTCGGGACTGCCCAGATTCCCCGTGTGCACTCAGCATCCCGGGGGTGGGGGGTGGGGGGGCGAGTCTCTTGCCTACTTCTGTGACATCAGCTCCCTTCTTAATCCTTCATTGTGTAAGAAGAGCCTCGGAGTAGAAGTTTCTCCAGAGCTGCCAGGGGTCAAGGAGGAGAGAGAGGCGTCTGCTTGGTCAGTACAAGGATGAAAAAAGAAAGGGAAGTTAGATAAAGGGTGAGAAAGAGAAGTTACATTTGTTGGACCTGCACCGTATGCCGGGCTTTGGTCTCAGCACTTCCGATGTATCTGCTCCTTTGCTCCTCCTCACAGCCCTATGGGCAGCAGATAGTGAGCCCGTTTTATAAAGACACCAAGCCACCTGCCAGAAGAACACAGCTGGCAAGAGGTGGTATGCGGGGCTCACACCCAAGTCTGCCTGCTCCTGAGCCCTCGCTCTGCAAACCTCAAGGGAGCTGGGTTTGTTGCCAGGGCCTGGAAAAATCTTTGCTGTGGGTAGTGGCTTTGTGTCTGAAGTCTTGGACAGCTGGGGCTTAGGCTCATGGGTCACAGACTATGTCTTCCCAGAATGATAACCTTACCACCTCCCCTTTGTCCCCTCCAGGTCACCATGGAGTAACAAGTATGACCCTCCCTTGGAAGACGGGGCCATGCCTTCTGCTCGGCTGAGAAAGCTGGAGGTGGAAGCCAACAATGCCTTTGACCAGTACCGAGACCTGTGAGTTCCTCGCTGGTTGTGCACGTTAGCTCCTGCGGGTCTGACGAATAAATCCGTCGTGAGTGAGTTTGGGGTCAGGCCAGGGAGGCTCCCTCGCGCCTGTTACCTGGCTTGCCTAGAGCAGGTGCTGGGCGCTGGTTTTCTGAGGGGGTCGGTTAGGAGGCATCTCCGAGGTGGGATGCTATCCTGTGCAGCTTTACCTGTGCGCTGCTCCGCGCGTGGTTCCTAGTAACAGCAGGTGCCACTGGGACACAGCCTGCTGTGTGTAAGCCACAGTGCCAGGTGTCCCCTGCACCTCATCTCACCCTCACGAACGCGACAGCTGATTGAGTCCCCAGTTTTCAAATGACGAAACTGAGACTCTGGTAAAGCTGTTTGTCCGAGGGAAGAGACAGAGCCAGGAATCAAACCTAAGTCTGTCCGTCTCCAAAGTCCCCTCCCTTTGCCGCACTGCGTGTCTGACCCAGGTCTCTGGGGCTCGGGGGTCCCAGCTTCCAGACGTGTCACCAGGGCAGGGTGGCGGGGGCCCTTAGCGCAGTGCGAGCTGACGTGCTGTTGGCTCCCGGGCTGCTCCCCGGGAGGTGGTTTAGCGGGCTCCAGTGGATGCTTACCTCTTCTCTCTGCCCCCGTCCAGTCCTGCCTCCATCACACCACCGGAAAGAGTGGCCACTTAGCCGTTCTTGCGAGGAGAAGCTCCGGAAGAGGTTATCCTCCACAGTGTTCTCTCTCAGTTAACAGAGTCTCGGTTTAGGTTAAGTTCTGTACTGATAATGTAGCAGACTTGGGAAACATCCAGTACCGCCTCAGCACAAATTCGGTCGTCTCCAAGGGAGGTTGGCGGACTCTTCTATAAAGGGCCAGACAGTAAAAAATTTCAAGCTTTGCAGGCTCCGTGAGTCCCTATTACATATTCTTTGGTTTTTCTTTTTTTCTCCTGTGGTGTTTCATATTTCCCTTTAAAAGTGTAAAAGCTCCCCCTTGAGCTGGAGGTGGGTGGCATGTGGCCCTCGGTTTGTGTGCGGTCCGCACCCCGATGAGGGCGCCGGCCGGCAGCTGGCCAGGAAGTGGCGCGTCAGAACCGCCGGCCCCGTGCTGCTGTTGGCGGTCCCCCGGGTGAGAGTTCGAGTCTGCACCAGGCAAGGAGCTGGGACGGCTTCCATTTCATAGCCGGATTCGATGTAACGCATTTAATGAAGAATTTCTTTCAGAAGTTAGGTCAGGAGGAAAAGTGGCATTTCCCTGCGACACACGGACATGTGAGCAGACGAGGGACGTTCAGGGGCACAGCCACGACCACGTGACTGCCAGCGTGGCCGCCGCCCCGAGTGCGCTGCTCTGTACCAGTGTTCTCTGTCACGTGCCCATGTTTTACCCACATCGTCTCGTCCCCTTTTTACAGATGAGGAGGCTGTGGCTCCCAGAAGCTCAGTGACTCATACTAGGCCACAGGAAGTAGAGGTGAAAAGTTAGGATTTAAATTTATATTTGCCTGGTTTCCACAAGTGACTGGTTTTCACAGTTAAGCTCGATTTCCGTTTAAAGAGCTCTTCCATCTAGAACTTTGTTCTGTTGTAGAGTAGCTCCTTCGCCAGTGATGCTGAGAAGTTGACTCGTTGCCATCTCGTAGTTTATTTGTAGTTGTTTTTACTACTTCTTTTACCCAGCCATTTGGCAAGAAGCCAGTCCAACTATTAAGAATTTCCGAGCGGGATCAGCTTTGTATTGTAGTGATGATTTGATAATGAAATAGCGGTGACGAGAAGAGCGGTTACCAGTCGGTGACTGTGCAAACACTGTGTTCGCTGTTTTCCAGTCCTGATGTCAGTCAGTCTTCCATGTGGCCCGTGAGAGAGGATTCTCCCCGTTTTACAGATGAGTTAACGGAGTCAGAGAGGTGAAGGAACCTGCCCAAGTTCCCGCAGCCAGCAAGGGCGGAACCGGGCTACAGAGCCATCCTCACCCAACCCCAGAGGCCACAGTGTATTCATTTACTCGACTGATGCCTGAGGGTTTGCCACGAGCCAGGTGCTTGCTGAGTGCCGGGGTTACGGCCTTCAGCTCAGCTGACCAAGTCCTGCCCGCACGGCACATCACTGTGGACAGACAGACAGAACGTGGACAAGTGCCACTGCGGGCAACGGGGTGGGGGGTGGCTCGCTGCTGTAAGGAGAGCGGTGGAGACGGCCCGTGCAGGAGGGGGCGTCGAGCCGAGGTCTGGGGCTCAGAAGGGGCCGCCATGCCCGGGCGGGAAGGAGCGGTCCAGGCAGAGCGCTGCCTGTGCAGGCGGCTGTTCTGGCTTCTTACCGACGTGAATGTTTAGGCTGCGATTTCCTGAACAAGGTGACGCGGACGTGTTGCTTTGTGCTGTCCTCAGGGCCAGGCCCGGGGAAGAGCCCGGTTTCGTTTTTGGCTTTCCCTCCCTTCCTTTACCCGTCCCATCTTGCTGGTTGTTGTACACAACGCCCCCCACTTCACAGTGGGGTCCTCCTGGGTTGAAAGTGCATGTAGTACACCTGCTGCGCATCACACGCAGCCTGGCCTGCCTCCAGCGTGCCTGCAGTGGGGCGGTTGGGTTTCATCGCAAACCAGCAGCCCTCCTCTTACCAGGAGCAGGAGACGCAGGTGGGCGTTTTGTAGACATGACGGGATATGAAAATGCAAACGTGCTATCCGGAAAGTGCTGGCCACACAGTACGCCGCAGAGTGTCAAGTCATTCGCCCTCGTGATCGCGGGGCTGAGTGGGCTCTCGGGGCCACAGCCCCGTGTCGGTAGAGAGTCTTACGCAGCACATCGCCAGTCCGGAAAAAGGTCCAACTTCCAAGTTTGGTTTCCGCTGAATTTGCGTACTACCACTTTCGCAAAATGACAAAGTCAGGAGTCGTAAGAGGGGAGCTGCCTGTATAAGGACATGGGTCACTCTTGGTGTGAGCCTCTGTGGGAGCTTCATTGGCCTGGTGTCTTGGGCATTTCCGCATCCTCATTTTAAAATCTTCAGAGTAATCCCTTAATCCATAAGGTGTGACCCCGGGGGTGAGTGGGGGTTAGCTCACCACCCGCTGGCACGGGTGGGAGTGGGGATCCACACGCTGGGCCTGACTCCGGAGGACGCTTTCCCTTCACGACCAATGTCCACTCTCCTGGCGGTTGAGAAGCTTTAACGAGTGTGTTTCTGTGTGTCTGTGCATGTGCCTGCACTCTTGTCTGAAAGTGAGCTGGCCTGCGGGTGGCGTTGAGCGTGGTGACGGACAGCTTCCTGTGTCTGTCCGTGGGGCTCACGCTGGTCAGGACGGGCCCCGAGGTTCTCTGGCAGCTGGCGGTGGTGGGATCCCGGCCCGGAGGGTTCTCCTCTGTCCCCGGCGGCGTCACTGTGCTGCTTCAGGCTGGGGGAGGAGCGTGCAAGGCCCCCAAGTGGCATCCACAGAGGAGGGCAGGGAGGCCGGTCCTCCCTGAGTGACAGCAGCCGCAGGCCACTGGAGAGGTGCTGGTCAGAGCTGTCCTGGGGACCCCGAGTCACCAGCCTGCCCACCCAGTGTTGTCAGGGTGCACTGGGGACACTCTTCCAGGACCACGAGGGACGTGGGGAGCACCCCTGTCCCCCATGCTAACTGGGACCTGACGGCCAGGGGCTTCTGAATCCTTGGATCCTGATGAGTGGCAGTTAGGACTGGGTTTGGCTTAGGCCCTGGCCTCTTGCCCTCTCACCTCCTCAGGTGACTGAACGCTGCCGGCCTGGGCGTGTCGGGGCCTGGAGTCTGCTTGTGGCGAGCGCTGTGCTGTAGGGGGCCTTCCGGGGCGGCCTGCTCCCTGGAAGGACCTTGCCTTGTCCTGGAGGCCAGCAGTGTGCTCCCCTGCTCCACAGTGGGGTCCCCTGTCACCCCACCCCCACCACACACACACACACACACACACACACACACACACACACAGAGTGCCTTAAGACTGAACTTAGGGGCATTTTTGCCACCATCCAGTACACAGGCAGATGCAGCCCCTGCGGCACCGGCAGGGGGCGCGCTGACATTCTCCTTAGGGAGATGAGGGGGAGGGGACCCCAGTGAGCCTGCCGAAACTTAGAGCTGAAGTGAGTTGGAGCCCCACCAGAGGCTCCTCTCTGCCGTGAGCATCCCGAGAGGGGGCCTTGGATCCTGTCCTGGGCTCTGGGCCTGGCTCCCGGGCCTGTGAAGGCTTTGACTTTGCAGGGAATTAGAATTAATTGCCAGCACATGGAGTTGGTATGGTCCGGGTGAGGGAGCAGATCGACTAGCAGGCCCTCCGGCTTGTACTGCTGTTGGGGTGTGGCATCCCCTCTTCCCTGCCTACACGCAGCATTTCTCCGTGATGGAATCAATGTGCCAGCAGGCGGGAGTGTGGCTCTGTCCCGGGGGGGTGGGGGCAGGAGGCGGTAGGGACAGAGCTGTGTGTCCTGCGTGTGATCCCTTTGGAGCTATTAGTTCCTTTGGTTGACCCTGCTGCTCAGAGCTCTCTGCTGCACTCTCACCCTCGCCCTCACTCCCTCCCACGCTTGCCAGTTTCGTGTTCGCCATCAGTGGCAGGAAGGGCCATGCTAGTAACTTCCCCCAGGAAAGGAACTGTCAGGGAACTGTTCATGTGACCCAAACAGCGTTGTTTTTTTTAAAAAATTACCTACTTTTAGAGGGAGGGGAAGGGAGGGAGAAAGAGGGGGAGAGAAACATCGGTGTGTGAGAGATATATATCAACTGGTTGCCTCTCGTGCACCCCCAACTAGGGACCAGTCCTGCAACCCAGGCATGTGCCGTGACTAGGAATTGAACTGGCGACCCTTTGGTTCACAGGCTGGCACCTGATCCACTGAGCCACACCAGCCAGGGTGACAAACCACCTCTCCCCCCTCCCACCCATTTTTAGATTAAAATAATTTTGCTGAGGACAGGCATGTTCTGCTGGGGCTGGGTGAGGTCATTATCTACTCTGAAGTCATTTTGAATTTCATCAATTCCCTCCCCCAATCCCTCCCGCCCTGGACCCAACATGCAGACCACTGTCATTCTTCTCTGCCAAGCCCCGGGATGGTTTTCCACCTCCAGCTCACAGGCCCAGCTCAGTCCAGGGAATGCCATTGGGACGCAGCGCTGGGGAGGGCAGCTGGACGGGCAGGCTCTGGGGCACATGGCACGTGGGGTCACTTCTCTCTCGGCAGAGTTGACTCTGCTTTTTTCGGCCGGAGCCTAGGATAGCCTGTCAGTTATAGAACCTCATCACGTGACTGGGATCTTCCTTCATTCCTTAATTAATTAATTTTTTAGAGAGACACATGGATCTGTTTTTCCATTTATCTATGCATTTATTGGTTGCTCTCTGTGTGCCCTGACCAGAGATCGAACCTGCAGCCTTGGTGTATCGGGACAGCTCTCTAACCATCTGAGCCACTGGCCAGGGGTGGGCACTTGAAGCTGCCAGAGAAACATCTCCCATGTGGTGCGAGGCACCAGTTGTCTGCCGTGAACCCCAAGATCAGGGCTGTGATTTTTCAGGCTCCCAGAAAAGTTGAGAACCCTCGAGCTCTGGCTTTCGCGTCATGTCTCCCTGTTGCCTCTGGCGGCCCGGGCTCCGCCGAGACCAGATGTTCTGACCGAGGGGCTGGCACCGCTTTCTCCCGGCGGTGATGACTCCCATGTGTGCCAGACATCTTGCCCCGCACTCTGCAGGCCTCGGCTCTTGGCTTGCAGCAGATAATACCTTCAAACATGCCGTTGCAATTTATTGGCCTTATAAGTTAATTTTAGTGGGTGTGCAATTGATTGAAATCAGAGCTTAATGAAGGCCAGAATGGTGGGGAGGGGAGTTGGAGTCCCGGGCGGGAAGGCGTGCTGTGTTCTTCCTTGCTTTAGGTCTGCGATAATCTTCAAAGGCTCTAATTAGCTTTTCTAATCAGCCCTGCTTGTCTGGAAGGCGTTTACAGAAGGAGACAAGGCTGGCACCGCGTGCAGGTCCCGGGAGCCCACAGGCCTTCCTGGAAGCGGCCGGGGTACCTAGCAGACAAGCTGGCCCCTGGCCCCTGCCTCCTCTCCCCTTCCTGGGGCCACGTTAGGGCCGGGGCTGTTTGTGCTCCTTCCTTCCATCGTCCGTCCCCGTGTCATCTGACATCTGAGCAACACTGGCCCAGGAAGGGCAAGGGCGTCCGTGTTTGTGTGTGGCAGCAAGTCCATTGCCTTGTTTTTCTGGGTGCCCGGAACTCCGTGTGTCCAGCTGCCTTCCCCGGCCTTAGTCCCCGGGCTCCGAGGGCTGTGCCTCCTCGGACGGGAACGTCGTGCCTGGGGAGTTGCCGTGTTTCTGCTCTGGCGGGAACTGCAGAAGGCGGCGCACAGTCTTCTGAAGAAACAGAAGTCGCGGGATCTGGGAAGCAGGTGACTGATGGTGGGTGGCGGGGTGCCCATCAGGAGGCTCAGGCACCCCCTCAGAAATCTGTGACGCCCCACACTGTGTCCAGGTCAGAGTGCAGAATGGGAAGGGTTTGGGCAGAAACTCGGGCTTGATTCTCTGTTCTGCTTTTACTCACTGACTGACTTGGGTCAGGTAAGTAAGCTTTCTGAGCCTCTGTTTCCTCTGTTTCCGAGGTACCAGTGCCCAACTTAGGGGCCGAGGGGGTGTTGGGTGCGGGAGTTCAGGCTGGAGGCTGGTGAGGGAGCGTGCACTGCAGGTCCCCTGCACCTGGCACCCTGAGACTGCAGTGCGGGGTCTGGTTGCCCTGACACGCACTGTCCGCTTCTGTCTGCTGAAAGAAGGTGAAGTGGGAAGCAGGCCTGTGCAGAAGGCAGGTTTGCTCCAAACATGACCCCCGAGTCGGCGTTGGGACTCCGCTTCCCCCCGAGTTCCTGGGTTCCTCCAGCCATGTGGAAACGGTCACATGCTTTGGGTTGTGCAGTCCACGTGTTGGGTGAAGACGCCATCTGGAAGCAAGGAGCAGCTCCCTCTGGTGGTCAGGCTCCTGCCAGGGACCCTGTGCTCCCAGGCTGCTTCCCGGGCTGCCTCCCAGGCTGGGGTCCTCAAGGCCTGGGGATCCAGCTGGGGATCTCAGTGAGGTGGAGGACCCTGCTTTTCAGAATTCCCAGTGCGGGGTACTTAGTGTCGTGCCCTGAGGGGCGGTTGTTGGCCACTCCTCTGTCCCTTCTCTGAGTCTCTCCTCCCCCGAGGCGGCATTGTGTGCAGCGGCCTGGTTGCCTGTGTGTGTGTAACTCACCTCAACTCAACCTCGCAGGCTGGACCAGAGCCACGTGGGGCCAGCCACACCCCAGCCCCAGCCGCCCACTTCCCGGCTCGGTGACTTGGGTGCGTTCCTTTCCTCTCTCTGGGTGTCATGATTCTTAACTGTAAAGTAATGTATGCAAAGCCCCTGACCCAGAATGGGTTTTCAGAAACAGCAGCTCTTGACGTTGAACTTCCAGAAGGCTTTAACCATCCGCACTCTCATGAGCAGGAGGCTAAGCGGGGATGGCAGTGTTTTCACAGTACCTCCAGAGATGTGGGAGGTGCTCACGGTGGTTCTGAGCACAGACAGTTTGGGCAGACCCCAGAGCCAGATTGGCAGCCCTTGCAGCGGCACCATTGTTTCCAAAAAGGCCTTCAGTGTTTCTCTTCAGGTCTGGGGGACGGGGCGGTGGGGAAGCCTTGTAAAGAGAGGCTGTAAAGCGCTGCAGCCGCGGTCCAGATGTGGGCTTCTAAGTGCTACTGGCATTAAAGTCACACTTGCCTAAGCCCATTGGTATGTGTGCTCAGGGGTGGATGCACCTGTGTGTCCTGCAAGGAACTGGGGCAGAATGCCTGTCCCGTGTCTTGGGCAGACTCTCGGACACATTGCACAGGCTGTGGTGGGGAGGGCGAGCGGCTCTTGGCGATGGAGCTGGACACGGCCAGCCCGCAGCCAAGTGTTGACCTGTCTCCGTCTGGTGCGGAGCCAGCTCCAGCCCCCGGGCGGTGGGTATGGGCTGTGTTCACAGAGCAAGCAGAACCTCGCTCCCTGGGCAGTTCAGAACGCGCCAAGGTTAGGGGGAGGAGGGGAAGATCTGCCCTCTCGGCCCAGGGAGGAAGACTGTTTGGACGTGAACAGCCACCAGTGGTGGCGTGCCTGTGGGCTCCGTGGCCGGGAGCTGCCTCTGGGCCGCCATCGCCGGTGCTCTTTCTAGTGCATCCTTGAGGGGGGGGGGGCTCACGTGTCCCAGCCCCACACACTCTCACCATTGGCCTACCCTCTGCTGCTCTCTGTGGGCTTTCCAGAAGCTGCACCCATTGGGCAGCACCCACACCCTCCTATTGGACAGGAGGTGCACTTAGCTGCTTTGGACGGTGGCCAGTGTGGAGCCAGCGCAGAAGGAATGCTGGTCTGCCCTGCAAGGAAGGCAGCCAGGTTTCAGATGCCTGTCCAAGCAAATTGGAGATTTTTCTTTTTTCCTGGAGTGGAATTGAATTGTTCCCACCTGTGGGTACCAGGTGCCTTTTCATGTTACAAGGACGTTGAGGATGATCAGATAGAGCAAACCACTGCTAGTAGCTGGGGGGCTGTTTTCTTTTTCAGACTGGGGGAACACAAACGGGTTTTGTCTTGGGGCAGAGCCGCAGCTGCTGGTGGGGTGGCTCTGCCCCGGGCGGTGGGTGCTCTGCGGGTCTCTGCCGTGAGGTCAGCCGTCGGGCCTGGTGGTCTCTGACTGAACGAGGGCGCATGTAACTCCCTTGCTGGTGCCCTGGCCGAGCGCCCGCTAACAGTCCCGAGTGTCCTCCTGCCCGCTTGTCACAGCTCTCGCTGCGACTCTGCAATGAGATCGTAGCAGCGGATCAGACTGCGGGCGCGAGCGTGACAGAGGCCGGAGGGTGAGGAAGGTGAGGGTCTCGTGGAGTGGTGGTGGCCGCGGGCCGACCTCGTGAGGGTCAGTGTCCAGGCTCGGCCCTGGCGACAAGACGGGTTCCACTGTTTTCACTGCACTGAAATTTACATTCTTAGTCTGGACTCTTCCTCTGGCACTTTGGCCAAGCCCACGTCTGTCCCCTCTCTCTCCCCCCTCATCCATCCTACCAAGCCCCCTCCTTTCCAGCCAGAGTTGAGGCCGTGGTCATTTCCTGTCTGTGTCCTCCTCGGCGGAAAGGAGTGTTCGGATGACAGCCGGTCTTCCCCCAGAAGCTGGCCGCCCGCTGCCCGTAGCAGCGTCACTCCAGCCTGCAGCACTCTCTCTGGAAAGTGTTGAACTCTGAGGTTCGGAGAGGCGGTCCGTGCAGAAGATGCGTTGAAATGGTGAAGGCCCTGTCTGTGCGGACCGAAGGGAACAGATTTGAGTGGAAAGTGGTGTACGCAGGTCCAGTCCACCCAGTCCTTAAAAGTGTAGGACGTGGGAGGCAGTTTCGTGACGACACATAAGACAAAGAAATACTTGAGACGAGGGCAAGCTCAGGCTGTGGCCGTGTAGCTCGGGCGCCATTGCCGGTCAGGTGCACTTGGTCCAGCGCCCCAGATTGGATGGGGACCTCCGCGGTGAGGGTCATGCTGGTCCCGCGTGGTGCACATGCCATCGGGCGTTGGTGTCTGTTCTCGTGCCCTTGAGGGGGAGGACGGCCGAGGTGTGGGGACTTACAGTCACGTAGGTCTTGTGAGGAGTGGCGTAAGGTCAGGAAGGTCAGAGGGAGGAAACTTCGGGGTTTATTTAAGCCGTCTTCAGATGTTTAAAGGACTGCACGAGGAAAGGGCGCTGAGTTCCGGTTTTGTGTGGTTCCTGAAGGCAGTAGGTGGACGTTTTCACTCAGGTCCAGCGAGAACTGTTTGAATGATTTGAAAGGGGAATGGTCGCCTTGGTGCAAAGTAGTGCGTCCCTTGTCACCAGCAGGGTTTTGACCCAACTTGATGAGACTGTTAGGAGTGTGCACTGTGGTGCTGCGTCTGCCTCGTGCAGGCCCTGGTGCGTTGGTGCCAAATGCATATTCCCTGCCTTCCTCTTGGCTGATTTACTGCAGTGACTGCAGGAGAGAGCCCCTCACACTTCCTCACCCGGGGGCTCCCCTTACTACAGTGCTCCCTGACTTGCCTGAGTTTGGGGGCTGCTGCCCGAGCCCCCGCACGGCAGGTGTCAGTCATCGCAGTGCCGCCCAGCCCGTCCTGTGGAGGTAGCCGGGCCTGTTTGTGGCTGAAGACAGCGACTGTGCGACCCTGAGAAGGCCCTGCTCCCCGCGGGTCTGTCCTGGCTTTGGGTTTTTTGTGGAGGGCTGTGGCCTGGGGCTCGCCTTTTGGGGACCTCTGTGTCAGAAGCACTGATCTGGCTGTCCTCTCAAGAGGCGACTTGAAAAGAAGGACTAAAGGCCAACTTCAGAGTCTGTTCCAGCTCATCTTTCCCGTCCCACCTGCAGCCCAGCGTCGGCCAGGACCGGGACCTGGCTGGTGCGCAGCCACAGCTCGGGTTCCCGGCACGAGTTTCCGTCCTCGGTCTCCTCGCGCCCCACGGCTCCAGGCACTCCAGAGAGCTCTGGGAGCTGGAGTGTTCTCTTCTCTCTCTTCTTTTGTGAAGCAGGTCATTTTGAGTGTGAAGTATTATGTTTTTTCTCCTTTCCCCCAGAAGTCCTGAGGTTGAAGAGTTATGGTCGTAGAATCTGTACACGTGACTGTGACATTATCGAAGTGGAAGAGTGATTTTCAAGGAGAAACGACCTAGAACTCTGAGAATTACTGACACATTAGGCTCTTAGCTGGTCCAAGTTCAGGAATCTAACTGGTGACAGAGAATAATAAACTCAGCCAGGTGCTTAATTGTAATTGACTTTGCGGGTGAATCGTCAGCCCCACCTGAGGATCTTGTGTTTTGCTTCTGGCTCACCCAGCACAGAGGGGTCCCCGGTCTTTTGGCGTTTATAAAGCCAACCCAGAGCGGCCCCGGCTCCCCAGTCCCCGCTGTTGAACTCCCTGCAGTTCCGTTTGCCTTGGGAGACGTCAGCATTCACGGAGGAGAGACTGGAGAGCCACCAGCACGGCGTGTCGGGCCCCTGCCACCCGGCAGATGCTCTCCCTGTCTGCGGGACCCCAGCAGTTTCGCTCCAGTCGTTCCCGGGTCGGTCCGACCGTCTTCCTGTCGTTTCTGGAGCCCCCGGGAGCCCCGCCGCTGCACAGTTCAAGACTCTCCGAGGTGGCTTCTGCACAGTCTCCCTGACGGCGGTCCCTGTGCTGTCCGCCCAACAGGTCACGTGCCTTCTCACTGTGTGTGGGGGACGCTGGTGTAAGGAGGGCCTGGCTTTCGTGTTCGGGCCTCCGGGCGGTGAAGGTGCTCTCCCAGCCGCTCGCCTGACCCGACACCGCACTGTGGGAGGAGGGCCTTCCCTCCGGAGCTCCAGCCGCGGTCCGGGTGGGGGTTGGAAATGATGGAGCGGGAGCGGGGCGGAGCCCGGGCAGGGCCTGGTCGGTCCCCCGCAGCCCGGCCACATTTGATCGCTCGCTCGCATTGGCGTGCGAGGCCCAAGAGCGAGCTGCTGGCGACGGTAGAGCCACCTTATTGAAATGGCATGTTAGCATTTAAACAATATTAATACTATTTGACTCATTAAATATACAAAGGCCGGTTAAAGTGCTTCCATGTGTGCGCTGTTAGTTCTGGCGGGCAGCTCCTCAGACGACTCTCTGTGGTTTCAGACAACATTTTAGCACATTCTTAACATACCCACAAAAGACTTTATGTAAAAACTCGTAAATGCGAACCCCGTAAAAATTATGTTTTTTCCTGTTTCGTGTCATTATGATCAAAGTACAGTAGGTAAGAATAAATTTCAAAAACGGGTCGAGGTCCCTCTTTGATTAGTGCTTCCCGCACAGAGCAGGGTCCTACTGCACGCGGCGGGGGCTCTCTGTGTGTCCAGTGGCCGCTGGGCCCTGGCCACGCCGGTCCGAGGGCCGGCCTTTGTGGTGGCGCCGGAGGCCCCTCCCGACCTCGCAGCCCTCTGCGCTCTCCTTCCTGGCCCCTTGGGCCGAGACTTGCAGCTGCTCAAGTCCCTCGAGATCGCTCTGGGCCGGTGGAGTGTGTGTCTGTTCTGGATCCGGAGGCGTGGGGTGTTGGGAGAGGGAGTGGGGTGACGCTGAGCTCCACAGCACCGCCGCCTCCGACTCTGCCGCTTCTTCACTGAAGGTCAGGTCGACCTTGAGTTAGGACACTGCCCAGTGGAGTCCTGTCCCCCCGTTAGAAACAGTTACAGACCCCGCGTGGCTCCGTGGAAAAGTGCTGGCGGTTCTGTGCCAAGCGAGAAAAGCCGGACTCCAGGCAGTGCCATTGCTGGGCGTACAGTTGCACAGAAAACCATGCATCTGGACAGAGACTGGAAGGGAGTTTGGAAAAACCAGATTTATGGGTTAAGTTGATAGATGGTCCTGTGGGCCAATTTTTAAGTTTCCTTTTTTATAGTGTTCTTGCAGTACATTTTTTTAGTTTGGGGGAATAGGAACCCACATGGGGGTCCGGGTTTAGGTTGCATTTTCACCTCCTTTGCGCCCAGCACTTTGAAACGCCGGGCCCGGTCAGCGTGACCCCAAGGAAGCCGAGCAAGCCAAAAAGAAGCTGCCCAGCGCGGGAGCCAGGCCCCGGGAGGGACGGGCGTTGGGCTGGAAGGGGCCAGTTCCGCCTTATGAAACATTTGTGCCGCTGTTTCGTTTCTGAAAGAAAGCAGGTCTGAGGGATCGGACCAAGGGGGTCAACTGCAGGCCGCCTGGCACTTCCGACCCGGTCACCGGGTGTCGTCGACAGGGGCTGTGCAGCCACCGAGATCTCTCCTGGTTCCCTTCCAGGACAGCCTGGCCCGTTCTCCCCGGTGTCCCAGCGCACAGGGCGGCCAGACTTGGACGAGGACACCGCCACTGTCCAGTCTGGGGACGGGCAGTGGGTTGGGGCCCCAAGCTGTAGGGGGGGCGTGGAAGGACGAAAATGCCCACTGGGCTTCAAGCCTGCCTTCCAGGATGGCCAGCGGAAAGGGGAGTGATCGGCCTGTCCTTCGTGCCAGCACAGGAAAGGCCGAAGTGTTTTCAAGTGGTCGTTTCTTTCCCTTTTGATGGGAGGCCGCTTCACTTGCCCTGCAAGCAGACTGAAAGGGAAAACCGGGCGGGAGAACCCAGCCGTCCGCACCAACAGGACGGGTGCTCAGGTCTGCTGCGGACTGCTCCTCTCCTCCCTCGTCAGTGCGGGGGCGCCTCCCGGTGAACCCTGAGCCGAGGGAGCTGCTCAGATCCAGGACACCCAGCCAGAAGGGCTCCCGGAGCCCTCCCTGCCGCGAGCTCACCTGAGCGCTCTGGGGCTCCGCGTGTCCCAGGGGCCTTCCAGGTTGGCCTGTGTGTGCAGCCCCCTGCAGGCCGGTCCTGCGGGAAAACACCTGTCTGCTCTCTCTGCCCAGGGACCCTGTGGGGGAGGGGAGGGGCTGTGCTGGAGAGAGGGTTAGAACAAGAGAAAGAACCTCCCTGAGCTCTGGGCCCCCACAGGCGGGCCCCGTTCCCCTCGCAGCCCTACACTGGTGCTGGTCTGGAACCGAAGCCCTTCCCGGCCTCCACTGTTGGCCGGCAGTTAGCCCGGGCTGGCACCTCCTGTGGGGCCCTGGCAGGCCTGCCCTCACCTGCCTCTGCGTGACTTGCGGGAAGTGGCAGTGTTGTGAATTGCACCTGACACTTAACCACAGTGAGCGGTGCTGGGATGGAGCCGTGGGGACAGGATGTGGTGGTGGCCGCAGCAGTGGGCGGGCACAGGCTGCCTGAGGATCCTTGTGGGGAGGGGCGAGGGTAGCAGCCTCGGTGGGGACCCTCGGGTGCCCGGCAGGCCAGCAGTGATAGATAGAGCCCTGCGGCGCCCAGGTGGCCGGCTGGCGACCCTGAGGAAGGGCTGCTTCCTTGGTCTCGCTGTCTCGCTGCTGCTCCCCACATACCGACCTCCACACCAAAAAGGACAGAGAATTCTTGTGTTTCTTCACCCGCGTTTTCTCAACAGTAACATTTGTCACGTATATGTTTATTATACAACAACTCTGTTGAGGTGTAAGTCACAGATGTGTTTACTCTCAGTTCTTTTTTTTATTTTTAATTAAAATTACTAGTGATCTTCGGTCAGGCATCTCCCTTCCTGTACTGGCTTCGTCTCAGCAGTCCTAAGGCCCGGTTCACACGGGTGCTGTCTGGTAGCCCTTCGTAAATGGTTGTCGGGTGGATAAGCGCAGGAGCAGAGCTGGTCACTGGAGGGCCGGGGCCGAGTCCCACACCCGTCTGACCTGAGCCCATGCTCACCTTGGCCGCGCTGCCTGCTCACTGCCTCCCGTCTAAGCTCGCACTCCCGGCGGGCCCCAGAGTGTGCCTGCCACACCGTTGAGCAGGGGTTGATTGGGGTCAGAGAGGCCACAGTCTTTCTGGTAGAGAATGTGCCAGCCATCCTGGCTGGTGTGGCTCAGTGGGTTGAGTGCCAGCCTGCAAACCAAAGGGTTGCTGGTTCGATTCCCAGTCAGGGCACACGCCTGGGTTGCTGGCCAGGTCCCCAGTAGGGGGTGCATGAGAAGCAACCACACACTGATGTTTCTCTCCCTGTTTTCCTCCCTTCTCCTTCCTAAAAATAAATAAATAAAATCTTAAAAAAAAAAAAAAAAAAAAAAAAGGACGAGTTAGCCACCAGATGAGATTCTTCTGGTTTCAGTTGGTCGTCGGGGGATTCCGAGGTGTTGCACGTCCCCCCGCTGGTGACAGTCCTCCGGTGCTGTCTGCGCTCCTCGTCTGGACTCTCAGCAGCCTGGCTCTGTCACAGCCGTCGGCTTGGGTCTCCTGGATTTGGGAGTCTGGCCTGCCTTCCTTTCTTCCTCTGGCCTTCTCTTTCCCTGGGGCATTTGGTCTTAACTAGGAATTTTTCCCTGTGGGCTCAGGCCTCGGGGAAAGCGCCATCCCAAGCTAAGCTCCTTGTTCCTGGCTGGGGGGTTGCAGCAGTTTGCTCCGGAAAACCGCGGAAGCCCGGGGTGCCCAGGCTCTGCAGAGTTCTGGGTGGGAGTCGGGTGTTTGTTGCTCTGCTTTTTCCTCTCCTTGTCGCCTGTGAAGTAGCCATCACAGAACAGGAATATTGGGCAGCAGTGAGGACTCCATAGTAGTGGCCCCATTGCGTGTCTGTCGGGTCACACGCGTTGCTGGGTCCTTTATCTGGGAGGAATCTGAAGCCCAGAGAAGTCTGATAAAAGACCACAAAGCCTGGAGTGCCTGGCAGAGCGCAGGCTCAGGTTCATCTTGAGGGCTCCTAAGCCGTGTTCTTTCTGTGGCCCCCAAAGGAGGCGGCACCCCCATCCCTGACCATCGGGTATATGTTTAGGACATGTGCGAGAGTCAGCCCTGGAACCATCGCAGGGAGGGTCCCTAGCTCCAGACAGACGCCTGGGTGGCTCTCGGCCAAGTGACAACCCCAGGACCCGAGCTGTGGTCTGTAATTTGACGGACTTAACACCTAATGGGCACGCGGGCCTGTTTCCTGCAGGTATTTTGAAGGCGGCGTCTCGTCTGTCTACCTCTGGGATCTGGATCACGGCTTCGCGGGAGTGATCCTCATAAAGAAGGCTGGAGACGGATCAAAGAAGATCAAAGGCTGCTGGGACTCCATCCACGTGGTGGAAGTGCAGGTACGCCGCCCCGCAGCTGCGGGCCCAGGGCCTCCGCTGCAGATGCCCGCGGACTGTGCAGCCCCGTGCTCCGGCAGGTGCTTCTTGAGGAGGGTGCTGGGGTGCTGTGGTACTTAAACCCATCAATTCCCGAGATGCCCCGAGGCCGTTTGGATGCAGATGAGTCAGGGCGGCAGTAGTTGGTGAAGGTCCCAGAAGAACTGAATCCACGTGATTGCGGGTTCAGTTCCTTTAAACACCATCAGGGGTTTTACGAGAAAGGCAGTGTGGTGGTGATGTCATAGGAAGGGTCACGTTAGGATGACCCTGAACGCAGGGGCCCCCTCAGGCTCTCTCTAGCTTGGGGTTTGCGCACGGCTCTGACCCCTGTCTCGTCCCCCAGGAGAAGTCCAGTGGTCGCACTGCCCATTACAAGCTGACCTCCACGGTGATGCTATGGCTGCAAACCAACAAATCCGGCTCTGGCACCATGAACCTCGGAGGCAGCCTGACCAGACAGGTAGGGTCGCCAGTGCCCGCAGGTGCCAGCCGCAGAGCTGCCTGTGGGGACGAGTGGGCGGTTGTCCCCACAGAGGGGTCCTGGGCCAGCGTCTGTGCCTGACACGACCTCCCCACAGGGAGTCCAAGGTTCAGTCACGGGAGGTTTTCTCTTTGGTTGAAGGTGTTTACATTACAATGCTCCTGTGACGTTTAGGACACACTGCTGGTAACATTCTAGAATGACTTGACTTCTCAGCTGTGACGTAGATTGTGTATTAGGACTCTTGGTTGCAAATGACAGAAGCAGAACTCGGACTGAAGCAGGAAATTGAAATGAGGCAGCTCCATGACCGAGAAGTTCAGGCTTCATTGAGCACGGCTGGGTCTGGGATGCGGAGGATGCCGCTGGCACCCTGAGTCCCTCCTGTGTCCCTGTGTCCTCTGGGGGACAGAGCTGCTCCTCCAGAGCAGGTCTACTCCACCCCAGAAACGTCTCACTCGCCCAGGCTGGTTGCCGGGCCATCACAGAATCACGTCCTGAGGCTACGGGGGAGGAAATGGTCTGGCCAGACTTAGGTCACCTGGCTGCCCGTGGTGCTATAGAAGGAAAAGGGGGTGTGCTCTCCTAGAGTAAAGTCCGGCTGCTTGTCACAGTGCAGGAAGGATGGATGTGAGCAGGCAGCAGGCCCTGGTGGGAAGGTGCTTTCTGCAGAGAGAACCGAGGGACAGTGTCATGCAGGTGGGATGGGCAGTGTGGAGCATGACTGCAGAGCCAGAGGGTCAGCCCAGATAGTTTGCAACAGGCTGCAGGGGGACAGTAGCCAGGTCCCCCAAAAGGAGAGAAAAGGCTGAAATAAAAGCTTAAAGGCATTGCAAAGGAATGCCTGCTTTAAGCATCTAAGCCAGTTTGCTGGCCTCCTGGTGCAAGTGCCTGGAAGGGACCGATAACTGACAAGCACGGTGGCCAGCCTGCTCTCTGCTCAGCTGGGTGCCGCCTGGCCACCACCCCCCAACCCCCCACCACAGCATCACTCCGAGGATGGAGCTGAGTGACAGGCACCACGTCCCCCAGTGCCGGCCCCTGCTGCAGGGCACCTTTCAAAGCTCAGAGCACTCCTTCACCTCGTAAAGGAAAAGGGAGTGCATTTGGCCAGAGCAATCAAAGGGCTGCCTGAGTCGCAGGGTCTCAACATTGCGAGAGTTCAGCGGTCACTCCCCACCTGACAGGACCCCTCCTGCCGTCCTCCCTGGATGGGGCGCGCGCTGCTTCGGGAGACAGCCCGTCCCCTTACTCCAGCCTCTGTGCAGAACGGCAGCCGGCATGGAGCCTGTCCTCCAAAGTGGGCCCAGGGCGGCTTCGGCTGGCGCTGCCTGAGCGTTCAGCTGCCCGCTGGCACCTGCTCCCATCTTTGTCCCGCGAACCCCTTTGGGTCCAGGGATTTCCCAGTCTGTTCTTATGCAGCCAGGCTTTTTCCAAATGAGATTGTACATTTATCTTCACGTTTTGCATTTTTAGCCACTCTGCTGGTGTCGGCTATGTTGAAGCTTGGCTTCAGTGAACCCGGTGTTAGCTGCTGCTTCTGGCTTTGTCCCTTGCACATTAACCACGGTGACTCTGTGCCCCAATCAGTCAGCCCTGGGCCAGGCTCAGAGCCCTCGGGCACAGACCTCCTGCTGGCGAGCGTTTTCTTCAGGGTGCTTTCCTGTAGGTCGGCTTATTTAGTCAGCTGTAATCCACCATTACTTGTTTATTTTCAACTGAATGCCCTTCGAGCTCTCTGGTTGGTCACGGTGGGCCGACCCCCCAACTGGCTTCTTGCCTCGTGGGACCAGGTTACTGCAGGCCTGGCTGTGGCTTTCTCCTCGAGCTCCCCATGTCCTGGTACCTCAGCTCCTTCCGTGCTGTGAGATGCGGTGCTTTGCTCCATCCCCCTCTCCGAGGTCGGGAGCGGGCCCATCCACAGGTCTGGGGCAGGCCAGCTCTCTGAGAGTCCCCCTGCTGCAGTGCCAGGGCCTCCGCGCCCTGCCCTGCACGGCCTCGCCCAGGGCCAAGGCCAGGGCCAGGGCCAGCACCACCACCACCCCAGAGCTTGTCAGAAATGCAGAGGCCTCGGGCCCTGCCCAAACTTGACCAGATTGGGATCTGAGTTTAACAATGTTCTCTGGGCACTTTATGCACACATTAAATTTTGACAAGTGCTAGCCTTTTGGCTTCTGTACCTGTGTGCTTCGTGGGGAGGGGCACGGTCCCCATGCCCCCACCAGGTACTTCTCAGGCACCAGTGGGGTGTTCCACAGTTCAGCTTCATTCGGACACTCCGCGGCATCAGGTCCCTCACACGCGAGCACATGCACACGTGCACACCCCCTTCAGGCACCAGTTGCAAGTGCAGATTGTCACCTGTGCTCTCACTGATCAGCTGTGAATCAGAGGTGTCCCCAGCGCCTTCCTTGGGTGCCGTTAATTTGCTGGAGAGGCTCACAGAACTCGGGAAACCTGCTTACTCACTCCCTCACTCACTGGTTTATGATGGAGGATGTTAGGGGGTGCGAGTTAACAGCCAGACGAAGAGATGCAGAGGGCAAGGTCCCAAGCAGAAGAACCTCTCTCCTCGCGGAGTTGGGGGCCCCAAGTGGTGGCACGTGGAAGCAGGTGGCTCCCCAGCCTCGATGCTCTCTGAACCCCGTCTCTGTGGGTCTCGTGGAGGCTCTGGTACACAGACATACCTGACCCCCTCGTGGGCCGCTGGTGATTGATCCCACCATTAGCCCTTCCCCATTCCCTGGGAAATGGGCAGGATGGAAGGCCACACCCCTCCGTTCGTGGTTGCTTCCCCTGCTGCAGAAGGTGCGTCTGAGTCAGATTGTGCAGGCGGTCGGACTGGAAGGCTCTGCCTCCCCTGGAGCAGGCTTGTCTCAGCTTCTGCTTCAGATGCTGCTTGAAGCATCCAAGCAGGCATAAGGCCCTCGTTTAGGTGCCCGAGTTTAGGGCCCTGACGACCCTGCCCTGGGGAAAGCCTTGCACTGGTGTGCTGGCTGCTTTGTGTAAAGGGCGGGGGGGGCCTCCTGTCCCGAGTCCCCATTCTGGTGGTTACTGCCTGTGTGAGGGTTCTTTGTGACATCAGGTTTAGTTCAGAGAGGTGATCATTCTGCTTTTAGTAGCCACTGACGGACAGTGTATATGCCAGAAAGCAGGCATGCAGTAACTCCAGCGAATTTGCAGTTTCCTCACGGAAGAATCTCCATGCCCCTGAAAAGCCGCATGGCAGGCAAACGTGCTGTGAGCCAGCGTGCCTGGGGTGCTTCCTGGAGCCTCGGTGCAGAACCCCCCCCCCCCGCCCCCGGGCCTGTGGGCAGGGCTGTTCTCGCGCCACCCCGAGCCCGCCCTTCTGCATGGAAATGGGCCCTGGTCTTCCAGGAACCCCAGCCTGGGGAGTGGCGCCGAACCCCCAGGCAGCCAGCCCTACCACAGCCTGCCTCCCCCACGCCCTGCCACCTGGGTAATGGTGGAAAATCCTAAACTTGTATCCGGAGACTGTTTCCTGCATCACTTACCGCTCCGCAGTGTTTAGAGTTCCACCCGGTTTACAGCGACCTGGACAAATATTTAATCCTCGGTCTTCCTAGTAGTTTAAATCAGAGCTGTCAGCCCATGGCCGGGGTCTGGTTCCGGCTCGCCGCGAGCAGCGCCTCCTGCCAAGCCAAACAAGGCCTGACGAGTGGCTGTCCTCAGCGCCCCGGGCCGGGCCGCGGGCCCTGTTTGCGTTGCCTGTGCTCTTGGGCTTTGATGAGGAAGCTCATGCTTCTGTCATCATCCCAGCGGCCGGCCACAGAACTCATCTGAGGAGCACTAAAGCTGGGGCAGGTTTCCAGCGTAAGTAACTGCACCAGGAGGGGCGGGGAGGCCGTGCGGGAGACGAGTCTGAGTTAATGGCGCGCAGCCTCTGAGCAAACCACGGGGAGCACGGGCTGCGGGCCGTGCCAAGTGCCCCAGATGAGCCCTGGAGAAACGGCTGTGGTCGCCTGGGGCGGGAGGCGAGGGGTTCTGGGAAGGTTGAGCAAATCAGTAACAAAGCGTGAATACGCATGACTGTGCAGGCTGTCTCTTTTGATAAGACCGTAGGCAAAATAGAGTCGTCACTCCCATTTAACAGGCGAGGGAGCTGAGGTTCAGAGTGGTTAAGCATTTTCCCGTGGTGAGCAGGCAGTCAGGATTTGAAGCCAGATTTGTCTGCCTAGAAAAAAAAATAGGCCTACACTTTTAAGTTTTTTTTTTTTTTTTTTTTAAGGATTTTATTTATTTTTAGAGAGACGGAAGGGAAGGAGAAAGAGAGGGCAAGAAACATCAATGTGTGGTTGCCTCTCATGCGCCCTCTACTGGGGACCAGGCCCACAGCCCAGGCATGTGCCCTGACTGGGAATCGAACTGGTGACCCTGTGGTTCTCAGGCCTGTATTCAGTCCAGTGAGCTATACCAGTCAGGGCTATGCTTTTTGTTTTTAATCTGTCTGCTCTACTTGGCATTCGGGAGATTGCTAAATAAGCATTCTCACAGAAGTGCCTGGGGCAGTCAGCTCAGTGTAGACAGCCCACTGCCCCGTGGGAGCCCAGTGGCATCTGTTGGCACCCCCTCCGGCACCCAGCGCGGGCAGCTGTCGTGGCCCCATGTCCCCAGAAACAGGCACTGAGAGTGGGGCCAGAGCTACGGCGTCCCATGGGGGGGGGGTCCGCCATCGCCCTGTGGGTGTGCCCTTCCTCGGGTTCTCCTGTAGGAAGGAGGTTGACCGGATGCGAGCCCGCCACCACCAGAGGTAGTGGAGTGGTCTGCTCAGATCTGCGTCTTCAGATGGTGCTGCTGCCGCTGGCACAGAGGGCAGCTGGCAGAGGCGGCCATTAGAGTCATCCAGGGAAGGTGGCCAGGTCCTGGGAGGGGCGGCCTCAGAGGGCTGGAGGGCCCTGACCTGTGGCCAGGTGGCTGGTGGGGGAGGCTGTGTCACTCACAAGGCGGGAGGTAACAGAGGGCAAAGGCGGGAGGAGCAGAGGAGGAGGGGCGGGTCAGGAGACATTCTGGAGGGGGGGTCGTCCTCACACGGGTTCCTCCGCCGAGCCGGCCGTGTCCAGGGTCGGCTTTTCCTCTGGACACGAGGCCTCGCCGCAGCATGGGCGTCACAGCCCCCGGAGCTCCCTGGCTTTCCTCTTCCTGCACCCATCTTGACGGGGGCCTCTCCAGGGCCCCACCCTCGCCCAGGCCTTCCTGGCCTGCCCCAGCCCCTCCTTCTCAGTTCAGATGGTTTACAGGAGTGCACGTGAATGCATGGTCTGGAAAGCTGCGCTCACCGACTTTCTTTAGGTGGTTGGTACATTTAACGGTGACGATTACTGGAGCCGCATTTCACGCCTGGCCGTGCCGCACCGCAGCCGGCTCAGACCGCGTGCGCCCCAGGCCGCGCTCCCTTGGCGTCCTTACCCGTCTCCTCCGCTTTGGCCTTTCCTTTCCCCGCTCCAACAAAAGGTGTCTCTCAGGGACGCAGCTGGAAAGCGAAGCAGATGGATAGTGTTCCGGCAAACCCCGCGGCTGTGGCGGGAGAGGTGAACGGCAGCCCTCGGGGAAGCGTGTCATAGCCAGGTGGCACCGTCCTTCCAGGCCAGGAGGGCGGACGGTGCCCTCTGGCAGACCGCCACCCGGGCCCCGCCAGGGAGGCTTGTTGCCGCCGAGCGCCAACCTGCGGGAAGGGAGGTGCAGGAAGAGGTCACTTGGACAGCGGGAGACGTGGGAAAGAGGCAAGACCGTAAATCTCTGAACGATGCAAGGTTTCCGATCGGAGACAGGCCCTGCAGATGTTCGTTTGGTTTTTTTTTCCAGATTCTAAATATTTAGAAACGAAGGTGGAATGTTTTGCTGAGTGGGGAGGTCAGGCCGGTCGTTTGCCAGCTGAGCTCTCCCCACTCGGCAGGAGGCGCCGGGATGTGTCTTCACGCGGTGCAGCTCCGGGAGAGGCACCTGCCCGGGCATCTCCCAGGGAAACCCTCTTCCCCTCGCACTTGGCGCTGAGGCCAGGCGCCGTGTTTTACCGGGGCGGTGGGGGGGTGCTTCCTCACTGAGGGCGGCTCAGCCCCAGTGGTCCTGGGCACTCGTGTGCACTCGTGTCCTGGGAGGGAGGTGGGTTCAGGGCACGGATGCTACAGCAGATGGCCTGGGACGGAGTGGCCCGGCACCCGGTCGAGAAGGAAAGCCGGCCCCAGACTGCCTCCCCCCTGCAGCGGTTCCAGTGTGACTGTTGACAGGAGAGGAAGGGACGGGAGATCCTGGGGCGGCGGGGGCAGGGGAGGCGATGAGGCACTGATCGACGCTGCTTGGAGTTTCCGAGTCCTGGATTGTGGCCCGTCTTTGGTTTCTCTGGTGCAGAACGCAGACGAAGTTAAGCAAGCAGAGCAGTCGCACGGCAGAAAAAGTTTTCCGAGTCGTCCAGACCGTGGGGCAGCTCCAGCCGTGTGGCTGGGACCAGCCCCGTCCCTTCTCCACGGAGAAACCTGGCACTGACTCCGTGGAGCCAGTGCCACCCGTTTGGGAACGTTGTTGGAACAGAAACAGAACCGTTGTGACACGTGGCTTACGGCTGATAAGTAACAGCCACTCCCGCCGCCCCACGGTTCTTGGGAGCAGAGGCTTTCCCCTCTTCTAGACTATACACAGTTTCGGGCTCAGTGAAAACTGCCCGGAACTGGGCAGACTGAACCTTCCTTGACAGGCTGTCTGAGCACTGTCTTTGGGCCTGACGGCGTGTCCAGTCTGGGCCTGCGGCCCGGCTCCTGCCCGGGCATAGCTCCGTAACCAGGACCGGGAAGGCACGTCTGCTTCTGTCCAAGAGCCAGGACCAGAAAGCCTTGGGAATGAGGCCGTCCTTCTGCCGGGCACCACTCTGGGTGCTGTGTGTGTGTACCAGCTCGCTTAGCGCCAGGCAGGGGCGGGGAAAGGGGAGCCAGGACAGGCCCAGGCCCTCACAGCAGGACCTCCAGGCGAGGAGCCTACCCGGGGAGGGGAGGGGAGGGGAGGGGAAGGGAGGGCCCCACCCTGCGGGCCACACTCAACGAGGAGTGCCTTGTGACGGTGCCTCATGACAGTGGGAGGTGCTGGGGCCCCCCTGGAGGAGAACCTGCTGTCCAGGTACTTGCCTGAGTCCTTCCCACACCCAGGCACGGAGAGGGGGTGGCGCCCGACTTCAGACTCGGGGGGAGTCACCTTGTGGAAGAACATTTGCGCGGCCATAGCATATAGAAATGTTTTCTTCTGGCACCCGCGTTCACGAGGATGTAATAATACAAGCATTGCAAAAATAGCTCTATTTTTGGTGGGTCAGCACTGCCAGAGAGCTGACCCCGGCAGGTGTCGGGGAGTCGGCGGGGCTGTGGAGGCCTGTCTGTCCGCGTGCCAAGGCCCCCACCCCTCCCGCCAGCCCACCTTCCTTCCATCCACGGTCCCCGCGGGCCTTTTCCTCGGGTTCAAATCCCCTGCCCTTCACCTGCCCCCCGCCCCCAACCTGCTTCACCTTTGAGTGTCCCGTGGCTTCAGCCTTCCCTCTCCCAGAGGTTGGGCTGGTCGTGGAAGTTGACTTACTACCCTGATGGCCCAGAGCCCTTGGCCAACAGTCCTGGTCTCGCCGCACCCCTGGTGCTGGTTTAAAACGGGCCCCTCAGTGAAGTCCAAGCTCCGTCACTTCCTGGGGTCTCCAGGAATCGGCACTCTGCCTGGAGCCCGGGCCGGGGGGGTGGGGGGGGCTGATGTGCAGGAGGCCGGAATTCATTTGTGTCGCCACCCCCAGGCCCCTGCCTGCCCAGGAGAACAGCTCCCTGAGCCGCCCTCAGTCTAGTTGGGGACCAGTTCCCCATGGGGGGGCGGGGCGCACAGGCCCAGGGTGTCAGCGTCCACAAGTCCACTTTGAAGGTGGGTGTACAGGGTTCATCCCTCCTCTGAGTGTGCTCCCGACCCCATCCAGCATGGACGTGCGCCAGCTGTCCTGGCACAGCGTTTTGCTGAGGACGGAGAATGTTCCGGCAAACATGTAGGCTCTGCCCCGGCTGGGGTGTGGGAGACCTGGAGTGGTGGGGAGTAGCTACCACTTTCAAGTTTGCGAGCACGCTCACGTCTCCTGTGTTGTGGGGACCCTCGGCGTCTGAGCATTCACGCTCCCCGGAAGTGCCCGGGACGCCCTAGGCCCGGTGTTGGGGCAGAGGGGCCGGCCGGCCTGGCGTTTCTGCCCTGGCTTCCACTGGACCCCCTCCCCGGGGCAGCGTCACCGGAGCCGGACCTCCCTGCCCTGCACGGGTGAGGCTCGCAGCCGTGGAAGAGCCGTGTGGGGGCACAGGCTCTAGGCCGCCCCTCTCCCCCTCCTGCAGTGTGTCTGGCAGGGGGCACCCCCTCTCCTAAGGCACCTCTGGTGACCTAGGCCTCGCTGCTGTGGGAACAGGTGCCTGTCACAGACGGCCCTGCCATCCCGTGAGTGACGGTCCCTCGTGGCCCTTGGCAGTGACGTGGGTTGGAGCTGCGTCCCGCCCACCTCCACGGTCTCCTGAGTCCTCTCCCAGTGTGAAGCGTCCCCGGTTCTTTCCCATTTCTTAGGGTCAGAGTGTTCAGACCTTCTGAGCAGGTGGGCTCCCACCTGGTACGTGGCTTTCTGAAAGCCCGGTGTCCCGAACGGAGTCCAGCCCTGCGGAAATCGCCAGGCCAGGGCAGAACAGAGGGGACCATGGCTTTAGCCTAATAAGCGAGTCATCGAGCTTGAGACAGTCTAAAAGCCACGAGTCTCTTCACGGGGTGTGCCTCTCATCTTATAGTCCGTGAGGTTAACATGTGAGCCCACGTGTCTGGTCTGTGTTTGCCTGGGTACGTGTGAGCAGCATACTGAGGCAGGAGGAGTGCGGTCCTTGGAATCTGATGCCGCCGAATCTGGCCATATCTCGACATCTTTCAGCCCCAGTATCCTTGGGTTGAAAACGGGTTTTTGTGAGGACTGAATGGAATGAGGTGGCTGCCACTGGGGAAGTCCCCCTGTGTGTGGCAGCTGCTGTGTGTGGGAGCTGGCCCCGTGTCTGGGCCCTGGAGTAACCCTTCTGATCATCGCAGCCCCAATGCCGTTGGTGGGACGTTGACAGGCCCTCTCTGCCATGCCTCCCTCTAAACCCCAGACACACAGGTTGGTCTGGGCCGGGCGGAGAGGCCTGCAGGGTGCCGCAGAGGCCGCCCTTGGGGCAGGGACTCATCTGAGCGGTCTTCGTGTAGCCCAGCACCTGGCCACGGCTGCAGCGTGCCCGACGGGGACCTGCCAGAGCGTTGCGATTTTCTAGCCCGGCGTCCCCGAAACCGGAGGCTCTGGGGCGGAGCTTGTTCCCTGTGCTGGTCCCTAGGGGGCGTCTGTGTTAAAGTGTGCCGGCAGGTGGTTTTCAAGGGTCCCACAAAACGTGTCTGGATCGGCGCGAACTAGCCCTCTTCCTTCGGTTACGGAAGTGGGGTCGGCCCCTGCCCCTCCGGTGTCCTGGCCCCTGCGAAGTGCCCTGCAGTGTCTCAAGGATCGCTGTGTCCCAGAATCAGATTTGTCCGGCCCTGAAGAAACGGGAACACGGATGAGAAGCGGCAGAGGCCCTGCCCTCTGAGTGCACACGCCACTCCACGCACACCACTCCACGCACACCACACGCACGCACGCACAGGCATCTGCCTGCCGTCTCTGGTTCCAAGGGTGGTTGGCCGCCCTGCCTTTCTCGCTGGTCCGAACTTGTTTTGAGCTCTGGCCTTCCTGATGCTGTTCTCGTGTTTCCGTCAGTTTCCTGCTGACCCATTTCAGCGTCCACGTTTTATTTCGGCTGCAGGGGTGGTGGTGGCTATGTCTTCTTATTGTCAGTTGAGGAACAGTGAGCTTTACGTGCTTGCCCGTCCTCGGGGCACCCTGTGAGGTGTGAAACCAGGAAATCTCTCCCTAAGGAGTGTGGAGCCGGGTGAGGGAGGTAAGCCCGGACAGTGGGGAGACAGCGGGAAGAAGCCCACAGTTCACGGTGCGAGCTCACGGCAGGACCCCTCGCTTCCTGCCCGCGTTCCACTCCTAGTTCAGTCGAGACTCGAATTGCTGGGTCCCCCCTCCCCTCGCCCCCTCCGTGGCCTCCCTGGGATATCCCCCCGGGATCTGGGTCGAGGTTCTCTTGCTCGAATCCCCCACATCACGCAGCCTCACAGGACAGGAAGCACACAGGCTCTGAAGTGAGGGTGGGCTGGACCCAGGCTCTGCCTTGACTGCTCTGGGGCGTCGGGCAGGCTGCCTGGCCTCTGAGCCCAGGACTCTGCTGTCGGCCGGGGCTGTCGGCCGGTTTCTCCGGAACTGGTAACTGCAGTTACAGCCCAGGCACGGGAAGCCTGCGCTGCCTGCGGGCAGTGCGAAGAAGGTGGGCTGAGCGGTCTCCTTGGAGCCAGGGCTTGATGAGGGTGTCACCTTTGCCCGCCCACTGTGGGCTTGATGGGTGTGTGTTCCACCCAGGGCGGCACGGGTCCGCCCCTGGGAACGGGGACTCTGGGCCTCTCCTGGCTGGGCTCTTCGTGACCTGAAACCAGCGTCTTGTTCTGCTCAGGGCCCCCCCACTGGGGAAGCGGCCTTGCACCACCTGCATGTGGCTCCAGAGCTGCCAGCGGCGGGGACAGACTCGCTGTTGTCAGCCAAGGTGGCCGTTCGCAGGGCGGGCCTGGCTCTGACCCGGAGGACCGTCTTTGTGTTTTGCAGATGGAGAAGGACGAAACTGTGAGCGACAGCTCGCCGCACATAGCCAACATCGGGCGCCTGGTAGAGGTGAGTGGGGCCCCCGGGCGCTGGGTCACCCCCCGGCCGTGGTTTGCATCCGACGCTGTGCCCCAGAGCCCGCTTCCTGGTGTGCTGGCTGCCTCCCGTGCTTCTGTCTTCCAGTTCCCTAGCAGCCAGGGGTGCAGTGCTCATGCTTTGCCCTGGCGTCGTGTTTTTCTGAGCCTTCTGAGCTGGGTGCAAGCAGGGCACAGCTCTGGGGCACCCCCTCCACCGTCCCCAGACACATGCTCCCAGAAGGCTCTGCTCGGGGAACCCGAAGCCCTGTCTCCCCCAGTTTCCCATCTCCATGCTGCTCCGATGAAGGGGGGCTGCTCTCTGGTTTCTCCGGGCTGTTTTCAAAATGGGTGGAGGGCTGGGGGTGGTGATGTGGTGAAGGCCAGCTCCCAGGGCCAGCCAGTGCCCTCCAGTGCTCAGGCCCCAGCCCCCTTGGGGACCATGCTTGTGGACCTGAAAGCTGACCACTGGGGGCTCATGCACCTGGCTCTCGTGCAGTCGTGTGCCGCCCCCCTGTGGTCACTGCGGGAACTGCAGGGGTGAGCTGGCTGAGGGTGTGGACCTCGGGACTCCTTGCTGTTTGCTATCACGCGTGACCCCTGCCCCTCCATCCCCAGGACATGGAAAACAAAATCAGAAGTACACTGAACGAGATCTACTTTGGGAAAACAAAGGACATCGTCAATGGGCTGAGGTAACGTACCCCAGAGCACACGCTTTGGAAATCAGAAAGATACGGATTTGCACCCTAGGTCTACTGCTTACTAGCTGTAGGGCCTTTCCCCTCAGTCTACCCCCGTTTGTAAACTGGGGCTGCGGCCCGCCCCCCGATGGGACTGCTGTGCAGACTTTGAACGGTGACGCCGCTCGCGCAGGCTCTGCGCGCTCGGGTGCTGGTTCCTGCCCCCACTTCAGTCATGTCGGGGGGGGGGTTCCCCTTAACCGCCTCCTCTCGGCCCCCAGGGGTCAGTCTCCCCTAAAGGACCTGCCAGCCCCTTTGTCTCTGGGGACTCGGGGGGCTCCAGACCAGGCCTTTGGACACTCGGGAGAGCGCAGCCCGAGGGCGGCCCGGCTGCCTCTGGCTGGCTGGGCTTCGGGCTGCGGGGAGTCAGTCTCCCTCGGAAACAGCCGCCTCACCCAGCTGCTTCCTGGAGAGGGTCCCCGGCCTCTCCGATGTCCCCTGCTGGGGCCCTGCTGGCTGGGGCCAGGGCCCTGAGCTGCCCGTCCCGGGCCCTGGGTTCTGCAGTGTCCAGTGTCCGCCGAGTGAGGGCTGGCGGGCTCTCTGCGGTCCGTGGTGGCAGAGCAGGCGGCCTCGGAGTCGGGAGGCCGGGAGCTCACGCCTGCCCAGTCACCCGGAGCCGCGTGACCGTGGGTGATCCACTCCTCTTGGGGCCCCGTCCAGTTGGGGGGGGGCGGGGCCGCTGAAGGGACCGGGTGAGACAGAGTCTGCAGCGCGCGGCCCAGCACGCCGTGTGCGTGCAAGGGCTCCCGCTCCTCCCGCTTCCGGCCCTGCGAGCCCCACTGCAGGTGCAGGTCTCTCCCTTTGGGCCAGGGGGGCCGGTGGGAAGCAGCTCTGGCGGTGGCCTTGGCTTGTGCGTTTGTCCAGGAGACAAATTGCTGGTCTCCTACTGATGCCCAGTTGTGCAGTAGCGGGGACCCTCTGGACCCTCATCTTCCCCTGTTTCCCGCCCTGTTTCTGGGGAACTTGGTCTGGCTTCTGGTGGGCCTCTTGCCTCCCTGCCTCCCTGCTGCCTCCAGCAACACTGCTTTCCTTTGGCTGTTGAGCCCGGGGCCACTGCCCCATCCACACCAGGCAACCCGGGCAACGGCGGCGGCTGGCAGACTGGTGCAGAGAGCCAGCGGGTTTGTGGGGGCGAGCCCGGAGGAGCGGGACCCCGCTGGCACAGAGCAGCCGGGGCCTTGATGACATTCCTTCCTTCTGCCCTGTGTGTCCCCCATGTCTCCTCTCAGCTGTCTTGCCCACCTGCTCCTGTCTCCGTGTCGCCCTCCCCCTCCCGCCGCACTCACCTGTGCGTACGTGCTCTCTGTAGATCTGTTGACGTAATCCCTGACAACCCCAAGTTTCAGCAGTTGCAGAGGGAGCTTTCCCAGGTGCTGACCCAGCGGCAGATCCACATCCAGCCTGATAATTAGGCCGATCCAGGTACCCCGCGTGAGAGGGCGCGCACCCTCCCCACTAAACAGGACTCACCAACCTGCCGAGACCCCGCCGGTTTGGCTGCTGCTGCGTGGCCACTTAAACCACCACTAACCCCATGTCCATTCACGGCTGCGAGCAGAAACATTAGTGTGTAGACTCGGCCCCCACGCAACATGGACCTATGCTGTGTGTGTGGTGTGTGTGTGTTGCTCTGTGGGCAGGGGTTGGGGGTGGCGGAGGGTGGCTGGGGCTCCAGCTCCAGCTCCGGCTCCTGTGGGAGCCCCGGCCAGGGGTTCAGCTCTGCTTGGAGCTGGTGCCTCCCGACTGCACTGCTGCGGTGGCCGCAGCACCGGGGTCTGTGTCCCCCTGCCTTCTGCTCATCCACGTGCTTCGAGACGGCCTCCCCACGTCTGCTCTGTGTGCAGCCAGGCCCTCCCCCACGGTCCGACCGAGGGTCCTGGAAGCCAAATAAGCCCCTTGCCGTGGGATGTGGCCGTGTGGGCTGGCTGACCAGAAAGGGGTGCGCCACTCTGAGTCTGGGGACGGAGCAGAGAGCCGGGGCTGCAGTCCCCCCTGCCGGCACGGGCGGGACGGAAGGCAGCCTTGCTTGTTGGTGGTGGCCGAGAACTGTGGCTTGAGCTTGTGACCGATGGGACTGCAGTCAGCGCCCCTGGAGCGGAGCAGGGGCTGGTTTTCACTTAGGCTCTGAAACCCAGCCAGACAGGCCTCAGGGGCTCAGCCCCCGAGCTGGGGGCCGGACACTGAGGGCCCAACCCAGAAGAGGCTCGGTGGGGTTTACGGGGTGGGGTGCAGTGAGGGCACTTACGTAATCCAGGTGGAGCCGCTCCCCTGTGTCCGTGTCCCAGGGACGTGAGCGGTCAGTTTGGGCCGTGCACGTACCAGCTCCGGGCCCAAGGCAGCCATCAGCCCCCGGCCTCGTGCTGGGCCGCGGTGTTCCTGCTGTGGCGGTGGGAAAGCCCCTTTTCCGGGTGTTCCGTGGTGCGGTTTCCTCCCCACCCCTCAGCTTTGAGGGTGGGTCTGGAGTGTTCTGGGTCCGTGGCCTGGATGTCCTGTGGCCGCCCGCTGGAGGCTTCCCGGCACAGAGGCCCCCCCGGCAGCAGCGGGCAGCCTGGCACCCAGCCCATCTCGGCGGGGCAGGCCCTCCTGCCCGCACTGAGCTGGTGCTCCCACCAGGCGTAGCCGAGGTGCTCGGCAATGACCTTCCCAAGCTCTGTCCTAATGAATTTCCCTGCTCCTCATACCTGCAGCCACCCGAGCCTGACCTGTCTCTTACCTGATTCTGACGCTGGCTCTAACTCGAGAACTTTCTCCCCTGAGGGGGTGGGGGCCTGGCCTGCTCAGCTCCTCCTCCCCAGAAGAGCTGGCCACACTGTAGCCTGGGGGTTTGGCCGCCGCACCTTCCCTCCGCGGGGCCTGTGAACAGCCCGTGGTGGGCCAGCCGAGCCTGTCGCCTGACCCTTCCCTTGTCGGCACGGACCAGCGAGTACAGTCCAGGGCAAGGGGTCAGCCCAAAACGGCGGCCCCTCGTGGGCGATTTTGCAGCTGTACGCAGATTCTCTCAGCATCTCGCCGTGCGCGTCCACGCTCTTGCCACTTGGAGGCTGCCACGCTGACCCTCCCGGGACCCGGTGCCCAGCGTCCCCCTGGGGGCACCGCTGTTCCCTCTGAGTCCTGCCCCGTCTCACTTTGCCCGCTTTTGGCACTTGGGCGTTGGTTTGTTTTTACAGGGTTTGTTTCCCGTGTTTTTTGGACTATAAGGCTCACCTTTCGCCTCCAAATTTGGGAGGAAAAGGGAGTGCATCTTACAGTCCGAATGTAGCTTACTTGGCTCTCGGGGGGGGGGGGGGGCTGTGTTATTTATGTCACTAAATATTTTACATTTTTTGCTTCAAAAATTTTTTTTACATTTTTCTTCTCCAAAACCTAGGTGCGTCTTATGGTCCAGTGTGTCTTACAGTCCAAAAAAATTCGGTATTTATTTTTAGAGCGAGGAAGGGAGAGAGAAAGAGGAGGGAAAAACATCAGTGTGTGGTTGCCGATTGTGGGGACCTGACCCGCAACCCATGCACGTGCCCTGACTGGGAATCGAACCAGTGATCCTTTGGTTCTCAGGCTGGCACTCAGTCCACTGAGCTCCACCAGCTAGTGTAGCATTTGGAATTTTTTTTGATCCCTCCTTCCCGTTCTTTTTTATGGTCAGTGTATATAAAACTTGAGGTTCCCGTGGAACATGCTGTCCACGGCATTCCTGAGACACAGCTTCTACTCTTTGTGCTTTGAAACCGTTCAAGTTTATAAATGAAACTGTTAATAAGTTCTTGGTTAAGCAACACGCTGGGTAAATTTGACAAGGTGATCGGTCAGGCCATTGGCCGGGTTTCCTTGCCTATACGTTGGGAGTAACAACATCGAGGCCCCTCCGGATGCTCGTGAGCGTGGCGTGAGAGCCGCGCGTGAAAAGCACCGTGTAAGTCGTGGGGCCTGTGCAGAGGGCGCTCGTTGGCCCTGCCGGGTGGCGTGAACACCAGCGTAACTGTGCTGACATTGACGCTCCCCACAAATCCAGGACTCGAGAGCTGGGACCCAGGGCCACTTACCCTGGTTCGGTGCTGCCTCCTGGAACCCAGGCTGAGGGGGTTTCTTGGCCAAGCTAACTGGAGCCTCACGCAAAAGCCTAAAAGCACCTGTCCTTCTGTTGTGCCCTGGCCGGGGACCCGTGTGCCCGGGTGTCCAGGTGTGCTGGCTCTTAAGCCCCTGCCCTGAGTCAGCAGCTGGGCTGCAGCTGCCCTGGGACCTGTGCCCAGAGGAGTGGACTAGGGTTCTGAGGGCTGTGTCTGGGTCACCCCCGCCTGGGGCAGAGCTGAGCGTTTCTCCCAGTGGGGGGTGCCCCCCGCTGCGGTGCCCATGGCAGTGCTCCTCCCACCCCTCTCCAGCACTGCTCGCAGTGGGGGAGCGCTGAGGACGCTGCTGCCAGCCCCCCGCCCCCGGAGGTCACGCTCTGGTGGCCGAGTGTGGCATCCAGGCGCCAGTGCAGCGGCCCGGCCCCTTGCCGCCACACCTCCGCCATGAAGCCTGCTCACAACGGTTCTTTTCCTCCCTGGCAGGTCTGTGCAGACGTTTGCGGACAAATCCAAACAAGAAGCTCTTAAGAACGACCTGGTGGAGGCGTTGAAGAGAAAGCAGCAATGTTAAACCTCCGCTTCACGCTGCCGGACCTGCCATGCACTCGATAGGTTCCTTTCTTAGAAAACTCACTTTCTGCGCCCCGCCCCACCCCGCCCCGCCCCGCCCCGACAGGTCACACCACAACCTGCGTCGCCGACCTGCACAGCGCCGTCACACCCTGAGAATAAAGCCGCTAACACCCTCCTCGTCTCCAAGGCCTGCTTCCACCACGTCCCACCGTCAGACTCCGTGTTCCCCAGAGACCGTGTGCGTTGTGTTCGCCCCGCCCCTGTTCGCGGGCATCAGACACACCGTCTGCCTGCCTCCCCTTCCTCCCACCTTTTTGTTACATTGGTGTAAAAAATGTAAAACAAAAAAATTTTATGAAATAACTGTGGTGTGTGAAAGATAGAAGAAAAACTGGAAATCTGATTCCACGTGTGTTTGGGAGTTGCTTGGGGGTGGGGGAGGGGACGGGGATGGCTCTGGGAGGAAGGAGAGGTGGCCCCTGGCACTGTCCCGCAGGGCCCCCCGCCTCGCCCCGCCCCTGCGGAGGCCACCGGGGGGGCGCAGGGGTGGGGCCCGCTGGCCGTTCTGCTCTTCTGGTCAGGTGCTTTTCTGTCGATTTTTATGGAATGCAAAAGGAGTTTTTTGTTTTATTTTGTTTTTTTGTAAAGCTTAAAAAAATCTACATCTTATACTTGAGCTTCCATACTTAAAAAAAAGGAAAAAAAAACCAAAAAAATAAATAAAAAGAAACTGGGACACAGTTAGCACTGGCCTTGTGTTCTTTCTCTCCCGCTCTTGCTCTCCACCCGCATGGTGGCCTCGGTGGTGGCCTCGGTGGTGCGGCGGCTGCAGGCGGGCGCAGGTAGCAGCCTCGCAGAGTGAGGGGCGGGGTTGGGGGGGCAGGGCGCTGGTCGTGGAGTGGGAAGGAGAGGCATCTTTGCAGAGCCCCAGAGCTGCTGCTCCCAGCCCCTCCGTGGGACACCCCAGCACCCCTCCCTGAAGTGCTGGGGCCGGTGTCACACGAGCCCCGAAGTGGGAGGTCCCCAGCGCTGCTCCTCCCAGAGCTGCTCCCTGCTCCCCTTTCCTGGTAGTGAGCACCTGCTGGTGAAGGCCTGCACACCTGGGGCCTCCTGTTGCCATGGCGCTCAGGGACCGGAGGAAGCTTCCGAGCCGGCCTATGGCTTTGCTCAGGCCTCCAGCCTGGCCGGCTCCCCTGGTTTGATGTGCCTGGGTCCTCGATGTCCCCGACCCCCACTCCTTGGTCCCAGCTTCTCTCTGCTGGGTCTGACAGAGCCCCAGGTGGGGCATCTCTTTATTGAGAGAGACACCGCCGCACTGAGTGCCCTCCAGGTGCCGGGGTGGGGTGGGGGGAGATGGCGGCTGGAGAGGAGGCGGGTCCTGGCCCTATGTGGCTCTGCATGTGGCACCCTGTGGCGGGGGGCACCCCAAGGCAGTTCCTTGTGTGGCTAGCGGGTGACAGCTTCAGGGAGGTGGGTGAGCGGAGTGCCGGGCACACAGAAGGTGCTGAGTAAGTGGATCTTTCCCTTTCATCAGTCTTCGATCACGGGACCAAAAACAACGCTGGAAACCCAGAAATTGGGGCTGGGATGTGTGCCAGGCCTGACCTTACTCCGCCCACCTTCTAGAATCCTCCCTGGGCGCATCGCTGCTCGTTCTCCGGTGCTGAGTTGGGCGGCTGTGGTTGGGAGCAAGGGGCTCCGACGGCGGGTTTCTCAGGTGAGGGGCCTCCGGAGCGCTCCTGGGGCAGGAGGGGAGGCTGAGGGAACGGCCTGGAGGAGCCCTGGACCAGCCCTCTGGGCCCCGGGGCTGCAGCCTGCCTCTGCCCACTGGGTGCACTTATGCTGGTGGCCCGTGGGCCTGAAGGGGCTGCAGGGGGGAGGGAACCTGTGCGGAGCGCCTCCTCAGGCCAGTCACTGGGCCCAGGGGCCGGCATTGGCCTGGAACCTTCCCGAGAAGCCGAGGAGGCGGAGCAGGTCCTCCACGGGAAGCAGGGGTCCTCAGGGGTCCGCGGGATAGTCCTCCTGGTGAGTAAGTGCTTGTTTTCCAGCCTCTGTAGCCAGGTCTTCTCAAACTTGATACACGTGAATCTGTCTCCCTCCAAGCACGGAAGTTAAATTAATGCTCTGAAGTATATATTCTAGAATTTGCATGTAAGTTAAAGGTCTCCTTTTACAACTATTTGCTCACTATAACTAACATTTGGAAAACCGGACTGTGCAATCACGCCTTGCCCAGTTGTGACTTCCGTCAGAACGTGTGCTCCCTACGACTACTCAGAGCTCTGCTACTGGTTCTGCAGTTCACGTCTCCGTTCTCCAGGGGGCAGGTGAGTTATTAGATGCTTTTTTAAAGGACTAGTTGGTGGTGCTGTTTTCTTGTTCCATAAAAAGTTTCATTATAATTTGTGTCACTGCTTGGACTGTTCAATTAGGTTTTTAAAAACAATAATATAGACATTCTATATAAACTCATAATTTATATAAGAAATTAAGTTCTTGAAATATTTATATATATTTTTTAAACAATACACTTGTGTTTATTTTTTTTTTTCAGAACTTTTAAGATTTATTCATTTTTAGAGAGGGAAAGGAGGGAGAAAGGGGGGTGGGGGAGAGAGAGAGAGAGAAACATCAATGTGCAGTTGCTGGGGGCCGTGGCCTGCAACCCTGGCATGTGCCCTGACTGGGAATCGAACCTGCGATGCTTTGGTTCACAGCCATGCTCAATCCACTGAGCTATGCCAGCCAGGGCTCCAGTCAAATTTTGATAAAAGCCAATTCTATCTTCTTTCAAGTCGCTTTATTGAGCCACAATTCACATGTAGACAGTTTACCCATTTAAAGTGTGTAAATTCAAGAACGGAGCGGGGGGGTACCAATTCAATTGTGCTCATGGGTTGCATGCCCGTCTCCCCACTCCCTGAGGGCCAGCGTTTCAGGCACTCACTCCACTCACTCACCAGCATTTACTGAGCACCTACTGTGTGCTGGGGACACGATGGTGGCCAGGGCAGAGGTCTCTGCCCATACTCTCTAGTGTGGGTGGGCAGAGACTGGTCACCATTGGGTCTGCCAGAGCGGGGCTGTGTCCTCAGGCTGCCACAGGGCTGGGGGACTGATCGGCAGTTATTAGTTGAGCTCATCTGAAGCAAAAGGCCATCCCTGCCCCTGCCACGGGGCTGACACTGACCTGGTCGGGGTAGTGCTGGGACGTCTGGGTGGTTAGGACTCAGCAGCACCTGGCTGTTCCCAGGGACTCGAGGGTCCCACCACTACCCAGCGCCGATGAAAGCCAAGTCCAGCAGGAGGAGGGGTGAAGGGGGCTGAATCGGGGACTTCCCTCCCTTTCTTGGTTTTAGGCACGGAAGGCCGTGTTGTCCAAGCTGAGGCTTCAGAAAACCCCAGGTTTGCCAAAGAATCAAGGGGAACCCCAGTGTGGGAGGGCCCGGGACTGGGTGCTGAGGACGGGGCTTCTGGGTGGTTCTGCTTTTTGCAGAATGCCATCTGCCTGCCAACCGGCTGTCCCTGTGCCTCTCCACACCTAGAGACACGCAACGTACTGCCCACTGCCTGCAGCAAGGAGCAAGAGGTGTGTGAGCCCCAGGGGGAGAAAGGAAATCCACCGGGGACCTTTGACCCAGGGACCCACCCCCGCAAGCATGGCCTGGTCAGCTCAGCGGAACCCCTCAGCCTGGCCCTTCACCTCCCAGAGGGACCCAGGGAGCTGCCAGGTATTGGATAAGCAAAGGTGGCCACCATTTACCTGCCAGGCACCTGCCACGTGCCGGGGCCCGGCATGACCCTGTTCACCAGTGGACAGGGCGCTGCCCCAGGCAGGGGCCACGTCTCCCCATCAGGCTGGGGCTTCCAGAGGAGGAAGGGGTGGTGCACCCCCATCAGAGAAGGGTTTCCCAGGGCGGGGTGGGGGAGCTGTGCTATTTCATCTCTCTCTTCGCCACACAGCTCTAACTCAGGGGGCCGTGTTGCCGCACCAAGCCCCAGGTCTTCAGGCTGGGAGGGCGCCACCGGGCCCCAGGTGACTAGGCACTGAGCCAGGTCACAGCCCTTGGCGGGGGCAGACAGCTGGCTGGCAAAGGGGACCTGCACCAGAGCCGGCTGGGGCCTGGGGCATGGAACAGACCAGAGGCTGGGGGATGGGGGTCACTGCTCAGCATGGTGTCGAAGGGAGCCTGAGGCTGGGCCCTTAGCCAGGGTGGAAGGGTACCCTGAAGGCCCCCAACACCCACAAAGTGTGGGATGACCCCTGTAGCCGAGACCTGATGTGGTTCAAACCTCGGCCAGGCCTAGCTGGGCGACCTTGGGCAAGTTGCTCGACCCTGCAAAGCCCGATTTTCCATCTGTTCGATGGCCATCAGCACGCGCCCACCCCGGGCTTTCAGGAGGGAATGACAGGCCACAGCCTGGCTGACACACACACATAGCATGTGCTCAGTAAACGCGTCAGCTGCCGCCAGCTCACACACGGGGCTCCGCAGGCACGCCCCAGGGCCGGGCATCGGCCTTCCTCCCCCTCACTGCCCACCTCATCCTCAGAGGCACCCCATCCCTGGCCTCCCCACCCCAACCTCCCCCTCTCCCCCCCTCCAAACCTGGTCACCAGCTGCAAGCCCCTGCTTCCACAACCCCACCAGAGAGCAGCCCGGGCTCCCACTCCAGGGCTTTGCACATGCCATTCCCTCTGCCTTCGAGATCCAGCTCCAGGACTGCTCCTCCGTGAAGCCTTCCCTGGTTGCCTCCTCCTTCCTATGGTACTTTACCTTCTGGTCCCACCCCTTCCCACCAGGGCCTGGCAAGTCCTGCCCTTCTTAAGAGTAGGGACAAGGGGGGGCTCCCCTGCACCCCCGGCTTCCCGCACCGAGTGTGGAGGACTGTGCTCCACGAAGATTTGTAGCCCCAAATTATGCCACAGCACCCCTCCCCACATCGCTGGCCCCACACTGGGGGGCTCCTTGCTTTCTCCGGGGGCCGGAAGAAGATGCCAACAGAAAGGCGGAGGGTCAGCTTCTCCCCCAGCCACCCTGACGGCTCCCACCCCTGGGAACCTGAAGTGGGGTGTGGGGGGAGAGCAGGGCAGCTCGGAGGGGAGCGGCCCCTCTGCCCCAGGCACCCGCAGGGTCACCGCCGACAGGGACAGGGAGTCAGAATGGAGTCGGCGAGAGAAACCAAGTTTCACCTCAGGCCTGAGCCCTGCCTTCCTCTCCTCCCTCCCCACCTGCTCTTGCCCCTTCTCTTCCTCGGGGATACTCCTCTTCCCCTCCCCCCCCCATCGCCTGCTCATCCGTCAGCCATGCTGCCCCCTCCAGGAAGGCCTCTCTCTAGGGAGATCTGGTTGTCCCTCTCCTCCAACTAAGAACTATCACAGCTGAACTTGAGCTCTTACTCCACGCCAGGCTGTGGGGCTAACTCCCTCATCACACCATCTGAAGTGGTACTAGTGTCATCCCATTTCTCAGATAGAGTAACTGAGGCACAGAACAGGGAAGATGCAGAACCAAGATCTGCACCTTAACTATGCTGCTTCCTCCTGAGCACCGAGATGCAGGTACCCTGCGGGAGTGTTATTCTCACTGCTGTGTCCCCACCACCAGGCGTGGAGCCTGTCGCAGAGAAGCAGGTTGAAGAAACGAGGCCACCGGGAGGCCAGCCGGCAGCCTTGGTCCCCTCCTGCCGGGCTGTCCCACAGCCTGACCCTCTCGGCCCCCACCTGGGCCCTGGAAGCTGGGGCCCCAGTCCCCATCCACCGCTGTTCCCAGAGCAGCCCAGACCCCGGCACCCTGGGAAGGAGTCACAGAACAGGCCTGGCCGGGAAGGACGGTTTACTAGGCTGGCTGCGGTCCACAGCACGGCCCTGGGTACTTGGCTGCGGCCGTGTCCTGCCCCGGGGGCGAGGGGCAGGATGAGGTAGGTGAGCTGAGGTTTTCTCAGGGGTGTGGTCCCAGCTGCAGCCCCTCCCTCAAGGCCCCCAGGGACGGCTGCCTCGGACCCTGGGGGGAGAGGGCTGAGTCTGCAGCAGGGGCAGGGCAGAGGCTGGTCCTTGAGGCCGGCCGGCTCCCGGAAGTCAGTCAGGCAGGCTTCTGGGGGAGCCAGCCCCTGAGGACTGGGAAGCCTGGGGGTAGGCAGCTGGGGCAGGAGTACCAGGCCGCCGACCATGGCTCCCTCCACAGGCTAGTCCGGAGTCCACACAGCGCTGTGGCTGCCCACACGTCTTTCTTGGTGTGGCATCTGGAGATCCCGGTCACCTGGGCGTGGCCTGGGTCCGGGTCAGCCGGGGAGGAGGGGCTGGCGCTCCGGGGTGGAGGTGTTCCTGTAGACCAGGAACTGCACGGAGATCTGGAGGGGCCGGTGTCAAGGTCTAAGCAAGCAGGGACTGGTTGGACCTGCCCCCAGGGCTCCCTGCAGAGCTCCCGCCGCCCCCCCGCCGCACTCTGGCAGGTGGGAAGGGCCAGCCACCGCCTCCCGGCCTCTCTCTGCTCTGCCCACACCCTCCACTCTGAGTGTCCTCGAGCTCCCCAGCCCCCAGCCCAACCTCACCGTCCAAGTCAGCGCTGGGGTCTTCCCCACTCAGGCAGCGACCCCAACTCCGGCCCCCATGATCTTGCCTTCCTCCCACCCTACGTGTCCTGGGAGGTCTACCAGGTGGCCGGGGCCATGTGAGGGCCCTAGAGCTTTAACTTTTCTAGACACTCAACATTATCTTATATTTGTCTCAGGTGACCTTCAACCCCTCTTTCACTGCACCCAGCAGGGACTCAGCAGATGTGTAAGCAACGGCCATGTTTACTTTCTCCCAGCGAGGCCCTGAAGAACAGGGCCGCCTGGCAAACGTTCGCTGCGCGCCCTCCGCAGGCCGGCCGTGTGCAGTGCTTCCGGATGCCTCGTCTTGAGTAATTGCCCCATTACCTCGGTGAGGCGGCGACTGTCAACCCCCGTGCAGCGGAGGATACGGAAGCACAGAGAGGTTAACAGTGTGTTCCATGTCACACAGCCATGAAAGAGTGGAGTCAGAATTCGAACCCTGGTTTTTCCAGCTCTAATTTGTGCGCCTCCGCTCCTCTGGCTGATTCTCCTTCCCTTGTTCCTCAGGGCCTTTGCACCGCCTGAGCTGGGAACGCCCCTCCCATGCCTCTGCCCCACTTCTCCTTCAGGGCACAGAGTAAAGGGCACCGTGGAGGCTTCTGCTAAGCCGTTTACCCAGGACAGCCCCCAGTCACACACTCATGCAGTTGTTCTCTGTGGCACTCGGTGTCACTGGGGTATAGTAACTATTTATAGTTACCTGCATCCTGTCTGCCTCCCCACTGAGGCAAGGCCAGCCTGTCCTTGCTCACTATTGGGCCCTGTGCCCAGCAGGACGCATGGCAGACAGGTTTGGCTCTGAATGGATGGATGGACAGATGGATGGATGATAGATGGATAAATGGATGGAGGGATAGATGGATGGATGTTGGATGGATAGATGGTGGATGGATGGTGGATGGATGGACGGTGGGTGGATGTTGGCTGGATGGTGAGTGGGTGGATGGATGGGTGGGTGGATGGATGGATGATGGGTGGTGGATGGATGATGGATGGATAATGGATGGGTGGTGGATGGATGATGACTGGGTGGATGGATGGATGGATGGTGGATGGAGAGATGATGGATGGATGGATGGTGGGTGAGTGGTAGATGGATGGTGCATGGATGATGGATGGAGGATGGATGGATGGATGGTGGATGGATAGTGGATGGACAGTGGGTGGGTGGATGAATGGTGGATGGGTGGTGGATGGACGGTGGATGGATGGACGGGTGTGGAGGCCGCGAACAGGGAGAGGCTGCCCTGCCCACCCCACCCCCCACCCACCCCGCACACCCGGAAGGATACGATGGTGTCGAGCAGCAGCACACCCAGGCTGCCCACGAGCCAGGGCAGGTGGTGCAGCAGGTAGCTGCCCTCGCTCTGGCCCACCTCGGGGTTTTTGAGCAGCACGCTCAGCCCGTACAGCGTGTTCCCCAGCATCACCAAGGCGAACAGCGAGTAGGAGATCCCCTGGGTCGACTTCCGCAGGAACTGAGGGTGAGGGGCGTGGGGTCAGAGACCTCAAACGGGGCTCCTGTCACTCTGGATTGTGCCTGTCCCCGTGTCCATCTGCCCTGCCACACCGTCACACTGCGTGTAGTCCTGAGCTGGCCTTTCCCCCTGTGCGCAGTGTCCGACATGGGCCGGGCACATGAACCAACCCATTCCACTGCAGCCCCTCTCCCAGGCGCTCCCGCCCAGGTCGTGCCCTGCCCGCTGGCCCCACGATGCCCTGCTCCCGAGCACCCCATCCCTGCTGCCCTACCTTCTCCTGTCCACTGGGGCTTCTAAGTTCAGCCCCTCTCACCTGACCTCAACAGGTCACACACATCCCTGCATGGCAGGCAGCACTGCGCCCATTTTCCAGAGGCACAAACTGAGGCCTGGAGCATTGGATTAAGTTGCCCAAGCCAACAGGGAGGGTGGCCCCGGACCTCGTGCACCGAGCTACTCCTTCACCCGGAAGCCGGAGCCACCAGACTGGCTCTCCTCTCCCGCTCGGCCCCACCCCGGCTCAGGGCTCACGTTGGTGCGGATCTGAGGCAGCCTGGAGAACAGGTACAGCACGCTGGAGACAGAGCCGATGACAAAGCCGATGATTTCCTGCCGAGTGAAGGGCTGGGAAGGCAGAAGGGCATGTTTGGGGATAGTGGGGACCGGGGGTGCAGGGTGAGGTCCCCAGGCTCCCTCCTAGAGGGCAATCCCCCCAGCCAGGTGGCCCTGCAGGGAGGGCCCTTGACGCCAGTCCCCCCTCCCATCACGTACCTACACCTCACCTTGTTGCCCGGTTCCACGGACAAGAGCTTCCGCCCCCTGAAGGCCTCCCTCGGGGCGGCCCCAGAGCCGGCGCCGCTCAGCAGCGGGGCGGTGCACGCCAGTCCCAGGGTGAACAGCAGCAGGGAGTTGATGGGGGCGGACACTGGACCCGAGGCAGGAGGGAAGCCCAAGTTAGGTGTCTGATGGCAGCAGACGGGGTGGGACGGACCGCCCCTTTGGTGGCTCTGTGACCTTGGGCAGGTGACCTAACCTCTCTGAGCATGAATTCCTCACCTGTGGAATGGGTGTAGTAACAGCACCCTTCTCCTGGGGCTGTAAAGTGACGAGGGTGGTGGGGCGCCAAGGATGTTATGAAAAGTGGTGCCTCGGGCCATGTCTCGTCCAGCCCGACCTTGCTCTGACCTCGGCCTTGGCTCTTCTGAGCCCTTGAGGGCAGTGATGGCCTGCAGGCCTCATACCCGTTTCCCCAGAACCAAGCCCAGGGCCAGACACAGGGCAGACGCTGAAGCCATGTTTGCTGAGTAAGAACCCAAGGGCAGGGGGCCCCCGTGGTCCTGCCTGGATGTGCGTACCACCCCTGGGCCTCGGATGAGGCTCAAGGAAGCCCTCCCAAGGTTCATCACCCAGCCCTGGGGCACCTGCTCCCAGCTGCCCCCCGCCTAGCTGACATGGAGGGACCTCCGTACTCACACAAAGAGGGGCGGTTCTTAAACTTGTAGTAAAAGTACAGGGACAGCATCACCAGGTCTGCCAAGACGTAGTACATCGCTGTGTAGGTCTGCAAGAGAAGTGGGGGCATCCGCTGAGTCCCTGGCTCTGGGGCCCACGCCCCGAAACCAGGGCAGTGCTGGAACGTCCCAGCGGGGGGACCCAGGGCAAGTCACTTCGCCTCTCTGGGCTTCTGTCTGCTCATCTGGAAGGCGGGAGCCCAGTTCCTACCCAGCAGAACCAGAGACCAGGCAGGCAGTGCGTCCGGCCGGGGCAGGTGGGGGACGTGGTTACTGGCTCCACGTCAGGACACCAGGGACCGGAGGTTAAGTGTGGATCCTGCTCCGGCCTGACCCAGAGGCAGTGAAGCCTTCCCAGGTGCCTCGGGAAGACGGCGGATTCCTGGGTTTTAATGCCAGCTCCTCCCCCCCACCCACAGGAGAATGACAACACCCAGCTCTGTCGAGGGACGACCATCACTCTCTGGCTGCCACCCCGCCAAGCTCTGTCAGGATCGTAGCACCTCAGAGGTGAAAAGACTCCAGCGATCCTCTGGTTTGATGCGGTCACTTTGCAGATGGGGAAACTGAGGCCCAGAGAAGGGCAGTGGCCAGCCCATTGTCGCACTGCCTGGCAGGGCACAGGGCTCTCTCCACCATGTGGGGCCCTCACAGGATGGAACAACAGGTCAGGACTCTGGAGCCCCGGCTTCTCCTGCTGGGGGTCCCAAAGCTTCTGCCATGGCTAACCGAGGTAGCCCACCCTGCCCGGGGCCAGCCCACCTGCAGGGGCAGCTGGTCGGCGAGGAAAGAGCCGATGAGGTTGCAGGAGTCTCCGCCGATCCAGCCCAGGAGAAACCACAGCGACAGGGCCTGGTCCATGTTCCCCGTCTTGCAGGCCTGGATGTACTGTCTGCGGCGGAGAGGGGGACACGAGTTCGGGGGTCGGCAAGAGAACGGCCCCCCCGATGGGACACCACAACAGGGCAGTGAGGCAGGGGCAGCGGCCACACAGGTCACTGGGAGCCCGGCAGGCAGAGTCCTCGTGAGCCTTTCTTTGCCCTTTGGGGGTTCGTACCAGGGAGAATCCCTCCAGCCCGGGAACTCGATGTGATGAGCACCTTCCTGGAGAGATCCAAAGCGTTACTCACGTTCTCCTCCACAGCACCCTGGGGGCACCCAGTGGGGAGCTGGGGTATTTACAGGGTCCTGAGGTTTAGGGTCAGGCCCTGAGAACCACTCCCCCGATTCTTTCTTCTATGAAGTGGGCAGGGAGTTTGACAAGAGCACGGGGCTGGTGGCGGCGAGCCCGAGGCCGGGGCCCCGCCGCTGCCCTGTCTTCGAGAGCGGGCGATGATGAGATGATGGGCCGGACCACAGCCCGCTGTCTGCCGAGGGCACCGCGCAGGGCAGGGCTGTGGTTCTATGGCGCCCTGGCACAGAAGCCGGCAGCATTCACGCCCTGGGAGTTTGCCCAAAGGTCCTCGGTCTCAGAGTGGGCCCAGTGCTGATGGTAGCACAGCACAGCTCTGAGCCCTTCGTGTGCGTTAACTCACTCAGTCCCCGCAGCCCCCCCAACGTGGTCAAGTCTGTGTGGAGGCCTGTTCTCAGTCGGGGCCGAGCCAGTCAGCTCGTGCAGCCGGGGGAGCCTGGGAGCCAGGACACACTCCCAGACCCCGGGCCCCAGTCCTGCCCCACGGGGACCGCCTTCTCTTCCTCTGAGCTCTGGGCTCGCAGGCGGCCCGCCCAGCCTCCCTGTTCCCCTGTCGCTGCTCTGGAAATACCAGCTCCTCCTCGGGGCCCTCTTGCCGGAAGCTCAAGGCACCTTCTCCTTCCTCCTCTGGAACAGCCTGGGCCCTCCGGGACCCGAGCTTCCTGAGGCCAGGGCCAGCGCCTCGCACAGGCCTGGCACTGAGCAGGCCCTTAGTTAAGGTCTAGCCTGTGTCTCCCAAAGCTCCTTCAGGGTGCTGTGACTTGCCGCATCTCCATAAATTGCAGGTAAAATAATTTTGTCATCCTCAGGAAAGGCTGAGCCCTAAGCAGGAGCGGGAAGGTGGCTGCCCTTCCTGTCCTCACCTGGGGCTGTCTCCCGGGCCTGTGACGCCCCCTCACTGGTTGCTCAGCCAGACCCAGGAGGGCCGGCGAGATGCCACAGCAGGGAGGGGAAGCCTCAGCCCGCTCCTCAGGTGGCTCCGGGGAAGCTCTCCCCCCACCACTGGGCGTCTCGGTCCCTCGGCCACCGTCAGTCACCCAGACCTGTCCGGTCTGTCTTCTAAGGGCCCCCGCCAGGGCCTCTGACATCACCGCCCGTGGCATGGCCTTTCTCTCTCCAGCCTGCCTTCCCCAACGACTCCCAGGTCGCCTCTGTAAAGGGCACTGGAAGGGAAGGTCTGCAAAGGCCGGGCGGGGTCTGTTTCACTTCCTCGTGTCACACCCAGCACGTGTCACACCCAGCACGACCCGAAGCAGGCAGTTCAGTACAAACGGCGGGGAATGGAGCGAAGAGACAAAATGGAGTCACTGTGGTCAAGCTGCTGAACTCCTAACACCACACAGGGGGAGGCGGCAGCCTGGGAACGTACACTCTTCAGCTCCCCAGCCCTGTGGCCATGCCCGACTGGACGTCACCCTCCAGCAGCCCCCTGGTCAGCCCCGGAAGGCCTGGGCAAAGTGTCCACGCAGCCAGACCGCTGGCCACCTGCGCAGGATTACGATCTCGGGCCAACCCAGACGCTGAGAACGCGGGGCGGATTCTCCTCGAGAAGGCACTTTGCACTCGAAGGACCCTCAGCACTTCCGTCCCCTCTGCAGCCTGGTGGGTGCCGCCCAGCTGCGTTTCCGTCCATCTGCGAACCCGAGGGCAGAGGAGCTCGCTCTCACCGACAGCGGCAGCTCCTTGTGAGATCGGTCATGGAGTCACCGTGTGACCCAGCGACTCCAGTCCTTGGGTGCCTCCCCGGGAGCAGGAAAACGTCCCGACAGAAACTTGTCCGTGAATGCACACAGTGGCCTTGACCCCTAACGGCCGCAAAGCAGAAACGACGTGTATATCCATCAGCGGATGAATGCGCACACACTGGCGCGCGCACCACGGGGCAGCAGTTGCACGTGACAAGGGCGGGCGTACTGATCCAGGCTCAGACACGGAGGAACCGCTAAGACATCCTGTTAAGTGAAGGAGGCCGGCCAGGGAAGGCCCCGTGATGCATGGCTCCGCCTTCATGAAGGTCAAGTGGGCGGATCCACAGACAGAGAGGAGGCGGGGCCAGGAGGTGCAGGGGCTGGAGGAGCGGGTGGTTCCTTTCTGGGTTTCTTTTTACAGTGAGGAAAATGTTCCAAAACTAACTGCGGTGATAGTTACACAACCCTGCGAGTTACACAATTAAATGCGCTAATTGTAGGGGATATGAATTATCTTTCAATAAAGCTGTTTTTTTTTTAAGAGGAAGAGAAACATCAGTGTGTGGTTGCTTCTCACATAACCCCGACTGGGGACCTGGCCCGCAACCCAGGCATGCGCCCTGACTGGGAATCGAACTGGTGACCCTTTGGTTCACAGGCTGGCACTCAATCCCGTGAGCTACCTCAGCCACGGCAATAAAGCTGTTTTTTGAAGAAGGTCAAGCTCCTAATGAAACCCTCATCTTTGATCCTCAGGTTGAAGTGCGGGTGCCCCAGCAGTGAAGAATTCTTGACTTCACGGCCCTGACCGCGCACTCTGTCCAGTTATGGGGCTGGGCACACACAAGTGGACAGGTGTTACACACACGTGAACAGGCGTTACACATACTCCCTCCTGCCGCCCTGGGAGTAACCCTGTAAGCCAGGGGCCGACATTCCAGTTTCACATAGGAAGAAACCGAGGTGCGGGGCGGCGAAGCGACTTCCCTGGGTCACAGCTGAGTGTAGACAGAGTTCACTGCTGTCCACATCCGCAGCCCAGGCGCCAACCACGTGCTTTTATGCAGCGTGTGTCTCTGGTCCCTGACCACAGCAGTGGCCGCACTGTCTCGTGATCACTGCTTGGCCACCACCAGACTGCCACAGCGCCGAGGCCCCGTGGGATGCATCCCAGCCGTCCCACCTGTGGTCTCCTCTCCCCCTAGCTGTGCAACCTAGAGCACTGTACTTAACCGCTCCGGATCTGTGTCCTCGTAAAACAGGGATGGGAACTATCCGTTTCACTGGGTTGCTGTGAAGACTAAATGAGCTAAAAACAGGTTAAGTGCCTAGAACTAAGCTGAGTACATAGCGGGGCACTCAAAAAACAGGAGCAAGTGCTACCATTATTACCTGGGGGTCAGCAATGCCCAGCACAAGGCCGGGCCTAGGGTGGGCTCAGGGCAGGGCCCTCCTGGGCAGGTTGGGAGTAGGGGTGGGGAGGGAGTACCCTTGGCCTTGAGTCTGGTGAGACCCACGGCCAGACAGCGGCCCCGTGTCCTGTGGTCCCTGGGGCCACTGCCCCAGCCCTGCAAACCCTCCCTCGTCCTGCCATCCTGGCACTACTCACGGGAAGGTGGATGCTGCGAAGCAGAGAATGGAGATCAAGCCCAGGCCCACGCTGGCCTCGTCCCAGCCATCCTGGGCACATTCACCAAACACGTCCCATATCCACTGGCGGGAGCCATTGGGGCAGCTGGAGAAGTTGCCGGAGCCCAGCTGCTTCCAGACCATGGCTGCAGAGGGCGGGAGGGAGGGCGCTGGTGCGCCGGGGCAGGCGAGGGCTCTGCGGGGCAAAGAGAGAGGGGCTTCAGCCTTGGGAGGTCTGGGTCCCAGTCACGGTGCCCCCCAACCGAAGCCCAGCCCCAGCCCCCTCAGCTGGCCCTGAGCATGCCCCTGGACCAAAGGGCACAGTCAGCCTCGAGTGCAGAGACCAGAGCAGACCCGTGCGGACCACGGGCGCAGGGAGCGCGGGTCTGCAGCCAGAGACACGAGCCTCCACACCGCACCTTCGCTCCACCAATGCTGCGACTCTGTGCCTCAGTTTCCCCTGTGAACCGGGCGAAGACAGTGCCTCCCTCACACAGCCGTGCGGGCCCGATGAGTTCAGAGACACCGTGCAGGGAGCTGAGCCCTCAGACATGCCACGTTTTTGTCCTAACCCGCATGTTCGGGTTGCTTCCCATCTTTTGTCGTTGTAAATTACACTGTGAGGGTCTGAGGGTCTGTTGAGGGCAGGCCTGTGTAGTAGCTTGTCACCTGACATTGGTTTGTGGATGAAAAAGGGGTTCTGCCCTGGCTGGTGTGGCTCAGTGGACTGAGCATCTGCCTGTGAACCGAACGGTCGCCAGTTCGATTCCCAGTCAGGGCACATCCCTGGGCTGCGGGCCAGGTCCCCAGTTGGGGAGTGCAAGAGGCAACCCATTGATGTTTCTCTCCTCTCTTTCTTCATCTCTTCCCCCCTCTCTGAAAATAAATAAAATCTTTAAAAAAGAAAAGAAAAAGGAGTTCTATGGAAAGTAACCTCCCAGGGTGATCTGATCATAAATTCCTAACTGGGTAGGTCAGGGTGGGTAGTCACGCCCCAGGCATATAACTTCTTTAGGGAAAGGGTTTTTAGCCAGTGCTATCCATTGCTCTCGTGCACCTGGGTTAAAACACCACTGAAGTGCTGGCAGGAATACCCCTCCAGATGTAACCACCCTTAGGAAAGCACCGAAGGCCCTGTCTGGTGTGGCTCAGTGGATGGAGCGCTGGCCTGTGAACTGAAAAGTTGCTGGTTCGATTCCCAGTCAGAGCCCATCTCTGGGTTGTGGACCAGGTTGCTGGTTGGGGGTGGGGGGTGTGAAAGGCAACCAACTGATGTTTCCCTTGCATGTCAATGTTTCTCTCCCTCCCTTCCTCCCTCCCTTCCCCTGTCTCTGAAAATAAATAAATAAAATCTTAAAACGAAAAGCAAGCAAGCACGTAAGTCTGTAATCTGACCCCCATTTTGCTTTCTCCCACCCTCTTATAACCTTCCTTACGTTCCCTCCGTGATCGCAAATGCATGAAAGAAGCTGCAGAACTGCTCTTCCCTGCAGCATGAGATCCCGACCTCTGGCATAGGTCATCCGTTTGACTCAAATAAACTCTGATAAAAGTTCTCTATGGGTTTGGACGTTTCTTCCATCATCAACAGGTTAGCTGAGGCAGGTGGAAATGAGGGCCAGGGGGATCCTGAGGTTGCACAGGTGGCTGGCATTCAAGCCATATCCTTCCCAAAGCTCACCTGTGCGGGGTGCCCGCCGGCAAGGAGTCCAGAGCCAGCGCCCCATTCTCACCACCGCCAAAGCCAGAAGATGGCTGGCTGGCTGGCTGGCATGGGGTGGGCAGGGAAGGCCCCTCCCGGGACCCTGGCACCCCGCACAGTGACTAGGGCAGTCACTGCTTGTGTGACAACCCTAGCGAAGGAAGTGAAAGCAGGGCCAGGTGACACCATCTCTGCCAGGCAAGCATCGTCACGGCCCTGTTACGGAGCTCTCTGCGGTGCCTTGCGTGCACGGATGCATTTTGTCCTCATGTCAACTCTGTAAAGCAGAGGAGCCAGGGAAGTGGCTTGCCAGGGCCATCCAGCCAGGAAGTGGCAGAGCCATGAGTCAGAGCCAGGACCAGGACACAAACCCCTGCTCAGAGCCACCAGGCCCCGCTGCCTCAGGCCTTCTGTCCCTGGGCGCAGCAGACCCTCCTGTGGTCTGGCACGGCTGTGCCGCTTCTTGCGCAGCCAGCCGGCACGCTTCCCCTTTTCTCACTGCTCTGAGGGGTTCCCCCACCTCCACCCGGCTCCACTCCGGCGCGAGGCTCCTCCTGCTGCCTTCAGTTCCTATGCTATTGGGAGGCCCAGGGTCTTCCTAAAGCGATGTCCGGAGCTGCAGACTGAACATTTATGTCTTCCCCAAAGTCTTCTGTTGAAACCTAACCCGGGGTGATGGTGCTAGGAGTGGGGCCTTCGGGAAGTGCTCAGGCCAGGAAGGTGGAGCCCTCATGCGTGGATTAGGACCCTTATAAGAGACCTGAGCGAGCTTTCACTTTTGCTTTTTCTCCCTCTCTATCTTTTTCTTTCTTTGCCAGGCGAGGCCACAGTGAGAACACAGCCATCTGTGACTAGGCAGTGGACCCTCACCAGACACCGAATCTGCGGCGCCAAATATATCCGTGTTTATAAGCCACCCCGTCTGCGGTGTTCGGTTATAGCAGCCCTGATGCTATATCCTGACAGGAACCCCGGGACTGCTGAGGTCACGGTGCCTGAGGCTGTCAGGAAGGGAAAGGAAGCGACTCAGCTTCTTTTCTCAGGCAATTCTACGCTCTCAGTCCCGATGTGACTTGCAGCGGGCAGAGGCCCCCAGCTGGGAGGAAGGGGCCACGGGTTGCTGCCTACCCGGTTCGCTGCAGCATCTCCAGGGCCCAGCAGGCACGACCAAAAGCCTCTTCCTACCTCCTGGTGACCCACCTGGGTGGCCTTTAGCACAGCTGATGTTGCAACCGTCTAAACACCTGCTGTCCTGCCGCCAGCACCTGCAAGGCCACCCCACACTAACACGCAGTTCAGGTCACTGCATCGTTGCAACGCCAAGATACACTTGTTCCCCGGCCATCCCTGAACTCGACTGCCTTGCCCGCCTTCCTCTTGTAGATCCCAAATGTACATGGTCATCCTCGTCACTTCCCTGGGGGGTAGGGAATGCCGTCCCCATTTGACAGATAAGGTTGAGCGGCTTTGGACAAGTGAGTGACCTGTCTGAGCCTGTTTATAAATTGAGGAGCACAAGCCTCACTCCTGGGGTGGTTGTGCCGGTGAAATGCACACAGAGCTCTAGACCAGTGCCTGGCAACGCTGGGCAATGACGGTTTTGTGGATACAAGTCCAATATCTCAGCAACCCTGAGGCCACTCCCTCGCTCCCCCTTTCCACCAGGTTGGGAAGAAATGAGGTAGACAGGTGCCCGGTGAGGGAGGGAGGTGGTCCCCCGCCCAGGCACAAGGCTGTGGTGCAGCTCAGGGTGCTCTGAGACATGCCTGAGCCCCGAACAGAAAGGGTCTTCCTCTGAGGGCCGCTGTGTATATGGCCTGTCACCCCCAGATTCTGACTCAGGTGGGGAGCCAGCCTGGGCTGCAGGCCTGGCTTCCGGAAATGGGCCCGTGTGGTCAAACAGCACGGAGTGAATGGATGTATGTCCAGAGTTGTAACAAAGTTTGATTGCATTTGTGGACAGGGACCACAGCGTGGGTGCCTTAGAATCAAGGAGGGCACACCGTTCAAAATTCAGGAGCAGCACGTCTGGGCTGGGGGTCAGAGGCTCCCCCGGCTGATTCTGATGCATGTGGGCGCGCTTTGGGAAAGGCTGCGCCGGAGAAGCTGGAAAAGGCATCTCCTGCCACACCCACACTCCTCTCCCAGGTGATAAACTGAGTCAAGGACATGCTTTCCACTGAAGCTTGTCAAGTGACCTTCATCTATCAGGTCAAGTCCACATTCCTTGAGGCAAAGCCCCAAGGTACTTCAATAACTGCCCCCGCTTCATCTCCTGTCCCTCGCCCAGGTCTTCAATAGTCATTCTCATGCCTCCAGGCTCTTTCTGCAATTGCTGTCCCGTCCCCAGGCCTAGCAGTGTCCTCGTATGTGTGTGTGTGTGTGTGTGTGTGTGTGTGTGTGTGTGTAGGGGTGGGGGCGGCTGGTAGAAATAGTAAGACCAAGTTCTAAATTGCTCTCTCAAAGAGGCTTCACAAAGCTGGCCGGGCAACACCTGTCACCCCCGCCCCCCTCCACAGACCTGAAGAATGCTTATCCTCAGCGGTCACTGCTCTTTAAGCCCACTCCTCCCCCTCAACCGAATTGTAAACTGAGCGTCTAGACACACCAGCTGCACAGTAAAAATGCTCAGAGAGAGGAATGGGGGAAGGGGAGAAAGACAAGAAAAGAGCCAGTTATGAGCTCACGGGGCTTAAGGCTGAGGAGAAAGCACTCTAGCGCTGACCTGCCTGATGCCTGCAAGCACAGAACTCTTGAGCAAGAGATGGAGCCTCAGAGGTCCAATGTGTACAATGGGGGCGGGGGGGGGGATGCAAGTCTCCTCCTGGGCTGACTGCGGAGATAAAAGAGATAATCTAGGCCAAGCGATAAGCAGGGTGCCTGGCACAGGTTAAACACGGTAGGGATGGCCACGGATGACCATTATTGTGTTCCAGCTGCAGCGCTCCCCCAAGAGCCCCTCCAAGGGTCCCCGGCACCCAGCAGCCTTCAGTAAGTGTTGAATGGACAAGACTAGCGCCAACCCTTACACGCCCAGACCCAGCCTAGGTATGAGGTGGGGAGAATGCAATCCGGGCTCCTCGCAGACCTGGGAACTACGTGGAGGGGAGGCGCGTCCCGGCCTGCGGGTACCATCCCCTCCAGGACTTTAGGTTCTGGGCAAACTCGTGACTCAGCCCAGTGCCGCCCGCTTGTTCCGCCGGGATAATGACAGGGCAGCCCGCTGGGGTCAGCGCTCAGTCGCCGCGAGGCCCCTTCCCCTGGCCCGCCCTGGGAAAAACAAAGCCGTCAGAACCCGGGACCCAGACCCCAAACCCTGGCCAGGTCAGTCCGAGAGGCCACCCTGGTCGCCCCTGAAGAGGGGGACAGGAGACCCCCGAAGGCTACCCAATCCCGGCTCAGATCCTCACCCGGGATCTCGCGCTCCAAAGGAGAGAACAAGTGTCCCGGGGCGGTCCAGGGGCTGGGGAGGGTGCTGTAAAGACGTGGCAGGGAAGCCCCGGAGCCCCGACCCGCAGCCTCGTATTTGCCCCAAGCCTCAACCCCACTCACCAGGTCCAGATCCGCCGCCCGGCGGGCTTTCTGGGTTGTGTCGCCACTGACCGGGTCAGCTGACCCGAGGCCCCACCTCGCCCCGCCCCCGAAACTCGTGGCTCCGCCTCTCGCGCCGCATCTCGTCACCCGGTCGCTGGGGCACGCTAGCGAGCGAAGCGTGCGTGAAGGGGCGCCACGCTCGCTGTCCTCGCTCCCGGGACACCTCCCCGCGGCGGTGGGCGGGGTCCCAGGCGCCCCAGCGCGCAGGCGCAGACCCCATGCTGCGCGCCGCGCCTCAAGTTGTGGCCCGCGCCGCGGTCCGCTGTGCGCGTAGCCCCGGGCCACCGCAGGCTCGCACAGCCAGCGCCGCCGCCATGTCCCGGCCGTCGCGGTCCGCTTCAGGCTCCCCGGCCCGGCCTGCCACCGTGCTGGGCACCATGGAGATGGGGCGCCGGATGGACGCGCCGGCCAGCGCCGCGGCTGTGCGCGCCTTTCTGGAGCGTGGCCACACCGAGCTGGACACGGCCTTCATGTACAGCGACGGCCAGACCGAGAGCATCGTGGGCGGCTTGGGGCTCGGGCTGGGTGGCGGCGACTGCAGAGGTAACGCCTAGCGCTCGCGTCCTAGGTCCCTGACTTCCCCCTGTACCGTGCAGGACAATGACCCGACCCCAGCCATGATGCAACGACTGCGGTGGGGACCAGCTGCTTCGTCTCCTCCCCTAGCCGACTTACAACTCTGTGAATTGAATCCCCAGCTCTTAGGCCTGGTGCACATCTTGCCCCACAGACGAACAGTGCTGTTCTGGTCACCTTCACCTCTTTCCTAGGGGTTACAACTCGGGAACTCCCAAGTTTTACCCCGAGCCTGGTCTAGCCCTTAGCTTTCTACACTTGTTGCTTTCTTGGTGTTCTTGATTGCACTCATCTCCAGAGCTGTGCCGTCCCCACCTCCAGTCCTGCCAGGTGCCCATACCCAGGCCCCAGGTGCTCTGCCTGTGCCAGTCTCCCCATTGCCCTCACCGCCCATGAGCTCCCTCAGCACCCTTTACCCATCCTGTTCTTACCCAGACTTCGCTCTGTTCAGTTGGCCGTCCCCTTGGTACTCTAAGGGAAAGCTGTAGCTCTGCAGTGGGCCAGGCTGGGCTGGGGACCAGAGATGGAGGTGTGAGAGAGGGGGTAAGGTAGCCCCAAGCCAGGCTTTGTGTTGGGGTCATAACAGGGAAAGTGACCCTAACCCACCCCCAGGGAGCTCAGAGTGTAGTGGGGAAGATTGAAGCCAATGAGCACTGGGGAACCCAGAAGGAGGAGCACTCTGGGGGAAGGAGGGGAGGGGGCAGGATGACCAGAACCGGGAGACACACTAGGGAAGGCTCAGAGAAGGCTGGAGCTGGGCCTTAAAGGATCCGTAGTGGTTTGCTGGGCAGAGAATGACGGAAGGGGACATTAGAGCTGAGGGCACGGCTGTGCAAAGACTGGGCTCGGAAATGCTAAGTGGCAGATGTGTGGAAGGGCGGTCAGTAGGCAGGTGTGGCTTGAATAGCGGATGTGTGAGTGTGGAGGGACTGCCCCTTGTTAGCCTGATGCCGTTAGAAGTAGGAGTGCCTAGGAGGGTGCCTGGCACAGGGTGGGGCCCAGTGACCGCTAGCTACTGTTGTCATTGCCACACTTTGCCTCCTCTTCTGAGGCAACCCCCCACCCCACTCCACCCGACCCCCAGGCTCTTCTTCCCCAGCCCTTGTGGGTCTTCCCCTTTGGGTCGTAGCTCAGTGGACCTGGAGGAACAGAATGGGAATGAACCCGGAAAAGCCGGCGTTCGGGCTCCCTGTCACCTACCGAACCAATAAGCAGAGACAGGGATTGAATCTTTATGGGCGCTCTGCTCAGATGACTGGTGCTCAGAGAAGACAGTGAGTTTGTATCCTAACAGACTGCCTTAAATTCCATTTTCAACCGATCCTTTTTATAAGGAGAAGAAAAGTGTAGGCAAGGGGATTGGAATTCAAGGAAAAAGTCAATCAGATAAAAAGCCGCAGCATTCTTTCATCTGTGCCCCAGGTGGTGGGCAGCTCCCCCTGGAGCACAGGGACTCAGGCACTACCTGGACTACTGCGGTCCTCCTGGGGCCCAAAGGTGGAACCGCTCTAGTCTCCTGGAGTCAGGGTGGGGCACGCCTTCAGTTCCTAAAACAATAGCTTTTACATGCATTGATTACTAAGCTTAATCACTATTACCTGAAACTAAAAATTTTGTTGATAGTGAAGGTTTTGTTTCTGAATTGGTTTTACTCCGCCAGCCCTGCCCTGGTTCCTTCTTTGAGGCCTAGCGTTCACTGGGCCCAAGTCCAAAGGTTAAGCGTGAGGCAGAGTTCACACTAAGCATGCCGGGGAATATCTGGTCGAAAAGCTGTGCGACTTGTTCCCACACGTGAAGAGGTCTGATGACTTCCCTCTGAACTGCTGAGTTGCCTTTGCCAAGTACGAATAGTACAGACTGCGTCCACCCACCCATCCAGACGGCCAGCGTTCTTTAGAGAGTTTCCACGCTGCTGGCGTGGCAGAACGCTGTCTAGGTCTCAGGCGGATTGTGTCTTGACAGGGGGTGTGTGGTGAGCACGCTTCCGTGAGTCTGGAAGGGCAAGGGAAGCCGTAAGTGCCTCGTACTCTTTTAGTCTCCTACCCGTCTCCCAGCTGACCTCTGTCGGCGCTCACGTTCAGGCGGATGCAGGGGCGTCTCGCCCCTGAATCCTCACACCAGACTCTTGACCGACACTTTCCCTGTCTTTATACTTCCAGGCCTGCCCCCTTGAGTTTTTTTCTCTACACTGCAGCCGGGGTGCAGAACACACTCACTTGGAACATTTGAGTGGCGGTGTCTGAGGACACCCTTTGGGGTTAGGTCCTTGCCCTTTCTCTTCTCTCTTGTCGCATTGCTCCATACCTGGAGTTTATGCTCGTGTAACTCAGAATTGCCAAGCACGGCCTTTCACACACCGTATTGCCTTCTCGTTGATTTTGCCTGTGTTCCCGCTCTCTGGAATGTGCTTCCCATCCCTCCTTGTTGACTGTGACTCATTCTTTTTTTTTTTTTTTAAGATTTTATTTATTTATTTTTAGAGAGGAGGAGGGAGGGAGGGAGAAAGAGAGAAAGAGAAACATCAATGTGTGGTTGCCTCCTGAGCGCCCCCTACTGGGGACCTGGCCCACAACCTGGGCATGTGTCCTCACTGGGAATCGAACTGGTGACCCTTTGGTTCCCTGTGACTCATTCATGGAGACTCAGCTGGGGGTTACCCCGCAGGAAGCCTTCCCCGGCAGTCTCTCCTCTTTGGGCTTCTTTAGCACTGGCGCTTTTCTGTGCTGCCCTTACTGTGTTGTAATGTCTCCTTCTAGACTCTGAGCTCTTTGAGGGCAGAGATTGATCGTGTTCAGCTCATCTCTGTGGACTCAGCCTCTAGCGCAAGGCCCGGCACAGCCGGCAGTTTGATGACCACTGATAGTTACAGCGGCAGTGAACACTAGGACTTAGTTGTAACATCGTGTACTCCACCCTCACGATCTCCCAATGAGGACGATGCCGTTATCACCACCCCCATTTTACAGATCGTAGAACTGAGGCCCAGAGACCTGAAATACTTTAGCCAGGGTCACATGGCTAATAAGTGGTTATAATAAGTCTCTTAACCATTGCATTCCTCCTCCAAAGTGAAAATTGCCACCAAGGCCAACCCCTGGGATGGGAAGTCACTGAAGCCCGACAGTCTCCGGTCCCAGCTGGAGACGTCACTGAAACGGCTGCAGTGCCCCAAGGTGGACCTCTTCTACCTGCACGCGCCCGACCACGGCACCCCCGTGGAAGACACGCTGCGCGCCTGCCACCAGCTGCACCAGGAGGTGAGGGTGCTGCCCCGGGCTCCGGGAAGAGGTCTGCTGTTCCTCTCTTTGGCCTGGAGAGTGGAGGCTCCAGGGCTGTCCCAGAGCAGAGCTGGGGACAGTCCCCACTCCCAGGGTCTTCACCGTGGTCTCCCCTTCCTGTTCTCCCCTTCCTGGGTTCCTGGACTGTGTTGGGTTCTGACCACCACCTCTTCCCTGCAGGGCAAGTTTGTGGAGCTTGGCCTCTCCAACTATGCCGCCTGGGAGGTGGCCGAGATCTGCACTCTCTGCAAGAGCAACGGCTGGATCCTTCCCACTGTGTACCAGGTGCGGGCAGGACCCCTCTGACTGCCCCGTGCTCTCTCCTCAGCAGCCATGCTCCTGCTCAGGCCCTGCAGGGTGCCCTCAGGGTGCTCCTCAGCCCAGCCAGTAGGTGCCTGCTCCCTTGGTCCTGGCTCCCCTCCCTGCCTGCATGAACACCTTGGTCCCATCCTTCCTGCTTCCTTGCTCTGCACGCCAGCCTTGCTCTGAACAGCTCGGTTCCATTCCTCCTGCTTCCCCTTCTCCCTGGTAGAAGTGATCCAGTCTCACTCAGATGGCTCTGGAAAGCCTTTCCTGACCCCGCAGCGGGGCCCCTGGTCTCCAGACCTAGTCCTCATCCACCCGGTGTTTAGGAGCGCCTGCTGTAGTCAGGGAGTCCGCCTCTGTTGTGGTTACCTGTCTCCTCTCTGTGTTTTTAACTCAGCTCTGACATGTCTTGGGGACAGAGACCTTGCTGGATTCACTCGTGTTTGAAAACCCAGTGTCCAGCCTGGCACCCACAGATACTTGTGCAATGATATCTCTGGTCCAGTTTCCCTTTCTGAGATTCAACCCTGTCTCCCCATCCCCTGTCTAACCACTAGTGAGCTGGGAGGTCATCGCTGAGGTCCTGGGCAGGTTTGACCGAAGGGTTTAAGCGACGGCCGCTGGGGTTCCTTCCCTTGGCACGCGCCCCTCTCAGCTGGCCCTCTGCCCGCAGGGCATGTACAACGCCACCACCCGGCAGGTGGAGACGGAGCTCCTCCCCTGCCTCAGGCACTTTGGACTGAGGTTCTACGCCTACAACCCTTTGGCTGGTATGGCTGCTGCAGGGTGTGGGGTCCGGGCCGCGCCCAGCGGGGTGGGTGGGTGCTCCTGGCCCCGGGAAGCAGGGAGGGGTTTGACAAGAGGCTGGGCTGTGTCCTGCATCCCTCCTGGTCTCCCCACTGTTCCCGAGTCCGGAACAGCCTCTGGGAGCAGTGTGGGTAGGGGATCTGAGGGCAGCCTTCCTGCAGGGGGCCTGCTGACCGGCAAGTACAAGTATGAAGACAAGGACAGGAAACAGCCCGCGGGCCGCTTCTTTGGAAATAGCTGGGCCGAGACCTACAGGAATCGGTGAGCTGGAGATGTCCGCCTTCGGTGGCTGAAGGCGGCGGGGGCCGGTTGGGGGGGTCCCTGTTCCCTGAAAGGAGAGGTTCTAGGCTGCTCTCCTGGGGGCTCCAGGCCTTCCCTTGTAGCCTGGACCTATGTCTGTGGATTCCTGCAGGAATCACTAAACCCTCCGTGGGGTCTCTTGTTGTCTCGGGACCTCTGGGAGGAAACGAGGACCCCCGAATCTTATGCCAGGTCTTCCAAGTCACAGCTGTTCCCTGAGCCATGCTTATCGCCTCCTGGGAGGGAAGAGCCCGGGATTGAGGCTCAGAGGCCTGGGGCCTGCCCCCTGACCTAGCTGCCTGCATTCCACTGGTAGAGAGAGGGCAGGCTTCAGGTTCCTAGGAGCAAAGATGTCGTGGGGGTGTCAGGAGAGGGAGCCGCATCCCGAGTGCTTCTGCTGCCTAAATGCTGCCTAACAAAGCAAGAGACCCGCTGCCGGAGCAGGCACCGGCCCCTCCGTGCTGCTCGGCTGGGCTCGGGGTGGGCGCAGCTGCCTCGTTTGGCTCTGTGCCTGGGGCCTCCAGCACGACTGACCCCGTGCTGCTGACTTCTGTGCCCCCCCGCCCCCCCCCCGCCCAGCTTCTGGAAGGAGCACCACTTCGAGGCCATTGCCCTGGTGGAGAAGGCCCTGCAGGCTGCGTATGGCGCCGGCGCCCCCAGCATGACCTCGGCCGCCCTGCGGTGGATGTACCACCACTCGCAGCTCCAGGTAATAACCCCGCTGCCCCGCCCAGGGGGCTCTGCTTCTGTTTGTTTCCCCCTTTTTTTTTGGCCGGGTGGCGGTGGGGGGAGTGGAAGAAGGGACAGGGCTACGTCGTTATTTGGTGACTTCTGAGCTTACTCCTTTTCTTCCTCTGAAATTTCCCCATGGCCCAGCTTTTGGGTGGTTATCCTGTATTATTATTATTTTTTTTTTAGATTTTATTTATTTTTAGAGAGGGGAAAGGAAGGAGAAAGAGAAGAGAAACATCCATCAGCAGCCTTTTGCGGGCCCCCAACTGGGGGCCTGGCCCACTACCCAGCCCTGTGCCAACCGGGCATCTAAAGTTTGGTCCTCAGGCTGGCGCTCACTCCACTCAGCCACACCAGCCAGGGCATACATACTGTGTTGCTTGTAAATCCCTTCAGTGGCCTGCCACGAACACTGTTGGCCGTGTGAGGCAGAATCCCAATTTTACACGATACCGGCTCGGAGACTACTTCTCTTGACCAGGGTCCCACTGCTACATGTGACCGGGCATGCACCCCTGAGACCTGCATCTTGAACCACTAGCATTGCTCTGTCCCTGGCGGCCCGCCGTGGAGACCAGCTCTGTGGCTGGTGGGGTTGCCCTCCCCCGCCGTCCCAGTTCCCTTCTTTCAGCCTCAGCCCTGTGTGGCTCCCCGTCACTGAGTGCCTGTTGGGTGCCAGGCCTGGAGCAGAGCACTTCAGACTTTTCATTGTGTGACTCACAGTCACCTTGCAAAGCACAGGAAGTCTGAAGCCCAGAGAGGTCGAGTAACCCACCCAGGTTTACCCGGCTGCTGGGTGGCCCTGAACTTGGGTCTGTCTGCTGCTGAGAGGGGAGGCAGGGCTTCAGAGATGTCTGAAGGCAAGGTGAAGTTCTCCCTGTCACACCGCAGGGTGGGAACAGACACCTGAGTGCCAGCCGTAGCAGGGGTGGGGCTGGAGCTACTGCACCAGCTGGTGCGTTGACATCTGTCCACCATCTCCCCTTCCAGGGTGCCCACGGGGACGCGGTCATCCTGGGCATGTCCAGCCTGGAGCAGCTGGAGCAGAACCTGTCCGCCACGGAGGAGGGGCCCCTGGAGCCCGCTGTCGTGCAGGCCTTCAACCAGGGCTGGCACCTGCTTGCCCATGAGTGCCCCAACTACTTCCGTTAGGCCCGGAACTGACCTGAGGTGGCAGGGGGTGCGCCCTGTCTGCCACCCTTCACTTCTCACCCTGGCCTTAAGCTGCTCTGTTTAGCCCGTTCTTTCCTCGTTGTCTTGGTTCACAGATTGTCTCCTGTATCCTCGCACCACTCCCCGCTGCCTTCCCCGCGTGTAAAGGCTGGATCTCTTGTCGGAATAAAGCAGGCTCTTGACCTGGTGTCGCCCAGGCCCGAAGCCAACCCGGTGGGCTTGTCTCTCCTGCCGCCAGCAGCCCGTCCTGTCCCTCCCAAGGGTGTGCCGGGGAGGGTCTGGAGCGCGGCTTCACCTTCTCGGGTGGAGGCAGTGGGAGGCGGTCCTCAGGCTCCCCAGGAGCCTCACCTGACCTCTCCAGAGCGGGACTGGAGGTGGTGGCCCTTCCACACACGACAGAAAACAGGCCACCCCCACAACCTGAAGCCCCTTTTCTTGTTTGCAAATGCCTTCACTGAAATATTTACAAATAGAACAATTTGGGCAAAATCCTATCATTAGTCACCCCTAGGGAGAAGACAAACTCCCAGAATCCCATGGGACAGTGCTAGCTCTCTCTTTCCTCTGCACTTTGCTGAAGCCCCTGGTCGTCTGGACCCCAGACCCTCAGCTCCGGTCTGGGAGAGAAAGGGGGGTGTGGAGGGGCAAGGAGGGCAGCCAGGTGCTGGTTTTCCTCAGCGAGTCCCCAGTGCACACAAGGGCACTGAGGGCCAAGGGAGCGCTGGTGGCCACTCTCCTGTCCCCAGGGGTCACACAGGAACCAGTGCTTGGAGGCTAACTCATGAGGCGAACAAAAGTCAAACCCAAAGGCCTTTTTTCTGAGAAAAGTCCCTTTTGCCGTCTGTAGGGAGACAGCTGCAGGCAAAGTTTTATTCCTGCAGAAAGACAGTCTGTCCCCAGTGCCCTTCCTCGTCTCCGTCCCCAGCAAAACAGCTGCTGCCCAGGAACGCGGGGCAGGCCCTCAAGGTCAGGACGGTGCCGGGACCCGCTGGAGCCCTCGGTCCTGGTCCTGCCCCTCAGGAGTCATCATCGTCATCCTCTGATTCTTCTGCCGACTCGGACGCGCTCTCCGGCAAGTCATCTCCCATCTGGTGGAACCTTCCGGAGTGTGCATCCCACATGTATTTGATGGTCACCTTGAACTCAGCCATCTCATACCCGAAAAGCTTCTGCAAGAGACAGACTCGCAGTCAGGAGGGGCGGGCGCGTTCCTTCCTCGGCCCCTGCAGCCACAGCCTGCAGATCTCTGGGAGGGGCCAGGCGACTCACCAGGATGCGGGCCTGCTCCGGGGTCAGCAGGTCGCCCTCCTTGCACACCTCGTAGTCGGACAGCAGGGTCACCACACCTGCAGAGAAGGCGGGAAGGCAAGCAGTTACTTCTGGCAGAGCATTCTGCCCGCTGCCCAGAGTCGGGAGGAGCCTGCTTGGCCACCTGTCCCCCAGCTCCAGCACACAGCGGGGCACGGGCTGATCAGTGGTACTCAGCGGCCCCCACGTTGTCCCTCAGTACTGTGTCCTGGGTGCAAGTTACTGTCCACCTTCGCCCCACCCACGATGGGGGACACTCTTGCCCCACCTTCTCATGAGAAAACGGAAGCCAGGAGAAATAACCTGCTTTGCCAGAAAGGGGAGGAGAGGGTGGCCTGTCGGGTTTGGGAGCCTGCGCCCTCGACCACTACACCGTGACCCTGCTGTACCTCTCTTGAGGGCAGTGGGCAGCCCCAGCTGCCTCAGCTGCGGCTCCATGGAGTGGGGGAACTGCTCCAGGGGCCCCGGGTCGAGGTTCACGGTGAAAGTTGCTTTGTTTCCAGCGCGGGCATAGTCCATCTCCGTGTACTTCGTGAACCACCTTGGGGGACCAGCGGCGGTTGGTGGGGAGGTTCCCGACCGGCCCATCGGCCCACCTGAGGCCAGGCCCCCCTGGGTCCCGCCTCCCCCACCTCCCGTTCATCTCAGCTGTTGGTGGCAGCCCACCTGGAGCACCACGCTGGGAATAAAGGCTCAGTAATGAATCCTCGGAGCCGGTTCTTACTGAATGCCTCCACTGTACGAAGTCCCCAGGTTGTTCCCCGCCACCGCAAGCCCTCACCAACCTCTCCCTCCGCCGCCCCAACACCCCTGAAAACACTCACTCATTCACTTCCTCCTTAGTGCGGTCAGTGAAAAGGAGACCGACCTCACCCCTCAACTTCTTGCTGACCTGAAGAACAAGAGTGGGTTGGCCTGGTCCCAGTAGAGCAGTGTTTTTCAACTGGGCACTACGTTGAGCCCCCTGCCCCCATTTGGCAACATCTGGAGGCAGTTTTGACACACAGCTGGGGGTACGTGTGTCTACTCGCTGGGCCTGGAGGTTCCAGGAGAACCAGGGCTCTAAGCCAGGCCTCACTCCCAGCCCAGGCCATCGGCCAGTGTGCGCCTCATGGCCGCAGCAGAAGAGAAGGCGCCTCGGCCCCTCCCAGTGAGGGCCAGAGACTCACCTGATGCAGGTTGTCTTTGTACTCGTCAGATGGGCTTCGACCCAAGGCCACCATCATCACTTTGTTTTTGCCGAAGAACATCCTGTGGAGGGAGGAGGGGTCTGTGAAGGCCACGGCCTGCCCAGCGCTCCCCTCGGTTGAGTGCAAACCAGCTCCAGTCCGGCTTCGGGGCTGAAGGTGTGGTGGGAGGCTCCCACTTCTTCCACGGAGCCCTGCCCACCGTCTCCGGCCCAGGGTCCCCTTCAGTATTTTCCTGCCTCTGGACCTGACCTAGAATATTCTGTCTAGCAGCCCACTGTGGGTGTTACGTGATAATCTGCCTTCCCCGCCAGATTGTATGGAAGCGGCTGTTCATGGTCCGAACCAGCGTTGGCGCAGCCGTGGACGACCAGAGTGGTCATCTGCACTGTCACCATTCCAGCCCCAGAACAGTACATGCCACACTGCCGTCGGGGCACTGGTGCATCCCAGAGCACACCCCGACTTCCTAAAACTGACGGGGTGTCCTAAAAACTCTAGACCCAGAGGTAAGGGAGCCCTGTCTCCAGGAGGGACTGATGCCGAAACATTCCCTGAGCAACCAGCAAAAAGCTAAGTGCACGACCAGCTATTACAGTTCAAAAGTGCCTTTTGGTGGGGGCGTGGCACTTTGTCCCTGTTAGGGTGCCGTCTGTGTGACCCAGGTGCCCGAGGGTCAGTAACTGCCCCGGGCTTTGACTGACAGCAGGGTGGCCCTCCCCGCTGCCTGCTCACCGGCTGTGCTTCCAGGCGTTCCGGATGTCCTTCAGCTTGCTGTTCCTCATGTTGGCCACGGAGAAGATGAAAAGGTACTTGTACGTGTCCACACATTTCCGCAGCTGTGGAACAATTCATGGGGCGCTGAAGTTCAAGGGGCACCACGGGCTGGACAACACTCTGGCCTCAGACGGGAAAGAATAGGCCCCGGGTCCCTGGCAACTGCAGGTTTAGAGCCGGCGGCCTCTACGCCAGGACGACTTCATACATGACTTCCCTGGGGCAAAGCAGGTGTGACCCCCAAAGTGCAGCAGAACCTGAGCCACCGTCTCCCCAGGTTTCTGACTTACCTGTGGCCGCTTCTCTTTTTATTTGTTACCTGTTAACAAGCTAGAAATGCTTAGCTAGGCCAGGAAGGCATTCTACTAAATGAAAGGTATGAAGCCTCATTATAATTCTCAAGGAGAGGCGGCTCAGCAGCCCTGCCCTGCCCACGTTGCCGGCCGCAGCCATGACGAGGTGGTCTCAGGGAAACGGAACCTTCGTGCGGGAGGAGACGGCTGTCTCACTGGCCCGCGGCCCCGAAGCAGTGAAAATGGTGAGCTGGTGCTAAACCCACATCTGCTGAGTCCCAGCTTTTTGACGTCAGGCAGACTAACAAATCTCTGGAAGCTTCAGGTACCCCACTGCAGAACAGTGATAATGTCCCCTCCCATGGAAGGACAATTGAATGATACACGTGCAGCGTGCCCCGTGCAGGGCACAGAGTCAGAGCTCGGTCACAGCTGGGAATCATCACCGTGGGTGTTTTCACAGGTGCTGCCCCTGGAGGAAAAGGGGCTGGACCAGCACCCTTTTCCTTTCTTCTTCCTTTAAACAGTATATTTCCATAACGTACAGTCCTGTGCCCACCTTTATAAACCAAATACAAGATCTGGAAAAAAAAAAAAAGATGCTCTTACCTCTTCTATCAGGTTCTGTTTCAGTTCCAAGCCTTTCTTAGCAGTTTTGGTTAAGGAAACTAACATGAAAGAGAAAAAGGAGACCTGATCAGAGTGTAGATATCCTGGATGCCCATTTTCTTCTCACCTTTGGGAGCTCGACTGGATCGAGCCAGTAAGACGAGAGACAGCAAAGCGATTCCCAGGGTCCTCATAGTGCCTTCTCTCTGGCGTTCCCAACCCTGGAGATTCTGTGCCATATTTCCTGTTACTCGGACAAACTAGATATTCCCCTGCTCCTCTTAGTTTAACCTTGAATTGTCCTGAGGTGCGAGGGTGGGGCTTGTTCCTGCTCTTTGAGTGTTTTCAGGCAGACCTAGCCTGCTGGCTGAGACAGGTCCCTTTCCGCTCTTGGCCATGGTGCACAGAGACCATCTATGGTTGGCCTCTGCTGTGAAATGAATGAGTCTGGGGCCTCATCGTTTACCTCCTCTGCTACATCTTTTGCCGTCTGGACTCGTGGATGCAGCAGTGCCACTTTGGAGGGGAATAAGCACCCCTGCTGTAAAACAGCTGGCCCCTTACCCAGAAGGGTCTGACACTTGCCAGACCTCATCATGACTCCCTCCACAGAATACATACACACTTAACAGGGCATCAGGTGCAAAGGCCGGGGTGCCCCAGGAAGAGGCCACCTCTTATTTATCCTGCCTGGGACCTAGTGCCTCTTCACAAGGTGTACATACAGAAAGGTAATCCCACAGTTCAGGGGCAAAGGATGCGCTGGAGGAAACACAACACGATGTGATGGTCCATTTCCCATCACTTCCACTGATACAACTGTGAACAAAGTCAGCATCATCGGCTCTTGGATCACTGCTGGTCTTGCTGCTTCCACCCTGGCCTCCTTCACCCTACACATCCCATTCTCAACAAGACAACTAGGGTGGCCTTCAGGTAGTTAAACCACGTAATTCCTCTACTCAGGCTCTCTCTCAGATGACTACACATTTCACCAGGATGTGAAAGGCAATTCCTTGCAAAGGTCTTAAAATTCCTGCCAGTCTGCCCAATCCACCTCTCCCCGCTCCCCACTGCCCCCTGCTCCAGCCACACTGGCCTCTCTTCTCAGACCATGCTCTCCTAGAACACCATTATCCAGGTAATTGGTGGGTTGCTCACTTCCTTCAGCTTTCTGCTCATTTGTCACCTTACCACAGATATCTTCTCTGGTCACACTATACAACACAATATCACCTCTTTTTCTCATTTTTACTCCATGGGACTCATCACTATGCGACTCTAGTTATTTAAGTTCTGGTATTACGGGGTGTTCAGCTTAATGAAGGCTCCACGCCTGCCTTGTTGTAACTGCTGTATCCCCCTATGCCCATAGAGTATACCGGTTAAGTGGAAGTGCTTAACAGGCAAGGTGAGAGAGACACCAGCATAGTCAGGAATGCTCTCTTAGGAGATGCCAATGTGAACTGACAACTGAGAAAGACCCAGCCATACGAAGATCGGATCGTAAGCATGCCAGGCAGCAGAAACTGCAAGTACAAAGAGCCAGACACGAGAGCAAGCCTGTGCTGGAGGAAGGGAGCGGCGGCAAGGATGGCGACAGCATGGAATGCCGAAGGAGGTGGGCTGAGGTGGAAATGGTGGGCCAGGGAGAGATCGGGCGCGGTTTGAGGGCTCAGAGGCTGTTTCCCGGCCCAGCAGGCCTTGGAAGAACACTCAAGGCTGGATAAACCAGCTTCTGCTACCTTGCCCCATCGATACTCAAGCATCCTCGGATGCTCTTCCTGCCCCGAACATCCCATTGCCTGTTAGCGAGTCCGCAGAGCTCCTCGGGGAGGCATGGGCATCTCATTCTGTGCTCCCAAAGCCCCGTCGCCCCCATCGCAGCCGGCACCTACAAGGCGGAGCTACCCCCTGCGTCCCAATGTCCCTTTCACCCACCTTTCTTGTCGCGCTTGGATTTGGGCATCGCTCTGTAGACACGTGCGGAGGAAGGCTGTGTTGCCTGTTAGGACCCCAGCGGCGCGGAGGACTCTGGGACAGCCCTCGGAAGCTGTCCTGGTACTTGCCTGACCCAATCAGCTGTGCGTCCCTCCTCTCTCCGCCCGGCATCCACCAGCGCTCTTCCCCACGTCTCCAGGGCTACTTTTCGCATGTTGGAGGACCTCCGAATGCTGAGCACCCCATCGAGGGCTTTACGTGTGGTCCCAACTCTACGGTTCTGTGGAGATGGCACCTGCGGCGCGGTGCATGCCGGGTCGGCAGTGGGCGGGGCCCGGGCTCCCATCATGGCGGCTGCGGCGGCTTCCCGATTCTTTCTCTGGGCTGCCCTGCTAATCCCTGCGGCTGCGGTTTATGAAGACCAAGTGGGCAAGTTTGATTGGTGCGTACGTGTGGGACCCCTTCGGGAAATAGGTGGCTATTTTCCCAGTGCCTGTCTTCTGCCTGGTAAAGGGCGAAGGGTTACCATGCAGCAGGTGCGGCTAGGCTCCATAACTTGCAGGACACAGTGCAAAAGGAAAACGCGGGACCCTTGCCCAAAAGTGGAGTTTTACGGTGGATTTACGATGTCTTTACTATTGCGACAGCAGAGCGTTAACCAAACGTTGGGGCGCTTCTAACCCTTCCCGTGTGACTGCACAGCTAGCAAGCCCTTGAAGCCGGCCTGACATTGAGGCATTCCTGGGCTTCAGGTCAGAGATCACTGGTCTTTCCTCCTCCGTCAGGTCGCATTTCTATGACTGTCAGGTTTCCAATCTGCGTGCCAGAGGCCGTCAATCCTCAAGAACACTTATTGGTCCTCTAATTGGCCTCTCTTGGGCATATGAACAGGACCGTAGGGGTTGTTAGAAGCCCTAAAGGGAGTCCTCTTCCCCTTCCCTCCCAGGGCAACCCAGCTCTGGTCTCAGAACAGGTGCCATTCACTCACTCACCTCCCTCCCTCTACCTCTTTCCTTGAGGCCCTGGAGTCCGCCTGCTTTCGTTTGAATCTCAGTTTTGCCATTTAAGGGTTGTGTGATCTTGGCAAAGGGACTTAACCGCTCTGTACTGTGTTTTCTTTATTTGTAAATATTCTCTACTAAACTTCTCCATTATCTGCTACAGTAGTTGTAAGGATGAATGAGACAATTCCCATAAATTAGCACAATGCCTGGCTCATTGAGTGCAATCAGTAAATGTTACCCATTATTTTTTACTATTTAGGGGACATTTTAACCTTCAGAGCCCAGCTCAGTGAAATCTTTCTATATCAGACACATTAATGCACATATTTGTTGAGTGGCTGTAGTGGGCCAGTGGTTGTTCTCCGTGCTGTGGGTACAGAGACGTGAAGGAGCCCATGGGGCAGATACTCAGTAAGTTCTCATGTAACTTCCTCAATAGGTTCAGCAATTTTAAATAAAATGACATACATCAAAAGCAATTTTATCATAGGCTAATTGATATAAATAAGAGTTCAGTCCCCGTGGCAAATTGTTACAATGAGACAATGACCTGCTCTCAAAGTGTCTGATATAAGGTGTGACAAATTCAACGGAAGTCACATTTTTAATGAATCAGGCAAAGTGCTCATGATATAATATGTATCACACATACGCGGCATATTACAGTATGGTTCCAATTTAGCAGAATACTAGGTATATGCATTTTACAAGTTGAAAAATAAACAAGGGACTACTCCAAAACATTAATAAGTTTATGGTGGTGATATGTGGGGCACTTTTTATTTTCTTCTTTATACTTTTATGTATATTTCACATGTCCACAGTCAGCATGAGATTTAGAGTCAGGTCTTAGTGTTACATTCTAGCTCTGACAGTAATTCGTTGACTTCGGTGGACTTTGGTTTACTTACCTGTGAAATGAGAGTAATAATTGCCCTACAAACGTCAGAGTGCTCACTGGATTCTGCGAGACTAACGTATGCGGAAATACTGGTAGAAACTGTTAAATGTAATGTAAGCCTGTCTCCCACTACCAGTTTAGTTTCTTCTTTGAAAAAAAATGACCAAACAACACCATGGCGAGAAATTCAGTGTAAGCACCATGTGTGATTAACTTGCTAAAGAATTCAGTACTTATTCATTAGCAGCAGTGTGCAGGTGCCTCCTGTGTACTTGGCAGTCTGCCGCACAAAGCTAATTACATCCCCTTCATGCTTAGGTCAGAGTGTTAAAAGTGCCGGGATAATAATCCCAAGAAAGTGTAAGCAAAGGGTCAAAGGGGTCTTGAACATGGCATGGGCTAGAAAAGGCTGTAGAGAACAAAGCCGGACCCAGTTTATGGAGTTTTGTTGGAAAATGTGTTTAGTTTTTTTTTTTTTGCTCAGAGGTCAGTGAAGGTAGAAGGAAAGTTGGATTGTATGTTCATGGACAACAGGGTCTGTGTCTTTTCCCTAGTGTGTAGTAGAAGTGCCTAGCGTGCCTAGCGTGTAGTAGGAGCATAGCAGGAGGCCCACTGTTAATGAATGCAGAGACAGCTGTAAGGTTTGTTCTAGAGGGCTTAGGCCAGGCGCTCTTTTGGGTGTCATTCGTCTTGAGATAAACATGTGCGGACATTTAGCAGGAAGGCTTGTGTTTCTCAGCTGTTAGGTGCCTTCTTGTTGCCTTTGCTTCTGACCACATTGCATAGAAATCGTGCTGTGGGTCAGATCTCCTCACTAACAGACCTTTCACCTACACCCGTATGATGGCGATAGGCTGTGATTGGGTCTTTTCCCAAAGTGCTCTGCGCGGTAATGGTTTTGGCCCTTTACTTTACATTTTTCTTTAGGAGACAGCAGTATGTCGGGAAGCTCAAATTTGCCTCCTTGGAATTTTCCCCTGGATCCAAGAAGTTGGTTGTGGCCACGGAGAAGAATGTGATCGCAGCATTAAATTCTCGGACCGGGGAGATCTGTGAGTGGCCTGGGAAGACCCGTTAGCTCCGGACAGCATGGCTGAGCGTAGGGAATCTAGCGTGGTCTGCGGCTTGCAAGTCTGCCGGGCTGGTTCCCAAGTTAGGGGCGAGTTGGCCAGAAGATGCGTCTCTTACTGGATTCGGACAATTTTCTTTTCAGTCTAATCACTTAATATATTCCTATCACTGGCCTTCGTGGTTTATTCCCTCAGCCCAAGCCCTGAGTATTCTTAACTTAGACATTGCTGCAAAGACATGTTACTCTATTTTACACTAAAGGTTTGGATTGCCCCTTCCCACCTGAACTGCTTTTATGGATGTTTTTCGGCACCAAAATCATGGATATGTAACTTATAATCACTCTTTTTCTTGTGACTCGTATGGATTTTGTTAACAGTGTCACGGTTCATTTCTGTGCTTGGTGGGGCGGCAGTGGGGGCGGAAGTGCAGTGCTCTCAGACTGGGGCAGCGGCAGCTCCTCCCCTCGTTCCCCGCTGAGTGGGGGTGGCTCACTGCCAGTTATCTGTGGTCCTTTCCGCCCTCCAAAGAAAATGGGACCCGGCTGTGCAAGTGAAGACCTCTTTGCTCTCTCCTACCCGTCTTCTTGGATGCCTCTATTCAGTTCGTAGTAACGTCTGACTCTCCTGTCTCGCAGTGTGGCGCCATGTTGACAAGGGCACGGCGGAGGGGACAGTGGACGCCATGCTGCTGCACGGGCAGGGTGAGCAGACTCCGCTTTATTTCAGTCGTGGCTTCAGCTCCCTCCCGCCATTCCTTGGCTTCCTCCTTGCCCAGGGTCTGGCAGGGAGAGGAGAGGGGGTATTCCCAACAGGAAAGAACAGGCATGCAAATGGCTCTTAGTTGCACTCACATGTTGGAGGTGAGGCCACTGCTAACGGGCCCTAGGAGGCTCCAGAGCTGCAGCTGGGGAGGTGATGTCACCATGGTCTTTTCTCTTCCAGATGCAATCACCGTGTCCAACGGAGGCCGGATCATGCGTTCCTGGGAGACTAACATCGGGGGCCTGAACTGGGAGATTACCTTGGACAGTGGCAGGTAGGGGGCAGCCACTGCATTTCACCTGGGCTTGGCTCAGAGCTTTGCTGGAGCACAGACAGGTCAGCCTGGACCGCAGCTCTGGGCCTTCCGGCTCTTTTCTAGGGAGCACTACAGAGCCAAAGAGCATTAAACACCCAGTTTGGTGTTTCTGAGTTGGGGGAACATGCGTGTTTGCTCAGCCAGCACTTACTGAGCACCTGTCAGATGCAGAGCTCTGCGCTGGGCACAGTGTTTGCCGCACTTGACTGTGTTTCCTAATCCCACCTTGACTTGAGAACTTTGCAGTGTTCCACATGCAAGGACATAGTGTAATACTTTCAGTGCTTTAACTTGCATCTTTGCTAAGGCTGTTTCAATGATAGGGTCATTTGCATTAGCTTCTACACCCGATAGTCACTTATTCCGTAAACACTTGGGGAGCCCTCAGGCAGTGGGGACCTGCCTGTGAACGTGAGACATTCTGTCACCAAGGAACTCCTAGTCAGTTGGGGATGGGGCAGGCCTGTGACCCAGTAACGGCAGCGCTGCCTGATGGCTGCCATGGTGGAGGGTTGGCCTGGTTGCTGTGAGGCCCAGCAGAAGGAGGGAACGATCCTCAGGAGGTTCAGGGGGTGTGAGGGAAGCAGGACGGCCAGTGGTCCAAGAGCTGTCTCCAGGTGTGCTCACCAGAGGCACCCGTGTTGGACCCCCAGGCCCATTCTCTCGCCTGCCCAGCCACAGGGCTAGCGTTCCAGTCCGTCTGCTCCAGTGCGAGGCTCTGGAGGCGCGGGCCGCGCCCACCCTGTGCCTGTGCTCAGTTTCCAGGCGCTGGGGCTGGCAGGCCTGCAGGAGTCCGTGAGGTTCGTGGCGGTGCTGAAGAGGACGACGCTTGCCCTGCACTACCTCTCCAGTGGGCACTTGAAGTGGGCGGAGCATCTCCCGGAAAGGTAAGGCCGCCTTGCCGCCAGGGGACGGCTGCCTGGTCCCGCTCTCTGCAGGCCCCGCTTCCTCCTTCATGGCTGGAGCCCCTGCTCTGTCCCAGTCCTTCCTTGTGTGGGCGTCGGGCGTGCTGTGCTGGGCTCGAAGGTGTGCGGCCTCTGGCCTTTCCAGTGCAGCAAGGGGAAAGCTCTCAAGCCGGGCACCAGAGCCAGTCAGGCCAGGGGGTGGCTGTCTCGCTCATGGTCACACTACTTCTGGCTCTTTGACTTCTAGGTCAAGTCAGACTGAGCCTTTCATGTGAAGAATTAATTGTAACAACTCAAGAAGGCCCAGGGTAGGAGCTTAGGGGGATTTGAGATGGTGTCCAGAGGTTCTGGTAGTGGAAAGAATTGAAGTTGAGAAGGAACAGGGGAGAGGGATGAAAAGAAAGGATCTACTTAGACCACCTAAGGCAGTGTCCCAAAAGACAAATTCCTGCGGGCCCAAGCGTGTAGGTAGCCACTATGAGCAAAGCAGGCTCAGTGGGGATTCTTGAGAGCTGCAGTGTGCCCGGCCTGCCTCAAGGGGGCAGTCTTACCCAGCGGAAAGTGCCTTATTGCAGTGATTTTCAACCTTTTTCGTCTCTTGGCACACGTACTCTGTGGCATACCACAAAATATATTTTTTGTCCGTCTGACAAACAAAAATAGGTATAATTCTGATTCATTCACACCGGATGGCTGTTGTTGTATCGGCTGTGGTCATTTTTTATTTTGAGGATCTAAAGAAAAAGAGGTCAGTGCCCCTAAGTAGTCAATTATTACGTATTTAAAAAGTCTCATGGCGTACCAGTTGAAAAACACTGCCCTATAGGAATGCAGTGTTACCTGGTATTTCAACATCTTACTTTTTAAACATCTTATTGTATTTTTTTATTTTAGAGAGAGGAGAAGGGAGAAAGAAAGAGGGCGAGAGACGCCGATGTGGGGGAGAAACATTGGTTGGCTGCTTTTTGTGTGCACCCCAAGGGGCCAAACCCGCAACCCTGGCACATACCCTGCCGGGGAATCGAACCGGTGACCTGTTGGCTTTTGGGATGATGTCCAACCAACTGACCCACACTAGCTGGGGCAGAATATCTTACTTTTTTAAAAAAAAAAGCTAGACATCTGGTTTTTACATGTAAAATATTAGTTTTAATTGTGGACAACTAATTGAAATAATAAAAAAGGATAACCGTGAGCGCAACGAAACTCCCTGGGGACTGATAGTTCACGACATCTGGCTAAGGACGTGGCAGCCCTGTTTGGAGGACCCGTCCTGTGGTTCGAGCCATTGCTCCTGCTGTCCCCCCCCCCAGTGACAGCATCCAGTACCAGATGGTGTACTCCTACGGCTCCGGGGCGGTGTGGGCCCTCGGCGTTGTGCCCTTCAGCCACGTGAACGCCGTCAAGTTTAACGTGGAGGATGGAGAGATCGTGCAGCAGGTAGGGTCCTGCATCCCTCTCGGGCGGCCTGGGAATCCAGGAGGGGCATGGGCGGAGCCCGCCCTTGCACTGGGGCCAGGGAACTTGGCTGGGTCAATGCAAAAGCCATTTGAGGTCCCTCCCTGATTCTGGTCGCTGGGAGGCTGCCTTCTTCTCGAGTACTTATTTATTTATTTGGCTTCTTATGAGTTTATCTGAGCCAAACTGATGACGTGTCGGGAAGCAAGGTCTCAGATGCTCCCCACGTGTGTGTTTGAAGCCCTCGCATTCACATGTAGTGCTCTCCTGGGGTGGCTGAAACAGTCGCACCTGTGTGTTGCCTGCACGTATCTCGCAGGGTAATATTGTAAAGTAAGGGTGGAGAAACCACATAGGACACGTACAGTAAGTAAATGCTCATCCGAAATGTCAGGTATTATAATATGCTGGTATGTTTTTTTAGTAATCAGAAAGAAAATTGTGATTTTTTCTTTGGCCTTGGAGCTTTTGGGAGGCTGGGGGACAGAACTCCTTTGGAACCAACCCTGAAGCTGAGGCCCCCTAGTGGGATCTGGGTGACACTGCAGATGAACTGAAGGGGAAGCGTAAAAATCGCCTGTTGTGATGTCTTTCCCGTAGGTCAGGGTTTCAACCCCCTGGCTGCAGAGTCTCACTGGAGCCTGTGGTGTGGTGGATGAGGCTGTCCTGGTGTGCCCTGACCCAAGGTCACGGTCCCTCCAAACCTTGGCCCTGGAGACGGAGTGGGAGTTGAGGCAGGTCCCACTGCAGGTGAGTGACCAGTGCTGTTTCCCCTGGCCCGAGGCACAGCCTTTGCTGCTTAGAAAAGTCTTTCCCCCAGCGTCGCTGCTTCGTTTCTGAGACTCGGCAACTGTTGAGAGGCCAGGCCTCTGGCTGAACTGGTGAAAGGGCAAGTGGGCCAGTCTTCTCTTCGGAGAATCTGAATGGGAGCTTCCAGCGCTGCATGCCATGGCCCAGTTACTGTCGCTGGCAAAGTGGGGCAGAGGGTGCACGCCTGGGGTGGAAAACTGACTCCTTGGCCGTAGGCCTGACCCTCCTCCTCTCGCCTCCCAGTCTCTCGACTTAGAATTTGCAAGTGGATTTCAGCCCCGAGTCCTGGCCACGCAGCCCAACCCAGTGGATCCTTCCCGGGCCCAGTTCTTCCTGCAGTTGTCCCCAAGCCACTACGCCCTGCTGCACTACCACTACGGGGTCCTGAGTCTGCTCAACAGCTTCCCGCAGGTACCCGCAGGCTGCGTGGTTGGCTAGGGTTCACGAAGACATAGCCAAGGCGTAGATGCTAGCGGTCCCTGCCTTTGAGGCTGGAGGCATTTGCTCAAGAGAGAAGACAGCTTTCCACTGGTGGCTTGAGGTGGGTTAGCCGTAGAGCAGAAATGGGATGCTTTTCCTTGTAAGAGACATGAAGGGTCTTTAGAGTAAAACCAGCACTCTCCTCTGAGTCCACAGGACAGTGGGGGGGTGTTCGGTAGAGCCTCCCACAGACCCCAAGAGCAGCATGGGATCGAGGGTGGACCTGTGCCTCTGTGGGGGGGTAGGGGACAGGCCTGTGGTCAGCTGTGGATACACCTGGGCCCTTCCTCTGCTCTCCCGTGGCCTGGCCATCTGGCTACAAAGTTGGGAGTGCTTTCCACCGCAGGGCCAAGGGGTGTCCCTGTAGAGGTGACCCTCTGGAAGCCTGCTGGCTAGTAAGGGCCCCGTGTGGGAACTGACGCCCTGCTTCCCCCAGACTGCCCTCGTGAGCTTCGCCACCACGGGGGAGAAGACCGTGGCTGCAGTCATGACCTGCCGCAGCGACGCGGTGAGTGTGGAGAGTAACAGTCGGCGCTGGGGCTCCCTCCCTGTCCTCGCCGGGAGCTCGGGGAGCCAAAGTCAGGGGCATTCTTTCTCCTGGTCACTTAGAACCCAGAGGTCAAGGGGCTGTTGAGGGCTAAGTTCTCACTTCATCTGTAGAGCTTTCAGTACCCCCCTTGGCCCCCAGGAGTGGGGCCCTACTGTGACACCCTTACTTTCATCTGGGACCGTTAAAGGTTGTGTAGGCCTTGAGGACAGGAGTGAGAAATGGAGATCTGCCTTCCCCAAGTGCTGAGAAGACAGAGGTGAAAGCTTCATTTTGGGGACTAGGATGCGACCCTTTGGCTCAATTTTCTCCTGTCCTCGTTTCCCTGGCAGAAGCCTAGCATCTCTGACGACGGGCCAGTGGGGAGCTTTGCGGAGAAGTCTAGTGCACAGGTAGGGCGTGGCATGGGGCGTGTGCCAGGCCTGGGGGCACAGGAGGTCACCCAGTGAAGTGGGGGGTGTACCCCGGGCCCCAGCAGGTCCCCTGGCATTTCCTGACTCAAATGGGGTTTCCTGGGTTGTGTGAATGATACTTCTCTTGGTCTGCCTTAGTTGGGAAATTAGGAAGTAGGATCTCTAAAATCTGTTCTTAACAATTTTCTCCTCTGGGTCTAATTTCCCCATTTCTTTTGGGGTCCCGGCTGGTGGGGTTGAATTTCAGTCTGTGCCTTTGCACTGGAGCGCAGCACAGGACCCCAGCTAGAGGCGCAGGCCCCTGCCGTGGCTCTTCCTCCCGAGCGGTTCCGGAGGGGCGTGTCCTTCCTCTGCTTCCGGTTCCGCCCCTCCGGGGAGTCTCTGCTGCACCGGACTGGCTGCCTCTGGGCGAGTGGAGCGGTGGCAGTTTTATTTCTTCACTCGCGGACTTTACTTCTGCCTGAGGACTTAGCTTTCTTTTCCCCTGATTTTCCTTCGCATGTATTTCCTCTTCCTGGCCTGGGTCCTTCTCTAGGACTTCCTCCCCGTTCTCGGACTCCCTTTGGGGGACTCTGCTTTGGGGGATCCATGTAGTTGACCTGTGCTGTTGCTCCCCCAGGACTCGCTGGCTTGCTTGAACCAGACCTACACCATTAACCTCTACCTGGTGGAGACGGGTCGGCGGCTGCTCGACACCACCATCACCTTCAGCCTGGAGCAGAACGGCACTCGGCCCGAGCGGGTGAGGGGAGCCTTGGTTTTGGGGCTGCGGCCCGTGGGCATCTCAGCACGGGGCTCCCTCTGCTCAGGGCCGGGTCACAGCCACGGGGCGGGATCAGAGCTCTCCGGACGTGGGTTCCGGTTCTTCCTGAGCCGCTGGGCTGTCGTGCATCCCTGTGAGGACGGTAAAAGCAGGTGCCATCCTTTCCAAGTTGTCACCGTGCCACGCTTCTCGTGTGTGCACTCACTGACAACCTCCCAGGCGTCTCGTGAGGTGGCTATCACCAACGAGGGAACTGTGACGGAGGTTCCGGACCCCACCCCGAGTCACTGAGCTGGGAGAGGTTGCCAGCCCCGCGGCGGGCGCTCCCCGTGACCGCCCGGTGCCGCCTTTGGGCACGTTTGGCTGTGTCGCCAGCCCGTCCCGCTGCGGCTCCTTTGTTTCTGATGCGGGAGGTTAGGACTTGGCCTCCCGCTCCCTGCGTGGGGTGTGGTCGGCATGTGGTTCGTGGCTCGGAACCCAAGGAATACTCGGGCTTCCTCGAGGGAAGGTCTGGGCTCCAGCCTCGCGCCGGCGTGCTGGCTCCAGGGAGCACGTGTTGTCTTACTGGGGTCCAGGTGACCGCTGTGTTGTTTAGACGTGAAAGCTTGCCGCGCCTGGCCCACTGACCCCTCCTGAGGCTTTGGGTCTCGGGGTCTGGTGCTCTGAGGGACTCTTGGGTTCTTGCTGACGGCAGTGGTCTCGACTCTTTGGCTCCCAGCTGCACATCCAGGTGTTCCTGAAGAAGGACGACTCCGTGGGCTACCGGGCCTTGGTGCAGACGGAGGACCACCTGCTCCTCTTCCTGCAGCAGCTGGGTGAGTGGACCTCACTTGACCCCCTCGTTTCAGGCCTGCTCAGGGGTTCCGCTCGAACTCTTTACCTGGGGTGGTGCGCAGGCTTCTGGAGAATGTTCCCACAGAGTGTACCCTGGTATTTTTTCCGGAGCGTGTATCACCTCCTTCGGAGTTACTCCCTGCCAGTCTCAGTCAGGACGCGGAACCTTTCCCACCTGACACATTGAACTAGTGCCTTGCTCTGTTGTTTCTCATTTCTCACGCGAGAGAGAGCTGCAGGGGATCCCTGAGTCCCCAGGAAGGGTCTCGGGAGGTGTTGGGGAGAGAAGCAGCTTTGCGACTGTGGTTTCTCCAGTAGGGAAGGTGGTATTGTGGACCCGGGAGGAGTCTCTGGCCGAGGTGGTGTGCCTGGAGATGGTGGACCTCCCCCTGACTGGGGCGCAGGCCGAGCTGGAGGGAGAATTTGGCAAGAAGGCAGGTACGAGCCCTGGAGCTTGGGACGGCGGAGGTGCGGGCGGGGTGCCGTGGGCACGGGTCTGTCGGGGGGCCGCAGGCGATGCCGTCTTGAGGCTCCCCAGCTGCCGGGTGTGGCCGTGCACCCGTCTGTCCTGAACCAGCCCCCGGGCCACCTGCAGTGCTCTCTGGCCATTCCTTCGGTGTATGTCTGAAAGGTGTCACCTGGGACTCCCTCTAGGGAATGGCCCTAAGGACAAGAAACTAAATGTACAGAAGCAGGGACCACGGTTTGAGCACCCCAATTTGCCAAGGCACCACACACCTATTGTCCGCAAAGCAGCAGCCCTGCCTTTCTAGAGAGACACGACTGGGTTGCCCCGGTTACTGTGGCCAGTGCCCTCCGAGGCCAACTGCAGTCCCAGCCCCAGGGTGGACGGAGCCCCCTGCTGTGATTCACCCCCACCCCTGTGCCGCCCCCCCCCCCACCTCCCCTCACCCATTCGTGGCAGTGTCCAGCAGTGCTCACTGCGGGCCTGCTCTGGGCCAGGCACCCGGGCAGGCATCGCCGATTTTCTTAAGCTGAGGAGTAATTCAGCTTTACTGTTTATTTTTGCTGCCTGGATCCAGCGATTCAAGGTAAAATCTGTTTCCTGCTGCCTGCTGCTTGTTGCCTGCCCACATGACTCGCTTTGGTTAACTCCTTGTTTTCCCTGACTTGCGTCAACAAAGTGTAGACGTGTGTGCATGGACTGTTGTGGCCGTGACCTGTGCTGTTTGCCTCTCACGTCTCCTCCTCGAGCTGAAGGACAGCTACACAGGAGAGGGCGCCCCCTCTTCAGTGTGCCCCCTCTTCAGTGCGCACTGAGCGGGCGCCCTGCGCGGGGTGACCCCTCGTGTGTGCCTCATATGGGGCCACCTGGCGGCAGCCCGGTCAGTGGGTTCCATGCCTTTTCCCAGATGAGGAACCAGAGGTCAGAAGGTCAAGTACATTTCCCAAGGCCACCCGCTTAGTAAGCAGTGGAGTTGGGATTTTAATCCAGATCTGGCAGACTCCAGAGGCCACGCCCTTTACCATGCGGCCTTGTTTCATGGCCTGATCCACTCTGTGGAGGAGGTTGGAGTATGGGGGGGAGAGGGAATGAGAGCCCCGGGGCCTTGGGTGCAGGTAGGTCTGTTGGGTGCAGGTTAAACAGTCGACAGAGCAGGAGTGAAGCGGTGGGAAATGGAAGCACCCTTTCAGGATGTGCACACATATGCACCCCCGCACCCCACGTCCCTCCCTCTTCTGGTTTCATGGCACCCAGAGCCCTCCCCCGGCCGTGCTGGGCGCAGGGCTGGGGTGCAGGTACTCACGGCATGACTGCATGCTGCCAGGCTGAGCTCTTAGTCTCCTATTCCGAGATTCCAGGCAGGGGAAGGATGGTGCACGAGGTGAGTAGGTTTGGAAGTTCCCGCCTGGCTGTACCTGTGTCTGAGACTGTTGGCATCCGACACAGGGCTGCCCCTGGGGCGTGCAGCCTGGGGCGTGCAGCCGCAGGGGAGAGGGCGACTCCTCGTTAGGAGGAGCGAGTGTCCCCTTGCTGCAAACACTGGGCCTGGCGGGGAAGAAGCCTCAGCTGGTACCTTTCCCTTGACACCAGACGGCTTGCTGGGGATGCTCCTGAAACGCCTCTCGTCCCAGCTCATCCTGCTGCAGGCGTGGACGTCCCACCTCTGGAAGATGTTTTATGACGCCCGGAAGCCCCGGAGCCAGATAAAGAACGAGATCAACATCGACACCCTGGCCAGAGACGAGTTCAACCTCCAGAAGATGATAGTGATGGTGACCGCCTCGGGCAAGGTGAGAGAGAGGGCCGCGCTCCGGGGCTCCGGGGCTCAGGGGAGAGCACGGGCTTTCGCTGGGAGATTTAGCCGTTTGTTTTGTCTCTCTGGTAGTTAGCTGGTTCTTTGTGTACCTTTCAGCTTTTTGGCATTGAAAGCAGCTCCGGCACCATACTGTGGAAGCAGTACCTCCCCAGCGTCAAGCCAGACTCCTCCTTTAAACTGATGGTGCAGCGAACCACTGCCCACTTCCCCCACCCCCCGCAGTGCACCCTCCTGATAAAGGACAAGGTGAGGCCGCCGCTGATTTGAACCGAAGTCACACGGCTCTTTGGTGTTCTGTGACTCACGTTTTTCCTGGGGCTTTTGAGCTGTGTGAGAGTTAAAGATCAGTGTTCAGGGGTCAGAGCTGTGTCTCCTCCAGTCCTTCCAGGGTGCGGGCCCTCGGGACTGATGTGGAATGGGCTGGAGAGTGGCTGTGACCCGGTCTGTAGTAGCCAGCTCGCCTTCTTCCCAGACAGGCGGCTGTGGGCAGCTGAGTGGCTGTTGCTCATCTCTGTGTGAGAGAGAGCAGGGCGCGAAGCTATTTGTGTCTCTGCCTCCCAGAACTGGGTGGACTTTTGTGGGTTCATTCTCGTACTGTTAGCAGGGGGCCGGGAAGCATTGTGCCGGAGTGGCTGCCCTGGGGTTGTGAACTGGTTCTCGGCCATTTTATTTGCCCCTCAGCCCGTCCAGTTCTTGGTTAGCTTTGGAGAAAGTCAGGAGAAAGTTTATTTTCTTTTTGACATGTTAGCCTAGAAGACCTTCGCCTTCAGCTAAGAGTATTTTCTTTAAGATTTTCAGAGAGATGGGAAGGGAGGGAGAAAGAGAGGGAGAGAAACATCCATGTGTAGTTGCCTCTCGAATGCCCCCAACCAGGGACCTGGCCCACACACCAGGCACGTGTCCTGACGGGGAATCGATCCAGTGACCTTTGGCTCACCGGCCGGCGCTCAGTCCACCGAGCCACAGCAGTCAGGGCAGCCACGACTGTTGTCGACAAAGAGGACGGAGACGTCGTGACCCAGCACATTTGAGCTGAAGTCCCAGCTTTCCAGATTTACTCCTCCGACCTGCACTCTTTTCGTGTCGGTGGAATCTGACGGTTTGTCCGTTTCAGGAGACGGGAATGAGTTCTCTCTACGTCTTCAACCCCATTTTTGGGAAGTGGAGCCAGGTGGCCCCCCCAGTGCTGAAGCGCCCCGTCTTGCAGTCGCTGCTGCTCCCCGTCATGGATCAGGACTACGCCAAGGTGCTGCTGCTGATAGATGACGAGTACAAGGTACGGTGTCTCAGGCGGGGCTGGGGAGCGCTTGGGCAGGGCTGTGCGTGGGAAGGGCCGGTGGGACAGCAGCCGGGGCGGGGCCAGAGACGGGAGCTGCCGGCGGTCGGCGCACGTCTGGGCTGGAGGGCGTCTGTGAGCGATTGCTCTTTCTGCACTTGTGAGAACTCGGGGTCTTCATGGGACTAAATGTAAGCCCCATCTGAGCTTAGCAGGCCACATCTTTTTAAGATTCCCCATTTCCTTACAGCTCTCTTTGACGGGAAATAGTAATGAGTATTGAGAAACTGCTTGGAGACTCCTGACTGTATTCTTTAACTCTCTTCTTGGTCTCTCTGGGGCGTTCAAGGTCACGGCTTTCCCGGCCACTCGGAACGTCTTGCGACAGCTCCACGAGCTGGCCCCTTCCATCTTCTTTTACTTGGTGGACGCGGAGCAGGGCCGGCTGTGTGGATATCGACTTCGGAAGGTAGGGAGCGGGCGTCCCGCCAGCCCCGCTGTGGGAGAGCGGTCGGTGCTCACGGATTCTACTGTGAATCTAGATCAGCATGGTCCTGACGTCTGGGTCACAGTCATTTTCCTTTTAGTGTTTTTTTTTTAAGAGAGGAGAACATCGATTTGTTCTTCCACTTATTGATGCCATTCATTGGCTGGTCTCGTGTGTGCCCTGGCCGGGGATGGAACCCACAGCCGTGGTGTGTCGGGACAGTGCTCCGACCAGCTGAGCGCCCTGGCCAGGGCTCACAGTCATTTGCACATCTATCGAGCAGCTGCTGCCTGGCAGGCATGGTTCTCAGTGTTGTGGAAGGAGCAGGGAACAACAGACAAACCTGTGCTCCGTGGAGTTTTCATTCTGCATTCCTTTCCATAGCCAAGAGAAGGGACATTTTCCTCCATTTCGGGGAAGGTGGCGGGTGGGGGTGGGGGTTGCATAAAAGTGCTTTCTGTATGAAGAGACGTTACTAGCGCACTCTTGACAGGATGCGCACTTTGAATTTTATTCCCAGAAGTGGGATTGATTTGCTCTGGCCCTGGCATTTGTGTCCAGCTCTTGCCCACAGCGACGCACCCTGCTGTGAAGTCCAGCTCGTGGTGCACCAGGGCCTGGCCCGGGGCTCGCCAGCAGGGGCGCACCGAGGAGTGACCGGCGTGTACTCGCCGGATGGCCCCGCGTCCTGCCCCACGGGGCCTTCGGGGGGCACTGTGAGCTTGCACCCACATGCCTGTGCGGAAACCTCGCTCACTGACTGCGTTACCTTGGGCACACGGGCTCCGTAGCCCTGTTTTCTCGTCTGTGAAGTGAGGTGGTAACAGCACCTACCTCACAGGGCTACCGTGCGGAGTCAGGGGAGGGATGCGTGTAAATCATGTAAAGTGATGCCTGGCACGTGGTAAATGCCCTCTTCTGAAATTCTGTAACAGCCAGCCTTTCACACAAACAGCCAGGAAACGGTCTACCCAGGAAATACGTTCTTCACCTTTGCGGGTGGAAAAAAATTGCCCTTCCAAGTTGATAGAAAGGAGACCCTGAAAGCAACAGGTCTTTGTGGGTACGGGGGACCAGACTGCAGTGTGGGGGTCACACGTTGGTGGGGTCCTGAGGATGTGATGGGAGTGAGCAGTGGCCAAGGGCAGACAAAGGAGGTGAAGTGGGATTGGCCAAGGTCGTCTGCAGTCTCTGACCTCCGAGGGAGCAGGCCTACTGGCGACCTTATCCTCTGGCGGTGCTTTTCATTGTAAAAGATTAAACTGACGCAGATGCCCCCAGCACAGTGCGAACAGCCCCTTTTCGGCCCCGTCCGCAGCTGCTCCCCGGGGGGAACGCCCGCCGCCCTCCCTGCGTGTCTCCTGCACCGTGGGAACGGCTGTACTGGCCGCACATCACGTCCCTGTGGCTCAGACATCTCCTCTTCGTGAGGTGGGCTTGACCTGTTTTTACGGATAGGGAATTTGATTTTTTCCTACCTCATTGTTTTGTTAAACACATTTTTATTGAAGGATAAGATTAGGGACAAGTCCAGAAATGTCCGAAAAGGAGCATGTGTGTGCACAGCCCCCAAACCAGGAGGCAGAGTGGCACCGGCGCCCCGGGAGACCCTCGGTCCCCTCCCCTCCCGCTGGAGTAACGTTTAACCGCACACCTTTGCTCTTGGGCTTCCTGTGACTGTTCGGGACGTTTCCTGTGATGGTTTGAGGTCCCTGGCTGCTGGCCCAGTACGTGCATTCTTCGATTTTAGTAATAAGTGCTCAGTTTTCTTTGGGTGTTTCTTACTCAGATAAACAGGGGGATGCTGCTGAATAATCCTTTTCTTAATGGCTGTGGTATCTTCCTAAATGAAAAGGACCGTTCTAACACTTCTCCACGAACGGGTCCTTTGGCACCACGGCCGCACGTGATGAGCGGCAGGCGCGTGTAGCCGCAGCCCTCGTGGGTCTGGGCGCACCCTCCTCCTGGTCACGGGCGCCGGCCGTTCTGCCTTTGCTGCAGGACCTCACCACTGAGCTGAGCTGGGAGCTGACCATCCCCCCGGAAGTGCAGCGCGTCGTCGAGGTGAAGGGGAAGCGCAGCAGCGAGCACGTTCACTCCCAGGGCCGCGTGATGGGGGACCGCAGCGTGCTCTACAAGGTACGGCGTGGCGGTCCGGTCTGGAGCGAAGGGCAAGGGCTTGCCGTCTGGCTCTGGAATTCGGCAGGTGCACGACCTTGAGTGAGTCCATCAGTCCCTTAGAGCCTGACTCACGTCTGTGAAATGGGCCCTCTGTGCCCTTCTGCTGGGGTGGTCGTGAGGTCACGTGAGAGACTCGTGCGGAGCCGGGGCCCTGGCATGTGGCCACTACCCAGTAGGTGTTAGCCGTTGTTATTACTAATGCTAGTAGTGCTAGAACTTTCCGTGCTTAAACCTTGGTCGCGCCATCAGAGACGCCGTCTCTGACCCAGCACTCGAGTTAGTAGGAAAGGGCGCGAGGTGGGGAGGTGACTTGTGGGCTGCAAACCGCCCCGTGAGAGAACGTAGTCAGTGCAGTAACGGACACTGACCAGACCCGCAGAGTAGCACAGCAGAGGCTGAGTTGGAGGAGGAGACGTGAGAGGCCCAGGAAGTCCAGCGGGAGCCGCTTCGCCAGGCGCCAGGCGGCGCGCAGGCCTCCGGTTGGCCTGTCCAGGGCCAGACGTGGCCCTGCCACAGACTGTCCCTCGGGGGTGCTCTGCTCAGGCTTCCCGAACGTGTGTGTTCACTGACACGGTGGCGGCGCCTGTGTGACGGGATTGCTTTGAGGGTCAACGGGGATAGGTCCTGCGGAGCGTGAGCAGAACGGCGTCTCCCGCACAGTGAGCATCATCCGTAGCGCTGTCAACTGGGAAGCTTTGCTGCTGGGTGCCTCCCGTGTGGCCACGGCCAGTTTCACTGCTTCAGGTTGCCAAAGTAATACGTGTTCTGAAGTACATTCTATTTGCACTAGAAAAAAGTTCACAGCGTAATTTCATTCGTACAAGGTAAAGTATGCGGGAATACTTGTGTTTTTATATGTGAGCCTAACAGGAGTAGGACTCTTTGGATTCATATTCATTATGCAAACTTTTTAGGTTAGTCTTCTTGTAAATTAACTTTTATTTTCGGCAGAGGTAGTACATAGAATCCCACATTTGCCTTCCCTGGTTTTCCCGAGGGGCCGCGTACCTCTGTGTAGAGTGAGACAGCAGCCTCGCTGAAACACTGCTGGCTGGGCTCCAGCGTGGGGTTTCCCAGCTTTCCCGTCAGTGTCCTTTTCTGGCCCGGCATCAGTCCGGGGCCCTGAGTTGCGTCTGGTTGTCCGGCCTCCTGGGCCTGCTCTGGTCCGGGGCAGGCTTTCAGTCTTAGCTTGTGTCTCGTGGCCTTGATAGTTCTGAAGAGCGCTAGTCAGGCGTCTCGTGGGGTGTGTCTCAGCTTTGCTTTGTCTGCACCGTGGTCATGGGTTTTTGGAAGGAATACCACAAAGGTAAAGGTTTTTTTTTTTTTTTGTCTTGTGTTTAGATTGCCAGCTGGGTGCCAGGTGCTCTTTAGATGTCGGGATACATTCGTGAACAAAGTAGACAACATTCCCTGTCCTCGAGAGGCTTTCACTGTATTCAGAAGAGGCTAATAGAGAAAATGAGTGGATAAATTAGATAGCATTTAGAGGGTGAGCAGTTCTCCAGAAAAACACGAGGCTGGGAAGAGGGCAAGGGAGGGTCTCCTCGAGGAAGGGACACCTGAGTGGAACTCGGAGTGAGGCGGTGGGTGAGTTAGGATACTTGGAGAGGAGACTTCTGCCCAGAAAAGCCAGAGCGTCCCTGGAACATTCTAGAATCAGCCAGGAGGCTAGGGGGTCTTTGAGGGGGAAAGTCCAGGCTGCCCAGGCCCGGAGGTGACAGGACCAGATTGCAGGCCATCCCTCTGGCCCCCGAGTGAGATGAGGAGCCCCTGGAGGTTGTGAGCCGCAGAGGAGGGACTGAGGTGACTGAGGTCGAGCAGGTCCGCTGGGCCTGCTGTGTTGACTGGCCTGCCTCGGGCCAGGGAGGACAGCAGGCGGACAGTCGGGCTATTGTAACAGTCCAGGTGAGACGGCGGTGACTTAACCGGGGTTGGTTGGGGTGGTGACAAAGGATCTGATTCTGGATGCTTCGGGGCGGGAGCCAGCACCTCTGCAGATGGGCAGGGTGTGTGTGAGGGAGAGAGGAGCCGGATGACTCAGAGGTTCCGGGCCTAAGACAGGCACGGGGTGCCCTGAGGCGGGGGCGGGTTCTCGCAGGGGTGGAACAGGAGTTCGGCTGGAGGCATGCCAGGTTCAAGGTGAGACGTCCAGGAGGCGATACTGAGCTGGCAGTCTGTCGGTCAGGCCTGGAGTTCAGGGGGAGGTCTGGCTCAGAGTTGGGCATCGCCAGCACCCGTAGATGGTACGAAAGCCATGAGACTGGCCGAGGTCACCATGAGAGCGGGTCAGGCGAGCTGTCCAGGGCATCGGGGAGACGAGGAGGAACCCGCAGGAGAGACGGGGAAGGGGCGGCCAGTCAGGCAGAAAGAAACCAGGGAGCAGATGTCCTGGACGCCAGGTGGAGAGAGTGTGCCGAGATAGCAGTGATGATCCCGTGTGTCACGTGGTCCTAGTAGGTCAGGTAAGGTGAGAGCTGAGACTCACCGCTGATCCAGTGATAGGGACACGCTGGTGGGGCAGTGGCGGCGCTGGAGCCGTGGCCCTAGGCCCGCGGGTGGGCAGGCCTGGACTGTATCTTGAGTTACATTCGCTCTGCCTGTGACTTGAGCACGATGCTTAACTACTTTCAGATATTTCACCTGTGAAAGGTAATCAATAGCTACTTTGCGAGGTTGTTTGAGGATTCAATGAACTGAGGCAGGCAGAGCACGTGGCGTGGCCCCTAGCTCCCAGCAGACACTAATGAGCGCAGCGATAACCTGCTCGGAACAGACAGCTCTTCCAGCCAGAAAACCCGACTCCTCTGCCAGGGCAGGGAGCTCCACGCCCGCCTCGCTGCCCGGGGCTCACAGTGGAGTGGAGCCCCAGGTGTGCCTGTGTGGTTCTGAGGGAGCTTCTGTCTCCTCCTCCCCAGAGCCTGAACCCCAACCTGCTGGCCGTGGTGACCGAGAGCACAGACGGACACCACGAGCGCACCTTCATCGGCATCTTCCTGGTGGACGGCGTCACCGGGCGCGTCATCCACTCCTCCGTGCAGAGGAAGGCCAAGGGCCCCGTGCACATCGTGCACTCCGAGAACTGGGTGGTGGTAAGGCCTTGCAGACACACTCGGCCGCCGGCAGGGCCCTGGTGTGGCTCAGCACCGCAGGGCTGGTCTCCCCGCTCCAGACCCTCACATTGCCCCTTGTTCCGGAAACCAGTCGCTGCTCTGTGTTTGCATGGGACCCCAGCCCCCGACGGGAGCATGGAGTGCGGGCTGAGGGCTAGGCCGGGGAGTCAGTCTGCCTGGGTTGGATCCCGGCTCTTCCGTTTTCCGACCACGCGACCTTGACTTGAACTAGTTGTCTAAGCTCTTCTGTGTTGCTTCCTTCGTGAAGTAGGCATGGTAACGGTCATCTCCAGTGTAGCTTACGCCAGTGCCTGGCACACAGTGAGCACTCAGACGTTAGCTGTACTCATTCCGGCCTCCAGGAATCTTGAGAATTCTTTGTTTCTTATGGGCTCTTTGGGCAGCCGGGAGAAGACTGCTCTGAAAACTAGTAAACTTGTTAGCAAGGAGGAAAACCGGGGTGCTGGGTGGTTTCTTTCCCTCCTGGGCATGTAGCTAATTGGAAAGGTGCCTTCCGGGGCGTCTCCCCTGCGCGGTGGTCTCGGCAGCCGAGCCTGCAGCTGCCTCTCTCCCCTTGCAGTACCAGTACTGGAACACCAAGGCCCGGCGCAACGAGCTCACCGTGCTGGAGCTCTACGAGGGCACCGAGCAGTACAACGCCACCGCCTTCAGCTCCCTGGACCGGCCCCAGCCGCCCCAGGTCCTCCAGCAGTCCTACATCTTCCCCTCCGCCATCAGCGCCATGGAGGCCACCATCACCGAGCGGGGCATCACCAGCCGCCACCTGCTCAGTGAGTGGCCCGGGAGGGTTTCTGGGGTGGCTGGGCCCCAGGGCAGCCGCACGGCAGGACAGAGCCAGGGATGCGCTGCCGGCAGAGCCGCGTCTGCCCACTGTGAGGAGGCTTCAGTTCAGCAGAGAAGGTCCTTAATCTGGCTTTGCCACCCATCCAGTGACATGTTTGAGTTCTCATTTCTGAGGACCCGCCTCGGTGCTGGCTGCCGTGTTCCCTCGCTCTGAGGGTGGAGCCCTGAGCCCTGAGCCCATCCCGGCCGGTGGCCTGCGCAACCGCAGCAGCCAGCACAGTCTAGGGCCCGCCCTTCCATGGTGGGGCCTCACTCAGACCTCGCACGTTGTCAGGTTGTCATTCTGGCCGTTTCGGGGGGGCCTCTGTGTCCTTTTGTGTCATTTCAAACTCGAACTCTTCATTTTCGTGAGGAGGACGTTTTTCTGAGTGGCCCTGGCCTGGGGCTGGTCAGTGTGAACACTCACTCTTTTTGGTGCAGTTGGACTGCCTTCCGGAGCGATCCTTTCCCTTCCTAAGGCCTTGCTGGACCCCCGCCGTCCTGAGATCCCCACAGAACAAAGCAGGTGAGCCGCCGCGGGCCGTGTGCGGGCTCTGACCTTAGGGAACTCAACCTCCTGCAGTCCCTACTGCAGGACCAAGTGCAGTCCTCAGTCTGGTGCGTGCTGTCCTGCTGTGCGGGGGGCTAGGGAGGTGGCCGTGACCAAGTCTGACAAGTGCAGCTGCCCTCGTGGGGTTTACGTTCTGGCTGGGGGGATGGACAGTGAGATAAACTGTCAGCTACTCGTAAGGGCTCAGGAGGGAAAAAATCAAACAAAGGACAGGACTGTGAAGGAGTGGGGGGGCGGTTACTCTTCTCGAGAGGGTGGCCTGGGAGAACCCCTGTGGAGCAGTGACTGCTGATCCTTGCCCTGGAGGGGAAGGAAGCCAGCCTCGTGGAGACCTGAGGGCAGCGTGTCAAGCGGGGCGGGGGCGGGAGGTGGGGGGAGAGCTGGGGCCAGTGCCCTGAGGTCACGCCTGCTGAGTTGGAGGAGGCTGGGAGGCCGCTGGGCTGGGGCGGCTGGTGGTGGGGACACGGGTAGTGAGGTCAGGGCGGTAATGGGGCTGGGTCACTAGGGCGGGCAGTTGCTTGTCACTTTCAGTGTTAGTTTCAGTAACTCCAGCCACCATTTCTGCATATTTGCTCGCCTCCATCCCGAATTCTCTTCCTTTGGGGGCAAGACTTTAGGTCTGTCTTTGCACCTGAGGAGAAGGGAGAGGATGAGCGCGAAAGTGATGGGGGACCGGGGGATAAAGCTGGGGAAAAACACGGGCGATGGTGGGGTTTTCAGGAGCACGGAGACAGAAGCACTGGGGAGGAAAGACTGGAATTGGCCAAGTGCCTCAACGTTTTGCTTTTAAAATGGCCCAGACTCTCCTGCCCTGGTGTAAATTACTGGTTGTTTCTAAGTTATTTGTTTTTTTAGATTCAGAACCAGGTGGGAATCCAGATCACAGTCTAAGTCTCCACGCAGCTTGCTTTCTTGCAGCCTTCCCAATATTTAGCTGCTAAATTTTTAACCACCTAGTACTTTGCAGGAAGATTTGAGGCCAGATACGTGGCCTGGAAAGCACCCAGGCCCGCGGAAGGGCAGCCAAGGGATCCCCTTACCGCAGCGTGATGCCAGCCCGGCTGATGTTTTGCAGGGAGGAGAACCTAATCCCGTATTCTCCAGATGTACAGATACACGCGGAGCGGTTCATCAACTACAACCAGACCGTCTCTCGAATGCGCGGCATCTACACCGCTCCCTCGGGCCTGGAGTCCACTTGTTTGGTGAGTAGAGCCCATGGCCACCCGGGCCGCCGTCTCCGAAGACGCCCGTGGGACAGCCGCTCTTGGTTTCACCCTGGGGGAAACAGCCGAGGATTCCATTTCCTGTCCTGCCCGCGTCCGAGGTGGTGCGATCGCTGGCTGCCTGTCTCACCCGGTTCTCATTCCCTCTGCCTTCCAGGTTGTGGCCTACGGCCTGGACATATACCAAACTCGAGTCTACCCGTCCAAACAGTTCGACGTCCTGAAGGATGACTATGACTACGTGTTAATCAGCAGCGTCCTCTTTGGCCTGGTCTTCGCCACCATGATCACTAAGAGACTGGCGCAGGTGAAACTCCTGAACCGTGCCTGGCGGTAGAGACCCAGGCCCTGCTGCCGGAGAGCCGAGAGCCGACGGGGTGGGGGTCAGCGAAGCTCCCGCTCAGTCCCACAGGGTGGTGGAAGGTGTGTGTTGGGCCCTCACCTTAGTTAACAGTTGTCAGGAAAGAAACGGACTCACGGAGACTGCTGCGGGGTGTGCCTGGTGCAGCTGGTGGTGGGCGGAGGCTGGACTCGCTCAGCTGAGGATCTCAAAGCACCTCGATGGACTGTCCCTGAGTCCAGAGGCCGCCACCCTGTTTCCTTTCTTGTCCGTCTTTTCCTTTTTTAGATAAGACCTCCCAGCAGAGTCTTCTCTTCTCTGAGGCCTGTTTAAATTGATTTTGGGTTGTCTTCTGTTTCCCACGTTAACCTAGAAATCTTTCTGTTTCCCTGCTTCTTGCTTGAGTTGGAAGGGAGCTGTTATTGACAGCTCCGCCTCATAGGTGCATCTGCTGTTTCACATTCGGGAGGGAGCAGACCCCTCCTCAGCTGCGGTTTCAGGACTGGTCCTCGCTTCTCTCCAAAGTAGGTCCTGGCGAGGAATCCATATTTGGTGTCAAAGTTATTTTAATTAAGCCTCCAGTTTCAGACTCCGATTCAGGTTGAGCCACCCAGTCTTTGTTTCTGTTTACCAAAAGCCGAGTACGTAACTAGCGTCTTGGATCGTTGATCACTGCCCGTGCTCTTCACCTAAGGCGTGTCCAGGCTGAGGCCTCTTTAATACTACTGGATTGTCTGAGCCTGGAAGAGACTTCCGGGGAGGGAGGAGGGAGCACCTGCCTGTCCCCAGCACCTCAGCATCTCTCCCCGCACCCGCGGCCCGGGCCGGCCATCGGACAGCCTAGTTAGGGAGAGTTGTCCTCGTGTAAGAACCTCATTATTTATTTCTAGTTTTAGATATGAATTAACATGTGTGGGTCACTAGATTGCTCTTAAAATGAGCTGACTTCAAATCTCACGGATCCTTAAGAAATGGAGAAAAGGGGGAGAGGTAGGAAATTGGCATTTTGTGGATGAGGCATTGCCGATCGGCCGGGCTGCCGCGTCTGCTGCAAATGAAAGACGTCTGGAGAGTTCTTCCTCGTCCGTGGACTTGGGGCGCGCTGGGGTTTTCCTTTACTGTGAAGGGTGAAGGGTGCGGAGCAGGCCTCTGGCCTCGTGGGGGGAGGCACACTCCATGTCTGAATAAAGCAAGTGACCAGTGACGCCATTGAAGACTTTTTTTTGTGGTTTAGGAACACTCTGAGGCCACGTGTGCGTGACAGGGACACAAAGCAGCGCAGAAATTGTTTTTCAAAAATATTTTTTACCTTTCTGTGGTCATAGGCTGATGGTAGATTATGGCAGAGAAGGAAGAAAACTATTATCCTTAAGTCAAAAAAAATTGTGAAATTGACTTTGATGAATGAACATCTGAGTATCTCCAGGGCAAAAACAGGCATCTGTTCATCCTGACCCAAGACGTACTGTGCTTGATGTGAGCTGGGAGGCGGGGGGAGGTGTGAGTTCTGCCCTAGATCTGAGGAAGCCGGGCTGCAATTCCGACCGCCCTGCATAAACACGTGCCAGCTGCCTCACAGCCATTGCCTGCCTGCCTGCCCGCCCGCCCGCCCGCTGTGCTTGCCCAGCCCTACAAATCTGAGAGATTCTAGTTTCCATTTACCTCTCTGTGTGCCAGAATCTGGACGAAGCAGCTAATGGGAGAGAAGTTGTCTGACCTTTCGTAAAATTCCCTGTATTTCCACTTCACTTACTACATTTTTACTGAAAGTTACCTCAAGTGGCACGGTCCAATAAATCTAAGCTGCCTTCCCAGCCTTCCTTAGCCTTAAAGCAGCACTCAGTTCTGCCCCGCCCTAGTCAGCCTCTGCCCATGGCCTTGACTCTGGTGGGTCTTCTCATCTTCCTCTTGTTCTCTGCATGTCCCTTACGATGTCTGCCCCGCTCTCTTCATTGATTAGGTTAACTTGGGAGCCCCCTGCAGTGAATGTTTCATTTAAAAGGAGATGCCTCAGTACTTTGAATGTCATTTTTTTTTATTAGTTTGGTCAACATACGAGATCTCTTGGCATGAAACTTTACAACTAAATATAATATTTAGTGATTTTCAGTCCTTGTGGGGAATAACGTAAAATGGTTTATGACTTTTATTAGTTTTCCCCTCGCCTTTGACTCTGGACAGTAGTAACCAGTTACTGGGGAATATGCGTGAATTAATACAGAACTGCACAACAGTTTTAAATTTGGGGGAGGAGTTAAACATTAGTGTGTTTTGCCTCACCCACCTTCTTCTTAAGACTAGCTTATTGATTTAATTCTGTTTTTGGGACAGGTGGATACCTGCTCCCCTTCCCCACCCTCCAGCAATAGAAGGTGAGCAGGCTCATACGTGGATAACAGTTCCACTGCTGACCCTCAAATTGATAATTACCAAGTACGTTATAAACTTTCCTGAGACCCGAACAACTTTTGTTAGCATTCCCTCAATGTTTATTTTGCTTAGCATCCGCAGTCTAAATTGCACGTTGACTCAGTCTGCCTTTCCCTATGAAGGAGAATTCTGGGCCTTGACTGGCCTGTTGTCTGCGCTGGAGCAGACGTGAGACTTCTCGGATGCATTCCCTCTGCCCTCCGATGAGCCGGCGGTCCTTGTTGGGCGATCTCATTTTAACGAGAGGATGCGACTCCTCTGCCCTGCTTTAAGGCTTGTTGAACTGTATTGCTCCATGCTTCTTGAGCAGGACAGGAGATATGCCCCAGGAGGGCTAATGTAATAGATCTCCTTGGGCAGTAACTCACCTCCTTACAAAAAGCACTTGGTTGGAAACAGACTCACAGACACAGAGCAGACTGGGGGTTGTCAAAGGGGAGGGGTGCTGGGGGACTGGGTGAACGTGGTGAGGCGATTAAGAAGTACAAATTGATCGCTTTTCAGCCTTTTGGTTAAGATCAAGTGACAGAGTACAAATTGGCAGTTACGGAACAGCCACAGGGGTGTGAAGCACAGCACAGGGAATACAGTCTGTAATATTGCGGTAACTGTGCGTGGTCCCAGGTCGGTACTGGGAATCCTGAGGGAGGGAGCGCTGTGGGAAGTATATGGCTGTCTAACCACTGTGCTGCACACCTGAAACCCACAGGAAATAATATTGAAAGTAAACTGTAATTGAAGAACAAAAATAAAAAAGTTTTAAAAAACACTTGGGACAGCTTATACAACCACACATGATACACAATAAAATAAAACGGAAATTGAAGAGGCGAAGCAGCAGCAAGAAGAGAATGAAAACACAGAAGGAGACTGACGCAGACACAGCGGTGGCGGGCGCCCTGTGTGTGTATGTGTATGTGATCCACCTTTTCTTCAGGCTGCTCCAGAGTTAACCCCGGCCAGCGGAGAATTCGCTGTGTGTCTAGATCGAATGGTGGGGTGGTGTTTTGTCACGGCCTACCCTCAGGAGTGGATTTTAGCTCCTGCTACTGGATTTTTTCCAGAGATCTGAAGGACATTGTTTATCTTATGTAGAGGGCTAAGGAGGAATTTCCCTCTGGGCTCAGTACCAGAAGAGTTGTGTCTCTCTTAGGTCACTTATAAAAGTCCTTCTTCCTTGATTTTAAATAGAACATGCAGGCTGTAGAAACATTTTAAGTGTAAAAATTACCGTGGACTACTACTACTACTATTAATCACTCACATGGGCATCGATAGCCAGTTTGGTGTTCTTGTGTATGAACTCATAATGGGATCATGCTCTTTAATTTCTTTTTTCTTTTTTCAATGCATCTTAAACACGTTTTCATAAAAGAGGCCCTAAATCCTTTCTGGAACAGAGTATGAAAGAAATTTCAGATTTGTAATTTGACTGCCCGCACCAATCGCTGTCCTTTAAAAAGCTGATTACATAAGCTGCAATGATCGCCATCATCCTGAGACTTATCTACTGATGTCTGCTCACTTAACATTGTGTTTTTCAGTAATGAATCTGTTGTATCTCTGTGTTCTTTACTTGGAATGCGTTTTTCCCTTCTCAAAATCTGGCTTGTCTCAAACCTTAAATCCTCCACGAAGCCTTCCCTGCTGATTCTGGCTCACCACAACCTCCCGGCTTCCTGACTGCAAACCACAGAACTCCCCGCACGGTGTGTTTCAGCGCTGCAGCGCTTGAGTCGTGTCGTGTGTCCCCGGGACTGACACACCGTTCTCTGAGTCCCCCGGTATCTTAAGCGAGAAGCTGCTAATTGACCAATAGTTCCCCAAGTGCTGACACCTTCTTCATGGAAGCCTTAGGACATTTGTCCTTAGTGCCTTGGTGGCTTAGTAAGGAATTCTGACATTGAATTGCCAAGAGATAGCCCTGCTCCCCTTTTCTGGTGTGCTCTGACAAACCCTATTTTGCTACATAAAACAAATACAAGATCAAGATGGGAAATGAGCTTTGGGTACCATCATTTCTATTTACAAAAGGAATGGTATCTTTTTGGTATCATATGTACTTATGTAAACAAAATAAGTAGAACTTAGTCTCAAAGTCCAAATAGGCTTCGGAAAACACTATTCTTTAAATCTAAATTTGACAAATAGCATTCCATAATCAGTACAAGGTGGACAATACTTTGTCACATTTATTTTTTTATAAAATGTAAACAGAGGTACCATCTACCTTTTTCTAATCCTCACCTGAGGATAGATATATTTATTAACTTCAGAGAGAGGGGAAGAGGGGGAGAGGAAGAGAGAAACATTGATGGGTTGTCCGCTGTATGTGGCCCGACCATGAACTGAACCCACCACAGCCTGGGCACGTGCACTGACTGGGAGTCAAACCTGTGACCTTGCGGTTCACCATACAACGCTCTAAACCAACCGAGAGCCACACTGGCTGGGGCCTATCTACCTAATAATGGAGACATTGGTGTTTCATATGAAGGAACTGCTTCATACAATATATCGCTACCAAGTTATTTTAAAAGATGACAATTCCCACCAACTACGGTTGAGTCTCCCTTCAAAACCTCCCCTAACCCTGTGTCCCAGAGATAACCACTGAACAAGTTTGCTATGTATCTCTCCAGACCAAATTAGGCTTTGCAACTTGATTAACAATGTGGATCTCCCATACCCCCTTTTACGGTCACAAGTTTAAAATTTCTCAGTGTTTTTCCATTAGAGATTGTGACAAGATCAATTACATACTGTCCCAGGGAAGTCTGTCTTCTTCAGATCACCTTCCCAGTAAGGATTTATAACGTAAACGATGTGCACATCCCACCTCCTCATTTTTCGAGGAGTCTGAATGTGATGTCAGTTGGGACTGACCTCCAACCCAGACTTTTTTCCACCAGCACTAGGGTCATACAGATTTCCATGGTGATGAGATGGTGCCTTTTCCAGTATAGAGGCAGGCTATTTAGAAAGATATCTTTATAAAATAGTAAGAGATTTATATTGACACACTCTTGTCTACTATCACCTAACGTGCAATCTGAAAGAATGAAAGTTAAGCAATAGAAATACATTTAAAAGGCATGCTTACACATATATGCTCCACTGTACTTCTGATGGTTTTGGTGATGTGTTATACCTCATGTGCTATGTGATAAAGTAAGCTAGTCTAGAAACCGATAACCAGAATGTCAGTTTACTGATGACAATAAAGACTGGAATTGTACAGAGGACTAGAATACTTATGTCTGCTAGTTGGAATATATATTCTTTCCCATGAAAAAAGTCTGGACAATAAGTTAAAATGTTATTCTTTTTATTTTATTTATTTTAAGAGAAAGGAAGGGAGAAAGAGGGGGAGAGAAACATTGATCAGTTGCCTCTTACACACGTCAGCTGGGGTCCTGGCCCACAACCCAGTCACGTGCTCTGACTGGGACTTGAACCGACAACCTTTTGTTTGGTAGGCTGGTGCTCGGTCCACTGAGCCACACCAGCCACAGCTTCAATTGGTATTATAAGTTTGCTTGGCTATTATAGTTGGAATAGAGAGTGTATTAACCCTATTATCATATATATGGTTTTTACTATAGGTATATACAGGTAAGAGACCAGAATATTCACTGGGGCTGACCAGAGCGGCCCTTCCTCCCCCGCAAAGGATACATTGTAATCATTTGACTCCACTTTTCCCAGATTAAGAATACTACTTTTCTTCTGTTAAATGCGTGCCATGTCTTTATACTTTAATCATGTTTTTGAACTCTGAAGCAAAGTATTTACAAAGTTTTTTTTCTTTTAACTTTTTTTATTCTGAAACAATTTCAGACATACAGAAAAGTTACAAGAATAGTACAAAGAATTCTCAGATGCCCTTCACTCAAATTCCCCAAATGTTAACGTTTTACCACATTTGTTTTATCCATCTCCCCCCGTCTTTCCTTTCTCAATCTGATGGTCCAAAATTCTGCTGAGTGTAAATCCTAAAGGATGGCAATAACAGCTGAGGAATATAAAAATCATTTCACGGAACAAAACTCTTCCAATATATTTTCAATTTGATGTGTTATTTGGTTTGAGCTGAGTAAGTGTATCTAAGCTTCATTTTGTAGTTTGTCAGTCAACTATTTGTTAGTTCACACTGGCTGCTACCGAACACCATGAAAATGTAGATATTTATCTTATAATTTTAATCATTTCAATTCTGATCCTTCCTCAGTTTCCAATAATTCTTGCCTCTTGCTGTTCTGTAAAGTTGATATTTTATTCTAGTCCTGCAGTGTTGCCAAAATTATTTGTCTCTCTTAAAGCAAGAAGACTGCAAGGCATGTTTTCTTCTTTGTTTTAAAATTTTACCATATAAAAACCACTATTTTGGGAAAAAGAATCAATCCTTGTGGATTACAAGTGACTTTCATATTATTAAACTGAATCAGGTTTCCAATGTATTTCCTTATATCCTTGGCATTTTATTTTATTTTTAAAAGACATTTTATTTATTGTCAGAGAGAAGGGAAGGGAGGGAGAAAGAAAGGGAGAAACATCATTTTGTTGTCTCTCATGCATCTCCAACCAGGGACCTGGGTTGCAACCCAGTCATGTGCCCTGACCAGGAATCGAACCAGCGACCCTTTGGTTCACAGGCCAGTATTCCTCAATCCACTGAGCCACACCAGCCAGGGCTCACAAACCACTTTTGACACGTTCAGTCAGTCACAGCACCTTCTCTATACACTGCACAAATCTTTTTTTGTGTTTCAGTTGCATTTTTACCCTTCTTGAAATAATAAAGCATAATACATCAAAAATGTTGCATATTTTCTTCTATCTTCAATATTAAAATTGCTACACAAAAATTCACCAGTTTTGATTTTTTAAAAATGGATGCTGATATGACAACTGTCACGATCTAAGAAAATTGTTTCAAATGAAGTTAAAAGTAACTAAGCACTACTAGAGTCATTGTAGGGAAAAATGTAAGATTTTTTGGCCAACCCAATGTATTCAGAGCTGCTTTAGGAGTTCCCACAAAATATGCACTGACTTTTGGTTCCTGTAACTTCATAAAATCTCCAGAACAGATTGATCTCTGTTGGCTCCTGGAAGCTAACAGCAGCTATGGTTTATTCATCTAATTGTTTCTAAACATATAGTATCTATTATGGTTTATTTCAGATAACTTTGTATCAGATGGAATACTTTGGGGAGGGGGAAATGCCAGTATCTCTTGCTTTTGAGGTTCCTGCAGTGACACTGACCTTCCTGTTGTTTCTGGATTGAGGTATAAATTGTAACTACTAAAGTGTATGCATCAAGTAGATAGCTCACTGAATACAGGGGTGCACAGAAATGGGTTTACAGTTGTGAGTATGCCAGAGTTTGTCCTTGTATTGTTATTTAATTTAATTGTACTATTTTCTGTCTGAACAACTGTAAACCTCCTTTTGCTCACCCCTGTATTCTGTGTATTAACATGTAACCACGATCTGTGTCAAGACACAGAACTTTTCCAGCTCCCTCTGAGTCTATCTATCCTCCCACGTTAAGCCTACCATTCAGCTATGGCTGCTTATTTTTTTTTTCCACTGCATTTCTTATAACATGACTATATCTTCTCCCTTGTATCAGTTTTAATTTTTTTAGTTCTTTACCCAGCCACTTGGGATTAGAAGGGAAGTAGTATTTTAAGTCCGTCCTTCAGTTAACTCATAAAAATTACTATCCTGTAGTTCCTATCTTATTTTCTGGACCAAAGTATGTGTATTAGAAATTTGTGCTTCATCTAGAAGTCTTTTTTTAAGTTCCTTATTTATCCTGTTCCTTTCTTTTGTCATCCAAATTTAGAACATAGATGTCATTCCAAATCTTTGCAACAAGAACACACTTCCAATACTGAAATTAACATGGTAGTTATAAAGAAAGATCTTTACTGAGAGTGCTTTCTCCCATCTGGGAGCCAGAAATACTAAGTGTGTAATAAATATATGAGTTAACACACAGGTGGGAATCTCCTTGTGATACTTTGTATCTGCCGTTTTATTTTTTTCTCTCTGTTCCAGCTGCAGCTGATGGAGGGGGAAGGAAGGAAGCAGGAACACTTGATCTTTTATTATTTCCTGAAACCCCTTCCAGAGAATCTGTGCAGATTAATTTTGTCCTTTGGGTAAAATAAAATTGATATCCCAAGAGCCACTATAAAATGCTTGTTATCCAAACCTCTCCTTAGGGCTTTGGTATCTTGAAAGAATGCAATATATACTGTGTTACGGAAAGTTTTTACCCTGCATTTCATTTTTCATATTTTTTTTATGTTTAAGATTCTTAAAACACTAAAGGAAAATCCCTATGTTATCATTGAGCCCATGGTTTCCTCCAAGACTGGCCCTGACTGAATTTATTGCTAATGTGAAATAGGGCTTTTCGCCCCAGCAGGTTTGGCTCAGCTGGTTGGGCTTTGTCCTGCAAACCCAAAAGGTTGCTAGTTCTATTGCCGGTTCGATTCCCAAGCGGGGCACATGCCTGTGTTGCGGGTTTGGTCCAACTGATGGATGTTTCTACCCCTCTGTTCCTCCCTCCCTTTCCCTTTCTCTAAAATAAAAAAAAAAATTGTTTTCTTTATTAAAAGTGCTGATTGATCACCAGGTACCAATTTATTCATAGCGTTACACCGGTAACAAAGGCTCTTCCAAAACTTAGGAAATTTCATGGCTTCAGGATTTTCAAACTGTCTCCACGGTTCTCGAGAAGATCTATTTAGGCAGACAGTGGTCCGCAGGGCCTCATGACGCTTGACGTCGTCCCCGAAGCCCAAGAATGTTCTCAATGCACGCATACCTTCCCTTGAGTCAAACGCTTTTCCCTCTTAGATCTGGTACCCATATCGTTTTTTTTTTTTCTCGATAAAATCTAGACATTATGTCCTGAGAATAAAAGGTTACATTCTTTCTTTGCTAGTAGAAAAACGGGGGAAAGGGAACCTAACGTGGCACACTGGAAAAAACAATGCAAATACGTGCTGGTAACATTATTAACAAGGGTAACCAAAACATCAAGGGGAGGTGGGCGCGAAGAAAGGACCAGTGATTACAATAGTAGCGGGAGGCGCTGCGGGCAGGAGAAAGCTTTGTAAACGGAAGGACGCTGCAGTATTACCATTACAGGGAGCCCCCGGGGCAGGCGGGGAAGGGACCAGCGGGTGAGAGAGCCTGGGCCTCCTCTCCACCTCGGTCGCTAGGGGCGGAGCCGTCACCGTAGCGCAGCGGGGTCTTCTCCGCAGCCCCGGTTTTGCCACCTGAAACAAAGTGGCCGACTCACCGTTCGCGGGTATCTCGAAGCTACCGAGCTCCCACCTTCCCGCACGACGCCAGCGCGCAGGCGCGGAGGACCAGGCGCCCCGCCCTCACCCGCAGCGACGCGGCCTGCGCAGGCGCAGCGCCCCAGACCCGTCCACGGCCGCGCCGCGCTCTCCCCTGCGGGAGCAGAGGGGGACCTTCCCCCGCCGCCTCGCGTGTTTTGGTCCGCGACTGAGTCGCGCAGTCTGACGCGACCGATTGCGTCACTTCCGCCCCCTCCCGGGAGGCGGTGCTGGGCCGGTGGCAATCCCCGGGAGGGAGCCGCAGGAGTACGACGGAAGATGGCGACGAGCGGCGGCGAAGAGGCGGCGGCGGCAGCGCCGGCGCCCGGGGACCCGGCAGCGGGGCTGGACACGACCCCGGGCTGGGAGGTGGCTGTGCGGCCCCTGCTGTCCGCGTCCTATTCCGCCTTCGAGATGAAGGAGTTGCCGCAGCTGGTGGCCTCAGTCATCGAGAGGTACCGGGCGGCGGCCCCGGCGGGGCGGGCGCAGGGAGGGGGAGGGGAGGTTGTGCGGGACGGTCTGGACCCGCTCCCCGGGCCGCGTCCTGCCGCTCGGGGACCCCCGGCCCCGCCACGGCTTCGGTGCTCCTGGGCGCCGGCAGACGAGGGCTTGTCCGGGGTTCCTAATGTCAGCCCGTGTAAATCGCCCGTGCCTCAGTTTCCCTCCGGACCAAAACTTTTGAGGTCCCCCTCCAGGAGGGCGTGGTCGGACCTGTTAGCGAGTGACTCCGAGGTGCACCGGGCTCGCAGGGGACTGTCCCCAGGGCTGCCCCCTGTGTTAAGGTCAAAGCGCTGATGAGTTTGCATTTCTCGCGGGCACTCGTGCCCCTAGCCTGGGCCGGCGCGGAGCCCGGGCTTTAAATGGGAGACCTGCCGCATAACTTAATAACGGTCTTCCCGGGGGCTGTAATCACCGGGGCACGTGCTGTTTCTGTGGCTGCAGCCACTAGTGACCATTGAGCACTCTCTTCGGGTTGCACTTACTGTATATTTATTTCCACCGGGACGGCCTTTGATTAAAAACATTTACGTGTGTTTAGTGTAAAAGGTCATTTCCCGCCCCCCCCCCCCAAAGGCGCTCTCTTTCTCTCTCCATAAAGTATCTTTGGACTCTTTGGCAGATGGGACTGTTTATTGGCTGGCTGTTACATGGTTCTCTGCCTTTTTGTACAGAGATTCTCAGGTTGTGAGAGTTGTGTTAATGAAGGCGGGGCTTGCCTCTTCCTGATTTAGGTTCTCAGAACAGTCTGTCATTAGTTTAATGGTAGATGCGTCTTGAAAGCTGGTCTCACTTTCATTTTTTCGGGCCAACCCTTCAGCAACTCCCTGCAGTCACTAACTGGGTCATTGTAGCTTCGTGCCAGCAAGGGTATGTCTAATTGTTATCCAGAAGGTTAGAAATTGCTATTTGTTCCTAAAGGAAGGCCCATGGTTTGACATATTATTATAGTGCTTATTAGGTTTGTGTTGCTTTGGATGCAGTTTTTAAAAATGCTATAATGAAATAATGGTTGGGTTTGGTAATGGTTTTGGTCACAGTTAACTTTACAGGTGGGTTTTTCTATCTAATTGTTAAGCCAAGAATGTTCTGAAGATGTAAACAAATATCAAAGGTACAGCTCTTAAATTATGTAGCCACTTTTTAGCCGTTGTAAACATCTGGATTAGTGGCATTTTTCCGGAGTTATATTCGTCATGTTGTTTATAATGGACAGTGTTCCACTCTTTAGAATGTTTGCTTTCATGTTTTTGTGGACACAGGCTGAGCAGGTCGTGGGTCGTTTGTGGACACCCTCCTGTACATCCGGTACTCTGGGCCCGTGCCTTTTAAAGCTGTGATAGTCGAGCAACTCCCTCCAGTCTGCAGAAGGAGCCAAAACCAAACACATTAAACTAGGTTTGATTGTTGCCACATAAGTAATAGTGGTGCCTCTCCCGCACCCTCTGGTAGCTGGGATGTCAGCTGCCTGTGTGTACAGACACTGGAAAGACCTCTCTCTGGGGGTTAGAGAGGAGGTGCCACGTGATGGCTGTTTAGTAACAAACTTATTGGAAGGCAAGATCCTTGAAGTCTCTGTTCTGATTTTTGTGGCTCAGTTACCTTGGGAAGCCTATTATGTGTCCTCATGAGGGTCTATGAGAAGAATGTGATCTTAAGAAAAAATTTCCAAAAGAAACATCTGGCTTACAAGTTCTTTGTCGTTAAAACAACTAAATGTATTAAATGTTCAGTTTGGCGTAGAGTGGAGGTTGGCACACATTTTCTGTAAGGGGTCGGACAAGTAAGTATTTCCAAGCCGTGTAGTCTGTGTCTGGACGAGTCGGCTTGGCTGTCGCGTGGGGACAGCAGCCGCACACAATACCTGATGGACGAGTGGGCGTGACCGGGTTCCGGAGCCCTCCTCGTGGACACCTCAGAATTTCATGTGGTATTTATGTTAAAAATATTCTGCCTTTGATTTTTGCAGCCATTAAAAAATTTAAAATTCATTAAAATGTATTGAACTTATTGGAGTGACATTGATTAATTAAGTTATATAGGCTTCAAGTGTACACTTCTCTAATACGTCATCTGTACACTACATTGTGCGTTCACCGCCCCACGTCAGGTCTCCTTCCATCAGCACCGATTCCCCTTCACCCTCTTCTACTTCCCCACCCCCTTTCCCACAGGGCATCCCAGACTGCTGTCTGTTCTGAGGGTGTGGTTTTCTTTTGCTTAATCCCTTCACCTTTTTCACCCAGCCTCCAACCCCCTCCCTCTGACGGCTGTCTGTCTGTTCTCCGTATCTGTGTGTCTGTTTCTACTTTGTGAGTTTATTTTGTTCACTAGATTCCACAAAACCCTTCCCCAGTGTGGACTGTACAGACAGGTGGCTGGCTGGATTTGGCTTGCAGGCCAGAGCTTGTCAACTCCCAATTTGTAACACAAAAATTAGTACTGTGCTATCAGTACTGTGTTTCTCAAGTTTTATTTGCCTTTCAAAAAAAAAAAAGGAATTAAGGGTGTCAGAATTGTGGAAGTCTTTCTTAAATACGCAGCTGTGGTCACTGAGCACAGGGCCAGGTCAGGGCCAGCACTGCGTGGGTGCCTAGGCTGCCACTTTCCTTCCGCGGTTGCTGCTGCCGTCTTCTGCGGTCCCTGCACTTCTTTCTGTTGTTATGTCTGCTGTGCTTCTCCTCCTTGCTTCCAGGGATCTGCTGTTTCTCTGCAGCCGTCTACTACTTCATGCTTCCCTTTCTGGTGTCCTAGTTCAGTCTTGCCAGCCCCTGCTTTCTCTCTGGCAGCCATTGGAATTAACCCATTGAATTCCTTCTTTTTTGACTCTGGGGGGGGGTCAATGACAAATGTCTAAAGAGACTGCCTTAGTACTCTACCATTATGCTTTTTGTCCCTGTTCTTTCGTCCTTTAATAGTTGGAATTGACCTTTTGGTTAGAAGAAATGGTCAATTAAAAAAAAATTCCTAAGTTCAGCCCTGTGCAGTTTGGCTCGGTAATCAACTGTGAAACTAAGGAGGAATAGATCGGCATGGACAAATTGGGAAGGTACTCTCCAAAGTGTCATTTGATTTTTAAAAGAAAAAGATACCTGAATTTACTTACAGGGGAGTTTATTTCTACTGCCTGTTGCTGGTATGTTTTTAGTAGTAAAGATCGAAAGTCTTTTGAGCACCATTACTTTTCCAGACCAGAGACGGAGCTGGAACTGGCTTAATGAGCACATACTTTATGCGGAATTCATTAGTATAATTGCTGAAGGTAGCCTTATGTTTAACGAACTATCAAATGCAGAGTTCCTTTCTTAACTCAGTGCAAGATACGTAGTGAGCGTGGCTGTCAGGGGCAATTTGATTGACTCTTGGTAGGTGACAAAAACGTTCCCTTTCCCCTGAGCCAGCCAGTCCTTCCTAGGCCGTCCTGGCCTCCTTAGTGACGAGCCCGAGTTCCTGCCTCCCAGCTATCAGGTAAAATTTAGGCCAGAGGGACCTGCTTGGGAAGACAGAAGCTGCTCCGGCAGCCTCATCAGATAATGCGCAGCTGTTTTCTAAAAACTTTGAAAGGGAGAAAGGGATGCACGAGTGTCGCGGTCTTTTGAATTTACATGCTGCGGGACATGAGTTTGTGATTGCTCTGCAGGGGAAGAACATCCCACCACCAGATGACGGAGCGTCATTCTGAGGCTGGTTCCGGTCCTGGCTGCCGTTTCCCTGTCTCAGTGTCACGTCCACCACAGGCTTGTCAGGAATGTGAGGGCCCTGCCTGAAAGCTGTCAGTGACACTCCGTGACACTCCGTGACAGACGTTCCGTAAACACACGCTGCAGTCACACCTCAGCCCTCGTCGGCCTCAGGGCTCGTGAAACCCCGTGCTCATAAAAAAGTGTTTCCGTGATTGGCGCTTGCTTGGTGCTTCCTCGGTGCTTGCTTGGTGCTCGCTCGGTGCTCGCCGGTTTCGGCACTCCTCAGGAGTTCTGGAATGAATTGGCGAGTACCGAGGTGCCACTGTGTTTTTAAATATAATTTATTAATGCACGAGTTATGTTTGTTCCACGATTGTAAGTATTGTGCGTCCAGGAAGCATAACGGGTCCTGTACTCGGGAGTTTCTGATTCTGGTGAGGTGAAAGGGGCGTGTGGAGTTTTCCATAGTTTCCCCAAAAGATTAGAGTGGTGTCTTATCTGAGAGGGAGAAGTGAGGTGAATCCCTCCTCTTTTATTTTGCCCTTTTGGATTTCTGCCTCTTCCTAAAAAATCTATGCATTTCCAGACCCTTCCAGTTGTTTTTCACTTACTGGTCAAAGTGGGTCTCTCCGATCTGGCTGCCCGGCTGCTGTTCCCCGTGGTCCTCGGCGTCCCGTCCACTCTGTGCGGAGTGGGAACGCTCTGCTTTCCGCCGTGTTTCAGACGCGGGGCGGGGGGCTGCTGTTGCCGAGTTGGAAAAGGCCGGTGTTGGAGGAAGAACGCCCCGACACTCAGAGGAGAGAGAGATTTTTGAAAAATTTTTAATTTTTCTTTTTCTGTGTTATATTTGCCTCTGATTTCTTTATTTTTTCCTTCCTACCTCACTTCTTGCCCTTTGTTCCTTTTTTCGAGTCTTTGCATCCTCCGGTGTCTTCATCACCTTCTCGGTGAGTGAGGGTGGGGCCAGGAAGTGTGGCTGCGCATCTTTATTAGGTGACTCATACGCACTTGTTTCTTCAAAATCAAGTGGTACTACCTTGTCCTTGGCCACATGTCTACTCCCTCCTTCAAGGGCTTATAAAAGTAATTTCCTTGGGTTTATCCTTAGTTTGCCCTAAGCAAATTATACATGGAGCTCAAGACTTCTCCAAGCCACCCCGCCCCCCACATCCTAGTGTCCGTCTTTCCCCAAAGTGCATCCTTGTTTCTTTGTTGAAATAAGGCAATTGTGGTGGTGGTGTTGTTTCCGGGCAGGATGTAGGGTTTGTTAAATCATAATGGGACAGCATTGAACCAAGCAATTAAATGAGTTTATTACTATATTTTGGATCTATTTCACTACCTGATTGGGAATGAAAGCAACAGAATAAGTTCATCCTTTGGGTGGGCAGTTTTTCCCTTAGTTGTGGCAAACCTGTTCAGCAGAGAAACATGGAAGTAAGCAGCTCTGAAGTTTTGTAATAAAGCAAAGAAGGCATGTGACCCAGTAAAATACATCTAACTGTGGGGAGGAGAAACTTTAGAACAAGGAATAAGAAAGTATAAGGATGGAAGTGAAGGAACAACTAAGTAAATGTCCTGGCAAGGGGATTTAGTGGAAGTTTTTTGCTGAATATGGTATGGCCCTTATCAATGTGTGACGGTCACTGGAACTTTGAGTGGTAGTCGGTTTAAAGTTTCTTGTTTCCTCCTTTTTATTCACCTGACAAATAGGGAGAAATGACCATTTGGTGGGCAGGGAGATCCCTGTACATCAGAAGTGCTCCATAAATATCTGTGCTTAGTTGGTCCAAGATAAGGAACTGATCTTTGATAAATCCCCATTTATCCATGCTAAATCCCCAAATAACAAAGTGTTTGCAATGCCAGACTTTTAAGTGCTGTTTAAGGTGATTCATCATTCACGCTGGCACCTTCTCAATGTTCAGCTTGTCTTTTTGGCTCCTGTGTTGATTTGGCAAGTGGATACAGCCCTTACTGTTTACCTTTCCCTTCCTAGGCTGATACTTCTGGTCAGAGAATCAACTCACTGAGGAAACTATGTAGCCACATTGCTGGCCTTTTCCATTTAATAGGATACATTTTAGTTTCTTTGTTGCCTTCTTGTTTCATGGGCTACAGATTAGCATCTGATTGGCTAGAGAGAATGACGTAAATGTATCCAGCTTTCAGACCTAGTTGAGCTCCAGACTTGCACAGAAGAGGGAGTTTTTCAGCCAAAGATTGGGATGTGGTTAAAAATCACTGAATTTGTTGTGATCTAGCTGTGTCCCACCAGGAAGGCGGGGTGGGGCGGAGGAGAACTCTGGTACCTGGTGAATTTTGGATTTTGTCACCAGTGAGATGGTTTCTTCCCTGGAGATACTGATTGTTTTTAAGTTACTGCATTATGGGCTAGCCTTGTGTGGTCTTCAGGAGGGGCCACAGTAACCTGTATTCCTCCCGACAGTACTTTCAGTGCCCTTGTCTGCCCTTGCTGGCCAGCACGTGGTATTGTTAGGTTTTGGTCTTCGCCGATCAGTAACGTAGGACAAAATGGTGTCCCGTTCATGCTTTCCTTCAGCCTTTGCCATTCACTAAGCCAGATACTTTGGACGAGTTACTTAATTTTAATTCTCTAAGCTTCACATTCTCAGTCTTGAGTATAGGGATGATGGCAGTGCCTTCCAAGCAGAGTCACTGCAAGGACTGAGTAAGATACTGCCTGTAGGTGACGGGTAAGGTATCTGGCACACAGTAAACACTAAGTAAGTGTTGGCCAAATTGTTTTTTTTCGCAGTGAATCGGAAATCCTCCATCACGAGAAGCAGTACGAGCCATTCTACTCATCCTTCGTCGCACTCTCCACACACTATATCACCACGGTTTGCGGCCTCAGTGAGTGTTCCACCCCCGCCGCTCTCTTCCGAGGGCTCGTGGGGGTGGGGGTGGGGGGGGAGGATGGGTGGAGGTGGGGGCTGTGCGCCTCCCTGCTCGGGCGTCTGAACAAGTCGGTGATGAAGTCTGTGCTTCCGCGCTTCTGACCCGTTCGCCCCAGGGTGGGGGCAATGGTCAGTGCGATAAGGCTCCGGAAGCTTTTCCCCTGGGCCAGCCAGGAGGGATTTAAAAGGACTTCATTCGGATGCCTGCTTCATGACCTACTACCCTTTACTTTCGTAATAGTCTTACCTTCTTTAACCCTTCTTTACCTTCTTAATCATAAGCGTTTTATTGGTTTCATAAATGTGATTACTGGTGTGCTAATTTCTGGGGCGGTTGGGGGGATAGGTGGGCACCAGCCTGGGTCAAGCAGCCACAAACCAAGGCTCTATTTTTTATTTGGTTTTGGTGAGAAAGTGAACTCTCCTTTTGTGTTCTCTGGTATGTGAACATATTTCACCTTCAGTTCCCCATCTTTACACTTTTTCTAATCAAAGAATCACCAAGCCCCTATTTTCCAATATCTGAATTTTTGCATTTTCACATTTTTTAAAATCCTAACTCATATAGTTCTAAAAAAATTGTAATGATTTGTTTAGTTAGTTTCTAAGCAAGTGAAGGGAAAGGAAGCTGCAGGGTTGCTGAGCAATCTCTGTGTCCAGTGCTGTTTATTATAGGCCCCGGGCACTGGGGAAAGAATCACTTTTAGCTTGAAGAAACTGAGTGTAGGAAGCTGCTTGCAAAAAGGCATTTAGAATCTATGGAGGAAAGAAGTCACATGCGCTAGTGGGTAAGGGCGTGACCTCTGGAGCCAGATGTCCTGCATCTGACTCTGGCTGTGTCACGTGGGCAGACCATTTAACCTCTCTATGGTCATCTATTTTAAAAAGGAGGGAGAGCAGATAACAAAAGTACCAACATCATAGGATTGGTTTAAGGACTGAGTTAATATATTGGAAGTTCTTGGTACATAGGGTGATGTGTATCTCATTATAATGATCTTAGTTTGTAGCAAATGTAAGGTAAACTGATTTGTAAGCATTTGATGATTATCAGTTACCAGAAGCCTTTGGGTAGCTGGTTCTGAATAATTGTTGCCACGGAAATATTGGAAACGTTGGACATACGGAGTGTGTATCCAAAGCGTCAGTACGTGTTTCGTTTGATATATCAGCGGTGAGGGTTAGTGCGTTACAGGTGTTTGAGGCTAAGTACAACTTGTTACTTTCTCAGTTCCGCGGAACCAGCTTCAGTCGGTGGCGGCAGCCTGCAAAGTCTTGATTGAGTTTTCGCTCCTGCGCCTGGAGAATCCGGATGAGGCGTGTGCCGTGTCCCAGGTGAGAGTGACGGGCCCGTTTCCGAGCCTTACTCTGAGGCAGGGCTGTGCAGCGGTGGAGAAGGGCTGTCTCAGTGCAGGGGCTGGTAGGCGGGTTCTGTGATAGGCCAGATGGGGTGTGATTTGCTGGCCGTCCAGTCAGTCTCTGCCTTTGTGGCTCTGCCTTGGCAGCAGCCACGGGCAGCACACAAGTCAGTGCACATAGCTGTGGTCCGGTGAACTTTATTTTCAAAAACAGGCGGTGGGCCGAGTGGGGGCTGTGGTGTTCTGGTCTCCGGTGTAGAGGGCTGCAGAGGCTTTTACCGGGATTCCAGCTACCTGCGCGCAAGGCCAGGCAGGTGACACTGAGTGAAGCGTGCCAGCCGAGACGGGGCACAACCCGGCTCTAACGGGCCAGTCACTGTGGAGGCTCCAGCTCCTGCCTGCTGTGCAGCAGTGGAGGTTCGGGGGCTCATTACTGTAACTCGCGACGACTGAGAGAGAAGACATCCGGGTTTGCACGCTGAACTCCCCGGGTTTGAAAAAGTTAGCATTGACTTCAAATTAAAAACCAGCAGCATGTGAGAAGAGTAAGACGAATGTGCAGACCAGTGTGGTCAGGGGCCCGTCAGCTTGTGATTTCTGCTTCAGTGTTGTTTCCCGAGATTGCCGGCCTTGGTGGGAACCTGCATGTGGCCCGGTGCCAGATGGACGTCTCTAAAGAGTCGGATCTTCTAAAAGACTTCCTTGCATTTCTTTTCAGAAACACTTGATCCTCCTCATCAAGGGCCTGTGCACTGGCTGTAGCCGACTAGACAGAACTGAAATCATCACGTTTACAGCAATGATGAAATCGGCCAAGCTGCCCCAAACAGTGAAGACACTCTCAGATGGTGAGTGTTCCTTTGCCCGGCCTGGTCGCCGGGCCACCGCCCTGGCCCACTCCTCCTGGTTTGCTCTCTGGCGGCGCTGTCCTCATCCCGTCTGCTTTCGTGTCTCACAGTGGAAGACCAGAAGGAGCTGGCCTCGCCTGTGAGCCCGGAGCTGAGGCAGAAGGAGGTCCAGATGAATTTTTTGAACCAGCTGACGTCAGTTTTCAACCCTAGAACTATAGCATCGCCCTCCATGGGCCCACAGACTCCGGTGAGTTACTTCAGCCGAAGTCCTTGTTAAGGAGATAACTCCAGAAAAGATAACAAATGTACTTTATAGTTGTGATATAAAATGATGTACGTGCCTATGGTAGAAAAAAATACGGAAGAATACAGACCAAAAAAAAAAAAGTTAAAACTCAGTCTGGCTCCTTCTGTCTAATTACTACTGTTTTGGTGACTGTTTTCTAACATTTCTCAATGTAAGTAAACATGTAAAGAGCATGTTCTCTGTAAAAGGCATCACTCTCTAGTAGTGGTAGGATATATTCATATTTAAAGCTATATACGTCTCCCCTCCTTTGGGAAAATTAACCTGCACTTTCCCAGCATCAGGGAGGAGTCTCCCCTCATCACCTGGGGGGTCTGAAGAGGGTCCATGGAGCTGCTCCTTCGTGTGGACAGTCGTTTCGGTTCCGGACCCCAGGGCGGCGTCAGCAGGTGACGGTGTCTTGATGGGCCTTTCGTATGCCTCGTTTTTCTGCAGGTGGAAGGAGAGAGCGATGAGCAGTCATCCACAGACCAAACCTCTGCGGTCAAAACCAAGAATGTGTTCATAGCTCAGAACGTAGCCAGTCTTCAAGAGCTCGGTAAGACGCTTAATTGTCAGCAGAAAGCTGGTTCCTCTGCTGTCAAAAATTCCTTAATTGGAAAAGAATCACACAGACAGAAGCTCATTGGTAAGGTCAAGCTTTTTCATTAATTCAGGTGGCTCAGAGAAGCTACTGCGTGTGTGTTTGAACCTGCCATATTTCCTACGCTACATCAATCGGTTTCAAGACGCCGTGTTGGCCAATTCCTTCTTCATCATGCCCGCGACCGTAGCAGATGCCACTGCTGTTCGTAACGGGTAAGGTGCTCCAGGGGACGTACACTTTACACTCTAGTGCCGCCCTCAGAGGGAGAAGGTGGTTATGTTTATGGCGTGCCGACTTCCAGATTATGGCAGCCAGTGATTCACCTTCTCTGTCATGTTCCAGTTTTCATTCACTGGTGATCGACGTGACCATGGCATTGGATACCCTTTCTCTGCCCGTGCTGGAACCTCTCACTCCTTCTCGTCTGCAGGACGTGACAGTGCTCAGCCTAAGTTGTCTGTACGCAGGTGAGACGTGACGCTGTCCGAGCTCATTTTCTCAGTCAGCGTGCCTATACTTTCCAGAAACCGTGAGATTTTTCTGGGGCGTTTACCTTTACTTACTACTCCCTTCCCCCGAGGACCATCTGATACCTTTTCCAGGTGAAAAGAGGTCCCAGTAGGAATCTTGTAAGTTGCCCTTTTGTTGTTCAACAGCTGGCATTGTGTTACGAGCATATTTAGTTCCATAGTGTGTGCAGATAGTAACTAAGTGCTGTATGAAAAGCAAAATGCCAAGTGCTAGTGGGATATCGAGGTGAATGATACGTTACCGCTGCCCTCAAGGAGCCTGCACCTGAGCAGATGGACCACGTAGGATACTATAAATCAGGAGGTGCCAAAGGCAACAAGACGAGGATAGCGCGCTAGAGGCACACAGAGAAGGAGCGACTGAGCCTTGCTGTGGGGGCGGGTTTGAGGAAGGCGTTGTGGAACAGGTGGTGTCTGTTTATATCGATACACACGACACATGTTCTTCATGCTTCCACAAAACCCCCTTTCTTGCTGTTGTTGAACATGCCTCCGTGGAAGTGGGGCCGACCACTGGTGTCACTCTCTTTAAAGTTGCTGTTACCGTGACTTTTTAACCCCTGGTTCTAAATATCCTAGTTCGGGATGTCTTGGAAGGTGTAGCAATTTCTGATGTTTACTTGGTTGTGTAAGTGAGGATTTGAAGAGCCTTGGGACCTGACCTTGGGTGCACCAAGAAATTACTGAAGTTAATCATCTTCCTACGTTTTTGGAACAGCTTATTTTGAACATCTCTGTTCAAATAGGAATGTAAAGGTAAAGGCACTGTCCACCAGGGAAGGCAGTAGTCACGGAGGAACTGAGTTCTCTGGTGTATCTTACAGGGCAGGAAGGATTTTAGCTGGGCTAGCTCCAGCCAGAGGCAGAAGCAGGGCCACAGGTATTCTAGGGTTTGGGGAACATACTGGTGTGTGTTTGTGTGTGTGTGTGTGTGGATTAGTGAGTGTTACAACTGCTAAGAAAGGAGGCCGCGGTCACAGAAGGCCTAGAAGTGCATCCTGAGTCCCTGGGACCACACCCTGTGGACAGCAGAGACCGCTCAAGATGTTGAGGGGCGGTGTGATCTGAGCCGCGCTTCAGGGAGAGCGTCCACGCAGTCGCATGCGGGGTGTTGGTGTGGGGCGGTGCCGGCGGCGAGGACACGCTAATGGGAAGGGCGCACGCGTGGCCTGAGCTGGAGCGGCGGCAGCGAGAGTGGAGGGCTCGGGGTGCAGGCGACCGTGTGCTCTCTCCACGCCCATTTCCGGCGTTCACCTCTGAGTCCTCTGCCTGTGACCTTGGCATTTTTAAGTTGGCTTGGGGGTTCAGTAATTTCAATTTTCTGGGAATATTTCTTTTTTCAGTAGCATCTTTATTCTGTCAGGTTTTATTCGTTTATTTCAAGAGAGAGGGGAAGGGAGGGAGAAAGAGAGGGAGAGAAACACTGATGTGGGAGAGAAACATCGATCGGTTGCCCCCGGTTTGCGCCCTGACGGGGGACTGACCCGCGGTCCAGGCCTGTGCCCTGACCAGGAGTGGAGCTGGTGACCTTTCATTTTGCGGGATGACGCCCACCTGACTGAGCCCTGTTGGTCAGGGCATCAGTTTTCAGGGAATTTCTTCAATACCACATGGGTCTCAGTGTGTCCAGTCCGTAAGGATTAAAGATTCTTTAAAAATTCTCAGCTGGGTTAAAGATCCCAGATTTGGTTTGTTGTTGAAATTTGATCACTTGGGATTATATTTAAAGAAAGGGATTACATTTATGTCCTTGATGTCTTCAAGAAAACCTAAATATGGGATTTTCCCCATAATCTTAAAAAATTATTTCAAAAATATTTAAAAATTAATAGGTTTTATTTTTAAAGCAGTTTTAGGTTTAAAGAAAAATTGAGCAGATTTTACAGAGTTCCCATACATTCCCCTTTCCCCATACACAGTTTCCATTATTAACATAGCGCATTGCTATGAGACATTTGTTGTAATTGATGAACTGATATTGATATGTCACTATTAACTGAAGTTTAGATTAGGGTTCCCTCTGTGTGGTAGTTATGTGTGTTTTGACAGATGCTTAATGTTATGTAGCCATTATCATTGTCTCATGCAGAATAGCTTCACTACCCTAAAAACTCCTCATGTTCAGCTAGTAATGCCTCTGCCCTCTCCCATCTCCGGTCTCTAGTAACCACTGATGTTTCTGCTGTCTCCATAGTTACCTTTTCCAAAATGCCATGTAGTTAGAATCAACTGTATAATATGTAATCTTTTGAGACTGGCTTTTTTTTTTTTCTTAGAATATGCATTTATGTTTCCTCTGTGTCTTTGTGGCTTGATAGCTCATCTCTTTTTATTGCTTTTTATTTGTAAATGAATCACAGTTTATCCCTTCAGCTTTTGAAGGACATTTTGATTGCTTCTATTTCTTGGCAGTTACCAAATACAACTACAGTAAATATTTGTGGGCAGGTTTTTACGTGGACAGAAGTTTTCAGCTCCTTTAGGTAAACACCTAGGAGTATGATTGCTGGATCATATGGTGAGACTATGTTTAGTGTTGTCCGTATGGAATTTACTTGCAGCAACAATAAAATTCACTGAATAGCTTGTGAGTGGGGTTGTGCTTTTCCTTCAGTTTTGGTGGATTCTTGGAACTATACCATGACTAGAGTTTGTGCGTCTTTTTTTCAGGTGTGAGTGTGGCGACCTGTATGGCCATCCTTCACGTGGGCAGTGCTCAGCAAGTACGGACAGGGTCCGCGAGCTCCAAAGAAGACGACTATGAGAGTGACGCAGCTACGATTGTCCAGAAATGTGTAAGCCAAGCCTCTGGGCCTAGGGGTGCCCTGGTGGTTCAAACGAGGGAATGTGGGCAGTTACACTTTCCTCCATGACAGAGGAAGGCACATGGAGTGCTCCACACACGCCTCCCCCGGGGTAGTAGGTGTAAGAGGTTGGCATTCAGTTTGTGTGTCTGGCGGTCGCACAGCAGAAAGCATGCAGTGTTGTGGTGGCAGTGACCTTGTGAAAGATGAGTCACTCAGCATGCATGTTTGAGGGCTTACCACGTGTCAGTATACTTACAGTAGAGACGTACGGTAATTTCAGATACTGGTAAGTGTATAGGATCAATAACTGTGATAGAAAGCAATCTGGGGGTGTCGCTTTAGATTGGGTGGAGAGAACACTCTGGGGTGCCATGTGAGCTGAGCTAGAAGGGGGATATGAAAGTGCCATATGAAGGGAAGTGTGACGATTGTGTCATTGGAAAGTGACTTGAAGATACTTTGGTCTTGAAGCTAAATTAATTTAGGTAGGATCTAGCATTTATGATGAAATGTGCCTGCTTGCTCAGATTTCTCCGTATGTTTGGTATTGGACAGCTCGAGATCTATGACATGATCGGACAAGCGATCTGCAGTTCTCGCCGGGCTGGCGGTGAGGTAAGAGGCATGTCTCTGCTGCGTGCTGGTCTTGTGGCCTTAGGGCGTGTTCTCCTCTTGTAACCTGTTGTAAGAGGTCTGCGCTCATGCTTTTCTTTTGTGCCTTTTTTCAATGACAGTTGACATTCAGTGATATTAATTTCAAGTGTCTCTTGTGCCTTTTTCAACAGCGCTATCAGAACTTCCAGTTGCTGGGTGCCTGGTGCTTGTTAAACAGCCTGTTCCTCATATTGAACCTCAGTCCTACTGCCTTGGCTGATAAGGGGAAGGAGAAAGACCCCCTGGCTGCACTCCGAGTCAGAGACATCCTTTCTCGTACCAAAGAGGGCGTGGGCTCTCCTAAGCTGGGGCCTGGCAAAGGGTACGTGTCTCTCTGCTTGCCACTCTGCTTTGTTCTCTTCCCGCCCTCTTCTGTCGATGGGGGCTGGCTTCACTCTTCTCATCTCTGCATCGGTGGAAAAGTGTCCCTCCGTACCCAGTTGAATTTAACAGCCCGATGATGATCACAGGCTACCGTCTCCACATCAAAGCTGTGTGACTTTGGATGAATCACTCATTTTTTTGTCTTGTTTCCTCATATGTAAGAATGAGAAAATTCCTGTGTAATACATATTTTAGGATTTGTATGAGGGTCACATCAGGAAGCAAAAGCTTTTGTGTAACAGGCTCTTGATTTGGAGGTGATTGCTCCATTTGTGTGTTTACCTATAAAGAAAGGGTTCTGCGCCCTGGCTGGTGTAGCTCAGTGGTTTGAGCGTGGGCCGTGAAACAAAGGGTTGCCAGTTCGATTCCTAGTCAGGACACATGCCTGTGTTGTGGGCCAGGTCTCCAGTGTGGGGGAGGTATGTGCAAGGTGCAACTGCACCTTGATGTTTCTCTCCCTCTGTTTCTCCTTCCCTTCCCCTCTCTCTAAAAATAAATAAATAAAATCTAATTAAAGAAAATAAAGAGAGGGTTCTGTCAGGTCCTCCTGGCTTGCTTCCTGAAACATTTGCTGCTGTTTTGATGAAATCTGGGCATTAAACGCTGCCTGCTGGGAAAGAGGTTAGAGATGTGACTTCTGTGCTGTTGGAGGGTGTGTGTTCTAAGGACAGGCGTTCTGGGTTTTACCTCCTCCTTCCGTCCCAGCGACGCGGCAGGCCCTTGTTCCGGCGCTGAGGGTCTGGTACAGTCAGAGCCATGTGCTTGCCTTTATGGAGTTTATTTCCCAACCGGAACAATATGTCTGCTTGCTCAGATTTCCCTGTTTTTTATTGGATGGCTTGAAATCTATGATATGATTGGAGCAAATATACTAAGTTCACAATAGGTTATGTGCAAGTGTTACAAAGAAAAATAAGCCAGAGCAAGGGGCTTATTATAGTTCGAGTTATTTTAGTTCGAGTGGTCAGGGAAGACCTCTGAAGACAAGATGCGGAGAACGTACGTGAAGTGACAGAGTGAGCCGTGCAAATGTTTGGGGTAGAATCGTGCAGGTTTTGAGGTAGAAGTATAATTTGGCATTTTTGAGGCTCAACAAGTTCAGTATGGCTAGGATGGGGAAATTGAAGAGGGAGAGTGGTAGGAAATTAGGTCAGAGAGCCAGGGGCCCGATCACCAAGGGCCAAGTGTAATCTGTAGGGGTTAGAGGGTTTCAACAGGGGGCGGTATGATCTGATCGATTAGTGATTCGAGAGTGCAGCTTCTGTGTGGAGAGTAGACTGCAGGGTCGGTAGAGAAAAAGGGGGCAGAACGGTTAGGAAGCCAGTGCATCACTGCGAACGAGAGCGGGAGGGCTTGGAATGGGGTGGTGGTGGGAAGTGTTTCTGAAGGTATAGCAGACGGCATTTGCTGATGGCTTGGGTGTTGAGTGAAAAATACCACATCAACACTTCTTTGGCGTGAGAAACCTGGGTTGTGTAATTTACTGAGCTAGGGAACACTAGCTCAGGAATAGATTGGGAAGCAGCAAGAGGCAGAACCAAAGAATTTAGTCTTGGCCGTGCTGAGTTCGAGATGGATGTCAGACCTCGATGTGAGGTGGTGAGTAGGCAGTAGGGTATGTGAGTGTAGAATTCAAGGAAGAAGTCAGTTCTGGATCTCATTCAGCAGGTTATTCACTGAGCCTCTTCTCTGCCCCAGCGTGTGTGTTAGTCTGGAATGCTTTGATGAACAAAATAGCAGACATTCCCAAGAGACAAAGTTGATGTCCATGCAGATATATGTCAGATTGTATCCCGAGTATATTGTATAATGGTGCCACTTGACCTTGGTCAGAAAAATCAAGGCAGGCTTCCCTGAGGAAGTGTTCTGAACTAGACATTGGGATGGTTGGTAGTACAGTCGTGCATAACGTTTTGGACGACAACAGACTGCATGTACAGTGGTGGTATGTAGACCATATAGCCTAGGTGTGTTGTAGTTGATGTCATATACATTTGTGTGAACGCGCTCGATAATGTCCATATAACGACCGAACTGCATTTCTCAGAACATGTCCATTGTTAAGCAGTGCGTGACAGCAAACTTCAAGCAAAGCAGGGAGGTGAATTTGTGCCAGAGAGAACAGTGGTTTGTGATACTGGGAGTTTATCCTCAGTCTTGGCCTTGTAAAGAGAAATGGGAGAATGCCAGAAAGTACTTCTATTCCTAGAAGTAGCAGTTACATTAAAAAAATGGTGATTGTTTCTTGAGATTTAAAATGAACACGTACAAATGTATAAACTACAAACCATGAGAAAGGGAAAAAAAGTCACCTAAATTAGTAAACATTCTATCAGACATTTTCCTGTGCACATATAAAAAATATATTTGCAAAAATAGGATCACTTATAAAATATAGTTGACACCTTTTCAGGGAACAAACTATTGTTAAGTTTTAAATGGCTGACAGCATTCCACTATATAAACATACCATAGTTAACTAATTACCTTCTTAAACACTTATTTAGGTTGTTCCAAGTTTCTTATTTTGATTATGTTTTTTAAACGTCTAAAACACTAATCTTTGTGAACTTGTTTAATTATCCCCTTGGGGTAAAATCCTAGAAGTATAATTGTTAGGACAAAGGGTACACTTATTTAAAAATTTGAGCCCTGGCTGGTGTGGCTCAGTGGATTAAGTGCCGGCCTATGAACCAAAGGGTCGCCAGTACGATTCCCCATCAGGGCACATGCCTGGGTTGTGGGCCAGGTCCCCATTAGGAGGCGCAAGAGGCAACCATACATTGATGTTTCCCTCTGTCTCCCTCCTTTCCCCTCTTTCTAGAAATAAATAAATAAAATCTTTGAAAAAAATAAATAATTGAAACGCTTTGCCAAGCTGCTCGTTTGCCTCCCGCGCCAGCTGTGTGCGCGTGTGCCCATGTCCCCTGGTTCTCTTTGACGGCGGCTGTCGTTAGCTTCATGTTTGCTGACCTTGGAAGTGGAAGATGTTCTTATGCTGCTCTGATTTGTATACGTCTTTGGTTACTGGTGTGATTGTGGTCCTCTTCACACAGTTTCTGTGCACTTTCGTTTCTCTGTGAACTGCCTGTGCCCTCTGCCCCACTTTTCTCTTTGGTGTTTGCCCCTTTTTCTTACTGCTTTACATGAGCTCAGCGCATATTAGATATACTGTGTCTTCGTCATGTGATCATCTGGACAGAAAGAAAAGGTTTTATAGAAGTGGATAATTTTTAACTTTTTCTTCTCAAAAGAATGACTTTTAAGAAGTTCCAGATACCATTTGAATGTCAGCGTCTTCACACGACCCAGTTGCTTTGAACTGACAGTTTCCACTTAAAATCCATGCATTTTGAAGTTTCTGTGGCCCTGGAGTTCCGAACTTGCAGCCGGCGGGTCCTCGGGCAGCCCGTGGTTGGGCTTCAGGGAGACTGTGAACTTCTGAAATTACGTGCAGATTCTGTACTTTTTTCTCTGGGGGCAGTTCCATAGATTCTGAACGGGGTCTGGGACCCCCTCCCCAAAATGGCAAGATGCTTTGTGTTTAAGGCTGCACTTCCTTGTGAGTTGTCTAAAGGTTGGTTCTTTCCTTGTCTGTGTGTAGGCACCAGGGCTTTGGGGTGCTCTCGGTCATCCTGGCAAACCACGCTGTCAAGCTGTTAACATCGCTCTTCCAAGACCTGCAGGTGGAGGCCCTGCACAAGGTGAGGGGTGGCGTTCAGGGGCCGGCAGAGTGTTGGCTGGCCCGCCCCGGGTGAGCTGGCTGGACCAGCCAGATCAGGCAGTTATTTCCTGGTGACTCATAGCAGGGATTCTCTCTTGATGTTTACCTTCAGGGTTGGGAGACAGATGGTCCCCCTGCGGCCCTGAGCATTATGGCCCAGAGCACCTCCATACAGAGGATCCAACGGCTGATTGACTCTGTCCCGCTGACGAACTTGTTGCTGACATTGCTCTCAACTTCCTACAGGAAGGTGGGTGGGGTCATGCCCCGGGTAATTGGGAAGATCTTGTATAAGAGAAACTTCCCAAAATGAGTAAGACTGACGGAAAACTGTGACCTTTATAATGCCAGGTTTGTGGTGATCATTTTAGAGATGCAAGGAATTCTTAAATGATTCCAAACACTGGAATCTGCTGTTGCTCATTAGCAGTGTGATACATGTGTGGCTGCTTGGTGATTTGTGACAATTGGCGAGGTGAAGCAGAATCATACAGGACACTATGGAAATACTCCTTTTTCAATTCTTGTCCACACCTCTGGTTTTGGAGTGCTTTTGTAGGAGAAAACAATGAGAGTCCTGGAGGGAGCTAGTAGGAGAGCTACTTCTTGGATTTAGAACAAAAGAATAAGACGGAGAAAACTTTCCAAGTGGTGAACGGGGTGAGGGAGGAAGGTTCCCGTCTGGAGGTCGTCAGCCCCACCACCCTCACTGCTCCCTAGGCCTGCGTCCTGCAGCGGCAGAGGAAGGGCTCCATGAGCAGCGATGCCAGCGCCTCCACCGACTCCAACACCTACTACGAGGACGATTTCAGCAGCACGGAGGAGGACAGCAGCCAAGGTAGAGCCCTCCCGTTTCTGTCCCCCGCAGAGGAGCTGCCGACTGCAGCAGGAAGTTTCCCGGCGGCTCCCCTGGCTCCCCGTCCGTCCTTTCCTTTCGGCCGCCCAGCCCGGGTCTCGATTTTATTTATGTGTGCTAAAGGTGACCTATTATTTAAGAGCAAGCTGCGCTGTGGAAGACTGAATGAAAGAAACTGCTATCAGCAGAGCCCAGGTTGCTTTTCATTCCTTGTCCTCCAAAATCAAATACATCTCAGTCCATAGTTCTTTTTCTAACAATTTTATTTGTTTACTTTTAGAGAGAGGGAGAAAGAGAGAGAAACATCAGTGTGTGGTTGCCTCTTGTGCACCCCCTGTTTGGGACCTGGCCCGCAATCCAGGCATGTGCCCTGACTGGGAATTGAACTAGCGGCCCTTTGCTTCCCAGTCCGGCACTCAGTCCACTGAGCCACACCAGCTAGAGCTCTTTTTGTGTTAACTCGTTTGGTGAACTCGGCTCTGAGCTTTCCCACTGAAACGGAAAAGGTGTGCGAGGCCTCAGGTCTGGCTGTTGTCGTGGATGTGTGGCCTGGGGAAGCCGAGGGAGAGAGGAAGCTCCACACTCCGTTGTCGTGAACACCGGGGTGAGGCTGGCATTCCCTCCTGCCTTAGCCTGGCGAGAGACCGAAAAAGATAAACATTTCAGATTCTTTATAATCAGGTTTTTGGGAGCAATGTACAGTATTATAAAAGGTACGATTCTTATTTTAGGGTTTACAGTTGATAGGCAAGTAAAAAATTTGTTCTTGAAAATATTTGGTTTGTTGCCAGTAAAATAGATTGTTTCTCTTCCTGTGTTGCACCCCTTTAAAAAATCAGTTTATAACAAAGAAAAAAATATCAGTTTTATCGAGGTCTAATTTATGTAAAATAAAACGCTCCCATTTTATGTATACATTTAGATGTTTTAGAAATGTTTAACATTTTTCAGTTACAGTTGCCATACAATATTATATTAATGTCGGGTATAAAACATAGATGAGCTTTGACAGATATATGCAGTTGTGTAACTGCCACCACAATCAAGATATCCTATGTTCCTTCTTTTAAACGTGGATGTACTGACATTTTTTTAAAAATGTGTTATGTCTGTTACTTTTCTCTTTCTCTGTCCAGATGATGACAGTGAGCCTATTTTGGGGCAGTGGTTTGAAGAGACCATCTCGCCCAGTAAAGAGAAAGTGGCCCCTCCACCTCCTCCCCCGCCCCCTCCACTGGAGAGCTCCCCTAGAGTTAAAAGCCCCAGCAAGCAGGCTCCCGGAGAAAAGGGCAACATTTTGGCCAGCCGCAAAGATCCTGAGTTGGTAAGAGTGGGTTTCTGAGGCTTAGGGGAGGGAGAAATGGGGAGAAAGGGTGTGAAAAGCAGATCGTTTGAATGAAACATTTTCTAGGTTGGATAACTGTAGCATTTAAAGATATTTTTACTTAGGACTTTAATGTGTTGGTTGTTTGATTAAGTAACATGTACTCTTGGTGTTTCTCTGATTGAGGGTTAGTATAAGATAGTCTTTGGAGTTAGAGGTGAGTTTCAGTCCTGCTTTTCTCACGTCCTGGCTTGGTGACGCCGGGCAAAGAATCTGAACTGCTCTCAGCCTCAGTTCTGTCCTTTGTTGTGTGGAGGACTGCACCTGCCTCTGAGTGCTGTGAGGAGGTGAAGAGCCCTTTGCATAGGTTTGGTGCGTGGTAAATTCTTGCTAGCGATCTTTCCAGCTAGTGTGTATTGATGACGTGCTCTGTGAAAGCCCCTGTTCTGAAGCTGTGTCAGCAAACGTGTCAGATGCAGTCCTTGCTTTCATACAGCTTAACCTGGTCAAGGGTCTGGACATTAAACATTGACACAGTAATTCAATTTAATTTTAATGAAGACGTAAAGAGCTGGGAATTCTATAATGACAATACAGGCTTCAGAATTGAATGTATCAATAACATCCAAGAGCTGGACAAATGCAGGACCTTAGAGGAGAAAGAAATGAGTCAGTCTGTGTGGACATCCCCCGTCGTCACGCGGTATTTTGTGAAGTCTTGTGCTGAACTGGCATACCGTTTTGTGCAAATGGTGGAATTATAAGGGAACGGCTATCATGATCAAACTTAGTCCTGCTGTAGATGACTTAAAATCTGATTTTTAAACTCATTGTATATATTGCATGAGGCCTGTGGGCATATTTCACTTCCTGTTTGTACTCGGGATTTGCAGGGTCTCTGGACTTCTGGGCCTGATATCAGCTCTTTTTGTTTGTTTGTTTTAGTTCTTAGGTCTGGCTTCCAACATTCTGAACTTCATCACCTCTTCCATGCTGAACTCCCGGAACAATTTTATCCGAAACTACCTGAGTGTCTCTCTCTCCGAACACCATATGGCTACCCTGGCCAGCATCATTAAGGAGGTGGACAAAGATGGACTCAAGGGTCAGTCGACAGGATGTTTTATCTCGTAGAATTTGGCTGTAGACAGGGTGGCGCCATACACTCAGTGGCCGCTGGAATGATTGGTTTTCCTGTGTGTCTCCCAGGTTCATCAGATGAAGAGTTCGCTGCCGCGCTCTATCATTTCAACCACTCTCTGGTCACCTCTGACCTGCAGTCACCTAACCTGCAGGTTTGTACGCGCGACGTCCAGTGAGGCCGAGCGCTGTCTCCATCAGCTCTCGGCAGGCTGCGGTTCTCGTTGCTAAGCAACACCGTTTGTCATGGGATCCCCACAGTGGAGAGAGTGCTGAGAGAATATTCCAGTATGACCTCCGCCTTAATTAGGATCATTTAAGGAAAAGAAAATGTCAGTGAATTTAAAGAAAAGGAAAAACTACAAAAACAAACAACTCCCGATGACTATTCTAGTAGAAAAACGGACAAAATAAATAAGTGGGCAATTTTTAAAAAAGAGAGAGATCTATATATATGGATATATACGTATCTTTAATTATATCCAGGGTGTGTATATGTGGATGGATATATATATATATATATATATCCCCCCAACAAACATAGGAAATGTTTGTCATTAGTAATCTCAGAAATGCAAATTAAAAGACGCGTTTTAAAGGAGTCAAATTATAGGACATAGTTGCTGTCATATGCATTGCTGCTTGCAAGCCCACCACAAGAAGGAAGTCTAGGGTCTTGTTTGTGGGCTTGTAAATCTTATGATTTTCTCTCCCCACTGAAGTAGCTGATGTCTTGAAGTCTAAATCTGAAATTCCTCATTTCGTTAGTTTTATATGTATTTATTTTTGTGTTTATAGTTCTTAAATTTTAAAAATTATGTTGTCGTTTCTAGTTTTTCTGGCAAATGACATCATGCGCTATGCAGCCCTTCCAGGCTTTTCCCACTCAGTGTTGCTGAGACTGTGCTGCTGAGATCCGTCCATAGTTTTGCATGTTTTTGTGGTTCTTGTTTGGGCTGCTGCCTGGTATCCCACTGTCCTCGCAACTGTCCCGGTGTCTTCGTCCCCCTCTGCTCCACCCACGGGCCTTTGGGTCGTGGCGGGTCGAATAGCAATTCCAGGAGTTGCCTCGATCTTTCTTGCATGTCTTCCCTGTTCTCTCGGGACTACGACGACTAGGAGTCGAGTTGACAGGTCGTGGAGTGTGTGACCTCAGGCAGATAGTGCCATATGGCTCTTCTGAGCAGCCTCGGGAAGTTGTGTCCCCACCAGCAGTGTGTCAGAGCCCGCGGAGTCACATTCCCTCCCAGCGTTTGCCAGCGTCGGGTTTTCGTGGTCACTTTCTTATGTCCAGAGTCGGGGCTTCTCCATCGTTGACATAAGCATCCCTGGGGGATTTGTTAAAGATGCTGATTCTTAGTTACTGTGACACTCCCCTCCCCCAGCAGAATTTGGTAACCTCCAGTCATTTGCTTTACTGTTTTGAACACTTTTTTTGTTACTCTTAAGATTCTTTCGGTGAATTCTCAGAATCAAGACACAATTGAAAGGCTTGCACTTGCCCCCAAAGGGACGAAATCCAGGAAGCTATTTCAGGAGGTTAAAATTGGTTCTCATAACCCCAACCTATTCCAGAAATTCTTAAAATTTTTCTTTTGTTGTTGAAAAAATAAAAGCTGTTTACACTTACCTACTGTTCCATGAAGGCATTTTGCGGGGGGCAAGACGGGGAACATAAACCCAGAAGGAAAGTTGTGGACGTGTGTGAGCGAAGAGAAGGAAATGCTTCAGTTAGCATGCGGCCGGCTGTCCTGCCAGTTCCCAGTCGCCTGCCCAGATCTGAGTTTATTTAGGGAACTTTCAGAGTTCATAGGCTAGATCTTTTCCTGCTTAAACTCGTTCAGATCATGGGGAAGAAATATTTCTTTCCGGAGAATAGTTAAGATTCCTCGAATACTGTTGTCCTCTTGGCCTTGTAAAGATAATTACAGACCTTGTGTGGACACGCAACCTGGTTGCCCGTAGCTGCTGACTTCATGCAGAGGGAATCCTCACACCTCCCTTTTCGTGCCTGTCTTCAAACATGGGACGTGGGAATCCCTCCCCCGGATTTCATGTCTGCTGCTGGGCGCCCTGCTGTGGACATTGTTGCTTTGGGGGATGTGCAGAGCCTCGTCACCCAGGTGCCTGATGACCGATGTTGCAAGACGCACAGTGTGCTCGCAGGGAGGTTAATGAGATGTGCCTCAGTCTGTGCAAGCAGACAGGGGTCAGTTGTCTTAAAGGTTGTCTTCAGCTGCCTGGGAAATGAAGAACCGTGGTTCTGAGTAAGATTAGTAGGCCTATTCCCTGCTTAGAGAAGAAATTGAAATCTGCTTCTTGGCGACTTTGAACATATTGGGAAGAGGACATTTTGCTGAGAGGCTGTGCTTGGTTGGCATGGCCCCTCTGGTTTCTCACATGTGTCTAATAAAGCTGTCTACTAAGGTGATGTAGGTCTCTTGAAGGCCAATGAGAAAGCAGGCTTTGTCTGGTTTTCCATTGGTGTTCTGCTCCATTGGCCTTTGGTGATTGGTTAGCTCAGTCTCTGGCCCTGCTTTTCAGAGAAGAGGTTGGGGATGGGGCTGAAAGTTCCAGTCCTCTAATCACATGGTTCTTCTGGCAGCCAACCCCCATCCTGAAGCTGTTTGGGACCCGCCTATCTAGGGCCTCACCTCATTAGCATAAACTTGGGTAGAGCTGAAAGGAGCTTATTATGATTAACAAAAGAAGCTTCTTTCACCTCTATCACTAAGGAAATTACCCAAGTTTTAGGTGCTCTGTGCTAGGAATGGAACTAAGACCAAATACATCTTTTATATGTCCCCACATCACAGGGGGTCTATTTAGTGGTGATCCAGGTTCGTTCATTTGATAAGTATTCATTGAGCATTTTCTAGTTTTCTGTGTGTGGACACTGAAGGAATAGCCGACTTGAACTCCTGTGGGGTCAGGAGGGAAAGGGGAGGTTTGGTGTGGGTAGCGGACCTGTTGAGAGATCCTGGGAGATTATTTGCATGGGATGAAGGACATAGGGAGGAGGAGCGTCAGGTGCTGCCGGGGTTTGACGTCTCCGGTGGAGGCTGGCAGGACGCTGTGGTCTGTCCTGGGGGAACAGGGGGTCAGGAAGGAGAGCTGGCTGGGGGGCAGCAGGAGTGGTGCTCGGGGCTCAGTGGGCGCACTCCCAGGTTTAAGTCAGCTCAGGGCTTGTGTTGACTCACGGGTTACTCCCTCACTCCACGTTTACTCAGAATGGTCCTTCGGGCTTTCCACGAGGCACTGTTTGCCATTTTCTCTCTGTTTTTAAACCCAAATGAGTGATACCAGCTTACCGACACGACTCGTTTTCAGTCCCGATGGTAGGTCAGTCTCGAAGCCATTGTGTAGCCTGGAAAATGGCGTAGCTGAGTGTGAGGCTCTCCTTTAAGGAGGGAGTCGGCTGCAGGCCGTTAGCAGAGGTGCTTTCTGTGTGACTATCACTTCCTCTGCCGGTGTGTTGCCTTTCACTCAAATGAGAAAACGGATTGTGTGTTTTTGTACACGAGAATTGTACATTGTAGGTTATCAGTGTTTTTAGTTTAAATAGTCACCATTGCTATTAAAAAAATCATCTTAAATACGATGACACTTTGAGGTGCCAGTAGGATGAAAACATCCAGAAAGTAGTTGGAAATGTGAGTCCGAAATCCGGGAGTTAAAAAATCAAGGTTGACAGTAAGTAGCTTTGGGACTTACTGAGGCCGTCGTTGGAGGGGTGAGAGACGGGTGGAGCGGAAAGATGGGAAGGGAGAGGCCGAGACCGCAGGAACACCCGCGTGGAAGAGGGGCGGACGGAGGCTGCGTGGAAGGAACGGTCAGGCCAGGGCCGGCAGTTATACTTCTTAGAGGGTCGGTTTCTCTTCCTCAGAGATAAGAGTGGTTGAAGTGAAAAGGGAAAACCAGCTTCCTGAGGAGTGTTAGCTCATCTCTCACAGCTCCGAGGCCTAAGATCTATGCTTTTATTTTTACCTGTTTTCTTCTGGCCCCTATCCGTATAGTTTGCATCATTTTATAGTTATAATCAGAGCATTGATACATCTTTTGTTGTCTGCTTTTTCAGATTTTATATATATAATTTTTTTTTACATTTATCTTGGTCTTTATAATGGCCACCATTATGGCTGCATGTCACTTGAACATTCAGATTTTTTCTCCAATTTTTTATTACAGTAGTGCTACAGTATTTATTTTTGATATAGCCAAGGCATATTTATTTTTTGAAAGGTTTCCTTGAGTCAGGGATGGAAAAGTCATTTACGGCTGTGCTGAGCACAGCAATTAAGAACTTAGGTTTTAGAGGTAAACCTGGCTTTATTACTTGGTGATCGTGTGGCTTTAGTCATGTTCTCAAACCACTCGGAGCCATTTCCCTCTTCGGTGGAATGCAGCCCACGCCCAGCCCGCATTTCAGTTCTGAGCATTCGTGCGACGGTGTACGCACAGCGCTTAGCCTGCGGTGTCTGTCCACACGGGCACACCACTCGTGACATGAGTGATTATTATTCCCAAGGAATGAGGTCCCCTAGGACATTTTATAAGCACATAATTTAACTGGCAGACAGAAATTTATCCTGTGTCCTAAGGTCCCCACGATTTGTGTTTTCTGAAGCCAAGTGAGAGAGCAGGCTTTTGCCTGGCTTCCCACTGGCTTCCGGCGCAGCCGGCCTGTGTGGGAGAAGATAAGCTGCAGCCTAGACCGCTGGGCTGGGAGCAGAGCCCGTCCGAAGGGCAGGCCGCAGCCGGGGCAGACAGCCCGCCTGCCTGGGTGCCGTGGCAGCTTGCAGGCCGGAGTTCTCGGCCGGTGCTGCTAATGTAAGTGGTCGCACCGGGAAGTCGTTGGATCTGCCTCTGCTGAGTGGCGGTTGTGGTATGTAACTGATCGTGAAGGAGAAGACGTTAGCTACCACAGCTCAGGATTTTGGAAGGCACACTTTTTGTGCTCTGCCCGTTGAGAACATTGCCCTGTCTCTGCTGTCTCAGTGCATTTCTTCTGTTTCAGGACTGGCTTCTGACGCTGGTTAGTGACGGCTGTTTGTTTATTTACGAAATAAACCTCATCTCCTTTATTGAAATACCCCTGCCAGCATTAAAGAGTAACATTAGAGAGCATTACTAAGCCTTTGACCTCGTTCGCTGTCTTTCCCCTAATGGTCTCTCGTGTGTCTCTCACGCCAGAACACACTGCTGCAGCAGCTGGGAGTCGCCCCCTTCTCCGAGGGCCCCTGGCCCCTGTACGTCCACCCGCAAAGCCTCTCTGTGCTTTCACGCCTCCTGCTCATCTGGCAACACAAAGCCTGTGCTCAAGGTGACCCTGATGTCCCCGAATGTCTTAAAGTTTGGGACAGGTAAGAAACTGCCAAGAGAAGCCTTGTGGAGAAGGTTCCTTACTTGGTTTTATGTTTGACTTCCTTGTAGTTAATCTGTGGCTCTGCGGTGGTACTCTGACGATCGCATTTAAAGTGGTGAGGGTGGAGACGTGGGTTTCTGGTGGCGGTGGGGGGAGACTGAAAGACAGAAAAGTACATGGTGCGGAAACATCAGCACAGGAGGGATTTGGTTGCAATAATGAGATAGAACCTGGATCGTGAACGTAACGGCTTTTATCCTGACCCGGGTTTTTGAAAGGGAGGGGACAGGGAAGCCAGCTCTGTCTTTGATTATGTTGCTTTCAACATGAAACCACTTAGAGTGACTTGCAGTCTTTTTTGGACAACTTTTAAAGATTTTTTTTTTACTTGGGGGAAGCTCAGGTTAATCATCTAAATCCTCTTTAGATGAAGACCTATATTTGTCATTTTTGTTTACATGGTTCGGAGTCTTCAAAGCAATTCGATTTTCTCTTCTCCATTCTATGATCAAATAACTCTAATACTGGATTTGAGAAATTATAAATCCTCTCATATGTAAAAGACCCTTCATTTTTCCTGGTGGAATCTTGCAAAAAGGCCAGGAGGTGGAGGGATGGGGGATGTGGTGAGGGAAACCCTTATTAAAACACAAATCTCCTTTCTAATAGCCAAAGGCGGTGAAAACAGTTGGCCACATTTATTTTTTTATTTTTATTTATTTATTTTGCATAAAGCTCTTCCAGCAAGTTCTCTGAATAGCAGAGGATTGAGTTCTAATGTATTTGACTATTATTATGGACTGATTTAACCCGTAATGTAAACTCTCAAAACAGAAATCAAACTCTAGAATCAAAGTATAGGGGAAAGTAATACTTGTTTCTGCCTGACCAGGTTTGTTAATTTAAAAAAAGGCACCGCCTTTTGGGAGCTTGCAGGTCTGTCCATGGTCAGCCGTGGCTGGGTGGGTGTTAACACCTGTGCGGCCGCCCTGGCAGTGCAGGGGCGCGGGGTGTGGATGAACCTGGCTTTTTTGTAGCTCAGATTTAGTTTTCCTCTTTTGTTTACATGTAACTCTTTGTCTTCCTCAATTTGCTGTCTTAATTCCTGGCCTCAGCACTTGACATTGTGACACTTCAGGGGATGTTCTGACTTCTTCAGCAGACACACTGTCCTTTTCTCCGCGGTAGGTTTTTGTCGACCATGAAGCAGAATGCCCTGCAAGGCGTGGTGCCCAGTGAGACCGAAGACCTGAACGTGGAGCACCTGCAGCTGCTGCTGCTCATTTTCCACAACTTCACCGAGCAAGGCCGGCAGGCCATTCTGACGCTCGTCGTGCAGATCATCCAGGAGCTGAGCGCCAACATGGACGCCCAGGCGCGCTCTGTGCCTCTCATCCTCGCTCGCCTTCTTTTGATCTTGGATTACCTGCTCCACCAGTACTCCAAAGCCCCCATGTATCTGTTCGAGCAGGTACGGACGGGCGTGCTCTTTTTGCTTCCCTGGCTCTCGTGGAGAGTATTTTTGTGCTGGGTTTTTGAGTGGCCTTAGGAACGCCACCCAGCCTTGTGTCTGTGCGCTCACACTTGGGTTAGCCAGAAGCGATGAATGCAGACTACTGGATTCGATGGGTTTGTTAACACACGGGTGTCGTTCCGTGGTGTAACCTTGTGTTGTCGAGCACAGTGCCCTGAGCCTTGGCTCTCAGGGAGCCCCTGTTAATGGTTGGGCGTTGGAGAGCAGTGGAGTTGATGGGTTAGTGAGCTGCTTTGTAGAGATCCAAGACAAGGGTGGAAGGGCCAGTGAAGGATTGTTCTACTCAGCATTTCTTAAAATGTTTCATTGAGTACTATTCCCTTTGTGCTTCAGCAAAAAAGATACTTTCCAGAAGTCACAGAAAAATCTAAGATTTTCTTTTAGTTTGGGAGTTCCCCAGACTTTGATGTTTTAGTCTACAGTGCGCCTGGAGCAGCGAGCATGGTGACTGTGTAGCTTTCTTACTCTGAGTGTTTCTTTCCAAAGGTGCAGCACAACCTGCTCAGTCCTCCGTTCGGGTGGGCGAGCGGATCCCACGACAGCAGCAGCCGCCGGACGACCAGCCCCCTCTATCACGGCTTCAAAGAAGTGGAGGAAAACTGGTCCAAGCACTTCTCTTCAGGTCAGGGGAAGGCTGCCAACCCGACACTGGCTCGCAGGCTCTCCCCGGCAGGGCGGGGTTCGGAGCTCGGGGACTCCTTGAGTGCCACTGGCCGTTGGTTCGGTGTACTCCCTAGTGGCGAGTGCTTGCGGGTCCAAAACATTTTCGGAAATAAATGTTCACATATCCACATTTATTTTAAAACAGAAAGCATTGAGATCCAAGAATTAGGACTCCTTTGTCTGGCAGGATGTGGTTCTAACTCGCAGGCTGACTTTTCCTTTTGGGGAATACTCAGAAAATGATGGAAGCCATGGGTTTCTCTCTAGTGTTTCTAGTCCGTTCGTTTGATGCGGTGCCTCTCGTGCTCATCTTGAGTGTGGGATTGCTGCTGTCCTGAGGACTGCTAGATGCTGAGTGCATTTTGTGGGAACGTCCCTCCAGCGTTCGTATGACCTTACGGTCATTGGGATCTCTCACTAGTCCCTTTGACACTAGGGGAACAGCATTTAAGTTTAGGGCGGTCAGTCTAATGATAGAATTGTGTTGGTTACCTCGATCATAGAGTGCGTCAACTCCTAGAGTAGTGGTTCTCAGGCGGGGGTGATTGTGTCCCCCTCCCCCAGAGGGGACATTGGGCAGTATCTGCGGACGTATTTAGTTGTCGCAACGGGGAGGACGCTGCTGGTATTCAGTGGGTAGCAGCCAGTGGGGAGCCAGACGTCCTGCCTCCCGCAGCCGAGTTACTGGCCCAGCGTGTCAGTAGTGCCGAGGCTGGGAAACCCTGTTCCAAAGTGTCTCTTAGTTTTCACATCTTACAGTCATTAGAGTTGAGACTAAAATAATTCTTTTAATCGGTGCATTGTTTTTCAGACACTGTGCCACAGCCCAGATTCTACTGCGTCCTGTCCCCAGAAGCCTCAGAGGATGACTTGAACCGACTCGATTCTGTGGTACCAGGAATTTTAAAGCCCCATTTTACGTGCGGGTCAGGTGGTTTCCACCCAGATCAGCCTGTCGGGGGAAAGGGAGTGCCTTTCCGTCAGAGGGAGTTTGGTCTGTGTTAAGGTTTGAGCTTACTCTGAAAGGAACCTGTTATTCTGAGGTCTATTTGCTGGGCTCCACTTGCACTGTAGGGGGCGCCCTTCTTGGTGGCTCCCACCTCTGACACATTATTCACGAAGACTCAGCATTTTCACATGCCGTGTTTTAATGCATAGAGTTGCCTCATCCTAAAGCCTGCACTTGGGTGCTGACAGTGGCCCAGAGACTGACCGAGGGCCCTGAGTGGGAGTCTTGCTACAGCGAGAAATGATTCATCAGAATTTAAATGAACTAGTTTGTCAGTCATGAGGTTAAGTGGCAGTGGATAGAGAGTAGGAGAAACATATTTCCAAAAATAAGAAAACGTGATTGTCTGTCTTTCTCGGGATTAGGCCTGTGATGTTCTCTTCTCCAAGCTTGTCAAGTATGACGACCTTTACGCTGCCCTGACGTCCCTGCTCGCAGCTGGGTCCCAGCTGGACACAGTCAGGAGGAAAGAGAACAAGAGCGTCACGGCTCTGGTAAGACCGTGGTGGCCCGGGCCAGGGGCGAAGTGTGGCGTTTGTGGGGTAACGGGGTAGCAGTTCAACCAGAAATTGCCTTCTGGGACCTACTCAGCTTATTGCATATCCATTTGTAAAACTGACTGATACTTCGGTACTTTTATGTAGTTAAGGTGGTTGTGTTCATCTCAGAGACAATTTTATCTCTTTTGGTTAGCATTGGAAAAAATGTGACTTTGAGAGTTAATGGTCACCTAAGTACCCCATCTCCCGTGAGTGCCTGATGGGAGATGCCCCGAGCCTCACACTTGAGCTTTTTCTGTGTTTGCGGGAATGTGTTTCTGACTGTAGAAGCCACAACAGCAGCTCAGGCCACAGAAAGGGCCTGCTAATGGGGGGCCTGCCGAGGAGAATGTCCTGCTCTCTTCTGGTGCTTGTCAAATTATCTGGGGAGCCGGAGTCATCTCAGGAGAGCTTTTTTGGCCTGTGAGGTGTGCAGGCCACGGAGTGCATTGTACGTGTGCTTTCACACTCAGTTCTGCCTCACCATCAGCCATGTCCTCTGGAAAGACCCGAGGGCAGACTTGAGAGCCACAGCTCAGGTGAAAGCGAGCTTTCTCCACACTGTCGTGCTTTGAGGGCTGTGTCTGGAGCCGTCCTCACTGTCGGGGAGACCTGAGGCGGTGCTGCTGCCGCTGTGACTGCCCTTTCTGCTGCTTCCAGGAGGCCTGTGCCCTGCAGTATTACTTCTTGATACTGTGGAGGATCCTAGGCGTTTTGCCACCGTCGAAGACGTACATGAACCAGCTGGCCGTGAACTCGCCCGAGATGAGTGAGTGTGACATCCTGCACACTTTGCGGTGGTCTTCTCGCCTCCGGATCCCCTCCTATGTCAACTGGATAAAGGTACCGCAGCGTGACGCAGAGCCTGCTGCTCGGGGGTAGTCAAAGCCGTGTTCTCTGTGCTGCTGGGAATTTTTAAATAGGAGGGTAATGAGGACTTCAGACTGTGTCTATGCTGATCTCTTGAACACTTTTTCTGTCCGGGTAGGATCACCTCATCAAACAGGGAATGAAGCCCGAACACGCTGGCTCTCTCCTGGAACTGGCTTCCACCAAGTGCAGCTCGGTGAAGTATGACGTGGAAATCGTAGAGGAATACTTTGCTCGACAGGTGTGTCAGTTCTGGGTCCATGATATGGAATTCGGCTTGTGTCACAGCCTTCTGCCACGTCTAATGAATACTTTGGTGTTTTTAAAGATCTCATCATTCTGCAGCATCGACTGCACCACGATCCTGCAGCTGCACGAGATCCCTAGTCTCCAGTCCATCTACACCCTCGACGCCGCTATCTCGAAGGTCCAGGTCTCTCTGGACGAGCACTTCTCTAAGATGGCCGCCGAGACGGAGCCTCATAAGTCGTCGGAGATCACCAAGAACCTGCTTCCGGCCACACTCCAGCTCATTGACACTTACGCGTCGTTCACAAGGTGTGATGGGCTGCCTGCCCAGAGAGGGGAGAAAGGGTTTGCTCTCTTTAGGAGCCCGTAAATTCCTAAAAATGAGCTTTATAGTTCTAAGTACTGTTCACTCTGCAAACCCCCACTGACTCAGAATTTGGTTTTATTTACTTATTTATATTAGCTTAGGGTTTTTTCTTTTTTTCTTCTCTGTAATCAAGAGGTGTCTGATGAGGTAATTTTCAAATAGTTCATTAAGAGTCGAGAGAGAGTTTAATTTTTGTAAATCTTTAAATACTTTCTAGCATTTTACTTGTAAGACACAAAGAAAAAGAGTGGAATTTTTTCAAACACTGTCGTTTCTGTTACTCACTAAGATGAAGCTCTTTAATGCTCTTTAAATTTTATGGTATTTAGCTAGAGAAAAAAAATTCCTAAAGAGTTAAGAGTATATTGAAATCCAGCTCTTTCTATAATAAATGTGGCAAATTGTATGCCGTATAGAGTTGTTTGTTCTTCATGATGTATGAATATTTTAGAATTCATTTTCCGTATATAAAAGTGGGAGTTTATTTACAAATCAAAAATTCAGGCTTTTTTCCTGTGGGCCAAACCGACAGAGCCAGGCCTGATGCCTGCCTGTCGGGCAGGAGTGACCACCCGGTAGCTGTGCGCATGGGCGCTCTAGGCTCCGCCGCTCCTCAGCCCCTGCACTGCGGGGCCTGTGTGCGCAGAGGGTCTTGGGCCGCTGCAAAGCTCAACTAATGTCTTTCTCTGTGAATGTCGTGTGCTAGAGAGAGCACTGGGGCTTGAGGCAGAGTTTTCGAACAAATAACTGTGAATAATAAATAGGAGGGCTTGCTGCGGGCCAGGGGCATTTCTAGGCATGGGGTGTAGCAGGAGCAAAGCTGCGGCCCTGCCCTCAGGAGCTTACCGTCTCTGGGCCGTCCCGTGCGGCCAGAGCTTTCTGAACGGAGCCGCTGGCAGGCGTTCCTGGGCAAGCAGGTGTGGGAGTGCTGGGCACATGAGAGCGAGCAGTTTTAGAAACATACATATGCATAAGTAGTACTTCTCAGAGCCTTTATGTGCATTGCCAGTCTTCCAAGGCCAGGGGGAGAAGTATCGGTACAGTAGTCACTGTCCCCAAACTTGTGTACACGGGCGTTACGCTTTGGCTCTCACACTTTCTTCTGTTTTTTTTATTGTTTTTTTTTTTTTTTTCTTCCCCCAGAGCCTATTTGCTACAGAACTTTAATGAAGAGGGATCCACTGAAAAACCTTCCCAGGAGAAATTGCAGGGCTTTGCTGCTGTGCTGGCTATTGGCTCTAGCAGGTGCAAAGCAAACACGCTAGGTAAGTGACTGTGCTTCTGCGTTTTACTGTTGTTGCTAGTACGGCCGGTGCTGCCCCTTCTCTCCCTGTTGACTTGTCTGCTGGTGTTTGCCATTTACTGGACACTTGCTGGGCATCAAACACGGACAGGCTTATCTATGTAGGTCTTCACAATAACCTTACAGAGTAAGTATTGGTACTATCCCTTTTTACTCATTAGGAAACTGAGGCTTAGAGAAGTTATTTGCCCCTAATTTGATATCTTTTTTTTTTTTAATTTTATGTATTTATTTTGAGTGAGGAGAAGAGAGAGAGAAAGAGGGAGAGAACCATCAATGTGTGAGAGAGGCATCGATCCACTGCCTCTCTCGTGCCTCCCACCAGGGACCTGGCCCCCAACCCAGGCCTGCGGGAATCACACTGACTGGGAGTCAGATCAGCGACCCTTCGGTTTGCAGGCCGGCGCTCAGTCCGCTGAGCCACACACAGCAGCCGGGGCTCTAGTACTGCATCTGGCGAGTGGTAGCGCTGGGATCTAAACAAAGATCAGTTGGTTCTGAAATATTAGGCTCTTTCGTTGTGAGCACAAATCTTTGTTCTTTTTTTCATTTATAGAGATTAGGAAGATCAGCAGGCTAACACTTTGTGCTTGGGGGAAACCTTCCCTCAGTTAGGAATGATCTGGTAGAAATTTAGGATGGAGAACTAAAATAACCGGGGTTAAGTGCAATAGTTACGCTTTAAAATTTCTAGCCATTTGTATGTTCCTGAATTTCAAGCTCTAAATAATCTTTTGATACGCAAATATTTTCACTTTTAGAAGTTAAATTTTACTACATCCTTAAATGCTCTTCTTAATGATTCCTGCCCTTAAAATTTATCTTAAGAAGAAAAAGGATCAAAGCAGTGCTTACTCATGGAAGGTGTAACAAATGTTTAATAGTGATTTTGGCCTGACTTGTAATGACTCGCCCTCACTTTGCATCTTGTTTTCAGTGGTCTGCTTTCCTTGCCAGGTTAGAAAGGGAATATGGTGGCAAGTGAATACCTTACAGTTAGATTGCCGGCTATTGAGCAGTTAGCTAATTCTTGGACATAGTACTGCTATTGAAATATCCTTTTACGCCATCCTGGTAATTATTTTGACAGCCTGGGCTGTGGTGCTTCTTTGACTGCATTTGAGCTTGACTTTAAAATGCTGTGACCTGTTCTTTCTCTCTGGTGATGATCCCTGGTCGTTCTGTTGCTGCTAGGTCCGACACTGGTTCCGAACTTACCGTCGTCGGTGCAGGGTGTGTGCGAGTCCTGGAACAACGTCAACACCAACGAGTTCCCCAACATCGGGTCCTGGGTGAGTGTCTGTCTTCCCAGGAGTCGGGCTGCGGCGCACAGCCCTCCTGTGTGCTGCTGTGACCCTTCGGGCTGAAAGTAGCTCCCAGGAGACACTTGCATGCTGCAATGCTATTTGCTGTGGCCGAGTCAGTCATCAAAGCGTTGAATTACCCTGCTGGTACCCATACGATCTTTTTGCAAGGAAGTCTGTGTCACTGTGTTACAGGACCACCACTCAGCCTCAGTTTCCTCCTCTGTTGAATACTGGGACGTGTAGAGTAGGTCTGTTAAGTGCAAAGTGCCTGGCACATTATTTGGCACGTGAACTCTCAGTAAATACTCTATTTCCTTTCCTTTCTGGGTTATGTCAAGAACATGTTCCTCCTGTCGTAACTTTATGGAGTAGCTTTTAGGTTTTCGAAGCTTTTAGAAGACTGTTCATCTTCTGTCAGTTTATTTGAACTTTGTATGTGCTCTGTCCCGATTACCTCTATTAACAGATTATTCTGTTGTTACAGTTCTTTGGAAAAGCCAACTATTATAATCTTGTTATATGTTCTATGTAATTGTGATCTCAGTTTACATCACCTGGAGCTACAGTACAAGGATAATTAAGATATTTGTAATGGAGACCTAGCTGCATTGCAAAATTCAGATCCTTCTCAATCAATAGAGACAGTAGTTTCCACGTTGAATATACAGTTGACCCTTGAATAACACAGGTTTGAAATGTGTGGGTCCACTTACAGGTGGACTTTTCACTTGGCCCGTGCGGTTCAGTCCACTGGTGTTCAATGTCAGTTCTGGGGTTGGGGGCTTGTATTTGTGGGGGGCTGACTGTAGTTACAGACAGATTTCGACTGCACGGGAGGTCAGTGCAAGTTGATCAAGGGTCAGCTACAGTATATTCTAATTCTTTTTTTTTTTTAAGATTTTATTTATTTTTAGAGAGAGGGAAAGAGAAGGAGCGAGAGAGGGAGAGAAACACCAATGTGTGGTTGCCTCTCACATGCTCCCCCACCCCCCCAGCACTGGGGACCGTGCCTGCAACCCAGGCATGTGCCTTGATTGAGAATTGAACTGGTGACCCTTTGGTTCCCAGGTCTGCGGTCAGTCCACTGAGCTACACCAGCCAGGGCTATATTCTGATTCTTTAGAAGTGATATTGGTTACCTTAACTTTGTACTAACTCCATTTTAACTTTAACTTTTAAAATTTTAAGTTCACTTTGTACCGCCTGGAATGTGTTAGCTGCTTCCTGCACCTTCTGCCCCCTCACTCCTTCCCAGGGCGAACAGCAGCGAGTGCCAAGGAGAGCCGTTGTCTGTAACCCTCAGCAGGGCCTTCGCTCCCCTGTGCTCGGCATCTCTTCTTCCCGCCGGGGAATTCTCCCCTGGGTGGGTGGATGCCTGTCCATTCGTGTCTCTTTTGCCTCCATCCAGCGCAATGCCTTTGCCAACGACACCATCCCTTCAGAGAGTTACATCAGCGCCGTGCAGGCCGCTCACCTGGGGACTCTGTGTGGCCAGAGTCTGCCCCTGGCTGCCTCCCTGAAGCACACCCTCCTCTCGCTGGTCAGACTGACTGGAGACCTCATTGTGTGAGTGCTTCCTGCACCTGCGTTTTGTCAGTGCTGAAGGAAGTCATGGGTTTTTTCCTTAAACAAGTGTGTAACAGTGCTTTCGTGCATGCTGCTGTGGCAGAGGGTCTACTGTTGTAGATGAGAGTGTGCGCATTCTCCTAGGAGGACGTTCAGCTTAGTTCTGAGGCCCAGCACAGCACCTCCTCCCCTTTCTGGGTAGTATTTTTCATAAAGGCCTGCTGGCCGTAGGTCATCCTGTGGTTTGGAGGTGCTCGGGTTTACATTTTAAAGTGACAGTGATGTATATTTGAAGTCACGTTTCTCCAGAATCATGGTGGGAGTCAGACCTTGCCACTTGGGGGTTAGGCAGGCCATGGAGGGACTTCTTTGTCTTCCTGTGCATAGGTCACGGGCAGAGTCCTGTATCACATTGCCTTAGAGGTGATCCAGGTTCCCGGGAGTTCTAGAAAAGTTGTCTGGGACGATTACTAACTTAGGTTTTAGTAAGCTTTTTTTTCTGAATATGATAAAATGTATCTTATTGTTTTAATAAGTGATTTTTTCTTATGGAAGTGAGTTGTACTTCTGATATAGCAATGAAAAAAGAATATGAAATTGTGGGATTGCACCTGTGCATAAAGCAACTACCAAGGGAAAAAGACTGGAATAAAAGTCCTTCCCTCAGTGATGATTGAATTGCCCTATTTTCTTCCCGCCCCACGCCCCCTGCCTGCCGCGCAGCCTTTTGGAGGGGCACATTCACTGACTTGTTCCGTTTTCTGTGTTGAAGCTGGTCCGACGAGATGAACCCACCGCAGGTCATTCGGACCCTGCTCCCCCTCCTGTTGGAGTCGAGCACCGAGAGTGTGGCCGAGATCAGCAGCAACTCCCTGGAGCGCATCCTGGGCCCGGCGGAGTCTGATGAGTTCCTGGCTCGTGTGTACGAGAAGCTGATCACCGGCTGTTACAACATCCTGGCCAATCACGCAGATCCCAACAGGTGAGCCTGCCTGAGGGAGCGGGTGCCCGTGACCTGCTGCGGGCGCGAGACGTCCCGACACTGGCTTCTTCATGTCGCCCATCCCTAGCTTCCTGTCGCTCCCGTGTGCGTTTTGTGTTCGTGTGGGCGTACGGGAAAGGTCGCTTGGAACCCTCTTTTATGGTTAATTCTTAGGAATAAAAATTAAGAAAAGGGAAGGCTTACGTGTTCAGGTTTGGAATGTCAACTTGAAATGTTTCAACAGATGCGTCTCAAGCACTCTGCTAGATGTGATGACGTGTACAAGGAGACTGATGACATTTCTAATACTTTTGTGGTCGTGCTACTGAGAGGGTGGTCAGCGGGATTGGGTGGTCTCCGCGTCGTTCGGCCTTGAGCGCTTGCTCAGGCCGAGCTGGTGCGGGGGGACCCCCGAGGAGCAGCTGAGCGGGTTGGGGTTTTACCCCATGTGCACGGTGTACACAAGGCGTGTACATGCTGGGAGTTCTTCATGTTGGTGAGGAGACCACATTTTTGTTGTTGTTGTTTTTAAATTATGGGCTTTTCTTTTTTCCCCTTCCTTCTCCTCCTCCTTCCATAACAGCGATGACCCTTTGGACTCTCAGCCATTGACTGCACTGGTTATCTCAGATTTTAGGGCTCGTTTTGTTTATTACCATTTAACTTATCAAATATTTATTAAGTACTTGTTGTGTGTCAGGCTTCATGCTAACTTTTGACAAGACAAAATTGAGTATTACCATGAATGTCAGGCATAAACCAACTTTAGGTTTTTAAAACTCAGTGTCAGGAGGACAGCGAAACAGGCCTCCTTTCGGGTAGTTAGTTTTTCTTTTTGACCTCCAGCGGACTGGACGAATCCGTCCTGGAGGAATGTCTCCAGTATCTGGAGAAGCAGCTGGAGAGCAGCCAGGCTCGGAAAGCCATGGAGGAGTTTTTCTCCGACAGGTGAGCACTGCGTGGGTGCCAGCTCTGGTGTTCTTTCTCAGGGAACACTGAAGGGGGCCTCGGTGTGCGGACGCCGTTCCAGGCAGGCTGGGTGGGCGCAGGACTCCTCGAGGGCACTGATGAGGGGCTGACTCACCCACGACCAGCCCCCTCAGAGGACGTGAGATTGTGGGGAAACGGAAACAGTGGCTTAACGTGGCTCTTCCCTCTTTTCCCCCTTCCTGCCTCCCAGTGGAGAACTCGTGCAGATCATGATGGCAACGGCCAATGAGAACCTCTCCGCTAAGTTCTGTAACCGGGTTTTGAAATTCTTCACCAAACTCTTCCAGCTGAGTGAGTGACAGCTTTTAGTAATCTCCTTACGGGAACTTTGATGTCCGGCTAATACTGCGCCTGTCTGCGGCCTGGGTGTGGCTGCCGCCTGAAACCGCTAACAGTTAGTGAAGATAGTCCCTCTGGAAAAGTGTGGAAGGAAGCTGAAAACTTGCCTGAAGCCCTTCCGCTTTCCTGGCTCACGGTTTGCACCTTCCTTCCTTTCCCCCTGCCCTCTTTCGCTGACCGTGGCCTGTTGGTCTGTCCCCAGCCGAGAAGAGCCCCAACCCGAGCCTCCTGCACCTCTGTGGCTCTCTGGCACAGCTGGCCTGCGTGGAGCCTGTGCGTCTCCAAGCCTGGCTCACCCGCATGACCACGGCGCCCCCCAAAGACTCTGATCAGCTGGATATCATTCAGGAGAACCGGCAGCTGCTGCAGCTGCTGACCACTTACATCGTCCGGGAAAACAGGTAGGACGGCTGCGTTCCCGCCACGTGGCCCTAATGACCCCAGAAATATGTTGAGAACTTTGAGCCTCTTCCTCCTTCAGGCATTAGCCTTTGGTGTTTTCAGTGACTTCCTGGCTCTTGCACTGGAGTCGAGGAGTCTGGCAGACGTCTTTGATCTTTCCTGCGGGAAGACTTTGGTGGTGGCTTGACCTGTCCGCTGTAGCTTAGCTGCGAGTTTCGTGCTCTAGTAGCCCAGGTCCAAAGTACACATAGTCATGTATTCAGTGTTTAATTTGAAACTTTCTTTAATTACTCCTACAAATTTAGAGGTACACGGAGTCCGAGTCCTGCTGATTACTCACCAATTTGCTTTTTCTTTTCTACCAGCCAAGTTGGGGAAGGTGTGTGTGCTGTGCTTCTGGGTACCCTAATCCCCATGGCAACAGAGATGCTGGCCAACGGTGATGGAACTGGTTTCCCTGAACTCATGGTTGTGATGGCCACCCTGGCCAGTGCAGGTCAAGGTGCTGGCCATCTTCAGCTTCATAATGCCGCTGTGGACTGGCTGAGTAGATGGTAAGGTGATGAAATTGGAAGAACCCACTTGTAGGTCACAGCATTGCTCCTAGAGAGTAGGGGGATGAGCAGTTGCAGGCGGTTTCCTCTGTTGCTCAGAGTATAAAAGGAATTTGAATCCCTACCTTTTTATCAGGGATCGAGGAGTAGCCAATAACTCTGATCACTTTGCACTTAATCTTCCTTGTTTCCTTAGTAGAGTTTTCTGTTCATTATTCCTAGGAGAAGTCTTAGGGTAACTGCACTCAGTGTCGTTGATAAGGCCATAGCACCCCAACCCTCCGATTACCTACATAGTGTTCTAAGAATGCCTTTGCTTCGTAGCGTCCTCAGATTGATGCAAGATCCACGAAGATGCTTGCTTTCTTTGATTCATCTGATTTCATGTCTTCCTCCCCTCTTTTTTTTCTTTGGGATAGCAAGAAATACCTGTCACAGAAGAATGTGGTTGAAAAACTGAATGCCAACGTAATGCATGGAAAGGTAAGAAAAGGGAGAAGTGACCACAGGAAGTAATGATTCCGTGTTTGCGGTCAGGTGAAGTCTCTCCTTTCTACTGGCCTCTGTCCCTGGCCAGTCTACAGAGGATAAGCCTGTAATCTCAGAGACCTAGAGATGTGTACTGGCTAACTGTGCCCTTTGGTACCTTCTGGGTAGCAAGAGGTAGGTGGAAAGAAATATTCTGGTAAACATCCACCAGAATCCTTCTTAAAACACAGCGAACCCTGGCTATGCTGAGATGCTGGTGTGTCTGGAAAACTGTCCCCTGCCCCTGCTTCGGATCTGTGCGTCCCGAGTGGGTGTCACGTGGGGTTGCAGACGGCCTCCTCCGCTGCAGTCTGGGCTCTAGAATTGTTGCCTCCGCCTGAGGGTTCAGGTCGCTGTGCCGGGGGGCGGGGGTTCGAACTGACAGGAACCCTGCATCCCAGCGTCCCCCACCCTCCCTTCCCCTTTCGTGAACGTGGCCTCGGTGGCCGAGGACAGATAACTGGCCTCTGAGACCCACCACAACGCCATTCGTTTCTCCCTCTTTTCGTGCTAATCTTCATCCTTTCAGCTCTGAACTGTCGTAGTGTAGAGTGAGTTACTGGGAACTCTGAGGCTTTGGTGCCAGACTGTCGGGTGTTTTAGGCAGGCATGAACTACGTGCAGTGGGCTATGTGAAATTCTTTCACTTGATCTCTGAAGCTGTTTCTCTTCTGCTGCACTGATTGAAAACCCAGTAATTTAAATGTCTTTCACTAATGGTTAAAAAATGCCAATGGTAGGAAAAAATGCTGATGAGAGCCTATTCATACTTTTAATCCAGTCTTTTTTTTGAATGATTTTTCTCCCCTTTTCTAATTTCAGTTTTGCTTCATTTTGTAAGATTTTATAAAGACTTAACATTTGTGCTTAAGAATAAGTGCATACGTAGTACGTCAGTACAATGTATTGACCAACTACACGCGGTCATAGTGCTAAGAGTTGGGGAAATGGGTAATCAAAACTTGTGTTTTTTCTTTCTGCTCTTATACCATTCCTCTGAAATTGAACTTCATGGGGAAAAACCTGAGAAAACAGTTTGCGTGATGAACTGCGGGAGAACCCAGGTTTTCATGGTGTGGTGATGTTCTCTTGTAGCACGTGGTGGTGCTGGAGTGCACGTGCCACATTATGTCCTACTTGGCTGATGTCACCAATGCGCTGAGCCAGAGTAATGGCCAAGGCCCAAGTCACCTCTCAGTGGATGGGGAAGAACGGGCCATCGAGGTGGACTCAGACTGGGTGGAGGAGTTGGCAGTGGAGGAGGAAGACTCCCAGGCGGAGGATTCGGTAAGTACCGCGTAACCCAAGGGGACCACAGGGCGACCCCTGACCGGCACTCGCAGAGCCCATGTTGACAAGCTCCTGGGTCTCCCCCGAGGCCTTATGAGCTTCAAAACTCACAGCCCTTATTGCCGTCTCCCACAGTAATGCGACTGGTGCCCAGTGTTTCTCCAGGCCTGCAGAGCGCGCTGTAGGGACCCAACCCCCGGGGGGAAAGGCCTGTTGAAGAGGCATGTGCCTTCCTCCACCCAGAGGCAGTTACCCTGCGGTTCCTTAGTTCGAGCATCCACGCTGGAGTTTAGGGATGAGTTCTTCATGGGAACGGTGCGAGCTCCTTTGTAGAGAAAGCCTAAGATTTCTCTCTTACTCAGAAGACTCTAAGGTCTCACCTGAAATAGTAGCCCATTTATAGCCTGCAAGCCATGTCCAGGTTTCTATGTGTCATTTATGAGTCTGCCATTTTATTTACATAGGTTGTGTTTCTGTGGGTGTCTGGAGGGATGTAATTCCAATTAAAAAGACTTATTATCTTTGAAGGATGAAGACTCTCTGTGCAATAAACTTTGCACTTTCACCATCACTCAGAAAGAATTCATGAACCAGCATTGGTAAGAACCGTTCTCCCTTGTAGGTGAGGGTTTGCCAGGCTTTGGTTGTTGGCACTAATGAGCTCATCTGCTGGCTCTTGTTCCTCATAGGTACCACTGCCACACCTGCAAGATGGTTGATGGGGTGGGCGTGTGCACAGTGTGTGCCAAGGTGTGCCACAAGGATCACGAGATTTCCTATGCCAAGTACGGATCCTTCTTTTGTGACTGTGGAGCCAAGGAAGATGGCAGCTGTCTGGTGAGAGATGGCACACTCGCTGGGCTCAAGGGGTGACTTGTTAGTGACGGGAGAAGGCCAACCAGACTAGGAGACCTGCATGTCACCTGGGTCTAGGGGTACCTTCTGATTCTGTCACGGATCATGCCGTAAGAGTGTTAGAACTTGCAGGGTCGTTTGAGATCTTGGAGTTTTCTTTAAGACCCTCTCCATAATTTCCGACGTCGTAACCAAGACCCGTTGGTTGCTCTGTAAGATGTGTAAGTTTTAGACAGGCGATCACCACGAAGATCAGAATTCGGGCCTTTGGCTGTTGTTTCAATGGCTAGCCAGTTTCTCCTTTGGGTCAGATTTGTCGCCAAGACCTTAGGCCTCATTTCATCTGTGCCCGTGGCAAGAGCTCAGGGCCCTGACGTTTTCTGCCCCAGGCGCTGGTGAAGCGAACGCCTAGCAGTGGCATGAGCTCCACCATGAAGGAGTCGGCGTTCCAGAGTGAGCCCAGGGTGTCGGAGAGTCTGGTGCGCCACGCCAGCACGTCCCCTGCTGACAAGGCCAAAGTCACCATCAGCGATGGCAAGGGTGCTGACGAGGAGAAGCCCAAGAAGAGCAGCCTGTGCCGCACTGTGGAAGGCTGCCGGGAGGAGCTGCAGAACCAGGTGGGCTCCGAGGGCGCCTGGCACCGTGGGTAGGGGGCAGAGCCCGCAGGGGGTTCGAGTGCAGACGATGCACAAGGCTGCCCGTGGGCCTGGGAGCCGTTCCCCTTTCTCTGGGTTTACTCACTTCCGCAGCGTGAACGTGAAGGGGGTGTGGTCAGTAGTGCCTGACAGGGAGGGGCGGATCACTGAGGAGTGTGAATGGGGTTTGTGGCAGGGCAGGGTTTAGTTCTGCGATACCGCAGAGCTCCCTTTCTTGGCCAGGGTTCTTCATCTGAGGCATAGAATACAGGGGATGATTTGAGTGATTACTGTCTCAAAGTTCCCAAGGATGGTGCGGAATTAGCACCATTCCAGTTTCACAGGAGAGAAGTGAACTAACTGTGCATGATGGGCGTGATTGAGCATTAGGGTATCCGCGTGAGACTCCCCGTTTAGAAAGGTTGCTCCAGAGTTAGTAGCACAGGAACATGTTGATTGGGATTAGATCCAGTATTCAGAGAAGGAGATGATTCTCCATAACAGATTCTGAAGGTAGATACTCGCAAGATTACTATGATGAGTATGACCCATAACTTTGTCTTTTTTTTTCTTTTCCATTTGTGTATTTGGATTTTTCTCAGGCCAATTTCTCCTTCGCTCCTCTCGTGTTAGACATGCTCAATTTCCTCATGGACGCCATTCAGACCAACTTTCAGCAGGCTTCCGCCGTGGGCAGCAGTAGCCGGGCGCAGCAAGCCCTGCGCGAGCTACACACCGTGGACAAGGCGGTCGAGATGACGGACCAGCTCATGGTGAGTGTGCCAGGGTTAGGGACTGAGACGCTGCAGTGTGGCAGATGCTTGAAGAAGCATCCTCAGAGCAGTCAGTCGCTGGCCATTTAGAACCTGGAACCTAAAGTGCCGTGACCTCCAGTGTGCGAGTCAGCACAGGAGGTGTGTCTCGTGAAGAAGCTGTTTGGAGCACGTCCCGTTTTCAGCCCGCCGAGATGTGAGGGTCTTCGTTTGAGGCAGTTAGAGTAGAGATTTCTTCTGTATGTAAAAGAGAAAACCTCTGTGTTGTATCTTCTCCCCTAGAGTCATCTGACTTGCAGAAATAACGTTTGTCCTCTTCTGCTTTAGGTAGCTTTCCTTTAGTTCTTCGTATGACATGGGTTATAAGTTGTAAGTTCTTATCCACTTTAAAACCTGTGCCCAGCACTGAGAATAGACTTCAGGCGGGGTCTGGCTGGCCTCTCTAGTGGAAAGTGCAAAAATGGATAAGGTACATGGCTAGGTCTCACAAGGTGACTGCTTGTAAGGGGAAAATGTTCATATGGAAGTCCAACATGCATACACACATACATATACTTAGGTGTTTTATTAACAAACAAGTTACAGTTGTGTACAGTGGTTGCACATAAAAGATGGTTCTGAATGCATTCAAGTCCAAGATACCCGAATATAAGGGTATAAGACACCTGTGTGGTCCAGTGTGTTTTCTTCACTCTCAAACAAAAAAACAGTCAGTTTTTGAGCATTGTTTTTAGACTTGTAGATATTAAAGATGAAGATAAAAAATATTGGGGTGGTGTTGGTGACCCATAGAGCTGCTGACCTTTAATTTTCCTAGGTTGGTTCAATGAGGAAAAAATTCCATAGCACTATCATTTTATTTTTTTAAAAAGGCACATGTTTTTTGAGAGCCAGTAGTTTTAGTAATTACATGTAGCTTTGTGAAACACTCACTACATTGTTCTTACTGGACCAATGATAACTTTACAAGTGTACCAGTGTCCCGGGATCAGAGGTCGGAATCCAGTGACCAGGCTGCAGCATCTTTATCACCCGAATAGTGTGCGAGTCCACTTGATCTTGTTCGCCTTATCCCTGCCTCCTCCCTCTGCTTCCCTCTTCGCCAGGTTCCCACCTTAGGCTCCCAGGAAGGAGCCTTTGAGAACGTGCGGATGAACTACAGCGGGGACCAGGGCCAGACGATCCGACAGCTCATCAGTGCCCACGTGCTCAGGCGCGTGGCCATGTGTGTGCTGTCCTCCCCCCACGGGCGCCGCCAGCACCTGGCCGTCAGCCACGAGAAAGGCAAGGTGGGTCCTCCACTTCCCTCCCACTCGTTTCAGGTCCTATTTGTTTGAAGCGCCAAGTAAAACAGGTAGTGACCATGCTCAGATTGGCCCTCGGGAAAAGCTGATCAGTTTCTAGGAAGGGTCAGGGACAGCGCTGAATGAGCATGTCTACGTGAACCCGTAGTTACTAGGTCAGACTGAGACCCGGTGTGACTAGAACAGAGATTCTGCTTCTGATTAGTAAATTCCCACTCAATACGTCCTGCAAGCCTCCGGGAAGGGTGACGGCCATCAGTTAGTTACCTGTGGCAGCGTGGCTCCCAGCCTGGCCCATTTGGTCACTCTGGAAGGCGTAAGCCAAGAGACAAACTGCTTCATTGGAAGGCTCAGCGTTCCTTATTTAGTTCTTCCCTGCCCTCCCAACCCTCTGTGGACACAGGGAAGTTTGTATGTTGTGTTACAGAACCAAAGAGCATGGTGGTTATCTTAACTCTCGTTTTTCTGTATTCTGGCTTCTCTATCACCAGTGAAGTTAACATCTTAGAAGTGAGAAACAAACTAGAGATGTGTATGTTCTTAAAACAGCTCAAATACTTTTTTTTAAAGATTTTATTTATTTTTAGAGAGGGGAAGGGAGGGAGAGAGGGAGAGAAACATCAATATGTGGTTGCCTCTTGTGTGCCCCCTACTGGAGACCTGGCCTGCAACCCAAGCATGTGCCCTGACTGGGAATCAGCCGGCGACCCTTTGGTTCGCAGGTTGGCATTCAATCCACTGAGCCACACCAGCCAGGGCTCAAAAGTACTTTCAGAGACATTTCGTAGTAGACTAGAAACGATATAGTACATAGAAATTTTTTATTTATGAACTGATTATACAAAGAGAAATTGGTCTTTCTACTCATTTGTTTGGTCCTCACTGGAAGGAGGAAATGAAAGAATGTTTCATATATTTCAGCAAGGAGAAGTAGAGGCTGATGTTACTGGTCTAGGGTTTCCCAAAGAGGCTCGTCTACGGTGAGCCACTGTGGAAGGACTCGGTGTCGCCGCGGTGTTCTCTGGGAAGCCCGGGGCTAAGGGGAGCCTGCTCGTTGTTCCCTCGCAGATCACGGTTCTGCAGCTCTCTGCGCTCCTGAAGCAAGCAGACTCCAGCAAAAGGAAGCTGACCCTGACCCGCCTGGCGTCTGCACCCGTCCCCTTCACTGTGTTGAGCCTCACTGGGAACCCGTGCAAGGAAGACTACCTGGCTGTGTGCGGGCTGAAGGTAACAGTCCTGATCCGGGGTCCTGCTCGCCCTCTCTCTCCCGTTGTCAGCACCACTTGCTCTTAGTGGTGGTTGAGGGTGGACTTCAAAACCATTGGAGTGTGAGAGAAATCTTCCTCTGAATCCCGTCTAGGTCGTTTTTGTGTCGGGATAGTCTTTGTGTGTCCTTGAAACCTGAACGTGTCCTAGACTGTCCGAATACTGTGTGAGGGTGGGGAACGTCAGGGAAGGAAAGGAAGCGTTAGAACTCTGCAATGAACTAGCCTGTTTCCAAACCACCTTTCCACCGGTCTGTCCCTTCACCCGTGTCCAGGACTGCCACGTGCTGACCTTCAGTAGCTCAGGCTCCGTCTCGGACCACTTGGTGCTGCACCCCCAGCTGGCAACGGGGAACTTCATCATCAAGGCCGTGTGGTTGCCTGGTTCCCAGACCGAGTTAGCGATTGTCACCGCAGACTTCGTCAAGGTACTGTGACAGCTCTTCGATGGTGTGGTCCCAGAGTAGTTGTGCTTTTAAATCCAGAATGTCTGATCTCCCTTGTGTGCTAGCTTTTCCCAGAAATTAAAAACAAAGAATCCTAACGTTTTGTTGCCTTTTGTTACATTGGCGAGCGGCAGCTTTCTGTGTGTAGGCAGCATGAAATTGACTCTCGTTCTGCCCGTGTCGGACCAAGTGCACAGCAGTTACCGTACTTGGCACAGAATTTGTGGGTGTGCACCTTTCCCCCTTGTTCCCGAGGGAGAGGAGAGATGGTTCCCATTGCAGCTCTTCGGATTTACCAGGGTCGTTCGGGGACGGAGCTGCACTAGATCTCCCTTCCTTCCTTCCTTCCTCTTCCTTCCGTTCCGCAGATTTACGACCTGTCTGTCGATGCCTTGAGCCCCACTTTCTACTTCCTCCTGCCGAGCTCGAAGATACGGGACGTGACCTTCCTCTTCAACGAGGAGGGCAAGAACATCATTGTCATCATGTCTTCCGCCGGGTACATCTATACTCAGCTCATGGAGGAGGCCAGCAGCGCCCAGCAGGGGCCCTTCTACGTCACCAATGTCCTGGAAGTCAACCACGAGGACCTGAAGGTTACCACTTCCTTCAGCCCCAGATTTGATTAGTTTAGTAACTTCTGCTGCTGTTCTTTTTTGCCTCTAACTTTTTATCTCATAGCAGAAACTCTTGTTCTTTAGGACTAAACCCATTCATCTTGATGTTTCTTTATTCCCACGTGTGCTTAAGACTTAGCCACAGGGATCTCATGCTTAGACTGGGAGGGCCCTGCCTCTCGACTGAAAACTAATCACCAGCGGAACGGGAAGCTGGTAGCTACGGCAACATGTGACGTTAATGCAGGTGTTGTGTCTCTGCCCCGACAGGACACGAACAGCCAGGTGGCAGGGGGCGGCGTGTCCGTCTACTACTCCCACGTGCTGCAGATGCTGTTCTTCAGCTACTGCCAGGGCAGGTCGTTCGCAGCCACCGTCAGCAGGACAACTCTGGAGGTGCTGCAGCTCTTCTCCATCAACATCAAGAGGTGGGGAGGGGCCCGTAGAGTCCGGCCTCCTGACGGCCACATTCAGCAGGGCAGCTCTGCCTCCCTCCCACGTACTGGTGTCTGTCACGGGTTGGTGAAACGTGCTTTTGTCCAGCAAACGTCTCCCTTCCCTGCTTGGTATCTCTAAAATCACGCAACGGCTGGTGTTGGCAGTTTTGGCTGTCTGCTTATTCTGTCCCCCACCACGGAGACCCCAGGCTGTAAGAGGTGGTTTGGGGTGGGGCCCCTGTCACTCAGAAGGAAAAGCTATCGTCATGGCAGCAAACTGGATTTTCTTTTATCCTTTCCCGAGGACGTGCTTATTGATTTTAGAGAGGAGGGAAGGGAGGGAGGCAGAGAGGGGGAGAGAAACATCAGTGTGAGAGAGACATAGATCGGCTGCCTCCCACATGCGTCCTGACTGGGGATCCAACCCACAACCCACAGCCTGTGCGTGTGCCCTGGCCATGAATCAAACCTGTAACCTTTTGATTTACAAGACACTCCAGCCAGCAGAGCCACACTCACTGGTCAGGGCATCAGACCTGATTTTAATGTGATCACTGAGTTTTGAGAAGGGAAGGTTTCTCCTAGGCACGCATTGCTGTCATGCGCCCTTCAGGTTGCCCTCCTGGGGGACTTACGGGTCATGGAACATGGCATCAGTCGTGCGGCGTGGTTGGGGTTGGGGAGGTCGAGGCTTCCGTCAGGTTTCCAGAAAGTAGAGGTGTGCGTGAAGTAGTGAGTGCTCGTTTAGGGAGGAGGAAGAAGAGGTTTGGGACTTTTTCCTGCCTTTTCTACGTGCTGTCGAAGGGCCATTCTAGCACTTTGTCTCTGGTCTCTGTTTTGTGAATTACCTGGTTTGGGATGAAATAAAAGAGATACTATTCACATGCAACTTGAAGCACTTGGAGATTCTTAATAGGACAGTGGGCCATGAGCCTTAGGCAGCTCCACGGCCCTGTGCAGCTGACAGCCTCTGGGCACATGGGGTCACCCTCGCCCTCAGACAGTGGAACCTAGCATTGGTGGTGCTAACCAGGGCTCCCACTGGGGACACCGGTTGGGGCACACGAAAGTATATACGTGGCTCGGAAAAAGACTGCAACGCATGGGTAATTGAGTTCCTGCACAAACACCCTGCTCTGGGAGTCCAGTATTTAGTGGGGATGGCCTTTAGGTCAGGGAAAGCACTAGCAGATGGTGACTGGCACCTAACCGTGGCCACCTTTGTTGTCCGCAGTTCCAATGGTGGCAGTAAGACGTCCCCCGCCCTCTGCCAGTGGTCCGAGGTGATGAACCACCCTGGCTTGGTGTGTTGTGTCCAGCAAACGACAGGTGTGCCGCTGGTAGTTATGGTGAAACCAGACACTTTCCTCATTCAAGAGATAAAGACTCTTCCTGCTAAAGCAAAGGTCAGTGCACACTTGCACGTCACTCGAACAGACTGAGCCTGGTCTGGTTTTATATCTGTCTATTATGCTCCTTTCCCAGCTTTTTCAGTGGAGGTCTAGAAAAGTGGATCCGTTTTTTCCTGCACGCCCGTGCCACCCTTATGCAGTCCTGCAACTGACGGTGAAACTAGTGGCTTCTCTGCCTCATTCTGTCTGTAGGCTCTGACCTGCAGGCCCGGGAACTAACGCCCTCCTCTGTCCCCTTCTCCTAGATCCAAGACATGGTCGCCATCAGGCACACGGCCTGCAACGAGCAGCAGCGGACGACGATGATCCTTCTGTGCGAGGACGGCAGCCTGCGCATTTACATGGCCAACGTGGAGAACACCTCCTACTGGCTGCAGCCGTCCCTGCAGCCCAGCAGCGTCATCAGCATAATGAAGCCTGTCCGAAAGCGCAAAGCGGCCACCATCAGTAAGGCCCTCCTCGCGACCGCTGGGGGCTGGGGGGCAGCCTTCTGGATGGCGACTCGGTGTGGGCTGGGGGAAACATCCGTGAGGAGTCAGTGACGATCCCGCTTGCACAACTTAAAAACACCTTTATTTTTATTATTTTTTAAAGATTTTAGTTATTTAGTTTTAGAGGGAGAAGGGAGGGAGAAAGAAGGGGAGGGAAACATTGACTGGTTGCCACCCCCAACTGGGGACCTGGCCCACAACCCAGGCATGTGCCCTGACCGGGAATCGAACCAGCGACTTTTAGGTTCGTTTGCTGACACTCAGTCCACTGAGCCACACCAGCCAGGGCCTGCTTACACATTTTGTAAAGGTAGGGATGTGGGCTGGCTGATTTCTAGACGCAAAGTGCAGTTTCCCGAGGCCGCCGGTGTTCGCGTGGCTCTGGAGGCCCGTCGCACGAGTGGGACGTGCCCGCTGGCATCTACCTCGGGCCAGCCGTGCTCCGGAGCCCAGGGAGGAATCATCCCTCAGCCCATGCTCAAATGTTTTCTCTGGGTTTAGGGAACTGTCTGGTCTGGCGTGAAGTGCAGGATAGAGCTGATGGAGGAGTAGGCTCTTCGGTCGGCCAGTTTCCCCCTGAGCAGTGAGGAGGCACTCACGGGTCTCTGAGCTGGGAGCCTTGCTCCTGGCCGGTAGCGGACTCTCCAGGGAGTGAAGGCTTGAATGTAGGAGCCAGGGAGTCTGGCTCGGCAAAGACCGTCGCGGGGGTCCTGCCACTGCCTGCGTGGGAGACAGCGATGCCACTCATCCTCCCGTAAAGAAATGCTTTCTGTTGGTTTTACACAAACCAGCTGTGGGAGGACCCGCTGTTGTGTAATAAGCAGCACCCAAACCAGCACCAGGGGTCTTTGTCCTGCTGGGCAAAAGGATAAGGATTGTTGGCCATCGCCCCTTGTGTAGGCATCGTACCGGTGCCAGCACTGTAGCCCAGAGTCTGTCTAGAAAGCTCGGAGCACGTGAGTGTGGGATCCGCTGGGAGTGGGCAGGAGGAGGCAGAGGCCACACTCACCAGGGCTCTCTGTCAATCTGTGTTGCTCTCCACAGCGACGCGCACGTCCAGCCAGGTGACCTTCCCCATCGACTTCTTTGAGCACAACCAGCAGCTGACGGATGTGGAGTTTGGTGGTAATGACCTCCTGCAGGTCTACAATGCACAACAGATAAAGCACCGGCTGAATTCCACTGGCATGTATGTGGCCAACACCAAGGTGAGGACTGTGTCTGGCTGGGTTCCGCCCCTCAGAAACTGTATTGTTTGAGTATACCTCTCCTTTTAGATGCAAGTATGAGAGGTATTTCCCCTTGATTCTAGTTGAGTGGTCCCTGGGGTAAATGAATGTCTTCGCTCCCACGCAGACGGGCTTCTGCACAATGTAACCACAGGGCCGCTGTGCAGAGGGCTGGGGGTGGTTCATGCTGGGGAGAAGGAAGCCTGGAGTTGAAGAGCTCTGCTCCCTGCCTCAGTGTGCCCATCTTGGCAGCAAGGACGTGATCACCAGAGGGCAGAGCGGGTACAGGTCTTGTCTGGGGTCACACACCGAGAGACTGTCAGAGGAAGGCATTTGCAGGTTTGCCCTTAAGAACTCGTGTTCCTTCTCTGACGGGTGCCTTTCCGCCCTGCAGCCCGGTGGCTTCACCATCGAGATCAGCAACAACAACAGCACGATGGTGATGACAGGCATGCGGATCCAGATCGGGACCCAGGCCATCGAACGGGCTCCATCGTATATCGAGATCTTCGGCAGAACCATGCAGCTCAACCTGAGCCGCTCGCGCTGGTTCGACTTCCCCTTCACCAGAGAGGAAGCCCTGCAGGCTGATAAGAAACTGAACCTCTTCAGTGAGTCTCCGGCCCCTGGTGCAGACCGTGTCCTCCTCCTTGTGGCTGCTGACCTAGGCCACTTGCCCACGGGCCCCCCAGTATCCTGGGAACCCTATACCCCAGTGACGTCTCTGTGGTCTCTGCCCGCATGAACCTCTGAGCTTTGTTTGAGATGTGAAGAGGCAGGGTGGCAGGAGGAGGGTGTGCTAGAGAACGGGAGGGGCCCTGGGGGACAGATACCCATAGGGTCACACTCTGCCTCAGTGCGCCCTTCTGTAGGCGTGGGTCGGCCTGGCTGCGGGGCTGCCCGTGTGTTTCCGCAGAATGGAGGCAAGATCAGTGTGTGGAATCCCGAGGCTGTCTTAAAGCCCAGATGAGAGCTGTAGGCCCCACGTCTCTGGAAGGTGTTCAGCGGTCCCTGCCTTGCCGCTGAAAACTTTAAACTTGCGGAGTGCAAATCCCTGAGTCTTCCATGGGGCTGGCACCTCCCTCCAGCACTCACTGGCCAGCCCTCCAATGCTGTGGGGTGGATGATGGTGGCCTGAGCTTTGAGCAGAGGGAGTGCTCTGCGCTCCCGTGGGGCGGGGGCGGGTGGTGCGGTCCCCGACGGCACCAGGGCGTCCGATCCTCACAGTGATGGTTAGCGGCTGTCCTTCCACCTCAGAGACTGTGGTCGGTGGGAGTGTTTACATGTATTCAGCATCTATACGAGACTGAGGTGCTGCAGAACCCTCAGGAGATAAGGTTCGTCTGTGGCTGTGAAGTGCATGTGATTTGCTACTCTGCCCAGACTTAGTCTGGTCTCTGCTTTGGAGGCAGTGGCATTAGCCCTTCAGAGAACGTGCTCTTTAAGGCCTTCTCTCGCTTACTGCAGTCGGGGCCTCCGTGGATCCGGCAGGAGTCACCATGATCGACGCTGTGAAAATCTACGGCAAGACCAAGGAGCAGTTTGGCTGGCCAGATGAGCCTCCAGAAGAGTTCCCACCTGCCGCGGTCAGCAGCATTTGCCCTTCTAACCTGAACCAGAGCAACGGCACCGGGGAGAGCGACTCGGCCGCCCCCGCCACGACCAGCGGCACTGTCCTGGAGAGGTACCAGCACTGGCGGGGGCCGGCTGCAGTCCTCACCGGTGTCCACCCTCCCTGCAGAGCTTGTGTCTTGAGAGAGAGCCAGTCTCTGTGAATGCCCCAAGTCTAGCCTTTGATTTTCAAGTTTTCACACAACTCCCTGGCACTTGCTGTCTCCGTAGTGTGCAGGCAGAACCTGGAAGTGTGCTGAGAGCCATCTGACTCCAGTCTCTGCCCGGGCTTCTGTGTCTTGTCTTAATGCTCAGGTATCCTTGGGAGTAGCCAGAGGATGCTGACTAAGAAGCTTAAGCCAGGATTATGGATTAGGATCCAGTCTTGCTGAAATTATAGGGGAAAATCTTCCCTTTCACTTTAATTCCATCATTTTCTCATCTTTCTCTGCAGCAGCAACTTACGTGGTGGTAACACTGCTGCCAGAGGTTGGCTACTGCTTCTGTAGCAGAGCTGAGAGCCTCCTGGGCTCCCTCCAGTGGCCTTCTTAAGCACTGCGCTTGGCTTCTTTGCATTAGGTAGCTGCTGGTTTGCCACGGCAGATGAAGTAACTCATGATGTAAGGTGTTGAGTTTCTTACATTGCAAGTCAGAAGAATAGCCTGGCTTGGAATCACTGCCTCCCACCAGCAGCCTCCCTCTCTCCCTTTTCTCTCTCTCTCTTTCTCTTTCTTTGTCTCCCTACCCTATTCTTATATTGTTTGCTTAGGATGTGTTTCCAGGTTTCTCTGAGCTTCACATTTTTTTCCTTTTTTTTCTTTGCTTCTCCCCAAAGTTCTGAAACTGAGTCCCTAACCAAGCTGGACCGGTTAGTATGCCTTCTTTCTTTTCTCTGCACGAGTGAGTGTGTGTCAGAGAGCCGTGCGACCCAAAGTGCCTTGGCATCGGTCCTGCTTCTGTGGAGAGTCCTCCTGCTTCTTTCTGTCTGGTCATTGCATGGCTGCAGAGCTGTCCGCGGAGCAGGGGGGGATGGGGAGGGCGGTGCGTGCGCACTTGGTGTTGGCCGCTTCAGACTTCGTTGGCTTTGTCCTCCTTCCCCGGTTCCTCTCTGTGCCCTCTCTGCAGTGGGCGAGAAGGGCGGCCAGGGGCAGTGGGACAGCGGAGGAGTCCTGCCGTCTGAAAAGCCATTGGAGAGCTTATTCCGTCCCATTCGTTTTACGCCTCTGGTCCCTCTTCCCGAGCTCTTGACTGCCTTCCTCTACCCCTTGACCTTTCCCTCCAGCTGCCCTTTCAGTCCTCTCCCTTTGTGCCCGAGCGTCGGCCGTCGGAGTGTGGGTCTTCACACTATGCACATGAAACCCCCGGGGTCGGCCCTGGGGAGCATGCTCTGTGGTGCCCTCCTGCAGTTGGGTTTCCTGTGCCTTACCCAGGAGGAAATTGCTCAGGCTTCTAAAGGAGCTCTGAAGCAGCATTTAAATGTTGGCATTGGCACGCTCCTGAAAACACGGTTTGCCCTCTTCCCATACTTAGGGATTCATAGGAAGTGCCTCTGTGCCTCTTCTAAGAGGTGTAAGTAAAGTGTGAGCTACCTGTACCTGTACAAGAAGATGGCTCTCCCTTTTCCCTGGTGCCAGTGTCCCTTTGCCTGTGATCTGTGGGCACCCGAGCTTCTGGCCTCGTCGCACCCAGGCGGCTAAGCCCGTCTCAGTGATCCCTGCCCCAGGCAGCCGAAGGAGCACATGCATCCTCTTGGAGGAAGAGGAGCCCTGTCTCTGGGTTGCGGGCAGTGGGCACGGCCTCGGGTTGACCTCCAAGTGGGCGCCAGGTCTCCTCTGGCCCGCGCCCCCGGGAACGACGCGCATGGCGCCTGTGGCGGGCCTTCTTGCGCTCCGAGTTCGCGCTTGGCATTCCTCAGCCGCCCCCAGGGTCCTCGAGACTCGGAGTTCGCACTGGCTAAAGCACAAGGCAGAGAGGAAGGCTGCTGGACTGAAGCCAGCTTTTCTGTCTCTCTAGGCTGGTCGTGAGTTCACTAGAATCCCTGGAAAGCTGCTTTGCTGTTGGCCCAATCATCGAAAAGGCAAGCTCCTTTTTCAAAGTAAACGGGAGACTTTCTGGAGAAGCAGGAAGGCAGTGGAGTCGTTGGAAGCCCCGAGGCCTCGCAGCTGAAGAACATTTATAGCTTAATCTTGATTTGCAGAGAGGCTCCAGGGAAGTCTTCAGCTTAAGGCCTTCTGTCCTACTTTCAGGGGGCCTACGGTGAGAGGGTTTCATAGGATAGGAAGAGTGCTGGCAAAGAACACTGTTCCGGGAGTCGTGAACTTGGACTCAATTTCTGTACCTATGTTGTGAGAAGATTATAACTTTTGAAGTTATTTGTTTGGCTTTTTGCAGTCCGTGGAGCACCTATCCTCGCTCTGCCGGTCTAGAGGGGAAGGAGCGGGAGGGCAGGGGTCAGACAGCGCATTCGGCGCGGGCTGGGCAGGGTTTGTGGTGGGTAACCCTGCTGTCTCTTGCGTCAGGAGAGAAACAAGAATGCGGCTCAGGAGCTGGCCACCTTGCTGCTGTCCCTGCCAGCCCCTCCCAGTGTCCAGCAGCAGTCCAAGAGTCTCCTGGCCAGCCTGCACACCAGCCGCTCAGCCTATCACAGCCACAAGGTGGGCGTTCCCTCTCACGGATGTTTTCTGAGTCCTGACAGGGCATCAGGCTAAGCTGGCTTTTCATGTGTAAAGCAGGGGCATAGTTAAGGGGTGTAGCATTGAGATTAGACCCACGCAGTCTGAAATGTCTCCTGAGAAATTAAGGGATGTCGCCGTACCGAGGACAAGCCAGCAGTGGGCTGCGTGTTTGCATTTGTTTCTCCTGTCACTCTGACAGCACCAGCAAGGTTCAGGAAGGAGAAGGGAGGGACATTCGCGTGTGTGTCCCCTTCTCACTGGACGGGGGTGAGGAGGGGAACTCCCTGCGGATGGAGAGCAGGATGGCTGGTGTTTGCCCTCCCACGGGCTGGGGCGCCGCCCTGACTAGGCGAGCCTGTTGGAGAGGGTGGGAGGGCGAGGCGGAGGGGGGGGGTCTCATCTATGGAAGTCAGCAGGGCTGAAGGTGGCGGGTTAGGCCGGTTTCCGTAGATGGAAAAGATGACAGCTCAGACCCAGACACCTCAGTTAGCTTCATGCCTCCAGCCCAGGGAACTGGCAAATGCGAGTTAACCTGCTTAGCCTCTCAAGGAGAGATGATTTCGAGACCAGTTTGCATGATACGCACTTAGAGAAGAGTGACTGACTCCTTTACTATATATAGGAAAGCGATCTGGGATGTTACATTCCTGGAGAATTGAGTGGTTTCTAATTTTCCCATCATACTTTGATACTGATTTCGTGACTTAAATTTTTATAGTGCCTTTAATATTTTATGTGTTAAGAAGTTTAACTTTGAAGGTTCATTCCAGTTAGCTGGGTGGTAGTTAACCTGTTCTCTTGAGGGAGGTAGCCAGTCTGCCAGCGGGCCTCTCCTCTCTGCTTCAGTGCCTGGCCTTTGCTGAGGTTCATCCCTGCGACCCCTCTGTTATAGGATCAGGCCTTGCTGAGCAAAGCTGTGCAGTGTCTCAACACCTCCAGCAAAGAAGGCAAGGATTTGGACCCCGAGGTCTTCCAGAGGCTGGTGATCACAGCTCGCTCCATTGCCATCATGCGCCCTAACAACCTCGTCCACTTTACGGAGTCAAAGCTGCCCCAGACGGAAACAGGTGAACTTGGCCTACGTGGCCGTGGTCCTGAAATCTGCGAATACGTATTCTGCACCCTTCCACCCCCGTGCTGTTCTCACTGGCCTCTGACCGACTGCGTGCTCTGGCCAGGGAATTTACCCTCGTGTCTTTAGACCCCGTGGAAGGTTTGTGGCATTAGGATTGTACCATTTTAAGTAAATACTCCTTCCACTGCTTACTCCTTGGGTTATTTTGGGGTTTATTTAGTGCTATAGACATCAGTCTAATCTGTCTCTCTGCCTTATGATCTTCGGGGTAAAGTTAAAGCAGCTTCAGGGCCTCAGTTGCTTTAAACTACTAGAGTCATATCTTTTGCTTTCATGCTGTTCTTTCATTGGTACGTGTGGTGGCCCTTCCTGGTGCCTGATTCTGTTTCCTCCTCCTCCTCACTTCGTCTGGGCACCGCACTTATTTTGCTTTTATCAAATGTCGTTCACTGATGCCTTTATAGTTCTCTGTCACTTACATGCACCCATGTACTGTCGTCATCCTGTGCCTCCTTCTGATACTGTGACCCAGGAATCATTCTAGAAAGTCTCAGAGGTTCTCCCGGCTTTTAGAAGTTGAACAGTGGGACCTGAGACCTCGGCATCTGCTGTGAAGATCCTGAATGCTCCCCCTTCTGCTTAATTCTAACATACGATGTTTTCTGTGATGTTCCTTCCCCAGACTGCTTTTCTCCTAGGTGTGCCTGCTGGAATCTAGGGATAGTTGGCATGTTGATTGGGGCCCCACTTGAAACTCCCTCCCCAGGCAAGCTTCCTTGACCTGAGTTAAACTTGACACAAATTAAATTCCGTCTCCGATTTACCGTCGTCACTAACTGTCTCTCTGTGCAGAAGGAGGGGAGGAGGCGCGAGAGCCTCAGAAGCCGGCGGAGGGAGATTGCTGCAGTTTCGTCACCCAGCTGGTGAACCACTTCTGGAAACTGCACGCCTCCAAACCCAAGAACGCCTTCCTGGCGCCTGCCTGCCTGCCAGGTACCGTGTGGGGAGGGGCACTTGCCTTTTGGTGGCGAGCGGAGCCCGATACAAGTCCCGTCTTTGAGCAGGCCCCTGGCCTGCCCTCTTCATTGCCCGCCTCGTCCAGAATGGGTGGTCGGGGAACGGAAGGCTGGGAGGTCCGTCGCTGTTCCTGACACAGGGAGGCAGGGGGTGGCAGCGAGGGCGCTGTTCTTGCAGCTCTTCGTGCCGGGTCGGCTGTTTCACGTAGGGCGTGTGCGTGCGCCCGTCGTTGTGGTCGGAGTTGTTTCAGAAATCTTTGTGGACTGGCTGGAAGCCGGTTCACAAGGTAGAAGGTAGGGATCAGCCTGGAGAATCGTGCTGTTCCTCAGCTGCCACTGCCTTCGGTGTCTGACTTCTCGCGCCATCCCGAGTTCGGGTGGGAGAGCCGGACCCCAGCGGCAGCCTAGAGAAGCAGAACCTCCCCGGTGCTCACTCGCATTGGGAGTTTGCTTGGGCAGCAAACCCGAAGGCGTGTCAGGGTCGTGTTTGTGGTCACCAGAGGTTTGGGGTTAGTAGGGACATTTAGAGTCCGCCCAGCTCCTCACGCTTCTCCGCCCTGGTTTGAAGTCCAGGAGAGCAGACGGCCCCTTACTGCTGGGGCTCGGGAAGCCTGGAAAGGCTTTCGGGGACGGGTTGGGAGATTAGGAGACTGGTAGTAAGACAGATCAAACGATGCTGCCAGCCTGTCTCTTGTGCATGTTTTCTTTGTTTTGCTGTGTGTGCTTGTTGGTTTGTTAGCTTGACCTTTATGCGGAGATAACAATGTGTGCTTTTGTCTTAGACCCTTAAATAGATAGAAGTTTTTCTATTGTCCTTTCCTGCCCTTTAGGCCTCACCCACATTGAAGCCACTGTCAACGCGCTGGTCGACATCATCCACGGCTACTGCACGTGCGAGCTGGACTGCATCAACACGGCGTCCAGGATCTACATGCAGATGCTGCTGTGTCCCGTACGTGCCCCCACGCCCCCACCCAGCCCGGGCACTTGCGGAAACAGTTTAATAAGTTCGCTAACAAAGTATACACTCTTAAAGGAGATCATGGGAATTAAGAGTTTTGAATATCAATAAGTTTTAAGATTTTATTCATTCCATGGGGGAAAAAAGGTTTGAAGGGGTGATGGACTTTGTCTGTCTTGTTTAGGGCTGAATACCCAGGGGATATCCTGGGGACTGCTACTTAGTGCCAAGTATTAATTAAAGGGAGTACATCAATGACCGCCGCCAAGGTCTAGTTCTCATGACTCCGTCACAGAAGCTAGGTGTTCGAAGTGCTGATGTTAGCACAGAGCTGAGATGAGTCCGATCTCCTGACGAGAAGCCCAACCCCCCCCGTAGAGAGCCAAGTGGCCTCAGGAGCAGGCGGCCTGCCAGTCTGCCGCCAGGGACTGGGAGATGAGGGTGGCGGTCTTCCGAACGGGCCTTCCTCTGCTGGGTCAGGAGAGGGGGTTAACTGCTGAGCTTGGTCAGCAGGGTCGTGGGCGAGAGTGGGCAGGTCTCCCACGTGCATATAAACGGTCGGCCGAGAGGGGAAGTGTCTGCAGGCAGTCTCATGAATAACGTGAAACCCGAGCACAATGATGTCCTCCCACCCTCAGGACCCTGCGGTGAGCTTCTCCTGCAAACAAGCTCTGATTCGGGTCCTGAGGCCCAGGAACAAGCGGAGACACGTGACACTGCCGTCCTCCCCTCGAAGCAACACTCCAATGGGTAACGTGGGGTCTCGACGTGGGCTCACGTGGCTGTGGGGGGTGGAGGTGCCGCCCACGTGGGCCACAGGCCCGGGGCCTATGGTCCATGCGTCCCTTGTCGTCCTGCCTTGTCCCGCAAAGATTTTCAGGGGGCAGATAAAAATGCAGTTGGTCAGTGGGATACAAACAAAGAACATCAAAGCCATAGGAAAGTAAAGGTACAACAGTAAAATCAAGCCCAACATACCAAAACAAAAATCTACATCACAAGGTCCTGCGTAGTTGTTAAGTGAAGATCTTACATCTGGGCGAAAGCTTCCTCACAGCCCAGCAAAAGTAACCTAAGAGCAACTGTGAGAGTCACAGTGACTAAAGAAAAGTATAGCCATTTTCCAGGGAAAACAGACTTCTAGCACGAAAGCTCTACAGTAAGGGTTCAGGCCGTTGCCTTTGGTGGTGGTGTCCTCAGAGGTCGTGCCTATGCTGTTTGACAGCAGATGTCACAAGAGGTTTCCCTGGTCGTGCACTTGGACACAAGTCGGGATAACATTTAACACTGCAGTAAGAGCAATTCTCAAAGCATCTAAATGTTAACATTACGTTGTGTCAGTCTCTGGTTACTTGGTTTGCCTCAGAAGGAAATTTCCAACGAAAGTCATGTACATAATTTTAAGTTTTCTATTAGGTTTTAAGAAGAGGAAAAGGAAGTATGTTGAAATTAACTTACTGGTCAATCTAGTACATATAAATATTTCAACACACAAATATAAGTTACTAGTGCAGTGCTTTGCGTCTTTAAAACGTGTCTCAGTGGGGTCTTCGTCTGGTGTGAAGTGTGCACTAGTGCCGCACTGCCACGCGGACTGGTCCTGCTGCGAGTGCTCCGTGGCCACGTGCCGGGCAGGGCTGCAGGGCTGCGTGTAACTTCGTGACCTTCTGTCTTCCTTGAATATCACTGATCTTAGCCCAGCTTTTTGGGAGTTAGGCCACAGCCGGTGTGTCTTCGGTGAGACGCTGGAGTGCAGACAGTGCATGGTTCCGGTGGAGGCCACATGCACTGCCTTGCACAGCCCAGCTGGCGGGAGGCGAGCTCGCCGTCTTCTCCCGTTATGGGTCTGTCCCCTCGCACGCCGGGAGGCCTCTCCCCTCACACAGGAGCTGGCTGGGCAGGGTTCTTCTCCTAGTGCTTCTGCAGTGTGAAATCTCACTGGCCCAGTTGTTTTGGGAAAAAATAGTAGCACTTTAAGCTGCCAGGATGGATGACAGATATTATTAGATTACTTATTTTCCCTGTCTTGTCCAAGGTCTCCTGAGAGTCGGTGGGAGCCCGTGGGCTTACTGGGCTTCAGTTTCACTGCTTTCTGGAAATCCCTTGGTAATCCAAGGCTTCCCCCATTGTGCCCCCCCCCACTTCATCAGCTGGAAAAGGTCTTGTCCTAGGTGGGGGCACGCTGCTCCTGCCAACCCGTCTCTTAGATTAGACCCCGCTGGGCTTGGCGTAGCGCTCTGGAGTCTCCCTCCAAGGCACAGGTGCCCGCGGGTAGCTTGTCCGGGCTTGTGTTTGCTCTGTGAGCCCTCACACCAGATGCTGAGAGAGAAAAGGTTTGTAAGTACCTTCAGGTGACTGGGGTTTCTGTGACTCAGGAGACAAGGATGACGATGACGATGATGATGCAGATGAGAAAATGCAGTCATCGGGGATCCCGAACGGTGGTCACATCCGTCAGGAGAGCCAGGAGCAGAGTGAGGTGGACCATGGAGATTTCGAGATGGTGGTGAGTCTGGAGCTGGAGAGGGGAGTAGGGGCCCCCAACTCTCCTCTAGCTCTTATTCAGTGGACTTCCAAAAGCCACCATGAACCATGGGATGCTGACTGCGCATCCTCTCTGCAGTCCGAGTCGATGGTCCTGGAGACCGCTGAGAATGTCAACAATGGCAACCCCTCGCCCCTGGAGGCCCTGCTGGCCGGCGCAGAGGGCTTCCCCCCGATGCTGGACATCCCGCCTGACGCTGACGACGAGACCATGGTCGAACTGGCGATCGCCCTGAGCCTGCAGCAGGACCAGCAAGGTAGAAGGCAGCTGCCAGGAGCACGGCGGCCCCTGGCCTTGCCCAGGAGAGAGGGTTGGCAGTTACTGGTGTGCCGCTCACGTAGCTTGTCCCCAGATTCGGGGAGAGGTTGATCTGGGTGAGAGCTGTTCAGAGATGCAGGTGGAGAGTGAGAGGGACTACGGGGGCATTTCCAGCCGGGAGCCAGTCTCCTCATTTCTGTTTGTTTGGGCATTTGGATATTCCCTCCCACATCTGTTAGATCCCTCCAGCCTGTGTCCAGCCTGAGCTGGAGGGAGTCTTTCACCATTTGTGTAACTGAATGTGGTGGCTGGGCAGCAATAGCTGTTAACTTCCTCCAGGCCAGAGGGGGTCACACGCTGGTGAGTTGAGGTTCCTGAGGGCGGCAGGTGGCCAAAGCAGCGCTGTGGACGGGGTCTGGAGAGGGTGTTGCACTCACTCTCCACTTGTTCCCCAGGCAGCAGCAGCAGTGCCCTGGGCCTGCAGAGCCTGGGGCTGTCTGGCCAAGCACCCAGCTCCTCCTCACTGGACGCAGGAACCCTCTCTGACACCACAGCATCAGGTAACTGTCCACAGCAAGGAGCGCGGCCCAGGACCCCCGGGCCCCGGGTCGCGTTCCTGTGCTGTGAGAGTGGAACGGGCAGCTGCTTCGACAGGCCATTCTGGACTCCCGCTTCCGCCTTCGCTTTGGAAACACGGGTGTGGGGGG